>NC_135734.1:49397500-49997500 GCF_041903045.1 Epinephelus lanceolatus | reverse complement strand
AGAGGTTGCCAGATACCCTGCTGGAGATCCCCCTCTTCAGGCTCAAGTATCGATGTAACTGATGTTTAGTATTTTAAATGGGTAGCAGCAGGATGCCTGGAGGATTTTCTAACACACACACACACACACACACACACACACACAGACAGGCGAATAGAAAAACTCCTCCTGACTGGAGTTTGTGGAGGCAATAACAAACTTAAGGTTCCCGCTGGTCGGCTCTTTATACTCCACCCTTCCCCAAACCCCAGAGGCAGCGGCCGAGACATTAAAGCAGCCATCCATCTAACCAGACAGAGCCCATACATCAGCCATACTGCACATGAGTGATTAAATGCGTACACACACACACACACAGGCTGAAACACACTTTCATATGCACACAAACATGTACATGTACACACAGACTTTCACGCATAGAGCATGAGGAAATATACACAGAAAGGGCACTATGAATGCAGAAATATTAAGTACACACACACACACACACACACCCCCCTCACTTTTCCCCGCGCAGAGGTCCCAGCGTCTGAGTGTGTGCAGCCTAATTATGTTGTTCCCTCACTCTAACAATAAGCAACAGTTTCCCTTCGGCCTTCTTCCAGGAAAAAGCTTCATTCCTGTGTTGATGAAAAGGAAAGAGGAAAAGAAAAGACAGAAACACAAAGCGTGAAAAGAAAAGAAATGTTCACGCTGCACCTGTAGTACAAACTCATCGGGTCCAGGGCTCTCACACACTGTGACATCTGCCAGGACACACAGGGACGGCTTGTTAGTTAGACTCAGTTATCTTGTTTAATGAGTGATTCTGCTCCATCTGTTGTGATGATACAGTGTGTGCTAAACCTAAAATTAAAAAGGCAGAAAAAAGAGAGAACGAGAGATGTTGTAGAGGTATGTTTTGCTCTTGTTGCGTAGCTAATAGTTTAAGACACAGACAGGAAACACTTGGAGGAGGGATATGACATGCAACAATGTGCCCTGGGAATTTGCATCGTTATATGTGGAACGCCTTAATCACTCGACCAGCAGGATGTCCAAAAAATAATTTTAAAGATTAGACTTCTGCAAAAAAAAACACTCAGAATCCAAACCTAACCTCTGAGGAAAAGAAAGAGATTTACTTAAATTGTTTTGTCATGAAATATAATTATTTTGCTTTTGTGCTGTACAGGCCTACGTGGTTTGGCAGCAACCACGAGCAAACTGCGGCATTTGTCTTCAGAGTTGAGTTTTTCAACATCATATTGTTATAAAGGGTGTCCTATAAAGAGGAAGAGATCAGCCAGGAAGAGAGAAAATGGATCTTAACAGAGTGATTCTACTTGAACAAGATTATTGAATGTGTATCTGTCAGACTGACAAAATTGTTACTTTTTTCTTACAAATTCTTCAATAAGATGACTGTTAAACAAACATCAGGGGCCAGAGGCATAAAACTAAGTGTAGATTTACAACTAAAACCGTGTGTATGCACAAAGGACGAAACATGCACATTCTTTTTGTCAGATTTATAAGGCCGTGTGGACGCCTGAATCTGTTTTATTAACCTTGATCGTTGTGGCGCTCATCGCATGTACACGAGCCTCATTTCCACACCAACAGTTCAGCCTAAATGGACGTAAAAATATCCTTAAACATCTGTTTGCATATTGATACTTGTGCCCCTCCACCATTCATTAGACCTGTTGATGAGAAATACAAAAATTGTTTTTACAGACTGTTGCCAGTGGTGTCAGGGCAGCATCGGTACCACTAATTCATCATATTTCTGCTAATAATCATCACAGTAAAGGCGCAGACACACCAAACTGACATCAAAGAACTAGGGGCGCAGAAAGCCAACTGTTGCGTCGTCTACCTTGCCTCACGTCGCCCTGTGTCAGTTGCATTTGAACACACTACACGGACTACATCCGACGGCCAAGTAGCACGTACGTTCTGCGCCTGCGTGAGAGAGAGCGGAGTGAGAGAGTGGTACATCCTGTCAGCCGAGGGGTTTCCTATCTGTGCAGCCGAGCACCGCAGCACCTCCACGGACTATTACATCCAGACGGTCCCGGTGTTTCCTCCGCAGGCTCCACTTCACTCAGCTGCCCGATAAACCCGCTGCTTCTTCCCACTTTAACCTGAATAACAAACCAGGGCTCGGTGCTCCGGTTGGATCCAAACGGAGAGCCGGGGCTAGCTCAGAGACTAGCGGAGGCTAACTGGCTGTGCTTCCCTCCGGTCATGCTGCGGCTAACGCTCCGCTAGCCGCTCCCAGCTAGCTCCGGTTTGTTATTCAGGTTAAAGTGTGAAGAAGCAGCGGGTCTGTGGGGCAGCTGAGTGAAGTGGAGCCTGAGGAGGAAGCACCGGTTAGCCCCGGTTTCACTACAGGCAGATTCACTCGCTACAGGGGCGAGGAAATAAAACCTGAACAGCCAATCAGTGATCTCTCTCACCGACGAGCTCTGCCGCCGATTCAACATGCTCAATTGGCCGAAAAGCTGCTGACGCCGAAGTGCCGATGGTGCGGGACACACCGCAAAAACTAGGCCGACAGACGCTCACCGATGGCCTGACTTTGGTCGATGGCCGACCGCTGGCTTGGTGTGTCAGGGCCTTAAAAGCATCAAATCATGATTGTTGACCGTCAGATGGATGATCAATGATTGATTTATGGAGCTCATATGGAAACAGACTCTACAAAACAGTCCACAAGATAACATCAAACATCATTAACAGGGAGATGAATGTAAATTAAAATTATAATAAATGTAATCACTCATAAATAATTTGAAATTAACTTCATAAATGCGCCGTTGATTGACATTTTACAGAGCGCAGTGTAGACTGCAAAAAAAACAACACAAGTGAAATTGTCAAACAACCTAAAAACAAAGTTATCCGTCTCTCAACTTACATTTAATCTCGTCTTCATCATTTCGAACACAGCTATCTCAGCTGTGTATTCCTGCTCTGAAGTCTGAGCGAGGTGCGCACATTCCCAACACACACTCCTTTATAAATACCAGTTTATGTGTGGAAAGGGTGTATGCGTGCTTTTAGTTCCTACTCATTGTTTATTCTTCTGACCCCTGGTGTTTAACTGGAAGACTAATTTATTTAGGTGATTTTAGCTAAATGTTAACATCCCACAACAACAATCTTATCATGCTAATGTTTAAGGTGCAACATTTTCTGATTAGCAGTAAACACAGGGTGCAGCTGATACTGATGGGAATGTCTTCAGTTCTGCAGGTGTTTGGTCATAAACTGAAGTATTGGACAGAATAATGTTGACGATGATGGTGCTAGATGAAAATTCAATGACACACTTACTGTGCAGACAACTTGGAGCCAGAGGGGAAATGTTGACATGTAACTGACACACTAATGTGAACATCTTGTTCTTTTTAGATTGAATATCATTTTACGTCATGGTGCATCACAAGCTGTGATGTGTGTCCCAGATAGATAGTGACCATATTGTCCCTATTCAAAACAGGACATATTTCTGACATACTGATAAAACTCAGTGTCAAATGTCTGCCATATGATACATCTGTGATAACTGGATGTTGTAGTTTTTAAGGCTGAAGATTTCTACATCTAGAAACATAAACACTGACCTCTTGTTTGCCTGGACTTCCTCAAATATTGTGCCAAGCAAAGTGAGGTCTATGTGGCACATAAAGAACGGGCTGCAGGTGTGTTTTCAAAGTCTTTTTTCCCCTCTGACAATGTGTTCGAAGAACGTGTAAGAAGAATATGTGAGTAACTTAAAGGATATGGGAGTTGTGTAAGAACCAAGAGGCCCATTTCCTATTCTTCTCTTTCCTTCTCGCAGTGGATGACATCAGCCTTTTTCCTCTTCCCAGAAACCCCGAGGGAGCGAGAGAATATTTCCTCGAGGCCGTGAAGAGATAGAGAGAGACGCAGCGATCAGAGAGAGAGAGAGAGGTTTGGGAGATAATTTCCTCTTCCCAGAAGTCCTTGTCCAGTGCAGATCAGTTCCCACAATGCAGTTTGTTTGTCTTGACTCTCGGCTCGAGTCGTCCCTCTGGAAAAACAAGACATGCACTTGTCTCGGGCACGGCTCTCGCTTGACCACACAGCCTTTCATCTGAAAATGAAACCTGTGTGTTCGTTCACCTCCGTCATTCTTTTCTGTACATGTTTATGAATTCTGGGATAATGAGGCTGAACGGTGTTTTGGTAGCTCACTGGACTGAAACACAGTGACGGGTTGATGTTGGGTCATGAACTGAACCAGGCTCAGGACACTGATATGAAGTCTGAACATCATGTCTGTTGCACCAGCTACTGTAACTCTCATTGAGGGTTTTTTCATCTGTCTCACTGGAACAAATAGTTTCTTTATTCTAAGATTACGAGTTTTTTACTGTTTCTGAACCGTTTGTAACTTCAAGAAAGTTAAACAACAATTTGTGCTGATTTTTCCCAGGGCTGCTGTGTGTGTATGGTTCTTCCTTTCCTTTCATATCCTCCATTGCTTCCTCCTAATGTCATTTTATCAACGTTCTAAATGTAATCACGGCTTTCTATCATTGCTTTTACACCTGTAGTGCGCTTCATTTGGTCTAACTTGTGTGTCTTCAGCATTTGTCAGGCCAAGGACCAGTGGCGTAAGGTAGATACGATGAGCCCCAGTGCACACTAAGATAATAGTATACACTATCTTGCGTTTATTGTCTTGTCATGTGAGTCTTCAAACTGGACAACATTAATATGCATATTACCCAGCAATCATCATTGCATATTTGTATATCACAAAAAATACCCCCCAAGATTTTAAACCAACCAACATTGTCGTGATGTAACAATTGTCTAACACCAGATTCACACAGTAGGCGTAACCGTAGCAGTCGCAATTTCATGTGTTTTCAATTTATGATTATGTAGTTTTGGTCACCTAAAAGAGTCTTGTGCAGTGTTTGGTACTAAAAGACCCTCTAAGGCAGTGATAATCAACTACCAGCCCATGGGCTAAATCTGGCCTACCTAATTGTGCTAGGTGGCCCCCCAACGGGAACTGCCCATTGGTCCGACATCCCATTGTTCCGACCATGTTAAACCCATTGTTCCGAAGTCTGTTCCGAAATCATCATGATGCCCTGTGGTTAAGGTCTGGTTAGGTTTAGGCACAAAAACCACTTGGTTAGGGTCAGGAAAAGATCATGGTGTGGGTTAAAATGAAAAAGAAAGTGACAAACACATAAGCCGTGAGCCTGCTCTGCCTCAAGCCTTTCCCAGCTGACCCAGAGCCGGTCGCAGCACACCATCAAGGCAGAAATACGCCCGCCGGGAGCCGTTCAGTACCGCAGACAGTCGGACTAATGGGATGTCAGACCAATGGGCTGTCGGACCAATGACATGGACCCCCTCCCAACCATTTTGTGATCCACAATGTGATTTTGTTTGCACTTCTGATTTAAATAAGGTGCCTGGGTGCATAAAAAATATCAAAATGGAGCTTGTTTATCAAAAAAAGTGCCAGAGAAGGGTTTCTGGACCCCTGACAGAGGTCTGGGCTAAGCATCGAATGTCCTCATATCCTACAAACATCCCTGCATACACCTGACCTTTGCAGGGCTTTTGCAGCCGGACCCTGGCTACTTGTCATTATGCAAAAGGGGCATCTGGATGAAGCAGCTAGGTTAGACCTGCGCCAAGGAGTCAGATGTTCAGTTAGTCCCCTAAGTACATTTTGTTTCAATATTCAGTGAGCATTAGCATTATCACAGTTAGCCACAGCTGTGAATGAACTGTCCTAACCAAGCTAGCAGCTAGCGTTAGGGTTAGCTCCACCAAATATCGTTACTTCTGGCTCCAAAAATCCGAGATGGGGACAGCCAAAATGCATGGTACATGGTTGGCCTTGAGTTCTGGTCTGGTTTGTGTTCACCCTGACTTTCTACAAACAAACCAAAACAGTGTCATTAGCCCCTTTTACACTGACAGATTTTCGGCGAATGTTGGGCTGTTTTGCCGGCAAGCTGCGAGCGTTTAGACACACAGAGCCGGATTGGTGAGTTGATCCGAGGTGCCTGATTTTCCACCTCGTAGGGTAGACATATTGGTGGAACCCTTTTAGTTTAAACAGACCGAGGCGGCCTTCCGCAACGGGAGGGGCTGTTGATGACTTGTGGGAGGAGCTGTTGATGACGCCGCATGTGCGAGCCACTGGCGGTGGATTAACAGGAAACAGCTGATAGCAGGAATTAGCGAGCAGCTAGTAGCAAGAGGGAAACACAAACCTGACAGACACTGTAAAGATGAGCAACTGGGGAGACAAGGAATTGCGCGCCCTCCTTGTCCTCGCAAACGAAGAGGCCATTAACCGTCAGATGACGGGGACGATGAAGAACGGGCCGACTTACGAGAGAATCACCGAAGGACTGACCAGCCGCGGCTTCACTCCCACGTCACTGTTTACGTCACACGCTGAGCTACACGTTTTGTTACTTGCTCACGCCCCCCATTGCCCCGGAAAAGACGCATTCTGTATAAACAAAAGTAGGTAGGCGGCATTTTGCTGCACTCCCCGATTTTGTTTTTATACTGCCAATGCGAAATAACAGCATCATCAGTTGAGACTGTACCTGGACCTCTTAGAACAGGCAGAAACAGGACAAAAAAAGTGACACAATGTCAGGTAATATTCGCAGGTGGGATAATTATTGTTGTATGAAAGGCTACAAAAACAAAGAGTTGTACACAAGCACCACACACTTCCATTTAACTCCTTTTTATGTTCTCTAAGTACTGACAGACACAAATAATGATGAGGGTTACAAAATGATCGCCATATCCATCTCGTTTACATTTCTCATCCTTCACAGTTACAACCAGCAAAAGTATTTAATAGCTTTTGACTTCATGCTAATAAAAACACACCTGATATCAGAAAACCTTGTGGGCAGCCACACCACAAATGAACTGAGCCAAAATCCAATTGGAACCAGACCGAGGTCTGTACTGAGGTCTCGCTTCTTTTGAAACAGAATCTGGAAGTTCTGGTTTCACTTTGGCTCCATTAATAACGTTACTGGTCGTATATACTGTAGCTATCTGTGCCTGTGCATGTGGAATTCATATATTTTGAAAGGGTGGACAAAAAATAGAAGATAAAAGATCATACAAAAGTAGACATCACGGCATAGGTTTATGATTACAAGTGGAGCTTTTATACCATTAAAATAATCTAATTGTGATAAACTGAAATTAAATTAGCAACCTGAAGCACAAGTAAGAGATCCACATGCATCACTGATATACAAGGATCCCCAGCTACATCTGCTTTGCACAGGAGAAACAATGAATAAAAAGCAAAGACCAAAGACGACTGAAAACATGTCTGGACTCACTGTTATGAATCAAACAGTTCTTTATTAATACATGTATGTAAATCAAATATCTGAATTCCTCCTTAACTCACCTTTATCATCAGACCTTTCCTCTCTTATTGACATAAATCTTTCCCTTCCTGCTTTGAACTGAGTACTGATTCAAATTACAGGACTATATAATGGATTAATCATTGTTAGGAGGGTTGAGAAGTTCATCTCTACCTATGTCCTTTAACTGGGACCATCAGCTCTTCGTCTTCTTGAAGGAGCGAGTCTCATTTTGTTCCATTTCTTCCAGGAGAAAACTTTGGAAAAATTTCGCCATCACTCACACTCTTGTCCTGGATTCAAGAATGTTGTTTTGCTTTCCTGTGGAGAGTCTGACGTCTTCCAGTAGGACGCTGAAGTCACAGCTCAGAGCCATGAAATAAGCCCGAGGATCAACTTCTGTAACCTCAAGAAGCAACAGGAGCAAAACTGGGCTTTTTGTAACAGACTCAGTAAAGAGCATGGAGAAACCCAAAACAAAATCAGGTCATGGCTCGTAGCCTGCCGAGCACATCTTCATATTCATGCAATAGTTGATCCCATCCTGTGTGTTAGACGTTTTCCAGTGTTTGGCTCAGAATTGAAACTCTGGAGCATAAGAATAATCTGATATCATTGATTTTGAGTCTCTCCCAGATCAGACCACACTACATTGAAATAAAAAGACATTAAGGAGTTTCATTTCAACACCATTGTTCACCAGAGGATTTTGAGACATTGGGCCCCTGGACACAGATATTCAAAAGGCCCCATCACCTCTCTTCCATAGCATAAAGACACACCAACGTGTTCTCATCCCAACATGTCAAATACCATCACTTTGTCAGTGGACCTAAATGGTTAAATCTGATAACTATGTACCCTCCTGCGTCTGTTCCTTAAGTTCAGGGATGGCATGTCACTTTCCGCTTGTTGCATGCATTGCGTCAGTCAGGACCCATGTTCAACTGCTGTTCACATGGAACCCTTCTTCACTTCAGCCTTCAAAGTTCTCATTTGGATATTTGCTACCACCACCAAGATCTGCACCTGCAGTGGCTCCACCCAGGCCACTGTGGCGGCCCTCCTACTTGTTGCAGTGTAGCCTTCAGGGCTCCTGTCGCTGGCAACATGTGATGTCTTTTTTTAAATAAACTTACAGTGTGTCTAAAACACCTTTGTTTTACCTTTACAACATAACGGAAAGGAGAAATGAACGTCTGTGTTTACCTTTAGCTGGATTCAGACATGTTCCTCTGCCTGTTGCTGCTCCCTCTCTCTCCTCATCCACTCTTCAGTTTCAATGAGCTCTGCGTCCGTGTGCATCCGTGTACTCCGTGTTCAAATAAATACGGGCGGTCATCAAATTCAAATGGCTCGTCCAGATCCAGTTGGTCAAAATCGGGTAAAAATCAGTTTTGTTGTGGCAAGTCAAAACACTCACTCAGAGAGTGAAAGTCTGGCTCTGAAATCTCACGAGATTTGAGTTGTTGCAGGAGGTTACCGCTGGAGTGACCTTACAAACGTGAGGAATTACTCTGTTTGGAGCAGTCATGGCTGAATTTTCCCCCGATTTTGACCAACTGGATCTGGATGAGCCATTTGAATTTGATGACCACCTGTATTTATTTGAACACGGAGTACACGGAGTACACAGACATACACAGACGCAGAGCTCATTGAAACTGAAGAGCGGACGAGGAGAGAGAGGGAGCAGCAACAGGCAGAGGAACATGTCTGAATCCAGCTAAAGGTAAACACAGATGTTCATTTCTCCTTTCCGTTATGTTGTCAGATAATTATACTAACAATCCGAGCCTATCTGTGTGAAAAAAATGCACTTTTAGTGGACGTATTTTGATGTTGTTTGACGCTGTCTGAGTGCCCTATTATTTAATATAGCGCGCGCTCACGGGCTGCAGGCAGGTCAGCCCTAGCTTCATACTGGAGACATGTCACATATTGAACATCCTATCACTCATTTAGACAAAAGTAGATCAGAAAAAAGGGCCCAGGTTGAAAAAAACATTAGATCCCCTTAAAGTTTAGGCAACAAAACTGTGTGGTTAGGTTTAGGAAAGAACATCATGGTTTGGCCTGAAATAGGTACGGTTGTTACTAATGTAATGTAACATCACAGGATGTGCGTCTTATGACATATGTCCCTATCCCAGCATGCTACACTTACTAGCACACTATATTGTTTCGTAAAGTAACTTGACGTTTGGTCTCACACAGGAAATGAACACTGGGCCCCCGGCGAACATTTGTTTGACCCCTCCATCTCCGATCCCACCAACTCTATGTGGACTTTCTCACTCTTTATACTATGGTAGTTGCCCATGGTGTGCAAACTGGTGTCTTGCATAAACCGTGGAAGATGCTGGTGTCGGTATCTTCCACAGATGTTTACTGACATAGTGCTGGCAGCTTCGTCAACAGCTGCTGCTGCATGGTGCATATTGTACCACCATGAAAGGCGCCTCTGCATTAGCATCTTACACCCAGATCACTGACAATTTGACGAGTTTGGAGTGAGAACGGGCTGGGCACAGACTATGTGATGGTTTTGCCTCTTTTTATGCCTCTGCACCGGTGATAGCCATAGCCGGAGGTGGTATGTTTTCGGGGTTGTCTGTCCGTACGTCCTTATGTCCATCCATTCTCTTGACTGAATATCTGAAGAATGCCTAGAGGGAATTTCTTCAAATTTGGCAAAAACATCCACTTGGACTTTGAAATAAATAGATTAGAATTTGGTGGTTGAAGGTCAGATTATATCCAAAAGGTCAAAGGGTCAATGTCACTGTGACATCATAATATTCTGCAAAACATTTTGTGTCCATTATTCAAGGCCATTTCTCAGTGGTGGAGACATTTGGTCAGATACTGAATTGGTGACTCTAATCTTGAAACTTTTGTGGTGTTTTTTGTTCGGCTTTGGAGTTATTTTGCGTCTTTGCTGTTCGTTTGTATCTCTTTGTGGTCATGTTGAATCTCCTCCTGGTGGGTAATTTGAGTGACAGTTTGCAGGTGAAGGCCCCCTGATGCTTTGGGCCCCTGGGCCTTTGCCCTTTGGGCCCCTGGGCCTTTGCCTTTTGGGCCCCTGGGCCTTTGCCCTTTAGGCCTGTTCAGTAATCCATCCATGCTACTCCCCCTAAAAGCAAAGGCTTTGTGATGAATTTAACAGTATGTAATGTGCTTCAGATTCTGTGCTAGCAACTTATAAGTAATTAGATACTGTTTTTTTAATAAGTGTGTAGCTGCCAGCAGCAGGCCTGTATCCACCGCAGGTCCAATTTTACACTTCACAAACCGCTGCAGAAAATATTTCTTTTCCTGCTGCAGTGAATTTAGTCCAAATGAGCTTTTTATGTGTTTGACTCTGAATCAAGAATGCTGCAATAATTTCCTCCTCATATCCATTATAACTCCAGCAGGTTGCACCGACCTTATAATGCTGATACCAGTGGGCTTATAGACGTCCCTGAACTAATATAGTTACACACATTTTCTGCACAAGAGCCAAATGTGTCCATCTGTTTAGAAAATGCTTTTACCTGAAACACATGAGAAGGACTTTAGTGATCCCGGTGTGGACGAGAAGTCATTTCCTGCTCCGGGTAGCTTTAAAATATTCCGTTGCATCTTCTCTGTGGTGAAACTTACACACATACAGGTGCCTTGAAGGAAGGTTTGAACAGGTGTATGATGGAACAAAATCCTTCCGAAATAGAAGAAATAAAGCAAATAGGTGCTCTCACAACATTCCTGTGATCCGGACATAATAATGTGACACATGTAGCCTGCAAAATGATTATGTTGTAAAAGGAAGAGCAACAATACTAAAATGTTGTGACTGACCACAAAAACTTCAGTGAAGGCAGGAAGACGATGCAGAATTATCTGATAGTTTGAATATTCAGTTGCGTTCTACAAACTATCCTTTTGCTCAACATCTGTGTTTGCCTTGTGAATGTTTTCACCTCGAAACAACATGTCAGGGAAGTCTGGCACCAAGAAAACTCCCAGAAAGAAAATCAAAGCATGAAAGAACAAATGTTTCCCTCCTGCAACGTCCGAGAAAGACTGTGAGAGATTTACTGTCTCGTAATGCTCTCGCTTTCATCGTTTCCATCCACCTGAGTGCTTTCACATGTTGTCAGTGGAGCAAGAATGCGTGTATTCCTCCTCCTGAGAAAGTCGGAGTTTAAAAGTATCGAATGCTTTTATGTGACAAATATGCAACAAAATATGCAATCAGCTGGTCAGTTACATCTTTTTTAAATGTGTCTGTGAAGTTGTGATGTTTTGTCACACACAGGCTGTGACTAATGCTGAAATGATTCGTCCGTTAGTCAACCAACAAAAACTTATTCAGCTCAGCATCTGTTAAAGGAACAGTGAGTAGGATTTAGGGGAATTTATTGGCATTTAGCGGTGAGGATTGCGGATTGCAACCAGCTGAAACTTTTTAAGGTTAAAATTCCTTCAGTGTTCACTGTTCAGGAGGTTTTTATCGGGAGCTGAAGTATCTGCAGAGGTCTCTTCCTCTCCGAAACAAACAGACTGGGTGATTAAAATTGGTGTAATCACAGACTAAAGCAGTTTCACCTTACAAATCAGAAGCCCTTTTTAAACAGGAATTGTGCAAATTTGCAGGAAAGCCCAATCAGTCTTTTTTTTATCATTGACAGTATAAAAACAAAATCGGGGAGTGCAGCAAAATGCCGCCTACCTACTTTTGTTTATACAGAATGTGCCTTTTTCGGGGCAATGGGGGGTGTGAGCAAGTAACAAAACGTGTAGCTCAGCGTGTGACGTAAACAGTGACGTGGGAGGGAAGCCGCGGCTGGTCAGGCAGCAATTTTCTCGTTCCGCAGGCGCAGACTCCTCCCCCCAACACCGGTGAACATCCAGGGAAAGGACATTGAGATGGTGACATCTTATAAGTACCTGGGTGTTCATCTTAACAATAAACTGGACTGGACTAATCACATAACAGCACTGTACAGGAAAGGCCAAAGCAGACTCTACCTGCTGAGGCGGCTCAGGTCTTTTGGAGTGCAGGGGGCGCTCCTGAAGACCTTCTTTGACACTGTGGTGGCATCAGCCATCTTTTACAGAGTAGTCTGCTGGGGCAGCAGTGTCTTGGCTGCAGATAGGAAGAGACTGGACAAGCTGATTAAGAAGGCCAGCTCTGTCGTGGGATGCTCTCTGGACTCTATGCAGGTGGTGGGAGAAAGGAGGATGACAGCCAAGCTGTCATCTCTGAGGACTAATGACTCCCATCCTCTGCAGGAGGAGATAAAAGCTCTGGAGAGCTCCCTCAGCGATAGACTGATTCACCCAAAGTGTGTGAAGGAACGCTATCGCAGGTCCTTCCTGCCTGCTGCTGTCAGGCTACATAACCAGCGCTGCTCACAGTAAACTGCACCATGGACACTTTATTGACACTTTATTGACACTACAGACACTTTATGGACACCACAGCTGTCTGCTGTTTTGCACATACAATCACTTGCACTAGATGTGCTCCCTTTATTCACTGCTGATTTTCATTCACTGCTGCTCATTATTATCCACTTCCTATTATTTTCATTATTATTATTATTGTTATTGTTATTTCTTGCTGACTCTTGGATTTTTGTACTTATTTGCATGCCTAGTTATTTAAGTTTTTTAAGTCTAATTTTGAAATCTTTAATCTGACTCTTTTTCCCTTGACTGCTGTAACACTGGAATTTCTCAATCATGGGATCAATAAAGGTGTATCTTATCTTATCTTATCTTATCTTATCGTAAGTCGGCCCGTTCTTCCTCGTCATCTGACAGTTAATGGCCTCTTCGTTTGCGAGGGCAAGGAGTGCGCGCAATTCCTTGTCTCCCCAGTTGCTCATCTTTACAGTGTCTGTCAGGTTTGTGTTTCCCTCTTGCTACTAGCTGCTTGCTAATTCCTGCTATCAGCTGTTTCCTGTTTATCCACCGCCAGTGGGTCGCACATGCGGCGTCATCAACAGCTCCTCCCACAAGTCTTCAACAGCCCCTCCCGTTGCAGAAGGCCGACTCGGTCTGTTTAATCCAAAAGGGTTCCACCAATATGTCTACCCTACGAGGAGGAAAATTGGGCACCTCGGATCAACTCGCCAATCCGGCTCTGTGTGTCTAAACGCTCGCAGCTTGCCGGCAAATCGTCCCAACATTCGTGGAAAATCTGGCAGTGTAAAAGGCAAATGTTTCTCCAATGCTGTTTGGCTTGTCGAAGACGTGCTGCCATCACAGCACCTGCTGATGTGTGCTCACCTTATTCCTGATCCAGACATTCAGGAGGGTTTCATCAGGAGCCGGTTTATCCAGAGGTCTCTCTCTCCATAACAAACTGACCCAGTGATTTAAACCAGTGAAAACACTGAATAAAGCAGTTTCACGTTAAAAAAAATCAGTGTTTTTCCAATTCTCTTGTCACTAAGGGCTGCTAACTACAGTGGCTGACGCGAAAACCTGAATGTCCCTATTTCGAGCCAGTGTTTGGTTTGTCCATTCTGGGCTGCTGTAGGAACATGGCGGTGCAACATGGTGATTTTCATAGATGAGGACCCGTTCCCTATGTCGATATAAACAGCTCAATCTAGGGTAATGAAAACACAATGATTCCCATTTTTGGTTCATTATACACTCATGAAAAATACTTATTACATTATATTCCATTTCTGCCAATATATCCCCCTTAATCCTACACTGGACCTTTAAATTAACCAAAATTCTCTTCCCTTTACTGTCTTAGACATGACTATTTGCTGCTTTCTTGGTTGTCTACAGTATGATAGCAAACTTAATATTTTTGATTTTTGGACTGTTAGCTTGAGAAAAACTGTCAGTTCAGAATGGTAATACTGAGAGACTTTTTAGTTTATTGTACTTTTTCAATGATGCATGCAAAACAATAAATCTGTTTATTTCTGAATGAGCCAGAAAGACTGGAGTTGAAACGATGACGTAAATGGTGCAATTTGTAATCTGCTGTCTGTATATTTCTGTCAGTGGACACATTTCTCAGTGAATACCAGACACATTATAGAGGAAACTGCCATTCAAGTGTTAACAACAACATATTTTATACATAGAATCACCATGTTATATGACCATTACAGGACTTTTCATGCTACATTTCTCTTACTTTATTCACAACAGAGAAACTGGAATGAGAAGAATTAAAGATGGTATTTTCTTACAGTACAGTTACAGTAAATTTAAATGAGAGAACAGAACAATGCTGATCTCATCCAGATGCTGCAGTGACTAAACACAGTCTGATTTGTATTCCTCGTGATGTTTGTGACTGTGGTTAAAAGGCTCTTCACAAGTTCCACATGTTCTCATAAAGTGAGGTTTCCTGCCTGTTGCATAAGCGGCACATTACTACTGTTACAACCATCTTTGTGTGTGTGACCTTGAACACACGGTCAGTAAACCAAGAATGTTGTTATGCTCTGTTCGCTTACACAGATACATAGATCTGTGGTGATGGTGTTTTCCAGCTGGACAGTCAGATACCAGAGTGCCAGCTGGATCTCAGCCCCGAGCTGTGCACCTGTTCCCTGGGCGCTGATTCAAACTCCCTGTCAAAGTCTAACACAAAGTGTACACCAGCAGCATGTTAGCATAAAGTTAGCAGCATGCTAAATGACTGTAGTTCCATTCTGGTTGCAGTTTGAAAGCATTTTATTGAATCAGAGTCACACATCAAATCTCTTTATGCTTATTTTTTAGCAAAAGTTATAGGTAACTTAATGCTTAAGAATTTAAACTCAAAGACATTCAAAGAGCTAAAACATTTCACCAGATTAGTTATTTCCTGTTCATTTAAATAAGTATCTGAGTGTGTTTCATATTGCTGGCTGAGGCTGACGGGGATGTCATCAGTTTTGCAGATGTTAAGTCATAAAGCAAAGTACTTCAGACGTAAAGGGATCACCAAATATATTTGATCTTGAGGGGGACATGCACATGTGGCAATCCATCCCATAGTTGCTGAGACATTTCATTGTAAACCACTAATGTGCACCTTATGGTAGTCGGGGGATCTGTCATTAGGATTCATCGTCTGGGAGCCATTATCTTGCATCCAGTCGATGTTGAGATGTTTTAGTCTGTTCCAAAGTGGTGGACAGACGGACAGACAGACCAGCCTGGTCTTGGAGAAATATGCGAACTGACCACGATGACCTCTTAAGACTAGGACTGTAGTCTCCTGGTCGACTAGTCGATTATTCGGTTGCTATGCTCTCGTCCGACCAAATTCTCATTAGTCGAATAATTGCCGTGTTACTTTCATAAGGAGAAAAGTGCTACATCAACAGCTTTCCAGGATTAATCCATTATTCCCTGCAGCAGGGGGACAGGCTAAGTTACCTGTGAAAATGGGGTTGTTTTCAAAACACCCCCGTTGTTGACAGAAAGTTGGACTCGCCCACCCTCACACTCAGCGTCGCGGTGACACAGACCTCCTGTCTGTCTCTGTAAGCTGACACCATTTCCGTCAGTGGAAATGAAGCTTGTATTTACTTTAATTTCACAGATAAGAAACAATAAATTGTGAAGACAGTAAAGCCTCCACTGAAATAGCATTTTAAGTCATGTGTGTGATTTATCCTTCAGGGATTTATACTTCGGGATTTATCCTGGCTTCATATGAGCAGAGGAAGTCTCTGCTAGTTGCTTGGCTAATTTATACAACGTAAAATGCCATAGGCTGGCGCTAATAACGTTAGCATGTTGTATTTGCTTGGAAAACGTGTTTAGTATCAGACAGTTGTTTTGTCAGTGAACCTTGTGAGTTGTAATGGAGCCAAATTATGTGCCGTTACCTTTGTTAAATGTTGCTGTTGTCCCTGGTTTTATATGAGTAGAGGAAAAGATCGCTAGCTGCTAGGCTAATTTATACAATGTAAAACGCCATAGGCTTGTGCTAATAACGTTAGCATGTTGTATTGGTGGGGAAAATGTGTCCAGATAAAGACAAGTGTTTGTCTGTGAATGCTGCGAGTTATAGTGAAGCTGATTTGCGTACTTATGTTTGAGATTGTCTCTATTAAGCCATGTTTAATGTGTGTTTAATGTGTGTTTAATGTGTGTTTAATGTGTGTTTTGAATCAACTATATATATAAAGTTTGATTTGAACTAAACTCTACAGCATTTAACACAGTCCTCCACCGCCAATTAGTGGAGGTGTAACTGCAGAGTGACACAGACACACCACCGCGTAAGTAAAAATAACGTGCAGATTTTTTTCCCCACAACTAATCAATTAGTTGAAGATTATGTGCGACTTTAGTCGACCAAGATTTTCTCTGGTTGACTACAGCCCTACTTAACACAGCATTCTGCGCTGGAGGCATGTGTTTCGTAATGTTGCTTTGATCTGTAGCGTTTGTTGTGTGATTTTGTTGTTTTGTTAAATGTTGTTTTGTATTTATGTGTAACAGCTGACGTCCTGGGAGGTAAGACAAATTTCTGATTTTTTTTTTTTTCTGAGAGTAGAGGGTTTTCAGACATATTTTACTTTTAAACTCTGAGGACCCCCTTGGGGTTGTGGACCCCATGTTTAAGACCCAGTTTCTAAACCTGACTAAGTAGTTTCAGTGCCTGAACCTAACCATGCCACCACCACATAATACAGTATGTGCAAACTTGTACATATTTGTACATATTCCATGTTATCATGAGATATAGCACCGACAGTCATACCGCTAGTAAGGAGACATTTTCTACGAAAAGTATTGCACCAAAATTTGTACATATTCCACGTTATCATGAGCCAGTAATCTGTGCGTAACCCACGTATTTGGGAAGGCTGTGATCACCTGAACAACGTGCTGACGACAGTACAGAAGGAAGCAGTCCTTGAAGGAGGCAGATTGTGGTTGTGGATGGGTTAGACAACACCGGCCCTTTCCCCAGAAACAGGTGTTCAGAGCCATGTGAACTCTGAGTCATTTTAAGATGCGTCGGCGCTATATATATTTTTCTTTCTATAACTTAACATTAAATACGTAACTTTACATCAAGTATGTAACGTGATCCACGGTGCACTAATTTAAAGGATATCATACAAAACCTTGTATTAGGACACATTGCACTGAAACACACCAGTAATAAGGTGCAAAGTGATTATCTGGATGTTGCATTTAGCTACCAGAGAAATGCAAAGTGAAAGATACTCGTTAAACTTTGGTGCATGTAAAAGGAATAGAGATGAAAGTGTTAACATGGGTTTGACACTTGCATTTGGTTTTAAATGTTCCATTTGCATCAGCAGGGAAAGACGGGGTTGGGACATGTGGCAGCAGAAGAAGAGAGCGGCCATTTAATAAAGGAGGGAGAACAGGATGAGGTCGATTAGATTTGGGATTTTGACGGATAAAAGACGGCGATACATGAAAGACAGAGAAACCTATGGTAGATTAAGAAACCAGAGAGATATTAACTGGACTTAATGTTAAAGTAATAAGACAACAGGAGGGATCGGTGGGGAGGGATGGATGGAGGGAGGGGAGTTATTAAATCATGTTGGGGATTAGAGGGTTGGCAGAGAGAGGTTGTAAAGCTGTCACCTCCTCTGGCCAGTGGACACTGAGAAATATCAGAGTGGGGAGAGGAGGAGAAAAGAGGAGAGGAAGCCTCGAGGAGGGTGGAGGAGGATAAGGAAAGGAGGAGCAGGTAGTAAGAGCAGAGACAGAGGGATGAAAGGATTAAATAAGGAGGATTAAAGAAGGGAAATAAAGAGCAGTGAGTAGGAGGAGGCTCGAGGAAGATGAGGAAATACTAAAACATGAAGTTATAAATTAAAGAGATTAAACGAGAAGAAGAATCGCTGGGAGTAATGGAATCAGGTCTGCTCTCCGCTGATAAATCAGACGGGCAGTTAAAATGAGATTTTTCAGCTTCCCCTCGAGCGCCCGGCCACATTTTCACCTCGTCCTCCTGTAAACACAATAAAACTACTTAATCCCTCCAGCAGGAGCAAGAAACGCTCCGTTTTATTCTCCGGGGAGATGGAGGTCAGAGAAAACATTTGAAGTATTCAGAGGCTCTGATTTTACAAGGCAGGTCAAGAGTGTATACAGCGGGGTTGTAACAGGGGCGTCAGGTTGCTCCTGATTAAACACTGTTCGGCAGCAGCAGCTTTCACAGCATCTTCCTCCAACATGCAACAGAGCTGTTTTTTCATACCTCAGTGCTGGCGCAAATGTCACACATGTCCTCAACAAAGAACAGATGAGATTTTGGTGGTCAAAGGTCAAGGTCACTGTGACCTTATCTGTCTCATTCTTGTGAACGCAATCTCAAGAACAGCTTGAGGGAATTTTTTCAAATTTGGCACAAACGTCCACTTGGAGTGAAGGATGAACTGATTAGAATCAGGGCTGGGCATTTTGTGAAAAATTAGGATACCAGTCAGGGTCTAAAATTATCACCCACCAAGTGTTACATTCAGCTTCTCATCGACTGGTGTAATGGCAAAGTCGAGCCATTTCGGTGTCGGTGTGAGTTTGTTGGGACACCCAGCCCTAATTAGAATTTGGTGGTCAAAGGTCAAGGTCACTGTGACCTCGTCATTCACATTCTTTTCAAGGCATCATCTCAAGAACATCTTGAAGGAATTTCTTCAAATTTGGCACAAACCTCCACTTGGACTTAAGGATGAACTGATTAGAACTCTGGTGGTCAAAGGTCAAGGTCACTGTGACCTTGTTTCTGTTTCATTCTCATGATACCAATATCTCAAGAGGGCCTTGAGATGATTTCCTTAAATTTGGCACTCACTTGGACTCAGGAATGAACTGATTAGAAATTGGTGGTCAAAGGTCAAGGTCACTGTGACATTGTCATTCACATTCTTTTCAAGGCATCATCTCAAGAACGTCTTGAAGGAATTTCTTCAAATTTGGCACAAACCTCCACTTGGACTTACGAATGAACTGATTAGAACTTTGGTGGTCAAAGGTCAACGTCACTGTGACCTTGTATCTGTCTCATTCTCATGATACCGATATCTCAAGAGGGCCTTGAGATGATATCCTTAAATTTGGCACAAACATTCACTTGGACTCAAGAATGAACTGATTAGAAATTGGTGGTCAAAGGTCAAGGTTACTGTGACTGCACAAAACATGTTTTTGGCCATAACTCAAGAGCCCTAATGCTAATTATGACAAAATTTCACCCAAATGTCTGATAAAATGATGAAGTGAAGGCGTTTTTTTATCCAAAAAGTCAAAGGTCACCTTCACTGTGACATCATAATGTTGTGATATTTGGTCAGATGCTGAGCTGGTGACACTAATCTTGGGTGTCCACCTTGAAACTGTGGTTTTTGTGGAGGCATACAACCATAAGGCGGTAATTCTAGTTTTCTTTTGAAGCTTGAAACATTCGGGAGCACAATATTTTCCATATTTAGGAAGTCCATTTTAGACTTTTTATTCAGTCCTTATTTAAACAAACTTTCCCATCAACTAACGTCGGAAGCTCCACACAAAGAGTTGACATTTCAGAGCAGAAACAGTCTATTTCTGGAGTGTTGTGTTCAAGAATGTAGGTTAGAGGGTCGATGTGATACAGTATCTCCTTCTCTGTGTGTTTCTTATCTGATTGTTTTATGTCTTTATTTCTAGTCTCTCCTTCTCTGTTTTTAACTTGTTTCCATCCTCTAATCTTAATCTGTGTACTCTCACAGTTTATCTCGCCATTTACATTAGAAGCAACACAGGAAAAATAAAAATGCCATTCCTCACGACATTTTAACGTGTTTAATGATGGAAGTCCAGACGTGGCTGAAAACCTGGACGTGGCACGGCTTGTTTTGTTTACTCATTGTTTGTCCCCAGCCCCCATGGAGCAACAGGAAGAGGAAATAAAGATGGGTCGAGCTGATAACCATGGGAACTTTTTCCTTAACAATGTCATCCACCTCTGTGTGCATGTGTGCTACACTTTATCAGGATATCTCAGAAAGTTGTCAGGGGTTTGTCACTTGGTGGGCATTAGGTTTTTTGGCTTGAGGATCAAATGATTTTGTCATTTTTACCATTTGATCATTTTTATTTTTAATGTTGTGTCAGTGTATTTGTGGGAAAGTTCAGCTCTAGAGGCTTTCAGACAAACAATGAACAAACATGAATGCTTACGGAGTCTGCAGCTGTAAAGTTGTAGAATAATTGTTGGTTTTGCAGAGGAACAGATACAGTTCAGTGTGTTGAAGGTGAAACAAAGGTGACTTTCCACTTTTAGCAGAGGCGTTTCCTGCTCTCCTCCTCAAAATGAACTTGAACAAATTTCTGGCTTTCCTCTGAGACAGACGCCAGCGGTAGTACGCTGGCTTCACAATAGTTTGAGTAGATTCCAGAAGTGACTCAGAGTAATGACAAAAAAACATGTCAAAACATTTGTACGGTACTACTGTTGCAAAAGGCTTGAGTCACTCCATGAGACTAAACTCTATCAACGTGGGACACAGTGTCCTCCTGCGAGGCTGATGCTGAGAGCAGGAGCCATTCTGGCTGGTAGGCGTCTTCTGACCAGCCCCTCCTCTCTTGATGTGGGCAGGTCAGGATTTATTTCATGACTAAAATGGTGGATGACATAATTTGAAATTGTCACGCTGTGAAAAATAACAACGCAAAAGGCCCAGTCATAGCAACATGTAGAACAGCAGGAGTTCAGTCATTGGATTTGCTGCATTTACTGTATTAGATTCGCTCACAGGCTCATAAATCTGGACAGCTGATGAACTTTGAGACTCAATTTGCATGCCGATAAGACCGACATTTGATGACACAAAGAGAGAGAGAGACAAAAATGGAAGAAACTAACATGGTTTATTAGCTATGTTGCACCATCCACATGTATTTAACCTCCTGCGTCGGTGCAAATACATCTGCATGAATTTATTGTCCTGTTAGCAACCAAGCTAAGTAAATGGGCTAATGCCACCAAGCGTCTAGAAACACATATTGTGGAATTATTATGTTCCAGTTTTATCACATCAGTGGCTAATAACAAGTCAGACTGTTGACCTTACAGTCTCTTCTACACACACCTTCATTCAGCAGACTTTAACGTCAGTGTGCCCTTAGTTTGGAGAAGCAGGCTGCAGTACTGACCCAGAAGCTAAGTAATGTACTACTGTGGACAAGGTCAGCAGCAAAATGTATTTTAGCCAATGTCAGTTTAAGTGTACACTATATTTAAAATATTTTTACCACTTAACCTTGCCGCCAGACAGCCCTCTCTGACAGGGAAGCCTTTAACAGCTCCAGTTCCCCATCTCTGCTCTCGTCAGAGCCACCAGACTCCATTGAGAAAAACAGTCATTTTAGCTTGCCAAACACAGGAGCTGCTGGTCTACTGCTGCTTTGATGAGTTACTTTGTTTGTGTTATTGTGTGACTGTGGTGAAAATGAACTGATTCTTTTAGCTGCGGAAGACACACAATAACACAAACAACCTAACTGATCGAAGCAGCAGTCGACCAGCAGCTCCTGTGTTCAGCAATGTTAAATCACTGGTTTTCTCAATGGAGTCTGGCTTTGAAAAGAGTGATATAACAGATTATGTCTACTGTCACAAATCACTGCTTGACGGTAAGGTAAAGCAGTAAAAATATTCTAAATATAGCATACACTTACACTGATAATGATTTTTTTCGGTGACTAAAATACATTTTGCTGTTGACCCCGTCCACAGCAGTACATTGCTTAGCTTCTGTGGCAGTACTCGTGCCTGCTTCTCCAAACTGGAAGCCTGCTGACTGACATCCTCTGTATGTAATACACTAGTAAGATCTGAACTATCCCTTTAAAGACTTATAACAAGTCAAACTTTAGCAACTTCCACTGCAGCTCGAGCCACGTTTCCTTCGTCTATTTGTAAACTTCAAAACACTCAAACAATTTCTGACATGGACGAAGCAGTTGAATACTTCTGTAGTTAAAACTAGCACTGTACAACGATGCTGAATTTATTTTACTCATTTAACGGTAATAACCAGAAAGTAAAGCATCACCCTCCTCTGTGACCTGCAGTCGACCTGAATCTGACCGAAAACAAAACAACGTAAACACACATAAACAAACTGTTTTTAGTCTCCAAAAGTTGACATGATGTCCTCATCCGGTTGCTTTTGCCACAATGTATTGTTGTGAGAGTGTGTGTGCACATGTGTGAGGATGCCTCGGATGTGTTTGTGTATCTCAGGTTTGCGTGTGTGTGTGTGTGTGTGTGTGTGTGTATGTATTAACATAAGTGTTTTTGTGAAAAATGTTCAGTAGAGTGTGGCTTTGTGTTTAAATCAAACCGACAGACAGAGGAAACGAACGATGGGTTTCCTTCAGGGATTTATTTAAAAACTTGTGTCAACACCCAAGTTTCCTCTGGACAAAACACACACACACACACACACACACACACACACACACACACACAGTTTTTATGTCAGATGAGCAGAAAGGAAGAGACAGTATGTTCCTTGTCTGTCTCTGTGGTGACAGGTCTGAGGAGGTCGTTTCCTCCAGTCAAGTGTTAAACACAACTGAACAATGATGATGTGAAACATGTGATGTTGTCAGACTTACGTTACAATACAAAACATCTATCTACAGTTACAAAAATGTTGTTGATTACATCTGAATTGTTTCAACACAAAAAGAAGAAACTAATTTCTCTCTGTCTCTTTCATTTTGTCACTTAAACCTGAAGTGACAGGTTTACTGTTGTTTCGATTGTAATACTGTTTATTCAAAGTTATTAACTTGTCACCGCACAAACACACCAGTAAATTTTCAATTTATTTTTCTTCTTAATTTACTCCCCTCTCTTATTTTTCTGCCTCTTTCTTTAAATGCACCCTTTAATTTTGTCCCTTGGAAAGTACACAAATCAAAAACTGTCACATACACAACTGAAATGATTTAATTTGTTCACAATCAGCTCCCAGAGGATGTGTCACAGAGAAAACTACAATTAAAATCTCAAACAAGACAGTTTATGAAAGTAATAAAGAGCATTAGAGAGGATCAAGTGTCATTTCGGGGAATTACAGGGGAGTGCTTTTAATTTGAAAGGGTTTATCCCAAGGCTACTATTTAGTGGATAAAAGGTACAGGATATTAAAGGCTGTGATTAAGTTATGAGTCATCCACAGTTGTTTTGCAGTCTGTTAGTAGCATTAAGGCTCTGAAACTCATCATCGTTTTTCCACGATGACAACAGAACATTTTGAAGCCTTTTGAAGTTTACGCTGTAGAAATGAGACACAGAGACTCTGCTGTGTTTGAAAAGAAAATGTCAGCTTATCGGTGCAATGAGAGAGTTCCCTTCATAGTGTACTGAAAACAGTAAACAAGTTTAAACAGTAATCTTGCCTGAGGTGATATAAATTGAGATTTCCTGCACATTTTGGTGTCATTCAGTGGAGCAGCAGCAGCGGCGTGAAACCTCTCTGACTGTCTCTCCTCTCTCAGCAGGCGTCTTTGGATCCTGTTGAGCTCTTTAAAACCTGCTGACAAGATGCAAGGCAGCCAGCCGCTATGAGAGATCATGATGAATTATCATGTGATAACATGGGCAGTTTCTGCTGGAACCATGCTCGCAACCTTGGCAAATTACCCAACCACCTGAAATAATTTCATGCTTAGGCTACAGTTACAGTGGAGGGAAGTAGCTCTGCACTTCAGAGACTTTTCATCACTTCCAAATGTTGTGTTGTCCTCACGGATGGATTACTGAACAGACCTACTGGACACGGGCCCAGAGGCCCAGCGAGGTCATGAGACCCATGGGATCAGAGCGTCTGTTTGAAACGACTGTTAACATTTCTTGTTGGAAAGTAAATCACACAACAACAAACAGATACAAACACACAGACAGAGATGCAAAACAACTACAGAGAGACACAGGACAACCACAAAGACACTAGGGGAGGCAGTCAGATTGTACCAAACTGAGGTTGCCCATGGTAACCCATTGTGAGATATTTATGTCGTACAGTTTCCTCCTTGTATGAGAATGACAAAATCAGGGGCAGAGTGAGTTTTTATAATATATTATATGTTTGCCTCACCAATGCAATTATTCAGACAAATTAAATGAAAACATGTTTGCAGCAGCTGCCTTTTGTAAAGATGACTTATAAGTTAACTAGTGTCTGTGCTGTGCTGCCCTTGCGGGTGAATTTTGCCTCTTTTGCACTGTCAACATCACGTTTTTAACAAATATTTAGATAATTAATTATTGATTTATGTGAATTGATTCCAAATTGTCCACATCCGCATCGTTATGCATCCAAGAAATGATAATTTCCCCCACCCCTGGACCACACGCAAAAAAACTACAGAGATGCAAAACAACCCCAAAGGAACGCAAAACGACAACAAAAAAGAGATGCAAAACTACTGCAAAGAGATGCAAGTCCATAAAAAAGAGACACAGAACACCTACAAAGAGATGCAAGACAACAACAAAGAAACATAAAATTACTACAAAGAGATGCAAGATGACCACAAAGAGATGCAAAACAACATTAAAGAGACACAAAACTACTACAAAGAGATGCAAGACAACAACAAAGACACATGAAACTACTACAAAGAGATGCAAAATGACTGCAAAGAGATGCAAAACAACATTAAAGTGCCACAAAACTACTTTAAGGAGATGCAAAAATACCTCCAAAGAGGTGGAAAACCACAAAAAAAGAGACACAAAACTACTGCAGAGACACAATATGACCACAGAGAGATGCAGATCCATAAAAAGGAGACACAAAACACCCACAAAGAGATGCAAGACAACAACAAAGAAACACAAAACTACTACAAAGAGATACACCTAATGGCACACGGCGCCCCAGACTAACATCCAACTACACAAAATTGAAACCACAAAATATCTCCAACATGCTTACCGTAGTGATCCAAGTGTGCTGCAGCCCCGACATAAAAAGTTGTTTGGAAAAACGTCATATGAACTTAACCAGAGCGTTCCTCAGCATGAGGGTGAGTAGATAATGGCTGAATTTTCATTTTTGGGTGCACTATCCCTATAAGGAGATGCAAAAATATGTCAAAGAGGTGGAAAACCACAACAAAGAGACACAAAATGACCACATAGAAATGCAAAACAACATTAAAGAGACACAAAACTACTACAAAGAGATGGAAAATGACCGTAAAGAGATACAAAACAACATTAAAGTGCCACAAAACTACTTTAAGGAGATGCAAAAATACCTCAAAGAGGTGGAAAACCACAACAAAGAGACACAAAACTACTACAAAGAGACTGATAACACCCACAAAGAGATGCAAAATTATTTTAAAAAGACACAAAACTACTACAAAGGGATTCAAACCCACGACAATAAGAAGCAAAATGACAAATGACAACTTCAGAACAACAACTTTTCAACTGAACTTCTTCAGTAGGGGTGGGAGCCTTCCACATGCCTGTGGCCTTTGTCTCATTATCTATCCATGGTCATGCTGTGTCTTCTTTCTGCTTTAGAGTAGCTACAGTGAGTTCAGCATTCAAGCTGGCTAATAAGCGAACTGTCTTTCCTCTCTCAGCAGATACTCTCTCCTTGCTTTTCTCAAACTGAACTCCTTCCACTGGCCAGCTACCACAATAGTAAACAGTACAAAGTGATAAATTGACCTGTTTCCTTCATGAACTGTTCCCACATTAACACACCCAGTCCTAACTGCACATATAGTTCCTGTCTGCTGTGATTTATTCAGGTGTCCATGAGCTCGCTGACGACACCTCTAAAGTGCAGAGGGAATAAGGGAATAAGTCAAAAAAGCTAAACTATGTTCATTGGTTTGTTTTTGTAAATGTGCAGTGATTCGATTAGACTTGATATTTAGATTGTTGATCTCCTAAAACATACACTAGTCCCAGCTGGAGTTTGAATTAAATTATATGAGTATCGGATTCATCGCCTTGTTTTGGAAAATTAAAAGCTCTTGTGTGTTTTGTTCAGTGTGATTACCACAAAACCAAACTTAATCTGACAGTAATGTTCTTGGTTTTCACTCTCTCTGTGAACAGAAAGCAAATGCTGAGGTCGTCTTACAGCGCGCTCTTTGAGAATCTGTCACATTGTTTATGGTCTAACTGGAGCTCTGGGCTCTGTTCATCTCATTTACTCTGTCCCTCTGTGTGTGCTTGCTTTTAGAAATGTAGTAATAGGTCCCCTGCATATTGTGCTAAAAAGACCTCCAGTCAGTGTTTGTTTTTTTCAGATGAAGAGGTTGGTACGCCTCTTTGGTTGGAGTCTTGTCTTTTCCAATAAAAATGTAAACATCTTAAGTTCTAGTAATAACTTATCTTTAAAGGTCCACTGTGAAGGATTTAGAGGGATATATTGGCAGAAAAGGGACATAATATAATAAGTATGTTTTCTTTAGTGTGTAATCTACATAGGAAGCGAGTCCTCATTGATGGAGATCACTGTGTTGCGCCACCATGTTTCTACAGTAGCCCAGAACGGACAAACCAAACATTGGCTCCACATAGGGACATTTGCATTTTCACATCGGACACGGTAGTTAGAAGCCCATCTGTGACAAGAGCACCGTAAAAACACTCTGTGCCTTCCAATGCCCACACTAACATACTATATAG
The DNA here is from genome assembly GCF_041903045.1 of Epinephelus lanceolatus. Taxonomy (NCBI): domain Eukaryota; kingdom Metazoa; phylum Chordata; class Actinopteri; order Perciformes; family Serranidae; genus Epinephelus; species Epinephelus lanceolatus. Next base: position 49,970,431 of record NC_135734.1, on the reverse strand, counting down.
CACGCCAGAAGATTTAGTTTGTCCCAATACAGTATGTCAAATATCTCTACAGGATGATTTACTTCTGTAATTTTTGATTTAGTGCCATGTGGCTGGTCAAACTACCCACTTGGCCAACAGTTCTACTTCTACTAGTTTTAACTAATAGTTCAAGCTCAAGGAATATCAGCTATTTCGCTTTGAGTCAAAAATTTCAACCTTATTGTGGCATTAGAGGAAATTCATTTTGGGTAAATCATGTGGGGACCATGACCACAGAACTTCATGGCAATGCATCCAATAGTTGTTGAGATATTTAAATCTGGACTGACGTAGCTGACTGACCAGCCCACAGACTGATACTCCATCCATAGAGCCATGCTGCTGTGATGAGTTAATCCAGAGTTAATTCAATGTGTGATAAAACACATTTAATGTAACATCTAACCAGTTCTTTCCTTCTCCCTCTTTTTTATTCCCCCTCCAGCCGGCTGCAGCGCAGAGTGTGATGTGACCAGCTGGTCCAACCTCCTTCCATCTTTCTCTCCACATCAGTGAAGATCAGTCAGAGATGACAGCGATCGCTGCTGCAGTCCTGCAGGCAGCAGGAGGACTCAGAGCCGGAGGGGTGAAGTCTCTTCAGATCCTGATGCTGTGTCTTCTCCCTCTGCTGTGGCTGCAGCCTGCAGACTCCAGCGCTGCTCCAGGGGCCACAGCCTGGAGGCAAACCGGGCCACGGCTGCAGCTCTCCCACTCAGGTAGGAAACACATCAAGGGAAAAACATACTGCTCTAAATACGTTCCCATAAACATGGCAACAAAACAAATCTACCCTCAGACATGCAGGACTCCACATTACTAATGTCAATTCGTACTTTTACTGTGAGAGTTAATTTAAGCTCTTGACTCACATTGAAACTATATAAACCTGCTGTTGTGATGGTTCAGACACCACCAGTCTTGTTTATACAGTAAGCGCAGGAGGATTTTGAGGTTGGCTGTTGTTTCAGAGGGCTTGATACAGTAATGTGGAAGTTATGTCTGACTGTGATGGTTAAGAGAGAGCTTCAAAGGAAAGCTGTTGATTTACTCCTTCAGTTGAGGTCACAGACTACAGTTACCTAAAGGTGCTCCATGGAGTTTTCTTGTAAACAAAGAAATCAAATACTTTGTTACCAAAACGCATCATGTGAATCTTTGAGGTCTGACAATGTGTTGAATGCATTTCCTCCCTCATTAAAGAAATGCTCTTTAGAACAGTTTTTACATCATGTTTGCGAGCACTTTTGTCCTTTGGTTTGGTCCTTGGTTTGTGGACCCACCTGAAGCTTCAACTTAAGCATTTTGGCCGTTGCTGTTGGAGCAAGAAGTGACCATATTTGGACGAGGGGTCAAGATAACCCTAACTCCAGCATCTAGCTTGGTTAACACAGTGTGTTTACAACTGTGATTATGCTAATGCAAATCAAATTATTGGTCGAGGAAAACAGGCTTAAAACCACCAAATCAAAATGGAGGGGAAAGAAAAACTGAACATCTGACTTATAGGTGGGTCTTTTATTTAAACCAAATATTAGACAAGACTTTTTTTAGGTGGCAAAAATGTCAACAATTTCATGAACTGAAAACACACTGAACTAGCGACAGCTTCGGCTACACCTAGACTCTTGGAATTTGCCGCCATGTCACGTTTACGTTACCAAACCAACATTGTCGCCGTGGTAGTGACAGAACGGAGGTGTCACTCAGAGTGGCCATGCTCTTAATTATGCGTAATTTTAAGCTTTAGTAATGTTTGATTATGTAAAAATGCAGCCCCTGTACAGTTTTCATGAATGTTGAGATTAGCTATAGAGACCAAAACTGTTTTTTTGTACCAGGCTGTAAACATGTTTATTTTTGCATTTTAATATCAGGGGCTATGGGGATTGACTCGCTATTGGAGCCAGCCTCAGGTAGCAGTTAGAGAAACTGCACTTTTTAAGAAGTTATGTGAGTAATAGATTTCAGTTTGTAAAAATGAATAACACTGCATTACATCTTAGAAGAGTAACCTGTGGTGTTCCACAAGGTTTGTTGTTGGGACCTAAGTTATTTATACTTTAAATGTGATCTGATGTGATAATAGTAATGCATTCATTTGAAACTTTGAATGAATTTGAAACTTTGAATTTGAATGGCACAAGTTTTTGATAAAGCAATGTTTTAATGATCACAGACAACACAACTGAAAAAATATTAATCAGTAGAAACAGCTCAGCTCAGCTCAGTTGCTCAGTTTGAATCCTCGGTGTCTCAGAGCTTGTTCAGGCTTTACAGCATTCTTACTCCACATCGTTGCCACTAATCAGGCAAATGACAGATTGAGTAAAAATTCTCTGTCCACAGTTAATGTACTTTTATTGCCCATTCAAACACTTTATGCCTAATTTATATGTTTTGCGCCCCGTTGAAACAGAAACATTAATCATGTCATTTGTCATAGCGTTCCTCTGAGCTTTTGTGTAAACACATAAGGATTCGGGAATGAATGGGTGTTTTTAAGATCAATTTTGGTCGTTAAATTATGGAGCTTTGCTGGCTGTTTGGGCTTAGCTTTGACAGTTTTTGCTTTCATTCGTGGCAGATTTATTATTTTTTTTACAGTGGTGGGAGAAACTGAGAAACAGCAGCAGAGACAGAACTTGTCCGTCTGTCTACCATGTGTCGTTTCCTTTGACTGTTTTCACATGAGAACAAGCAGGGTTCATGCTTTTACTTCCTTTCCTTACTTCTTGGTTCAGTGCCTATCAGTTAACATCCCAACTTGTAATACTGCAATAAAAGCTCAGTCCAAACTAGATTAAGTTGCTGTTGAAAGTGAAGTGTTTGATCGTTTCCTTGCTGTCTGATTTGAGGAAAGTCTGTATCCAGTCAAAGGATTTCAGGGGTAAAGTCATTTTCTCAGTGGACGTCTTGCTTTTGGAGCTGGAGAGAACTTTATAACATTACCATAAAGATCAATGAAGTAATGTCTCCTTGACACAGTGTTCAAAGCACTCTAGTGAATGTTTTAACCATAGAAATCTCCTCAAACACACAGTAAAACGTCTTTTTCTCGTTTGATTTTCCAGAGTTTTAGAAAGCATTGTGCTCTGAGGTCTCGGCTAACGTCAGCAGCAGATGCTCTTTTCTGCAGTAAAACACTTCATGGCAGCAGCAGTACGAAATAAAGAGAGATTAACAGATTAACAACATGGGCGGTAATGCTGTGTCGATGAGCGTCATGGTGCCCATAAATGTTTCAAACAGCCAATTAGATAAAAAAAGAGAACCAATTTAAACTACCTACGGTGAAGTGTCATGATGGATGTCAAGACTGAAGGTTATTTTAGGTCATACTCGGCTTCCTGGATGAAAAGCAACAGCTGCAGGAGCGCTTTTGGTTCCTGCGTCTTACAGTTAAAGAACACATTGTGGATATGAGATTAACAAAGACTATGAGGTTGAAGTGCTGTTATTGTCTTCGAGTTGAGCCTGTTTACGCTAGTGATGATGATTCACTCAAAAGAAAAAATGTTTTGGTTGACTGAAAGGAACTGAATCACTTCCTGAAACGATCCATTCATTTCTCAGTTCAGTTGAGCGCTCAGTCAGATGTGAGCGAACGTGCAGGGACTCACCGAGTGAGTGATTTCAGTCTGCAAACAGTATCTTGATCCAGCTCTCAGCTCACTGTCTTATACTTCACAAACGACAGTTCTCTGTTCACCAGTTAGCAAGCTGAACTGAATGTTCGTCCATGTTTCATCCAGCGCCCATCACTAGTTAACACACATTAGATGAACAGTGTAAGAACTGTTTTATACACGCTCACTCTATTTTAGAGATCCCAAATGTATCAGATGAATACAAACTAGTCTCAAAGTGAGACTGTGGAACTTTCAAAAGAAGAAATACAGTGGCCACAGTGGCTGTATGTGTCATTATGGGAGAGTACTTTGGGAGTTGATGGAGAATTTTACATTGACCACCTGTTGCTCAGATAATGAGACAAATATAGAAAGGTGGGCTTTCACATACACTACTTTCTATTTATGTTAATGACTTAATTCGCCAAATTAAATCTTGAGCACTGTGATAGTCTGGTGACCTGTCCAGGGTGTAGCCCACCTCTCGCCCAAAGTCAGCTGGGATAGGCTCCAGCCCCCCATGACCCTGAATAGAATAAGTTTGTATGGGGAATGGATGGATAAAATTAAACCTTGTAAACTGGGTGTTAAAGTAGATTATTTGCTTGTCAGTATAAATTAGGGATGTCCTGAAAACCACTTTTAGGGGACAGAAGCTTCATTGAGAAGTGGCGGTTAATATGTTACTTACAGTTTCCAGGTGATTTGCCAGGCTCGTCATAGATTTGTAATATTTAGACTTATTTTATTCGTCCCAGAGGGAAATTCGTTTCCACTAACTGTACATTTACAGAGATCGATCACAAATATCACAGGCACAGACATCACAGACATCACAAAACATCACATGTTCATTTACAGAGGTGGACACTTTCAGCGCAGCTATGGCTGCTGGGATCAGGCTCTTCCCGAGTCGAGCTTTCCTAAATTTAAGCTTTCGGTACCTGCGCCCTGAGGGTAATGGGATGAGGTATTGGTTGAGTGGCTGTGTGGTGTCTCGTTCTACTGATTTTGCAAAGCGTGTAATGGACCTGTTATTTAACTCTGTGAGGTTGGGTGTGGGAAGACCAATGATTTTAGAAGCGGTGTGTGTGATGCGTGTCAGTTTGGCCCGACTGGTGACAGAAAGCATGGTGAAGAAACATGTGGAACAGTACAGAGGGATTGGTTGAATGATGCTTTGGTACAGAAGTAGCAGCGGATGGGGGGCGACATAGAGTCCCTTGAGTTTTCGGATAGCTGACAGTCTTTGTTGGCTCCTTTTTTGTATGTCTCTGGTGTGTTGATCAAAATTGAGTTTATTGTCCAGAGTTACGCCCAGGTATTTAAAACTGTCCACTGTTTCAACTGTTTGATTGTCAATGATGATGGGGTGCTGAGGTGACGGGGGGATGATCATTATTTCTTTGGTTTACACCGGTAATACATCAGTTTCCTCTGCATATGTGGCACTCAATGTTTTAGGGGTCATCTTTGTACATTTTAAACTATCCCAGATTCTTGATGTCTTCAACATTGTGTTCGCGTATCTGTAACACCCAGTTCAGACCAACGATTTGCGATGAAACAAAACCATTTTGGAACGTTACAGAGAAAAGTTGCAGCAGCGTGAACTGACTGGTCTGAGCTCGACTCAAGCCGGCTGATGGTGTCACCTGCTACTCAGCTGGTTAAATCGCCAGCAGCTGGTTTTAGAGCATAAAGCACATCATCTGTTTCAACAGCCAGTCAGCTTGTAGTGCGGTCCGCTGGTCAAGTCAAAATGACCACAGATGGCGTGCTCGCGTGCTGCAGCAGGTGTCCCGACCTCTGTTTCTGTCCTTACAGTGTGCCAGTGTCAGACGGTATACAGATGGTATAGTATACATCTATATGCAGATGATATAATCTTACTATCACAGTATGAAATAGTTCAGCAGAAGAAGTTTAATGCTGTGGCTGAGTGGTGCTGGTAGTGGAGACTTGTGGTAAACCAGGATAAAACACTAATAATACATTTTTTTGATAATGATTAGTTGTAAGAAGTGCAATTCCTTTTACTTTTGGTTCAACAGTGTTGTCACATAATGACCAGTTCATGCAGGTAGGGTGCTGGGATCAGTGCTGAGCAAAGTCACACTTTGTAAGGATCTGGGATATCCAAATACTGTGATGCAGTGGGACAGTTGTACTGTAAACTGTAGTCTTTAATGATTTCGGACTGGCAGGAAAAAAAACTTAAAACAAAGAAAAATTGGACCACTGCTGCCAAAGCTAAAACAAATTACATAAAAAGCAAGTTTCTGAATTCTCATCCAAATAAAAAGGAACAAACATGTTTCACCTAAATTAGAATAAAAGGGTCTCTTCACCATGAGAGCAGAGCACTGCACACACACTTCAGTGACCAGTGAAGTCATCTGCCCTCTTCCAGTTATTTATTTCCTGAATACTTGCTTCCCACTTGGCAACTAGCAACACCAGTAAAGCCAACAACTGTTTCCTATCCAGCAGCAATTAGTTCAGGGAGGCTGGTTTCATTGTGCGGCGGTTAGTGAGATGTTTGTGCAGTGAGCAGTCTGCTGAACAAATGAATGAATGAGTGGACGGATGAATGGAAGTGAACTGAAGCAGGGACTGTGTTGTTCTTTACAATTCAGGTTTTGTGTCCAAGTGAGAGGGGAGGGGTTTAGGAATAATCCCTAATGACGTGACAGGATTATGGAAGTCAAACTCATTTTAAGACACTGAATGAATGTTAGTGATACAATGGGTGGAAAAGGGAAAGTTTGTTGAGTGTCCAGAAAGTTCTGAAAGTTAAATGTCATTTACATTCAAGGAGAGGAGAGAGGACGTCATTTTATGTCAGAACGTTCCTCAGAGAATTTCAGAGTACATTTTAGTAGAAGTTTTTCAAGACACAGTAACTGAAAATATTGAGATCTTTAGTATTTAAGTTCATACTTTACCTCAGAATCAGTGTGACAGAATAATTCTAAGCTTTCGGATGCATCTCTTACCCTCGGAAACTGTTAACCCTACCACTGTTATTGTCATGACATAAAAAGTGACACCAGATGTCAGGAGCTACATTTGAAGAATTCTACATTATGACGAATTACTATTCTTAGGTAGCTTGATGCTAACGGCAGTAGTCATTGGTTTGCTAAAGCGCCTCTGCTACTTCACACCAGCATTTTTCTGTTCTTACTCTATATGCTTGTTCCCAGATGAAATATCATAAAGGCTGGGCTGTTGTTGCCACACAGTTTCCATGGCAGCAGATCACTCTGTGTTCCTATTGGTCAAAGTGACGGCTGTGACGGGAGAAGTCGTGTAAGACCAAACAAAGTCAAACATACCAGACTTTCTGTTGGGACATCTTGAGGCATCTCAGACGTGGCATTGGTTGTCATCTACTATGACACGCTACACGAGATAAAGCAATGGATTATTGTGCACAACACTCATTGTCATTCACAATCTGAGCCAGTACAGTAGGACAGCGGAGTCGGGCTTTGATCAGGCTGATATTGTGTAGTCTGAACTAATGGTCAGATTCGGGCCTAAAACTTGGCCCAAGGCCCTAGTAGGCCTGTAGTGTTAAGCCCTTGGCCCAGCCCGAGTAGAGGCGAAGAGACACAGGCCTATGGCCCTAAAGTTAAAGTCCCACTGATTGTCACACTCCTGAGTGTGTGAAATTTGTTCTCCGCATTTGACCCATCCCCTGAGGGAGTGGTGAGCAGCAGTGGTGCCGCGCTCGGGAATCATTTGGAGCCCTAATTAATATCCAAAATTAATCAGATGTCTACACAAGCAGAAAAAGAAATTACAGAGAGGAGAATAATTTCTGAACAGCTCTGTGACGGAAAAAAAGCTGCTTACCTTAGCCTATTGGTTATATTCCAACAACATTGGAAAAACAATTATTCCAAGAGTAAAGTGTCAACAATTTGTCCCACAAAACAAACTCGCCCAGAAAAAGAAACATAATGCCATTGTCCTTCGGCACGCTCTCGACACAACTTGCTGATTTGGTCCCAGAATTAAAGGAAACCCTGCTGGCGGCCAAGGCTGTAGTGAAATATGTAAAGCAAGCATCCGACCCGGCGTGTCAGCTCTCTCAAACCGATGGCAGAAACCCGATTCAGCACGGTCTTCCTCACGCTGCAGTCAATCCCGTCAGCCTACACAGAGCTGCAGGAGCTGCTTGACAGTCGAGGAGAGAGCTACATATCGTGATTTCTTGTAGCCAAAAAAGACATCATAGGCCCGGCCCGTACTCTGAGCTGTTGGTAACTTTTGAGCCCGAGGCCTGCCCGAGGGCCGGACCAGCTGACCTTTAGTCTGAACCCGACATAAAAGACAGTGAATACTGGACAAATGCCTAAAATACATGGAGCACAGACTGGGTGCGATATTTGTGCCTGCTGCAGCATCCCCATAGCAGAGCACGTCCATTATAATCAACTGAGGCTGCCACTCTGAATACAGAGGCTGCACCTACCCTCGCTGCTCATTCCTATTTTTACGTGGATGGTTTATATACCTATTTATTTTCTGTACATGCAACTCTGCAGCCCTCCAACAGGTAAAAACTACACAGAACTGTGTATAAAATGAGTACAGACTGTTTAAAAATGACTAAAATAAATACCTCTTGGTACCACAGGCAATGTGACACAGGACCCTTGTGAGTGTTGTGATATTTTCTAAAATCAATCAGATCATTGTGTTAAAGATCCTGCAGATAAAACAGTCCAGTCACTTAATTTAGTACCACTTAATATTGCCAGTATGCTTCCAAACCCTGCATAACCAACTGCATTATCACTTGGCAAGACTGAAAACCCAGCGCTGGCCTGGCTTCATATATACGTACATGCCTCATGTATTTCAGCTGTTACATTCATCAGGTGGTCGGTAACTCTGCTCCAAATGATTGATAATGTTGTTCAGTGTCCAACAGACGCACAGCATCAGGCAAATGTTTGGTAGTTGAACATATGTTGGTGTTGGTTTGTATTCATTGCCTCCAAGTGACCAGCCTCTATCTACAGTCTGTGATGTAAGCACTGTATACGCTGAGTAACACTTCACATCCCATGGAAAACCCCAGATGTTTCATGTATCAGGTTACTCTCACTTTCATCTTCAGATGGCAGTTCATTGTTGGAGCCTACGGTCCATATCTGGGAATTTATGTAACGTTATGAGGAAGTGAAAGAATGTTATGCAGCACATGTTTGTGTGATGAACCTCAAAGAAGTTTGGTTTCCTTCTTCACCCTTCAGATACACTGATGTATGTTTACTTTCCTGTGATTGTTTTCCCTGGAGAACAGGTGACCTCCTTTTTGCAATTTTCCCCAGATAGTCTGTCTCATTCAGATCTCATGATGTCATACTGCTGATGTGTCAGGGATTACATGGCTAGAGAAATGTGTGTGTGTGTGTGTGTGTGTGTGTGTGTGTGTGTGTGTGTGTGGTGTTCCACAGTAGCAGCACAGTGGTTTTTCATGGCAGTAAAATGAAGCCATGAACTCCAGTTAATGAAGTAAGATGTGATTCTCTTGCTGTGTTTGTAGCTGCAGGATCTACATTAGAGAGACTATTAAAATTTTATAAGGCAGATACTCAGACAGGAGCTTCAGGGGCAATCACACACACACCCACACACACACACACAAAGAGGGAGAGTGTGTGTGCGTCACAGCTGACCCAGTGTCTGACCTGTGCAGGAATCCAGAGAGACCAGCCCTCATCCTGCAGGGAGACACACTCTGTTAGCCTTTAACCTGACCAGGAGTGTGTGAGTGTGCGAGTGTGTTTGAGTGTGTGTATGAGTGTGTATGTGTGCACACATCGTTGTACCAAAAGTTAACAGACAAAAACAGAGACACAGAGGTGAGCTGGAGGAACACACAGTAAAGAAAGAGTTTGACCTGTAAGTTGTTTGCGTGTGTGTTTTGTGAAAACTCCAGTCTGCTTCATATTATCATCTGACCTCTGAAAAACACACACCGCCAAACATCCATCAGCTCAGACACAAGTTCTGGCCTTCACATTTACACACATACAGATACATAAATACTTTCACTTTCTCTCAACCTCACACACCAAAATCATACATGTGATCACACAGTTAAACACACGCAGGTTCACCTACAGTACGCGTGTGGAGATTTAATGCAGATTTGAGGCCCTAACAGCATTACAGGAACTGAAATGTATTTCACAATAAAACTTCAGAGTGATGACGACAGATTCTGTGCCCGTAGTCTTATTCATTTAGTCAAGTTGTAAAGCAGCCACATCAAATAAGGAAATGTCATGAAGGATGTGGTTTATACAAATGTCTACTTTAATTTTCTTAATGTGCACTTCCACATGTTTACCTCTCTTTTCATAATGCACAGAAATGTGGTTCTCCATTTTAGTTTTTGTTTTTTTCAGACTGACATTAGACACTTAAAAGCAGTACTCAAACTGCAGACTTTAACCCCCGGGGTATTGACTTAGAAGAGTTACATAGGTTTTGAGGTTTTGAGAATGAAGCGCACTGAGCAGTGGCTTTTTTCTGTATGTTTGTTGTTCATTTAACGACCTGTGGAGTTAGTCAACACTGTTAATGGTGCCCTGTGGAATTATAGGCAAAGCTTATATATCTTAAAAGTTGAAACCTGCATTGTTTACACCCGTGTCTCCAAAGACCCGTGTGTTTCTTTCCCAGTTGAAAATGTCAGCTGCTCTTTAGGAAATGTCCAGCTGGTAGAGCTTGAGAGTGTTTTTGAGGCACAGTATTTTTTCACCTGCTTTGGATGCGTCTGGTTGTTATGATGTGGAAGATGTTCTGAATTAAAAATGTTGGCTGAAGGTAGATTACTTGCTTTGGATAAAGGGAAGGCTGGAGGCTCTTTTGCTTCTGCAATGCCAGCGTGCTGTCTAAAATCACACACTAGATTGGCATGATGCTGTTATTGTTTGGTTCTGTGTAAAAATGCAAAGGCAGCGTGAAGACGGGACTTCGAATCGGCCCTATAGAGCAGTTTCTATGTAAAAACAACCTGGTATCACTCTGAAGTCATGGAAAAGCAGTGCTTGGTCAGAGTCTTCCAGCATCACACACCAATGACAAAAGCAACTCTCACCCAGGTGGCCGGTGTTCACTTGCTGTAAGATTGTTAACCCAGTTCTTTTTTTTTTCTAAACCCAACCATTTGTGTGTGTTGGCAAAACGTAACCATGTGCATTTATTGTTGAAGAAAAAAAAAGTCAATTTGTGGTGTTGTACCAACGTAGTGCTTTTATTTTGAAAGAGACTGTATGCAAACTGTACATTTCCTGTGAAAACAGAAGTGTATTTTGAAAACAGACAATGCATGTAACAGGCTGAAGTTGACACGGTGTCCCAGAACGTCAACAACCAACACACCCAGGGTACCTTGGACGTCATATGTGGACGTGGAAAGTCCATGACCAAACGTGGACATGTGACGAGGTCACAGTGAGAGTGTGTTGGTAAAAAGGGCTCATGTCAGTGAGGTACCCGGGCCTTGTTGATCAGGTCCACTGCAGTCGGGAAGAAACTGTTTTTGTGGCGTGAGGTTTTAGTTCTGGTGGACTGCAGCTTCCTGCCGGAGGAACGTGATTTGAAGAGTTTGTGTCTGGGGTGAAGGGGTCAGCCACAATTATTCCTGCCTGCTCAGGGTCCTGGAGGGATAGCAGATTTCAACCAGTCACCTTCTCAGCAGAGTGTACGATGTGCTGCAGTCTGCTCCCGTCCTTGGCAGTGGGAGCAGTGTACCAGGTGTTGATGGAGGAGGTGAGGATGGACTCAGTGATGGTGGTGTAGAAGTGCACCATCGTTGTCTTTGGCAGGGTGAACCTCCTCAGCTGCTGCAGGAAGTCCATCCTCTGCTGAGACTTTTTGATGAGGGAGATGACGTTCAGCTCCCACTTGAGTGATGAAGAAGCCAAGGAAGTGGAAGGACTCCACAGTGTTGACTAAGGAATTACCCATGGTGCTGGGACGGGTGGGGCCGTGTTGACTGGGAAATTCATCATCATTCATCATCATCATCTCCACTGTCTTAGGAGCATTAAACTCCAAGTTGTTTTCTCCGCACCAGGTCACTGTTCTACCTCACAGCTCTTTTGCATGTTACATTGCTCCACGTACATGAGCCAAAGCAGCAGGTGTGCTTGGAAAACATTGTTATTCCTCCTAAAGCATGATGTCCTGCTGCTGCGTATGAATCAACTAAATACATTTGTGATATTCAAGTACTTGGCATTTGTTGTGAAATCTTGTGTGCTGTGTGTCTCCGCCCGTTTGGGGCTCACGGCGAGTTAAAACCAACGCCAAGCAGCATTTCAAATTCAGACATCAAGACTTGACGGGGATTTTTCTCATGCAGAGGAACTCCGGCATGAACGTGACTGCGTTGCGTGTTTTGACTATATTTCGGAAAGTCAAATGTTTGTGTATAAGTGTGTCAGCGTGTGTTTGGGTAACTGGTTTATTATTTCAGAGTTGGTTTAGAGTAGATTTACCCTCTTTGACAGGAGTTCTTCCTGCTGTTGGTTTTTGACGCTCATGTGGAATAAATCCAATAAAAACACGCTGACCTCATGTGGGACTGTGGGATGGGAAATTTTGTAACACACACACACACACACACATAAAAAGCACGCAAAGTGATAGCTGTGACAGTGCGGAGTCGACTGTGTGCTATCTCACACACACATTATTTTGATAGCTGGTCACTCAGACAGATATAAAAACATGAGCTGGCATACTTTTGCACTCTGCGTACGTACAAATATCCAGTTATCAATTTGACAGCTGCATAAACACACACACTCACACACACTCACATATGTACACATCTGCAACACACATGCGGTTCAGGCAAAAGTGTGTCACGACATTTGTTTTATTTTTTTTCATAATTAGATAAACTCAGAGAAGAACCTCGCGTTGCTGCGGGGAATCTGTCCAGACTGATTCAGTTCATTCTGAATGACATCTACAAAACACCAACATGTGTGTGTGCGTGTGTGTGTGTGTGTGTGTGTGTGTGTGTGTGTGTGTGTGTGAGTGAGAGAGAGAGAGAAATGGAGAAAGGTTATGCTCACATACTTACTGTAATGTGACCTCCGTGTGTGTTCGTTCAGTGCAGCCTCCTGGGAGGTGTAGCCCGTACCTTGTGGTGTCATGCAGTGAACCTTGACCTTTGACCCCGCTGTGATTATAGTCGGTAGATTTAGGAGAAGAGGAGGAGAGAGATGGTAAAAAAAAACTAGAAGACGGAGGAAAGAAGGGAGGAGAAAAAACTAAAGCTGACCCAATGGAGTCAAAATGAAAGACGGGAAGAAAAGAAGAGCTAGAAGAGAGGGAAGGAAGGAAGGAGGGAGGGAGGGAGGGAGAGATGACACATGGAGGGGTTTCCTGAGGTTAATGAACCTGTCAACCACCTGAGACGAAACAGAACGGCGGAGGAAGGTCAGAGAGGGTGGACGGCTGTTAATTAAAACTGTGGATTCTTAAGGTTAGACTGTGTGTGTGTGTGTGTGTGTGTAAATAGAGAAAATATATAAAAAGTCAGGTGAAGATGGATTTAAATTTATTATTTATTTAATTTAATTTCACTTTAATTCATTTCTACAACAACAGCTTAACAAGTGAAGGTGAGTCAAGTGCAGTTTTTTTGACATGTTAGCATTAGCATGGTAGAAATAGAGTAAAAAAACAGCTCAGTATTTAAAATGTTTTTTTGTTTAGTACTAAATCTTGGTTTTAAATCTGTTACCCAGTTGTTTGTGTCATCATCAACCAGCTAAAATAAACACATTAAAATCAGGCTGTTCTCACACAATGTTTGTGTGTTTTCCTACAAAAATTAATGCACCCGTTATCGTACATATCCCACATATTTTGAAAGGCTGCGATCACGTGACCAATGCGCTGACGGCAATCAACAAGGAAGCTGTCCCGAGTGTGCTTGTAAGGAGGCAGGTTGGGGTGGTGGATGGGTCACAGAAAAACTGACGTTCACCAGAGACGCGTGTTTGGATTCGTGTGAACTTTGAGTGAATCATTTTAACGTACATTCTCGCCATGTTTCATTCCTAAAATTAACTTTTCTTGCCTGAACCCAAACGCCATAACTTTGCTTTAACTACATAACTATACAGTAGGTGTAGGAAATCATACCAACTGTTGTGCATGCATTTTTTGTTAGATATCAGACGAACTGTTCTATGGGAATACGTTGTTTAAATTTATAATCTTAATTTGTTTTAATACTGTCATTACTGTACTATCACAGTTTAGTATTTACTCATTAGTACAGTTACAATTCAGTTTGGTTATTGCTGTCATTTATTTGGTTTACTCTGCTTGTGTTGCAAACCAGATGGAAAGAGAGAGTGAGGGGGATGTGCACGCACACACACACACACACACACACACACACACACACACAGGCACTGGTTAACGTCGCACAGTCAGGAGCTGACAGCCGTCCTCGATCTTTAACTTGTTACCAGATAAGAGACGTGGTTGCAGATAACAGCAGATAGTAGCTTGTAGCTAGATGAGCTTCGTGTACTGATAGCTGGCTAACATCGCACACACATACACACGCACGCACACACACACTTCCCCGTGATTACCTGAAGGGAGGTTTTTACACACTGATACTGGCAGCTTCAGTTTTTGGGGTTGGAATTCTTAGTTTATTTTCTTTGCTGATGCTCGTCAGCGGTTCAGGAGGTTCAGAGAGGAACTGGAAGCTGCTCATTTCAGTTTCTACACTTGTGATTAAAGACACACACACACACACACACACACACACACACACACTCACTCACTCACTCACTCACTCACTCATACATTACTTGCTCTTAAGGAGGCTTAAGTGTTACAGAGTGTTTGGTAAACACCTGGAGCGCAACAGAGGGAGGTGTTAAAGGAAGTCAAGCAGAACAGTGTGTGTGTGTGTGTGTGTGTGTGTGTGTGTGGGACTCATATTGCACTGTCACAACTATTCTTCCACACAGAGGAAACTCCTGTATTCCTTTGGTAGTAGATTCAGTAACTCTGTGAGTTCACAGTGCTGTTACAGAGTTTGCAGAATCTGTCTTGAGACACTCATGAACAAACCTGACAGAAATGTTTTTTAGAGTTATAAGATCAGCAAATTAAAATTAGCCCTGCGATAATCTGGCGTCCCGTCCAGGGTGTACCGCACCTCTCGCCCAATGCCAGCTGGGATAGGCTCCAGCCACCATGTGACCCCTAACAGGAGTTTTATGGCATTCATTCTACTATTATGTATTTATTTCTTAATATTTTACATAGAGTTTTAGGAGTTGAAACATACAACAGTTCATATCCCATCCGTTTTTATTTTACATGCTGGTATCGGACTGGCACTCGGTATCAGATACCTAAGGTTCAGGGATCGGAATCGGTATCAGGAAAGAAAAAACTGGTATTGGTAAATCTCCAGTTGTTATCCAGCATTCACTGACACCACACGGCGGTGTATCATATCATCACTTTTTTCATCTGTGTCTGAAGCCGAAATCACTTACCATGCAGCAGTATAGGACAACTTCAGAATGAGAACGGGTCCAGCTGCTCTGTGAGAGAGACCATAAAAGCCCTAAAAATAAAAAAACCAGACTATAACAGTGTTCTTGCATGAGGCAAATTTTGGCTGATCACATGCTCTTACCTTTCCAAAAACAGCTTCTCAAGAGTCCCACACATAAACCTGCAGACTTAAACCCAAAGTGATTCTTGATGTATTAATCTTTCACTTTCCAGTGAATAAGATGCTGCTTTTTCTGTGGAGGCTAGCTTCCCCTGCTTCCCGTTTTTGTGCTAAGCTAAATATATCTGGCACATCATGAATAAAGTTCTTCTGAACACTCTTCTGATATTAATTTTCTTTCTGTAAGTAAGCAAAAAAACATTTTTTTTCAAACCTCCTTTAAGAAGGAAGATTGGAGCCTCTGACATCACCTCATCAGTCATAACACTGACCCAGTAACAAAGAGATAATGGGTCAGCATGAACAGCTTTACAAATCAGGATTGAACATCCAGGCTACATTCCTGCACTGATGACAGTAAATGAACAGAGTTCATCAACCTCTCTGTCGCTTCTTCCTATAAACAGCAAGGGAAAAAAAAGAGGATTATTCCAGTGTGGTCTGCGGAAAGAGACACAGAGTCTCCGAAGACTCCTTAACAAAATGTCCTCATCTGTCCTTTAAGCAGCACACACAGTCAGAGGCCTGCACGGGTCTCCACAGCGAGACTTTTCACTCATAAGAACATTTTACAGACAAAAGGACAATTAACAGAACAAAGAACATTTTTCAGCTTTTGTCTGCATCACCTGGATTTAGTAGTGTTTTGCACTTTTAGTATATTTAACAGTGATTTTTAAAAAAAACTCTAAATCATTTAGTGATTAATTTTACCCTTTATATCTTTTCTCTTTAATTGTAAATCTGTATCCTTTAATATGTTTATATTTTATTGCTCTGTAAAGCACTGTAATTGCCATGGTGCACGAAATGTGCTGCACACATAAAGCTGCCTTGCCTTGTCGTGCTTTATCTTTTTTCTTGCCAAATAAATTCAACCACTTATGTAACTCCGTAGCATTAATGGAACCTCTTGAAAAATGGTTGTTTACTGTTGGCAAGACGCAGAGTGCTCTCAGAGAAGAGAGAGATACAGTATGAAAACCACGCTTGTCTCTTTAATCACAACTTTCCTCGTCATCTGTTTTCGTCCTCTCTCCTTTCCTTGTATGTACATTTTCTGTTCCCTTAAAGTCCTCGTCAGCCTGCGTTCAACAGACAGCGATAGCTACAGTCTGCATCTGTGCAGCGATACCCTCGTACTCTTACTGTAAATGTAAGAATTATTGATGCATACTTTTAATCTCCAAAGCTGGGTTTGTCGCTGGCGTTAAACCCTGTGTGAGTGTGAACCCTTACAGAGTCTTTGAGGTCACATGTGAGTCTTGCATTTGACCCGAAGGACTCTGTCTTCAAGAAACTGTTAGTATTCCTTACGGGGATGTACTAGTACAGTACCCATTCAAACATGCGGAGCAGGCTGATTGCTTGTAGCTCTCTGGGGAAGTGCTCATCCACAAAACAAAAGAATTGACATGCTCGACTCACCATTTGAAAAATCACAGGGTGCCAACCCAAAACTCACAAACTGAATAAATCCAAATGTCAGCACTCACAAATATCATATATATCAGTCTTTTAATAACGTACAGCAGTATCACAAATGGATGCGTTTCAGCACTTGGCTTTCCTCAGCGTTAAAGGCTGAGGAAAGCCAAGTGCTGAAATCCAAACAACTCCAAACTCAACACTGCACCTCCTTTGGTCCTCAACAACTCACCTGCCAATTGTGAAGTCGATCAGATGAATGGTTGTTGAGCAAATCAAAGGACAGACAGACAGAGACTCTTTCAATCTAAAGGAGCAGTGAGTAGGATTTAGTGGCATCTCAGTGAGGATTGTAATCAGGTGAAACTTCTTCCGTGTGCCAAGCGCAAACTAAATGTTAGGATTCCTTAAATGTTTATTGATTCAACAAAGGAAAAAAAGGAAAAGAAAAAGTCAATTTGCAGTGTTGTACCAACGTAGTGCTTTTATTTTGAAAGAGACTGTATCAAACTGTACATTTCCTGTGAAAACAGAAGTGTAGTTTGAAAACAGACAATGCATGTAACAGGCTGGAGTTGACACGGCGTCCCAGAATGTCGACAGCCAATTCACACAGCCTTGCACGTTGTATCTCAACATGGACGGAGTGAGAATGTGTTTGATGTCAGGATAAAAAAATTTAATTGAAGAACAAATATTCACAACAACTAATTCATCGTTTAGACAAGTTCATTAGTAACTTTAACTGCTGCGAGACATTTTCCCAAACTGCACGATATATACAGTCGAAGGGATTTTAATCATCTAAAAGAAAAAAGTGTAATTAACTCAGCTCTTAATCTTTATTACATGAACCAGCAAAGCCTTTCTTACTGCCAACTTTCTAAATCCATGAAATACAGAGATGTAACAGTAAATGCCAGAAGGAAAATATCTGGGCATTAGTTCAATACTGCAGCCCTATTAATTCAGCTTTGACGGTGACCTCATGAAGTGTCAGTAGGCATAAATCAAACCAATAAAAGCATCATATATTTTTGAGCAATCCAACCCTCCCATCAACCCACACTGCTTTCCTTTATAACTGGTGTCTCACTCTGTTCTGTTCTTCAGAACATGTTTTCGTTTCAATAAGACAATAATCAACAGCAAGTGATAATGAGAAAAAAGCCAGAAAAAGTACCTTCCAGACTTCCAGCTCTCCCCTATCTCTTTATCTCCAGCACAATACAGCTTTAGTCTTATAGTCTTCTTTCAGCCCTTTGTTTCCGATCCAGACACCATCCCCTGATTGATCCCTGAAGTGATTTTCTCAGATTCTACCCACAAGATTAGGCTCAGTTTCGGGACTTTACCCTGAACACCAAACCTACGGGGATTTTTGGACAGATAAAACTCACACAACTGTTTTTTATGAAAATAAACAGAGTCCAAACTAGTGAAGTTTTAAAAGACGTCTACACACAAAAAGCCAAATCCGAACCTATTGACTAAACGCCACACAGAACTTGACGTTTGAGCTGGTACACAGGTGTGACCAGATTAATTAAACCATTTTTTTATTGTCTACAGGCCATGGATGTATTAATGAATGGGCCTTCTGTGCACAGGCCCAGGGGCCCAAATTGCCAGGTGGCCTCTTGGCCTTCACTTGTGGAAATGTCACTCAAATGATCATGTACAGACAAGGGAGAGACTCAAAGGAACTTCAAAGTGACACAAAATAACTACAAAGAGACTCAGATTGACCAAAAAGAGACACAAAATTACCTCAAAGAGACCCAACAACTACAAAACAATGCATAACAACCACAAGGAGACACAGAATGACGCCAAAGAGACACTAAACAATTAAAAATAAAAAAAAAAATCCATAACGACTACAAAGAAATGCAAAACCACCACAACCATCTGTGTCTTGCCCCTGTGTAGGAGAGGTGGTGGGGCCCTTTGCATATTTGTTCCCAGAGGTCCATTGTCTTGTCGCCCATGCTACAGACCATAGGAATTTAAGCACACAATCATGTCTAGGCTCTCGGCTATCATTATGAAAAACGACATAAAAATTAAACTTATGGTTTAGCAAATTTTCTTCATAAACTGTGGTCATATAAACCTATTACACGAACACAAAACAGAACGCTGGGACTGAGGCTTTTATGCTGTTCATCAAAGTGGAGTGCTGAAACATGGAACTGGGTGCAGATTTGTAATAAATGTACTGCATTATATATTTTACAGTAATACACACAGACATACAGCATGGAAACGCCACACAAACACACATTAATTTTGTGTAGCTGAAGCCTGCTTTACTGTCAGGGTCCAAACCGCAGACTCTCCCCGAAACTAAAACCACAACTCATCTTCAGCAGGCAGCAGCTTGTTATGAGCAACAAGCTACAACTCATAACAAAATCATTAATCATGCATGAAGGCACATTTTTTAGTCCCTGGCTCTGAGTCCAGCTGGTGAGGCTTTTCTTTTCATTTCTTACTCTTTGTTCATCTTTTCCTGTTCCTTTCGTATTTGATGTCCAAATGAATTATCTCCCAGTGGAACCAGCCCAACTGCTCCAGACAACTTGTTTTGTAGTATCACATGATGTAAAAATCTGAACTTCAGCATCCAGCAATCAAGCTGGTGTCTTCCATAGACTGTAGCATGTCGACCAGTTCTTATTCAACGTAATCACCAGAATAAATGTTGTTATTGTGAAAACCACAGAAACATGGAAACGGGTTAGTTGAAACTTTATTTTTTAACAGCGCTGTGGGTAATATGTTGTCAGGTTCAGGAGAAAAACCACCTGGTTATGGATAGGAAGAGATCATGTTTTGGCTCAAAATACCTGCTTCCTGTGGCACTATCCCGTCAAAACACAGCGACAGGTCTCTACAAAACAACAACTTTTAGTGACTAAATAGCCGCTCGAAACGCAGCAATGACTCACTAAAAACAACTGGTTTTGTTATTTGTTCAACAAGTTCTCATCCCAACGTGTCAAATACTGCCACGTCATCAGTGAGCGTCTAAATATGTTGCGCGAGGTACCCTCCTGCATCTGTTAATGACTTTCAGGGATGACGTGTCAACTTATGCCTTTTACGTGCATTTTGTCTTTTCAAAATAAACTTCAGGAAATGTTCAGTTTCTACTTATCTCATGGATACAGTCATTTTCTAGATAAACTTACAACACAGGTAAAACATTTCATTTTCCAGTGCTTTATGCTACAGTAGTTGTGGACTACTCAGTTTGTATCATGACGCATGAAGGCTGCCTCAGTGCTTCTGTGTCTACAGTCAATGTCCACTCACAAAGCACCAGTATTTGACGATTTAGGTTGTCACCCCCTGTAACGCCCAATGCATATCATACCACCACAAAAGGTGCTTCTGCGCATCGGTGTCTGACGCCAACATCGCTGACGAGTTAGGACTGAGAACAGGCTGGTTTGTTGGTCTTGAACAGTGGTCTGCAGCTTGGCAGGCACTTAGCTTGGGCTACATGCCATCCACCATTCCCTCCACCTCATGATGACAAAGTCAGCTCATACTACGTCCCTTTAGAAACGTTGATATGATACATGGGAAATAAGCAAGTTTAATGTATCTGTGGTTTGCAGACGTGCCATTTCAACTTCTTTCTGCCGACTGGGCTGCTTACTTTACCAAAGCGACTTGGTGACAGCGGTGTACTGTTGAAGCTTCTCTGGACAGTTTGTATTTTTATTCTCAGCTTAGTTTCATCACTGCTTGTGACTGGAGAAGCTTTAAAATAAAGAGCCAACACAGGGTGCGTGTACACTGTTTTAATTAAAGGAAACTGATATGTTGTATTTGTACTTGATAAAGAGTTTTGATGTCCATGCAAAATCTATCTAACTCCGACAGTCATCAAAAAACTGCCCTTGCAGTTTGACCTAAATTTTAATAAGCAGCGATGCTGTGACCTCCTCTCATTGTAATGTGATATATATCATAGTGTTAGAGCTGCAGTTCCACATGACAGGAGGCTGTGACCCACATCAGCAGAGGAGATGAATCACAGGCGAAGAGATAATGAACATTACAGAGCTGCAGAGAGCGGTGACTCTAAGAAGAAACATGAACCCACTTTGATTGATCACAACAGGGTCGCTGCAGCCACGCAGGCAAACACTGCCCACACACAGAATAAACTACATCTTAAATATAAACTAAAGCACAGTAGCAGCATCTAAACATGCTCATTAAGGGGACAGATGAAAGGAGAGGAAGTGATCTCAGGGTTTTACTTTATAAGGTGTTGCATGTTTGTATGTTCCCCTAAATGAAGACCATGTTTCCTATAAAACTCAGTGCTTCCTGTCACAGGGAAGATGCTGCCTCTCTCTTTTGTCTAACATCACTGTCATTTACTTTTAATGGGCAGGAAGTTCCGACAAACGCACATGGTTGGATTTAGGAAAAAAGAACAGGGTTTGGATTTACAACGGTACGGGAAGTGAACACCGGCCTCTTGGGCAAAAGTCGGTGGTTGTTGGACCCATCCATTACCCCTCTCGCCCACCCTGCTCAGACTTCCACTGCCTTTACTTTCATAGTTGTCCCGCCGTGTTTCCTCCTGCCACCTCATATTTGTTTATTTTTTTGTGCAACAAATGTACATTGTTAGGTTTAGAAAGAAACATCATGGTTTGGCTCAACATTCACAGGCGAAGCAAACGCCGGCCTCCTGGTTGAAAGTCTGGTGTCGTTGGACCCATACACCACCCCTCCTCCGGCCCTACTGGGACTTTCTAGCTGCATAAGTTAGGTTGTTTTCCCGCCGCTTTTCAAACCAAAGCTGTCCAGCAGCGTTATAAACTGATGCTGCCTGGCTGCGTAACATACTGCCACAAAAAGATGGCTTTTTTTGTCTGTGTCTGATGTGGAAATCATTGACCAAGTGGAGGTATTTGACAACTTCAGAATGAGAACAGGTTTATACGGCTTTATACAAACATTCACCTGCCGCCTTTTTATTAAATACATGGACCATGTCAATCTAAGTAGGAGCCTGACTGTATTATCAGTTTTGAGATTTTCAAAGGCAGGAGGTAGAGATTGGAGGGATATCTAAGACATGACTCTAAAAAACTGTGATGTTACAGTAACATAAGAACGACCTTCTCCATCTGGGTTCACAGAGTTTCTCATGTCAGACTGAGGCTCATGTGGCTCAGCAGATATGTGTCACACATTCTTTAAATCCTGCTAATGCCTTTTCCTTGTTCCTGTTTGTCTACTGTGGGATCTTTGAAATACTCCAAATACTTCTTCCCGACCCTCTTGTCTGACGTCCTCATCAGAGGAGAAGCTGAATCTCTTTTAACAAAAATATACAACTAAATAAAATAAGAGATGTTGTCAGGGCAGTAACACTTTAAAGCTGCAGTTGTTTATGTTTTTGGCCACTTGGGGGCAGTGTAACAAGCTGCAAATACAATACATACATGTTATCATCTTATAAAGTTGTTAAAGCAAACAGTATATACACCAGCTACACATTCCCATCAGCCACAGCTGTACTTTGTGTTTACAGCTAGTTGTTGACATGCTAAGATGTTCAGCTAAGATGAAAAAATGAGGTGAGAGATGCTCAGATGCAGTCAGGTGATAATTCTCCGTGGATTTGTCACTGGGAGCAACTTGATCCATTGTTAATACTCGTGCAGTGGCCGTTCTAAACATGCGTATATGGAACAACACGGTCTCATTCCGAAGGCATCGAATACCGGCACTTGGGCACACCTGCTTTGACGTAGTTGGATATACACCCGCTTACTGTGAAGTCGATCGGATTACGTGGTGATGAGCATGACGTGTTAAAATTAATTGTCGGCAACATTGAAACGACGCAAATACAAAGTGCATTACAAAGTTTTGTTGAGAAACGTCTGCAGTTTGGTTAGGTTTAAGGAACAAAAAAATACTTGGTTAAATTTAGATAAAGATTGTGGTGTCGACTAAAATAGCAATGTAAGTAAAGTAAACTTACTTTGCGTGGTTATGTTGAGTCCGTAAAGTCACATCTTGTCTTATGGTTTCACACAGAAACATCAATGTCCCGGTTGAAAGTCCATTCACCACCTTCCTGCCCACCAATCACAGCTTTTCTCACTGGTTTTACTTAATTTGTGCATCCACTACGACAAAAGATGCTCATTGACTTTGCATTAGCATCATTTTCGTGTTGTAAGCACATGATTTCAAATTAGTCGTTAATATTTTGCGTCTATTTCAGTGTTTCCATGAGACCAGGCTTGTTACTAACATGACAAATATAAAGACTGTTCATGAACTTAACAGGCTAATATTTTGTTCTTTGAATAGTTTTGGGAAAAATCAAGTGAAAGCAAATGATAAACATGTTTGCGTGGTTTAGGGACGGGGATGAGGCGGCTAAAACAAATTAAAATGTTCAGTGACACCGAACAGATCACAGTAGAAAGCTTCTTCTCATCAGCGGGCAGTAAAACCAGGGTCATCAGAGCTGAAAGCAAACCCATCCGCCCGTCCCATTTCTGTAAAGTGCCAACAAGCCCCGTCACGGTTCCTGACCTCAGCCGGCTTGGCAGGTTAAATTAAGGATAAATAAATGTGACCTGACCGCTGAAATAATAGCTGGTTAAGTTATTTCTCTGTCTGAAGCAGTTTGGATGTTTAAAGTCTCCTCTGAATGCTGAAACGTGATATATTAAATGGCTGCAGTTATCTGTGTCAGGGTTCAAAGGGAAACTCTTTAACAGTGATTTAGAGCTCAGAGCCGAGCGGAGACGCTCAGGGAGAGCAGCTGAAGTGAAGAGGACATCAACAGTGACGCTGAGGCCTCGCTGGAGACGGATCAGAGACATTTAGAGATAAATGATCCCAATGAAAAAGGAATTACCATCAAAATCAACTTCTCTTTTTCTTCTGAAGGACCAGAGGTTCACACACACACACACACACACACACACAACCTTGCAGTCAGACTCGTGGTGCAGAGAGGACTGAACCAAAGCCAAGATTCAACATAAACAATTAAATGATTAGGACAAGTGTGTAGAGAAGTGCAGTGTGTGTGTGTGTGTGTGTGTGTGCGCACTGTTGGAGCCAGAGACTGGAAGGAGAAATGGAGGCACACGCTGACACTTTAAGAGATGTCATCATTCTTCGTCTCTCAGATAATCCTTCCCCTCATCCGTCTTCTCTCTCCTACTTAAAGAAGAAAAAATAATTTGCCCCATCTTGTATAATGCTGCAGAAACATACAAGAACCATCTGCTCCGTCTGCTCCACCATGTATTTATGTTGTACACCCACATTTTTCAGTCTCCTCAAAAGTGACAGGGTATGGATTGCATTAAACCTACATGAAAAATGTATAAGTATATTCTTGGGGTTGCTGGAACTCTGTCAGCAAAGCAGAGACTAACAGGCAGTTTGTAGTCTCAGGCCTCGATTACACGGAAAGCAGCTTTTTGTAGTTGTTTGTGCGTTGCTACGTGCCTGGCATTTTTGCGAGAGCACTCTGAACTCCTCGTGTTGAAAAAACTTGAAGTCAGACCGAAAAAGCGCCCTGCGTCATTAACTCTTTCCCCATGGTCCAGTCGGATGATTTGGGAGGCGGGCCTTCTGTGGTGGTCATGACAACAGGTTTACAGGTGGTAAACAATGGAGGAGAAACTGATGGTAGCGGCTGCTGGATACACAGAGCTATATGACTTTACAAACTGCAGTTAGCACCATCTCAATAGAAAACAGCAGATAAGTGCAGTACTGGAGACGTCCATGATGGAGGAGAAGCTCCTGGACCAACTGGGTCTCATGTACCCACACAGATCTCCGTTCATCTGCTGACAGCCTCTCACCCTCAACCAGAGCTACCGACAGTACCCTCTGCCTCAACATGGCAGCAACTACACACTGATTATCATGAAATAAGTAGTTAGTTTTAGCCAGCCAAAATAAATGGAGCAGAATGAGATGTGGGGGTTATTTACCCAGTCATTTGAAATTACCATCAGGGGCGCATATCCCACACATTTTGAAAGGCTTGAAAGACGAAGTTGATTGGCAGGTTCGAGGAGCCATTCACTCTCCCCTGTCAATATGTGCGGTCGTTCATTTTGATTTATGGTTGCCAGGCAACCAGTGTTAGTAATGATTGTAACAGTAGAGAGCTCTTCAATTTGAGAGTCCTCAGAGAGGAGAAGAACCTGAATGAAAAGTGAAGTGGAAGTAAAGAACAAAAGCACAAGTGGTCTTTCATGTCTCCACTTGTCTGATGCCGTACTGTATCTGCAGGTTTATTATTAAAGAGGGACGAAAAGATAGTTTGTCTGCTTTGTTTCTTTGGTCTCCTACGGTAGAGCAGAGCAGTGAGGTAATGAGGAGACAAAAAAGGACAGGGCGAAAAACAGGGCGTCAATGAACCCTTTTTTTGGGTGAGAGTGACAGACAGAGTAAGATCCTATAGAAACACAACTGACACAAAAACCCAACAAGGCAGGGTCGTCACAAGGCAAAAAAGTTGAACCAGTCATCCAGCAAAGTGCTGCATTCATCTGTTTTTCCAACTGAACCTCCTTGAACCTTTTTCATTTCCTTACTGCTACCTTGAACACACCCGACCTCTTGCATTGTTTGAGCACAGGGCTGTTTTCAGTCTGAATGCCTGCTGAGTCGCAAAAGCAGAAGTAGTGTGACATTTTTATGTCATCGAAGATTGTAGTTCACATACATCATCATAACAACAGACTTGGCAGATGAGAGAGGGGTTACAGACAGGGCTTGTTGAATAGAAATAATCTTTTCCGAGATGTTCTTTGGATGAGGAAAACTACTGACAGGCATAAAACATCACGGTATGTGCAGGTTGGCAGACAGCTGGCCTTCAGCTGCAGTCTTTGGGTGCATTCAAGTGCAACTTGAAAGAGATGACGTGAAGTTTTTTGGGGTCAGCTTGGTGAGTCAGGGCCCTGAAGAGTTCATGGAGAAAGAGGTTTGTTTTAAACTTGAGACAGACCTGTGGACACTCACAGCAGACAGCTCAGGACACAGCAAGTCAAACCTTTTCTTCCCACTTCAACCTTTTCTCTCTTCTTTTTTATATTTCATTTCCCTAGCACATGGAAGCCTTACCCAAATCAATAAATGCATCATTGGTGGAATAATGTCAAGGGGAAATTTGTACTTTCTCAAATTGCAATTTAACATTCAGTAAATTTTACATATGAATGATTCAATGGAAGAAGAAGTTGACCTGCTGAACCCCTTCGCTGATTCTTAGGATGGTTATTGTCGCTTACTGAAAACAGTGGGAGGCTCTCAGCTGCACATAACCGCAATTCAGCCCGATCAGGGATTGAAGATATGAGGGAAAGATTTCAAAAAATGTTGCAGACGAAATCAAGGTGATTATGCAAAAAAGTTGTAGTTACATTTTCTACTTATAGTCAAGTTTTCATACAGTTAAAGGAGTGAGGTGAAGGAAGTGTTGAAGGGTGGAGGTGATGAAGAAAGAAAAGAGGGTTAACAGCTAAATACACCTATGCCTTGTAAGTTATTGATACTCTGACGTTTACACTTGCTGACCCTACTTACTTACTTCGACGTCCTTGACTTCATCCCTGCGTCAGCCCGCTGCCTGCTACTGGATCCGTCATGAAAAACAAACATCATCCAGCACCCAGACCAGCAAGTGTTTAGACTGGGGTTGAAACACGAGCAGTCCTGGTAAGAGAACCGAGCTTCAATCAAGTCTAACTTTATTTACATAGCACATTTCCATAGACTGACCACAACAGAAACACGAGAACATCTGGACTGCAGCGAGCAGATGGCAGGTAGCAGTTACTGCAGCTACAGTTGGTTTTTCTCTTTGGTGCAGCATCGACCCAACAAACAGACCTTGCCTCAACATTGTGAAACTAAAATATACAAGGTAAAGACTTACACAGGGCACAAGTTAAACTAGATTTCCATGAAGAAAGAAAGGAAAATAAATTAAAAAATCCACAAAAATAATGAAATGACTCAAAGTAAATCCCTAAATTTAATACTTCAAAGTTAAAGGAGAACTCTTTGTGCAGACTGAGGCAGGTAAATGAAACTGTTTCGTCCGGATGTGTCCTGTCAGAGCTGTCAGATACACTGAGAGGAGGAGAAGGGAGGCGTCGCTACCTGAAGTCACTACAACAACAAACAGACGAGTTCAGTTTCAGACCTCAACAGGAATTATGTGTTACTCAATACCTCACTCCTGTTACCAGGAAAACAACTCAGAGGAGGAAGCCTTGAGGACGTGTTGCTTTAAGATCCAGTGAAGCTTGAACTACATACTTCATTAATTCATGAGTCAGGTTAGTTTCTCCAGCAGTCTGTGCAAGTCCATCTGAACCATTTGTCCTGTTGAAGTGTCCTTGAGCAACACTATGAACCCCCAGCTGCTGATTCAATGCCTGGGATGTAACCAGGGACAGGCCCTAAAGAACATGAGGAGCTCAGATTGTCTTCATGGGATAAATAAAAAACGTCAATGAGTCAGAAGCTCACCAGCGTAAGGTGGAGCCTCTAATGGAAACAACCTGGCTCAAATAGCCGTGAAAGCCACCATGGTCTTGCATGACAGTCTTAATGTATCAAACCACAAAGAATAAACACTAAAACATCTTACTGGTAAAGTGCTTGTACAGTCTTTAATGGCCCAGCAAGGCTCTTACATTTGTACACTTAGCTGATTTAGATCGTACTGGAGCTAGCAGCTGCTGTCGCTCCACATCTTTCCTTTGTTTTCTTGTCTCTTACTGTACCTTTTCTCTCTCTCTCTCACACACACACACACACACACACACACACACACACACACACACCTCACTGCTTGTTTTCTCTCTCTTATTCTCTTTCCCTCTGTGTCTTTTGTTTGTTATTATCAGAAAGCCGACCCGCTCTACAGAAGCTGATGTTTGATACATCTAATCTGAAATATGTTTGTCCTTTCTTACACAGTAAAGCCACAGTCACACAAGTCTTTTGTTATTTCACTGAATTCCAGCATGTTTTATCTCAGTGCCTCATGGGAGGCTGATGATGTGAGATGTTTGCTATTATTGTAAACTGAAAATGTGTGTGCTTAAAATGAGAAAATCATGTGTCAGTGGGAGGTATGCACAAAGACATCTTCCCATGCCAGTGGAGAGTAAGGTACTCGTCACCATCTCCTCGCAGGCCGTGGTGTCAGGACAGCTGGGGTTTGGTTTCTGTCATCCTGCAGCCCTGCTTTCATTTGAATCCAAACGCTGAAACATGAGCTGTGAGGTACTTTGTTCCCTCTGGTCCTCTGTAAGTGTTAGCATGTGCTAACTGGGGTAGCGTGTGGCAGCATGTGTGCAGAGTCCAGTGACGCTGCTGACTCACATGCAACACTGTTGCTGCGTTCCAAACTGCAGAGTTTTTTATTTTACGACAGATTTTGCGAACTGCAAGATATATATGAGCAAGATGGTCAGAGTTCAAGATGACAAAGTAGTATGTCCCAATAATATCCACACTCCTTGCAACAGTACGTACTTCGTGAGGGCAGCTGCAGTGCGTACTGTAAGTATAAAAAAGAGTGCAATGTGGGACGCAGCTTGTGTTTATGAGAGCATATTGTGAACAGAGCTCCGTGTCTTTTTTGGGATAATAAACTTTTCTGGCAGGAATGAAATAAATGTGTTGTCCCAAAGAAATAACTCTGTATTTCTTTTTTTTTGTCTGCATAATAAATATTTTCTTACATTTGAAAAAAAGAAGCAGATTGCAGTCTACATACAAATCTACGTAAATCTAGCATACCAAGAGGTTAAAGTTCCATTCGTTAAATGCAATAGCAATTAGCAAGTGCTGCGGTGTTCGTTAGGGGAAGTTAGACTCTCCTGTGTGTGCATGTGTAAAAGAACACCGGAACAGGGCTGGCAAGTGTTGCAGACATAGTAAAGTGCATGCTTTTCCAAAATGGTAATTTTATTATAGGTCCTTGAAACTCATGGAAAAGTTTTGAAATTGTGTGGGAATCTGATGAGAGTCCCTTTTGAATCAGTGACTCTGTGCAAAGACATGAGTTTAAAACTCCAGACTAACATGTTCTGCTTCTTAACAGTGAGATCAATAAGTCAGAGTTTACAGTGAACCTGGGTACGAATAGTTGCATGAATGTAAAGACTTTCTGTCGACTAAAACTCGACTAAAACTATGAAGGATAAAGATTACTGAAATGTGACTTAAAGTAATAAGTATTTTTGTCTAAAGACGACAACTAAATCTTACTTACTTAAAGGGATAGTGCTCCCAAAAATGGAAATTCAGCCATTATCTACTCACCCATATGCCGAGGGAGGCTCAGGTGAAGTTTTAGAGTCCTCACATCACTTGCAGAGATCCAAGGGGAGAGGAGGTAGCAACACAACTCCACCTAATGGAGGCTGACGGCGCCCCAGATTCAAACGTCCAAAAACACATAATTGAAACCACAAAATATCTCCATACTGCTCGTCCGTAGTGATCCAAGTGTCCTGAAGCCCCGACATAAAAAGTTGTTTGGAAAAATGTCATTTGAACTTCTGAGAACGTTTGGAGCTATTTTATGTTTCTTTGTGAAGGGTTGACGTTGGGTAAGAATTCGAGGTGCATCGCTCTTTTAAATCATCGAAATATTTTTGTAACAAAGGTTCTGAAGAGGTCGATAAATTCAGACTGTTTCTGAATTTTACATTTTTCTTCTAGATGTAAGCTTTCCAGATAAACTGGTGTGGTTGCTGTCAGAGATGCTGCCAGACTTTCTGTCAGAGTTCAGCAGAGAACCAGATGTTTTCCGTGTGGCGTGAGAAACATCTGCCAGCTAACACACACCAGGTTACCCTCTCTCTCTCTCTCTCTCTCTCTCTCTCTCTCTCTCTCTCTCTCTCTCTCTCTCTCTCTCTCTCTCACACACTCACACACACACACACACACACACACACACACACACTCTCCCTC
This sequence comes from Epinephelus lanceolatus, assembly GCF_041903045.1. Lineage (NCBI taxonomy): Eukaryota > Metazoa > Chordata > Actinopteri > Perciformes > Serranidae > Epinephelus > Epinephelus lanceolatus. The sequence goes on along the minus strand of NC_135734.1, from coordinate 49,940,563 downwards.
TCCATATTGGGTCTTGAATGTGTGTGTTTTTGTGTGATCCATAAAAGCCAAAGGCGTTGTCAGTGTGTTTTAATGTGTTTGGTATTTGACGGATTGTGATAATGGGACGCACATGACGAAGAGCAGACAGGTCTGTCTGACAGGTGAGGGATCCTGCCAGTTCTTATCTAATCATTGTGTTTTTATCTGTGAGCGATAACACACTCCACCCTCTCCTCCCTCTCAGCATGGGTGAGCTCTCTGTCATGCCTGTCATGTGAAACTCTGATGCAGAGCACGTTGTGTCAGATAAACTTTAAAGGTTCACTTCTTTTCTAGATGTGAATTTTCTCTAGTTACCTTTCATCACAAACAGCCATACATGACATCTTATTATTTTTCTTTTCAAGTGGGTAATCCATATAAAACCATATCTTTCTGTTACATCAGTTCTTATCCTTTTTATCCTCTCCACCGTACGTCAGACAGTGATTGAAATGTAAGGCCGGTGTAGTACCACTAGTACTGTAGGGTTGGGCCAATGTGAACATTTTCAAACCAGACCCACTTGACTCAGCAGCCACTCCTGAGAGGAACATGTCACTTTGTCCTAACAGCAAACAAGTGTCTGACTATCACGTAGCATCATGTAAACAAACCACATAGCTATCAGCTGTGCGCTCGAGGTCAGACTGGAGACATGACCGCTTAAAGACGGCTGAGAAGCCTGCTTGCTATCTTCCTACGTTTGTAACACTACTTTATAAAACAGGGAACACACTTTTTATATTGTGATATTTACTGGACATGACAGAGCCAACAGCAAGGAGGTTGTTTTTAGTGATGGTCATTTACCAGAAGCTTTCAGCACCCTGGTGATCTTCATCTTAATCAATCAGTCGTTCCTTATCCATGAGAGTGCTTTCAAATCGAGCTACAGGAATAAGAAAACACAGTGCCCAAGGAGAGTTCGGCTCAAATGGCGCACCACATCAGTCACCCACAGCCAGTTAGGACGCCTCTTTCATCAACTTCAAATCCAAATTTTTCCGTATGGGCTCACTCTTATTCTCTTGAGAGAATACCTCTGTTATGTCTTGTCTCGTCACCCCAAAAAAACACATGAACTACCAAATAAACACAGAAGGCGTGCCCTGCTCCTGTCCTCTCCTACCTCTACTGATATGTAATCTCCTTCATGTTGCCGACACCGGCCTCGGCTCGGCAATGAATTGCATACAGCCTGTTAGACACTATTGGCTCAGTTAGTCCATTTATAAACATAATATTGTGTTTATTGCTAATGCAATACGAGATGGATTTGGCACCATGACACTGTCTGCACAAGTTACTGATGAAGGCTACTTTTTGATTTGCCAAAATGTGTCATGGAATGTAAGTTCAGCCAGTTTGCATGAAATAAAACCAGTTTAAGCTTGAACAACGGAACGGCAAAACAGGAAATCGACCCAACTCCAATCACTAGGGCTTTTGATCGCCATTTTTCAAGTAAAAATGCCAGACATTGCCAAGTTCTAACCTTTAATTTAGATACCTATTCGTCTTGTGTCATATTAAACTGAGTGTTTTAGTATTTTGGACTGTTGGTCTCACAAAAATGTAATTTGAAGATACCATTGTAGGCATTTTTCACTATTTACAATGTATTTATTACATTTTTGGTATACAACACAGAACAAAGCAGCTCAGAAATGACATGACAAATAATATGAGTAGCTAAAAAGAAGAAAAGAAACAGAAATAGTGGGCATTATATCCGTCCTCCGACAACAACATAAAGGCAGCATCAAACGAACAAATAGACTGTATAGAAAAATAGCAAGTGTGCATGAAGACTGATTTGCTGGAAGTGTACAGAGACTGGCTGAGCTGATTTAGGAAACCCTGTAATATAGAAGATGGCAGTGTAGGTCTGATGTACTTTAAGAAAGGGTCCCAAACTTTATATAAAACGTCTACTGAGGAGTGAAGCAAACAGGCGATATATTCATTTGGAACACACATTTACAAATTTCTAATGTCATTAATCAAGAAATTCAATAAGGGAAATTATCACTAGTTTCAGCCCTGATATTAAAATAGTTACAGTTGAAATATAAAAGCATGTTGACTGTGTTCAAAGCTGTTGTGAGGTTGCTGAGTACACCACGGCCGTCAAACTCAAACCAAAACAGTTCGTGAAAATCTTTTAATGGTTTCATTTAAGCTCAAACAAAAACTGAATCCTGCTTTAATGAGATAAAAACCGGCTTTAGAGGATCAAATATATAACAGAGACTGTTTTGAAGTTCTGTCCATAAATATTTAAAGTTAAAATAAGACAGAGCTTTGCAGCAAATGTTTTCAGTGTGAAGACCGAGGCTGCTGTTCTGAGTGTTGTGGCCAACTGGACTCTGATCAAAGGTGTTTCCCTCAAGTCTGTTACACTGAGCAGAGTCAGTAGCTGCGAGCAGATCTGGTGTGTGTGTGTGTGTGTGTGTGTGTGAGTGTGAGTGTGTGTAAATCAGAGACACCAGAGCTCTGGAGTGGAGATGAAAGATGAGATAATGAGCTGCAACGCTGATGATTTCTACCGCTTTACCTCTGACTCAAACACACACGATACTGAGACATAATTGTTTGTTTGACTTTGTAATGATGCATGAAAGCTCAGACTAACATGTTGCAGTGCTGGCAGAGTGAAGCAGCTCATGGGGTGATCCACCTGGTGCACAGTCCAGTTCCTTCAGGCCTTTTTTAATGATCAAGGTTGTGCAACGCTGAATGATTCCTCCGCTACATCAGGGACTGAAAACATCTCAAAAATCTCATGAAACTGTGTTTTGTCATGGGAGCAGCTCTGTCTCCCAGAAAAATTGTTTCATATACATCTGATCTGAAACAGAGAATGTGTTTTTGATGGAAACATCATGCTGTAAAACAAATGATGTTTTCTATTAACATAATGATGAAATTGTGCTTATTAACATACCTGGCAAGTCACAAAAATGTTAATACTTAACATATCACCAAAATGTTCACTGACGACGTACTTGTTTTCAGCCAAAGTAGACAATCTTGCAGTACCAATCACCTGAAGTGCCTTTTTGTTTTTTATTAACCAATATCTTGAACTTTTCCTAACATCAACCAAAGTGATTTTGTTGCCTGAACCTGACCACAGTCCTGCACTTTGTATGTTTGACCCCAACCACCTGTGTGTTAACCCAATGCTGGCCTTGTACTTTCCTGCAAACCAGCTCACATTTTCACATTATTACAATGCGGATACCTTGAAACGTCACATATCAGCAACACTATGGTTAATGTGTGGTCAGATTTAGGCACAGAAACACTTGGATATGGTTTGGAACATATGTTTTGGCTTAAAAAACCCAGTTTGGGGGCAAAATCCCTGCTGGCAACGCAGCATAAGCGGTAAATAGCAGTGGTTACTGTAGAAACAATGCGGCAGACTCTGTGGTGGTGGGAGCTCTGTACACAGACCCTTCTACTGTTAGTCAACAATATGATGTTTTGGGTGGGCGGGGCTTAGCTGGAGGCAAAACAATTCTCCACGGACATTAGCCAGTGCTAGCTAGCAAGTTGTGTTGGCTTGTGTAATGCCCTCTATACACTGTGCGATTTTAGCAATCTTATAAGACCATTGAGTGACACACTGTGAGACGTGGATCTAATAAACTTTGGTACAACGTCAAGTTTGATGTGTGCAGATTGTACGATGGCCGTTTACTACTGAATCGCAGGTTACGACGTACGTCAATATGCAACGTCATCAGCGTGCACCGCATCAGTGTACATCATCCATCTGCGCCACCATAGGTAGCTTGCTCACCTGGAAGTTGCAGTTCCTCCGCAGTTTCCTTCCACGCAGCGTCTTTTTTCTGGCGGTCATGATAGCAGCTGGAGGAAACATCAAATAAACAAGGTTTCTGCTGCCACAGCTCCACCAAACTTTCCTCTTTCTGGGAGTTCCACACACTTCTTTTTGTTCCTTTCACCTCCATGGCAATCGATCATTTGTTTGGATTTAGCGCCGGTGTTGCGGTGACCATTGTGTCATTTCGTGCTGCATTTCTATTGGTTGTTTAGTAGGTCGTAGCAGCTGTCACACTGTGAGATAGTCATCCTAAATTTCTGACACCCTCAGAATTTTATCTCAGATTATCTTTGGTCACAAGACATTGACAACAGCTGTCCTTGAACCTGTCTCACAGTGTGATGTAAGACCACCGTTTTAGAGCCACGACCAAAGATATCGCCACGTTTCTCCCACGATGGTCATCTTTCATCTGGGACAGCCCAAAATCGCACAGTGTATACCAGCCATTAGACAATGGAGGAAGATGTGCACGCTGACACAACCTTGTCCGTTCATAAATTGGGAGCGCTGTCTAAATGTACCGCTGGGTTATCCAGAGCACTTTCTTCCACCAACAGGGCTCTCATTTTAGTGTAGAGCGTCAGACTGAATTTACCAACGCACCATGTCAGGTCACTCACTCTCCGGGACCGCCAGTGTTACTTGAATAAGTAAACACTGACCAACGGGACCAGACTGGCCGACCCGTATGCTCTCACTCAGTGGATGGATGATGTCACAGGAAGCCAATCTTACAAAGGAGGACCACACTTGTTTGTTTTGCTATGGAAGCTAATGTTAGCTAATGTGCTAAAAAGTTAGCGTTGCAGAGAAATCCAATATTCCTCTTAATCCCTCCCCAGTTTCTGATGAGGTGGACATGATAACCCTTAATACACATAACCTTATTCATCCCTACAACAGGAAATACTTTTTCCCTAACCTGATATGAAGTGTGCGCTGCACATGTGAGCATTTTTGATGATTCAATTTTTTCTCCGTCCAGTCCTTTACCATAGTTGTCTTTGTTTTTGTTGACGGGCAGTGGCGGCTGGTTTTGAGCCATGACTCCTTCTATTCTGGCTCCCAATAACACAACAAGACAAACACATTTTAACACTCCTATGTAGCCTACAGCCCTGTGGGGGAGAGGCACCTCCAGCTAACAAACTGATATCAACGTGACGTCAGCCCTAAAAGGGTCTATAGATATAAGAAGCTCATTCTGAGGTGATTATTAACTAATGAAAACATAGTTATGAGTATTATATTCCACTTCAACCAACAGAAACTCCTTAATCCTTCACATTGAACCTTTAAGTGGTTCAGATGTTTCATGGCAGTGTGCAGTGAAGTTCAGTTATTTTCTAGTTGAATTAAGTTTTCCTCAGAGACGAAACTGAAGAATTAGAATTATTTTCCAAAAGTTTTTCTTCCCATCCCGCAACACGTTTATGGTGAGAATGACACATCTGTACTTAAGTTTTTTTGGGTGAATCATGATCTTCCCCTCACCTCGTCTACACCGGCCACGCCAAGCACACACACCAAAACACACACAGACACCGTTTTAATGAGGCAAATCCAGTTTTAATCACCTTCCTGATTGCAGGCAATCAGTGTTCATAAGGGGGGACAATCAATCACACACACACACACACACACACACATACACACACACACACACACACAGATGTTAAACAGACTCATATTCACTCTTGCGTTCTTTCACGCTCACAAACCTTCTCACAGTGAAAATAAAAGTCTTTCCATTGGTCTCCGTCACTCTGTTTCTCATATTAGCAGTCTTTTTCTCTTTCTCTGACTCATTCTCACACACACACACACACACACACACACACACACACACACACACACACACACACACATACTTGTGCAGCACAGGTGTTCGGCACTCACCCAGCCCACTCTCTCTCAGTTCATCTGTTCTGCCTGAAGTCTTGAACAAGTGTTTGCCATTATCCAAAGACCTCTCTGTCTTCTTGCACACTACACGCACAGTCACACACACTTCTCTGCACACACAAATATACACACTCAGACATTTACGCATAGTTTAGTTTGAGCTCTCACTCAGAGGTTAGTGGAAATGATCCTGTTGATTCGACTGTAACGGGACGTGACTGAGTGAAACAGCAGCACGTCGTCCTGCTGCAGTCAGACTGACTGAAACGAAAACTAGCATTGAAGCTGTTGTGGGAGAGATGGAAGGAATGACAATAAAACGATCAAATGTGGAGCAAAAGAAATAGGACAAAGACATCAAATCCCAAATTAGATTTGTGGTTGTTTTTTTTTTCATTTAAAAAGCTATAGTGATTAACCCTTTAAAAACGGACGTCCCTTGGACAGCTGAGGGAGGTTAATGTTTGCCTGATTCTGTTTAAATCCAGTAAAATAAAACCTCAATAGCTCGATTGTTCATTCTTTTTGCAGTAGAAAGCTAAGGCTTCTGTTTTCCCGTTATCACTTTATGACCTGATGTTACCTTACCTTACGTGCACTGCAAACGTGGTATTTGACCGTAATTACACCAGAATTTCCCCTGATGGCCGCAGGAGTTGTGCTGAGGAAGGTTCTCAGCCTGTTTTTGTTACCTTAGAATGAGCTGTTTATATCTACACAGGGAGCAGGTCTCTGGAGATCACCATGTTGCACAGCAATGTTTCTACAAAAGCCCAGAATGGACAAATCAGACAGTGGTTTTAAATAGAGCCATTTTTGCATTGGCCACTTTAGTTTGCAGCTTCTCTGCGACGGGCAGCACCAGAAAAACACCCAATTTTAATAACGTGAAACTGCTTTATTCAGTCTAATTATTGGTTTAAATCACTGGGTCCATTTGTTTTAGAGAGGAGGAGACCCCTGCCGATAATTTGGCTCCCAGTAAAAACTTTCTGGACGTCGTTAAGTTATCAGAGAAAACAGGTGAGCACAGATTAGCAGGGGCTAATGTCTGCGACACTGAAACATTGATTTGTAATGTGGACACTGCTTTATTTGGTGTTTTTAAGGGTTTTAATCACCTGGGGCCGTATTCACAAACATTCAGAGAACACTCTCAGAGCTCCTAACTTAGCCTAATTTTTTTTAGTAAGGAGTCCTAGCTTAGCCTAGCTTTGTCTTTTATGCAAGAGGTACATTATCAATATCTCCTCCACAGTCGCCATGTTTGTTTTTGAGTTTGTTGTTGTCATAAACTTTTGACGCTGGGCTGCCTCCTGGTGGATATATTGGTTAACATCCATGCCAACGTAAAGGGCGCATGGAAGTATGTGGGCAGTGACGGTGACATCGTTTGAAACGGACGTATACATTTTTGTACGTAAAGGGAGCATAAATGAGCCCTAAGTGTGATCACTCTGCTGATGGAAGGTTGAGACAGACCCAAGTCATCACTGCTGCACTGTTGTGTTTTTCCAGTTTTCCAAATATGTTAGTGTTGTGGTCATTTTATTTCTGGTGTTATAATGTTACAGCGTTTGGTGGGAAATGTGTGCGTACCTCTAATGAGATTGATCACAAATATTCTCCTTGCACGATCTAATCTGTTGCATTTCATTTCCTCACTGTCATGCAGTGTTTGGAGAATATTTCTCTTTCCTCTTTGTGTTTCCACCATTTTCTCCTCTGATTAAGAAACTCAAACCTCTTAAAGTCCTCCCTGCTCCTTACAGTTTGTCACCTTAGGCTTAGCTTCTAAGGTCTGAGATGCTTTGTGAATAACTCTTATCTTTACAAGGACCTAGTCTTAACTTTAAGGAGAAATTCTCAGAACATCACAATTTTGAATTTTCTTAGAATTTCATCACTAGGAGTGCTAGGAAGCTTTGTGAGTACGGCCCCTGGTCTGTTTGTTTTAAAGAGGAAGAAACCTTTGTGGATAACTCGTCTCCTGGTAAAAACCTCTTAAACAATGAACACTGGGGGCGCCCAGTAGCTCAGTGGCAGTATCTCTGCCGCAGCGGCCGCGGGCACAATTCTAGCCAACGATCCTTTACTGCATGTAATCTCCAATCTCTGCTGGTTGCAATCTGCAGTCCTCACTGCCACTAAATCTCAATAAATCTTACACATTGGACCTTTAATGTGTGTGTTTATTCTTTAACAATAGAAATGTATGTTTCAGTGAGAGCTAAGTGGGTGGTCAGCGGAGAAGACAAGAAGGCAAACAGGCTCACTGACCTGTGATCACATCCTCATCCACTGCTGACCTCTCAACCTAACTGATCCTGACCTCGCTGAGACACACACACACACACACACACACACACACACACACACATCCAAACGCTAAGACACACGTATTCACAAAAAAGCCGAACTAAAAGCTGGATCAAGAATCAAGATGTGTAGAGGTTGTGACCTCATGCCATTGGCCAATCAGCAGAAATCCAGATCACTGCAGACCAATCAGAAGCAATCAACATCAGCTCTGTGCTTGATTGAAAGGAAAAGCAACATTTAAGTGAATCACATCCAGACTCACAGAAGCTTTGACTGCTCAAATAATCAGGGTGAGGCTGACCGAAGGCACTCAGACATCGAGAGACTGCACCCATGCTTTAATGCATTTAGTCTTTATCTCCAAACACTTTCCTCCCCGCAGTCAGAATGGATTCTGGTGTGGACAGTCTGATGTTTTTACAAACTTTTAATGCACCTTCTCCAGGACTCCTGACTTGAAATATGTGGGAGGTTATACAAGTTATCAGGAAAACTAATGGAAAACCTCAGAGCAAAAAAAATGACAAATTCTAACACACAATGGTTTTGTGTGACGTAAAGCGTTTGGTTTCCTCTCCTCTTCAGTATTTCATGTCATATTTCCCAGCGCGTCCCCCTCAGGGAGAGTACTTTGAGATATCTCCTGCTCAGCTTTCTTTCATCATGTGGTCTATTTCCCATCGTTGGTTCATGTGATGGATGGGATGTATAGGACTCAGTGAGACAGAGCCAAGTGCAGCAGCTCCATAAAATGAAGTCCTGCTTACTTTTATTGTCTCCAGCCGTGCTCCGGGCTCGGGCTAATACCCAACAGATATCTGGGATGAAATGAAAAAGTGATTTGGCATCTGTTTGGCTCTCACTGGACATCACTTTGTTTTAGAAGAAAAACATTCCTGGGATTTTTAGACGTTATTTTTGCAAAAAGACAATAAGTTGTTTTGCTTTTTCTCCAACACAAACAAGTATACATTTTTTACTTTCATAGAAGTGCTTCTGCATAAACACTTAATAAATATGTTGCATATTCATATCACTTACTGATGTTTTTATGCCTCTGTGCCGGCAATTTTCAGTTTATCTGTTCATCCATCCCATTTACGTGAAAGCGATATCTCAAGCCTGCCTTTTTGAGAATTTCTTTCAGTTTGGCACAAACGTCGACTTGGACCCAACCTCATAAGAACGTGGTGGTCAAAGGTCACTGTGACCTCCCAAAGCATGTTTTCGGCCATAACTTAAAGGGCCAGTGTGTAAAATGGGTTGAAAACCGTTGGAAACAGTGACATCAGTGGTCAAATTCTAGATTGCAGGGCTCACTCGCTCACCCCTCCCGTCGGGTAAATGACGGTGGCCTCGTAGGGACAAAAAGCCTTGCGCACGAGTTTTTCAGGAGTAGGTCTATCTAGTGACGAGGTGAATGTTTATTTAGAAATCTAAGCCATGTTACGATATTGTAATGAATCCCTCACGAGCAGGAGACCAGAGGAGCGTTCAGGAAAAAGGCCAGTTTATTTGAGCACTCCAGAAACTCCGGTAACACTCCACTCCGTCCCAAACTCTGACTCTTCTGGCGTAACAGACACACTTCATACACACATACTCGTTTACGATACTGAGTGGGGACCCCCTCCCCTCTCTGCTCCACCAATCTCCAGCCCGCACACTGACTGACAGCGTAGCCGGTAACAGAGCTCAGCTGTTTATTTAGCCTAGCAATATCTCCGGACTGTAGTAGCTGCAATGGACGACTTTGAACGCGATTTTGAAGAGTTTCTTGTAGCGGACACAGACCCAGAGCCATACCTGTTTGAGCCGGAGCATACAGATGAGGAACTCCATGTGTTTGATGCTGAGCGGGTGAGAAGAGAGGCTGAACGCACAGAATGGGATTTGGTGCTACTGCTACCATCGTTGGGGAGATATATCACCAGGAGGAAAAGCGCCGCAGAGAGTGCATCACAAGGAGTGAAGTTGCGTCTTCTTTTCCTCGCAGATGACGGTTCGGGTTCATTCTCTCCTGTTGCGTGGTAAGTGTGGTCCATTCGCAAACTTTATAACTAAAAAAACTTTTCACTACTCTCTATCAATGAACTACTAACACACTCTGCTGTTTCTTCCTCCTTCTTCCTTCCTTCCTTCTGCTGTCTTTGTTGGTTCATTTATACACGCGAAACGCGTTCTCTGGCTGGCTGGATTGTCCGCGCGGGCTGCCTTACATAAATGGCAGCGCAAGATGGCGACCTCTCTAAAGCAAGGCCCTTGCTATATATATATATATATATATATATATATATATATATATATATATATATAAAAGCATAATTATAAGGCTACGAAAACCAAACGAATTTTATTTTATAGCGATTATAAACATATTAATGGGTAGAATATTCAGATTCAGATTCAGATTGACAATAAACCATGCCAAATATTACACACTGGCCCTTTAAGAATTCATACGCTAAATATGACAGAATTTCACATAAATGTCTAACAGGATACAATGATGAAGTGATGACATTTTATATCCAAAAGGTCAAAGGTCAGCTTCACTGTGATGTCATAATATTCTGCATAAAACACTTATCTGTCCTTTAATCAACGGTTTGGTCAGATACTGAATTGGTGACTCTAATGTAATGTAATGTAATGTAATGTAATCTAATGTAAACTCTAATGCAGTAATTCTAGTTTAAACAGTAGCCAGTTGGGGCTGGGCAGTATTCGCGGTGATGGTAACATACCGCAGTAAACATGAGCCGCGGTACTGCTTTTGTGGTTACCGTCATACCGCAGGCTATGGCGGCAGAACAGGGCCCGGCGGCCGCCTGCCTCACGCACCTCCCTCGCTACGTGATGGCCAGCCGGCTGCCAGGCGCCCTTCTCCCGTGGGCCTGGGTTTGGTGCGGTCGGCCAGGCCACCTCCCTCGCTACGTGATGGAGGTGGCCTGGCCGACTGCACCAAACCCAGGCCCGTGGGAGAAGGGGGCCTGGGAGCCACCGGCCCTCCCTCTTTATACATACTATGTAACGTTTTATACGCAATAATAGATGGATTAGCAACCATTTTATTTCTGACAGTAAATAGTTTCCATCCTAGACTTGTATGGCTTTTTAAATTGTTTTATTTAAGGTGTAAGAAAAAGAAAGAAGACGATACCGTGATATCATACTGTCACCGCATCCCCACGAAATGATACCGTGATATTGATTTTAGGCCACACCGCCCAGCCCTATAGCCAGTTCAGAAAAGCATATACAGCATGAACAGATCTCTGAAGTCCATATTTCTAGATCATGTATATCATATCTTTTTGACTAAATTGCAAGGACCTCTATATCTTTTGTGGCGCTCAGTATGTTGTAATTGTGTGCCACCTGAGAGCTATTATGTTGTGTTTATGAGGTTTGGTAATATGAACTGAAAATATATGAATATTTATTTACCATTAACCTGTTACACCACCAGCTAGCTGTCCTTCATGTGTCAACGTTAAATGTCTCCACTCATAAACTTATCACAGAACGTATCACAGAACCCATTTTTCATTTTGTTGGTTATTTGTGGATAACTATCTCATGACTGAGTGCCTGTCGATGAAATGGATTTGTGTAATTTTAGGAGGACAAGCTCATTCAGTCCTCTGAAATGGGAAACAGGTTCGGTGGGAGGTCTTATCTGAAAAAAGAAAGTATAGCCACCAGCAGATAACAGATAAAGAAAAGAGTCCAGGCAAAACTCATCAACACAGAACTAAAGGAGGAAGATGTGTCAGACTGGCACCACAAACATCACCAAAATTAAAAACAGACTTATTCCAGTTGCTCCCACAACTTTGATTAAATCTAGTAATGTCACATTTTTAAGAAGTCACTGAACTGTGTGTGTGTGTGTGTGTTCGTTCGTGTGTGTATGTGTTCGTTCGTGTGTGTGTGGTTAGATTTTCTCAATGAGAAATGAGCTGTGAAGATCTCATAATCGCACCATGAACAGATGTGCCTGACGCTGTTAGATCTGATTTCAGAGGAAGAGGAGCTGCAGGCTTAACCCCACCTTTGTTCTTTGTTCTGTGTGTGTATATGTGTGTGTGTGTGTGTGTGTGTGTGTGTGTGTGTGTGTGTGTAGTTGCATACTGTCGGATGTGGCGTTGAAACATTTGGAACAGTTTATGTACAGTAAGCGGTGTGTATAATGATTTCCAGAGCTCTAATCACATTTCAATATGAGGAAACAGATATTTTTTACAGCATAACGACATGCTATTGTGGTGTGGCTCAAAATCAGAATATGATGTTAAAATATAATTGACATCAGACTAATGGTAACATGCTCCTTAAAATTGCTCCATACTCACCGGCTCACCATTCTGTTAGTATGTTTGAATATACAGCGGGGATGGGCTGGGTTCAAGGTGTAACTTAAAATTCAGTTTTGATGCTTATCTCAGTCTTTAGGACTTCAGTCATAAATATGTTGAGAAAAGACTTTATAAATTTAGACAGATCAGCCAAAGAATTAAAACCACTGGCGGGTGAAGTGAATAACTTTGATCATCTCATTACAAGCCAGTGTTCTGCTGGGAAACCTTCGGTCCTGGCATCAGTGTGGATGCCACTTGGCATGCACCAACCACCCAAACAGTGTTGCGGACTAAAGACACTCCCCCTTGGCAACGGCACTTCCTGATGGCAGTGGCCCCCCAACAGGACAATGCTCCATGCCACACCACAAAAACTGGCTCAGAAATGACCCGAGGAATGTGACAAAGAGCTCAAGGCATCAACCTGGCTTCCAGATTCCCCAGATCCCAATCTGTTCTAGCATTCGTGGGACATACCTGGAAATACCCTCAATCCACGGTGGGTGCTCCTTGGATCAGACTTGGCTCTGACATGTCAAGGTATGGACACAGGACCTTTGGGGGTGTCCTGTGATGTGTATGGCACCAGGGTGTTGGTGGCAGATCCTTTGAGACCTGACGGTTGTCGAATGTTTGACCAGATTGGGATCTGGGGAATTTGGAGGCCACATCGACAGCTTGAGGTCTTTGTCATGTTTCTTGGGCCAATCCTGCATTGTACTGCTGGGGCAACATATTCTCACTCCGACCTTGTCACATATCGACGTTTGGTCGTGGACTTCCTACATCAAGATATGACAAGCAAGGTACCCTGGGTGCGTTGGTCAAGTCAACTTCAGCCTGAATAAATGCACTATGTCGGTACAGCGCCATAAATCAACGTTTCTTTTCTTCAACAACGCACATGGTTGGGTTAGGCAAGCCTCACGGTTGAAAGTTGGTGGTTGTTAGACCCATCCACCTCCCCTCCCACCTGGCCTACTTGGAGTTTTGCTGCTACACAATAACAATAACCGGCTGCCTGTCATGCTGATGTGGAAGGTTGGCTTTTTTTATCAGTGTCTGACACCAGAAGTCTAAAAAAGCGCCGGTAATGGACGACTTCGGAGTAAGATCGAGTTGGCTGGAAGGGGCACTGCCATTAGAGTGTCATTGACATGTAGGAGGAGTACTAAGTCTGCATGGGTGGATGGGTGGAGTGCATCAAGTGGTTTGCACATGAATGCCAGGACCAAAGGTTTCCCAGCAGAACATTGTCAGGCGATGATCAATTTTAATCACTTCACCTGTCAGTGGTTTTAATGTTTTGGCTGATCTGTGTAAATTTAAGTTACTAACTTAAAATTGCTCTGAAAACTGAGGTTCAGCCTGCCTTTAAAATGTGTCATTCCTTTTATTCTTTTAGCCATAATATCACATTTAATCATCGCACTTTTAAGTTCAGTGGTTTCCTGCACAGTTGTCTCTTTCTTCAATGCATATTTAGAAACTTTGGGTTTTTTTCCCCAAGTTATTAAAGTTAAAATTAACTTTTTAAATCGGTGTAAAAAGCATTGGTTGCTGAGGCGCAGGTATCTTTACACTGGTGCAACTTGAATAGAAACACAAAGGAAAAAAGGAGTTGCAGAGACACAATGCATTTAAGCAAAGAGGCATACTGGACAAAAACAAAGAAAAAGAGAGGAATCACTTTCATTCATCACTTCATTTATTATTTTTATAGGGGGGAATGTGAAAGTCTTTACGACCAGTGTGATTAAAGGCTGCATAAATAAACCCAACTAGTTCTGCAGTTGATGTTTTCCTTCTTGCTCTGGTCTTTTTTCTTCTGTATTTTTCACGGCTGATTAGCGAGCAGAAACTCTGGTGTCCCGTCACTGCTGATGAAAGCAGCGTGATTGTCAGAGCAGTGATTTATTTCTTTTTAAATGGTGGTGAAGTGTAACAAATGTGCCGTGCTGCATTCAAAGCCACAGCGTGCCGTCTCTGGACCCACCAGGACACACGGCAGCGTCTCTGTGCATGTTAAAGGTTGTACTCCACATCCACGCTGTGGGGTCCACTTCTTTCTTTTGTTTTTTTGCTCAGCAGTCTAGAAGAGTTTCATGGTTAGTTTCCTTCACTCATTCAAGTGATTACTTGCAGCACAGGCAGGTCAACTCAGCTGACTCACCAGGCGTTTACTGCTGCAGGAAAACTTTGAGAATTTCAAGGTTAATTAGTGGCTTTTACTCAAGTTAACATTTACAGCTGGAGCTCATGGCTTTACCAACACTGGACCCAAAAATCACCAAATCTACTGCAGAAGGAGGAAGAAAATGTTGGCATTGTTTTCTGCAAACCTCAGATATTTTATATTTGTACCCCTTTACATATCAGTGTTTCTAAAGATTACATGTATATGTATATGAGCTTCTCATTAGGAAGAGGAGGGGATGATGGATGCTGTGACACTGAGGTGAGATGGCTGCCAAGAAGGCAAGCAGCAGCCGACCACTTCTTAAAACCAGCCATGTTTTTTAATGATAGATCGGCACATTTCCAGCAGTGGTTGTGGCGACAACAACCTAAGTTTCACTACATCTACTTTAACTCTTTAAAACCTGAGTGAATTGGCCAGATTCCAGCACAGGACAGGCAACTTTACAGGAAATTACACAAAAAAACTGCAAAAATATTTAATAAAAGTTATGGGAAAATTTCCCAAAAAATTTAAAAAAAAAAAGGGAAATGACCTGGGGAAAGTACTAAATACTAGTTTTTTGATAATTTTCTAATAATTTTCCCACAGTTTATTTTTTCGTGTCACATTTTACTATTTTCTTGCAGTTTGCAGGACAGTTCTTGACAAGTTGCTCATTGCCTTTTTGAATGTATTCAAAATAAATCAAACCAATTTGCTCAGTTTTCAAAGGTTTACATGCTTGTGAAAGGCACCTGAATGCAACACAAGAAAACTTATGTCCATCCAGGTTTCAAAGGGTTAATGTAACAAGAGCTGCATTGCCGATATGTAGAAATGAAATGTTGCAAAAAAAAGTCTGAATATCTCAATATCAATACTGCAACAGTGTTGTAGGGTTAGTTGGTAAAAATGCCTTTAAAACCAGGAAACTACAACACTAATAGTGTGATACTCAACATTATAGAGTGGATTTTTTAATGTAAATGTAACATATGTGTGGTTTGCAGGAACACAAAAAGCTAACATTAATTCTGCAAAGTAGGTTGTGATTTTTGCATAATGGAGATCCATAGTTCCAAAAACTTAAGGTTCATATCAGAGAGTGCATTTGTGAAATTGGGCACAAACAACTGTAGCTGCAACTGCCAATGATTTTTATCAACAATTATTAACATTTGAGAAGCTGGGAAAGTAGGATCTATTAATCAATTCTGAAAATCGACTCCAGCGAGGAGAACATGGGGTCATTTAAATATTTTTTTTTAGTAAAACCCAAAGAAAACATTTTTAAAATAAATTATATACTTTATTTATTCAACACTGCAAACGACTTTTGGCATGAAATATATTTTTGGACTTTATTATTGTTATTATAAGTACCATAAATCTTCTCAGTTGAGATATATTGCATTTGGTAATGGAGCCCCGTCATTATTTCTTCCTCGCTCCAGTTATCATTTACAGCTCTGGGAGGCCGAGCTGACAGCGTTACAGAACAAACAGTGTGACGGCCGAGCAGCAGGGCCGAGCAGAGCTTCAGGGTTAATTTGCTGCGCTTGTTCAGGTCGTTTTCTGCCTTCTTTAGCAGCGACTCCCCAGAGAGACGAGAGGCAAAGACTCTGCAGCCTTACCGATCAACTGCTGCTGTGTGTGCGCTTGTGTGTGTTGCTGTGCATGCATGTTTGCAGAGAGGGAAGGGTTATTGTGATCATAATTAAAAGTAGCAATCCCACACTAAAAGTACTTTATGAAAGTAAAATCCTACAGTATCAAAAAGTACCAAAAGTAGATGTACTCATTATGCTCAAAGGTTTTTTCACTGGATCACTGATTAATATCTAAGCTGCCTTTTAAAGGTGTAGTTGGTGCAGGTGAAGCTACTTTAGCAACTTCATATACTGCTGGGTAGTTAATGTGTAAGGCATTTTATAAACCGATCATATATTTTGTTAAAGAAAAGTAATCTTCATACTAAGTAGCTGTTTCATAAACCCAATCACCAGGAAAAAATGGCATTGTACATTTCTGCAAACCACAGATGCAAAAGCACAGATTCAAAGCAACTGCTTCTCGTGGTACTAAACCTGCTGGGAAAACAGCAACAGGTTGCTACACAACACCCACATGTGGTGACTAAAAATCCGCTGGAAACACAGAAATCACTCACAGCCAGTTTTGTTGTTTGTTGGTCTTTTTTTTAGGATATTTTTGGGGCTATTTTGCCTTCATTTGATAGGACAGATTTAGCATGAAAGGGGGAGAGAGTGGGGATGACACAAGCAAAGGGCCACGGGTTGGAATCAAGCTAACGGCCGCTGCAGCAGGGCCTTTGTACTGTACATAGGGCAGCTGCTCTACCAGGTGAGCTGGTGAGCGCCCCATTTGTTGGTTTTGAACAGTGGTCTGTAGTTTGGCAGGTGTCTCGCCAAGGTGTTACGCCATCCCCTCCACCTCCTGTTGACAAAGTCAGCTCATATACGTCAACTGTAGAAACTTTATGAAACGTGCAAATGTTACATAATCAAGTAGCCCAAGTCAAAATGTTGCACTGTCAGAGGGGGCAGAGTCAAATAAGATCAAGACTTAATGAAGCAATTTTTCCTGTGTGACTGAAACGTGTTTTCTCTCTGTCAGATCTGAGGAACGGTTCGGCTGTGTTCTGGAAGGGCGGAGTCAGCGGTGGATACCAGGCCCTGTTACTGGACGAGGATCAGGGATGGCTGCTGGTCGGAGGGAAAGACCACATCTACCTGCTGAGGCCTGACAGCCTGGATCTGCCCACACATACTGTAAGACATTAGAACACAAAGCTGATCGGAGCCTGTCAGAGTATCAGTGTTGGCTGCATCACAGTTCAGTCCTCCAATAAATTAATAAACTAACACAACCTGTCTGTGTTTTGTTTTCTCACTCAGATCCACTGGCCTGCTGCCAGAGAACATGTGGAACACTGCAGGCTGGCAGGGAAAAGTCTGGAGGTAAGTGTCCTTAAATCAGAGTTAGAGGGAAATGAAACGGACTACATATTAGAAAACATGTTATTTCTATTCCATAATGAAGTCATTTAAAAATAGTATGTTATAACAAGATGTTAATGTGTTTTATTGTGCTTATTTTTATTTTCAGACAGAGTGTGCCAACTTCGTGCGGCTGCTGCAGCCTTTCAATAAGACCCATGTTTATGCTTGTGGTACCGGCGCCTTCCATCCGCAGTGCACATACCTGCACATTGGACACAACACAGAGGTATTCGTCCCTTCAATAATGACACTCAACAGTGTAAACCAGGGGTCAGCAACCTTTATTATCAAATGAGCCATGACTCATATTTGAGCCTTGTAATGACGGTAACTCTGCCACTCTGCTGTGAGCTATTTATGATTATTTGGTGATTGAACTTTGCAGTGTTGGTGGTGACAGCAAACAAATCTGTCCATGCACTATTAAATTCTCTATTTTCCTCCAAGACTTTTCCTTTTCTGGATTTGGAATCCATAGCTAGCTTAGCCAGGGTGACTCAAGACTAGCTACTGCCGTTAAGGTTCAACAAAATTTTTAGTAAAAGGCATCAGGCAGTAGTTATGGATGCACATTTAGTTAGCTGACGAAATTTTAAAACATATTTATTCACTGTATAGGGTACACATTTTTACAACTGGAAAATTAAAGAATCACTGTAGACCTACAACGATGATAAATTGAGGCAATTTGAGGCAATACTTAAAGGGATAGTGCACCCAAAAATTAAAATTCAGCCATTATCTACTCACCCATATGCCGAGGGAGGCTCAGGTGAAGTTTTAGAGTCCTCACATCACTTGCGGAGATCCGAGGGGAGAGGAGGTAGCAACACAACTCCACCTAATGGAGGCTGACGGCGCCCCAGATTCAAACGTCCAATAACACATAATTGAAACCACAAAATATCTCCATACTGCTCGTCCGTAGGGATCACACACATGAAGGCGGTGCCCATGTCTCACAGTCTGTGCGCATGTGAGCGCGGTGCACAGAGAGGCAGTCAGAGCTACAGGCTACAATGAGGCTAAAAACAGAGTTCAAATGATGTTTTTCCAAACAACTTTTTATGTCGGGGCTTCAGGACACTTGGATCACTACGGACGAGCAGTATGGAGATATTTTGTGGTTTCAATTATGTGTTTTTGGACGTTTGAATCTGGGGCGCCGTCAGCCTCCATTAGGTGGAGTTGTGTTGCTACCTCCTCTCCCCTTGGATCTCTGCAAGTGATGTGAGGACTCTAAAACTTCACCTGAGCCTCCCTCGGCATATGGGTGAGTAGATAATGGCTGAATTTTCATTTTTGGGTGCATTATCCCTTTAAGTGTTGCCTCAAATTGCAGGGCTCAACAAAAAGAAGTGGCCAATTTCTCAGGGCAAATAAAATGCCACATCAGTCTAGTAAATCTAGCAACTCACAAAAAATATTAAACGCATAGTTTTTCTCTGGAGCTGATGTTGAAAGAAGCTCAGGAGTGAGCCATCTCATTTCCTTTTTGTCTCTAAGGAGAGTTGCACATGTAACTGCAGCGGGTAAAGACAACATTTATAAGCTGGAGAGCAAGCAAGCATTTCATTGTCCTGGAAACAGGAGTTTAGCTGGATCATGTTAGAGAATGTGGTTGAAACTGTGGATGAAAACTCAAACTGTATGGCAGCAAGTAAAAGCTGATTTTGGGCTAGTAGATTTCTGACCCACCTCCCGGACTGGGCAAGTAAAACAAAAACATCAACACTGAACCCTTTACTGTGTGCTGCCAAAACTCTTGGTGTACCTAAAATTTCTGTGCTCATATTTTTTGGCACATTTTTTCTTATTCCTGCAGATTATTGTCCAAACAGATAATGTGATGTCAAATTCAGATTCAGATTTCTTTTTGCAGCTACAACAAGGTCTGCTCACATAAATGTATTCAGACCTCTTAAACACCAGTTCTAAACATCATGTTTGGTGTCAGTCCCTTAGAATCAATCAACCCCTCTTTGCTGAGCTTGTACTGTGCTCTGATGGTCAACTATCATCCAAGAAGAAATCCATCAGAAAGAGCGTGAAGTTTCCTCTTTGCCCTGCTGTTTATCGGTCATTCTGAGTTTGTGTGTGGTCTCTATCTCTCCTGCAGGAGCCGTTGTTCATGCTGTCTCACACAGTCGAGTCAGGCAGAGGAAAATGTCCTTTCAGTCCCAGGGAGCCCTTCACTGCTCGGCTGACTGGTGGGTCTCGTCTAGTCCACACATAATGCACCATGTGTCCACCCACCCACTCACTCACACACACAAGTGGATACATTAAATCATGTTCTGTCATTCTCTAACAGCCGTATTCATATTCTGGTGACAGTAATGTTCTGCAGCGTACAGTCCCCCCACTGTCTCGTTCCTGGCTGCAGCCCGTCTGTTCAGCTGAGGCGTGTGTGGTCTGCTTCACTCATTTCACACGCTGACGTCAGCTGTTGCCCTGTACGACACAACGGTCATAAAACACATCAACTACATTTGGATTCTTTAGATAAAGAGGCCCCGTAACATCAGCTTTAAGTTGTCAAACTGAGTTTTTAAAAGTCTGTTAGTTGTGCAGGCAGAGAGGCAGAGCGAGGAGATGGAGCTTAAAGAGCAAACACGTGTGTCGTCACCGGACATGTGTAGATACAAAGTGTATTTACTGCTAAATAAGAAATAATAACAACCTAACAATCTGATCACTTTGTTTTGTTGCTTTCTAACATGCATCAGCTTGTAAATATTTACACTAAGGACCACCATGAGGAAGAGAATAAAGCCGATTGTCGTGCTGTGAATGTTGCAACACTCTCTGCATTGGTCAAATAACGTAATCACTCTCAGCAGGAAGATAAATCTCACAAGGAAGAGTTTCTGGTTCTGTTAATTATTATATGCAGCTATCTGGTCTGGGTTAGGTTATTCTGCTCCTCAATAGCAGTGAGAAAAGTATTTCAGTTGCTCTAATCTGTGTCTTCCTTTCTGTCTTTCTTTCTTTCCTTAGATGGTGAGCTTTATGCAGGTACCTCAGTAGATTTCATGGGAGCCAACGCTGCGATCTTCCGTACGTCCATCCAGGGCAGCAGTCAACGTTACATCCGGACCGAAGCGTATGATCACAACTGGCTCAATGGTGAGATGAATAATATCAATAATCTTTTCTTATAGAGCTCTTTTCAAAAACAATGTTACAAGCCTGTCTCTCTCTTACACACACAAACACTGTCCCGTCTCCCGCTCAGAGCCGGAGTTTGTTGGCTCCTTCTCCATCCCTGACACTCACAGTCCGGACGACGACAAGGTCTACTTCTTCTTCAAGGAGCGGGCGGTGGAGGCTGGACAGTGGGACAAGAGGGTGTACAGCCGCGTGGCTCGAGTCTGCAAGGTACAAACACAGAGACGGATACAAAATGTGTTGCAGTATAAAAAAGACAGAGTCAGACAGGAGAAGAAACCGCAGGATGACAACAGGCGTAATGTCTTGCAGTCTCCACATCTTGCTTGAATCTTCATGGATATGCCTGTCACAGTCTCTCAGCACCAAGTGACATCTGCAGATTGCAAGCATTCCAAACCCCCCAAAGTGTTCAGTTTCCTGTAATAAAGACAAGGACAAGCACAGGAAACAGTGAAAATGACTTAAAAGACATAAACCTGAGTATTCAGACTATCTCAGATTTGTTCCTATGGACGGTGGTTGACAGGTGCAGGGGTCTTAATACAGAGAGAACAGAGAAAGATAGTGAATTACAGCACCTTTTTGTGCTCCCTCTCTCCTCTCCCCTTTCCTCTCATTTTCCTCCACTCATCCACCCTCTAAACGTCCCTCTCTCGTCTCTTTTCTCTCCTTCAATCCAGAATGACGTGGGCGGGAAGAGGAGTCTGATCAACCGCTGGACCACCTTCCTCAAAGCCAGGCTGGTGTGTTCTGTCCCCGGCCCGTCTGGAGTCGACACGCAGTTCGACGAGCTCGGTAACGCTTCCCTCCTTTTCCTTCCTCTCTGGCGGCCTCTTTACGACCCTTGTTTCCTCATTAAACTCTTCTGGAGCAGGCCTTTGGTTTCATGTGCCTGCTGTCTCACCTTCTTTCTTTCCTCTCCCTCAACTTTGACAAGAGGACAAAGTTTGACAAGCAAGAACAGTCTCCTCCTTTCCTTCCCTCTGTCCTCCTCCCTTGTTTCTCACCAAGCTATAAACTCTATCTGAATGATTCTTTTTTATTTACAGCAATGTATTAGCTAATAAGCTAATAATGAGGCAGTATGAACACTAAACAGAACTTGGTTATCGTATAGAAAGAACATATCATTTCAGATATCAGTGAATCTGACCTGATTCTTCATGTTGAATTTTAACTCTGTCACTTTGTTTTTCCAGAGGACATCTTTGTTCTGGAGACCAAGGACCCTCAAAACCCGACCATCTACGGTGTCTTCAGTACGTCCAGGTGAGAATACATTCAACCACACAGTCATACCAGGAAATATACTTTACAGAGAGCACTGTTAATGAAAAATAAATCAATGCAAAGTGGACTATAGCTCTGTGGTTTAGTGGTTCCAAATGCAGGCTGACAACCAGGGATTAAACCCTGAAGGATCATTTTGGTATAAACGGGTCAAAAGCAGTTTGTTTTCCATGTAGATTAAAGTTCAATTGTGAATTCCAGGTCTGCTGTTTCCCCCAGTGGCGCCCTGTTGTTTAGTGAATGTATTTCAATATTACCAAGTGCAGTTGTTTTATTTAAACATGGCTTGACTTTATGGGCTCTAGTTTCGCAGACTGGGCGAACTGGGTGTGGCACACTGTGCGTGCTGGCACAGCTACTCCTCTTTCCCGCCTCCGTCCCTCCTACCTGCGCAAGTCGGAAAGAGGGAGGAGAGAAGGCGTGGAGTGGGTTTTACACACATCACACCAATCAAATGAGCCCCTCTCCTCGCCCTTAAATGCACCGCGCGAAGGCATAATGAGAGTTTACTCAATTCGCCATGGCAGAAGAGAGCAGCAGCGTCAGACGGCCAAACTTCTCCCAGGAGGAAACTGATGTTTTGGTCCGGGAGGTCCAAGCTCGGTTCAGCTCGGCTCAGTGTCCGAATATACGGAACTGCGAGCAGACCTCCACGGGCTGATGATGCAAAGGTAGCCTGGGAGGAGGTCACCACAATTGCAAACGATGCCAATCCCCTTTGATCTGACATCAGATGTGACGGGACAGTCGATATAGAGATACATTTATGTGCTGATTGCAGATAGTTGCATTGAATAGTGGTTTTTGTGGCTTTTTATTGCATTGTTAATGTGCCTGATATTCTGGAAACCTGCCTGTGAGGTTTTGGTGACGTGTGCGCACTGTCCACCGGCTGCGCTCCACCTGCGCTGACAGTAGACCTGGTTTCAGCTGGCGAGCTTTTAGCGCACCTTCGGCGAAGCCTTTTGGCGCGAAACTGTCACTGCGCCAAGCTGGATCTGTCGACACCTCCCCCTGCTGCGCCGCCACACCCATCTCAGCGCACCTCGGTCTGCCAAACTACCAAACTGAGCGCGCCTCGGTTTGCGCTGCTCGAAACTAGCTCTGTGCGGGGTTCGCCACCCTGCGCAAAACCAAGAGAGAACTGACTTCAAGAACAAGCCACCACCCTAAATCTGTAAAAAAAAAAAAAATATATATATATATAAATGAAATAAAAATCTTAAAGACAAATCTGAATATTCAGTGTTTTAGTTATTAATTTTACTGTTATGCTGCTGTGTAAGAGTGACATAAAATATGGGAAAGCATAAGAAGTCCCCCTTAACAACAATTGATAGAGAAAATAACAGTAAATTATCATCAGTCTCATCTCTTAATCAAACCAAAGAAGTTGGCTGTAAAAGCACCCAAAGTTGTTTTTTTTTTATCATTTATCAGCCCCTCCAGGACTCTGTTGCAATGTTTAAGGCCACAGGCTACGGCAGTTTGTTTCAGTGAGAATATGACTGCACTGATCTGCATCTGTGATTCATAGTACACTGAGGTTACCCTAACCTGTATATTTAATGTAAGTCACCTTGATTCTTGAGCACTCACAGTAGATGTGGATGCAACAGCCTTTGTCATGGTGATTTGTCTTGTTTGATGTCAGCACATTTCAGACATTCTCTGGGTGCGTTTTGCAGTAATGTCATATTTATGTTGTTTGGTGTTTCAAAAAAATGGCGCACACGGTGCAAAACAAGTTAACCACTGTCATGCAGAACATCAGGGAGTTTCTTTGCATTGTCTTCAGCAGTAACTTTTATTGGTCAGGCTGAGACGTTCCTGCTTCTTCACAGCTGGAAACAAGGAAGTATGTTTGGTAATGTTGTGTGGGGGGACTGCTGAGTGGTTAAACTCACTGCAAAATATGATGATTGGTCAAATTTGTGGAAAAGTTATGATGAATGGAAAAATTGCAAGGTCGTGCAAAGTTCTCAGGGATTGGTTGGATTTGTGTTATTACGACCACGACATCGCGACATCCTTTTTATTTTACATGTTTTCTGTAAATTGTGTTGCATTACAGTCTGGTGCAAGGTTTGTGATTCTGATGAAGAATACTTACTTCCTTTCTTTTCATTTTTATTTATCCATTTTGTTGGGTTGTTTTTGTCTAAACTGAGAAACATGAGTAAAAATAACTCTTTGTGACTTTATTAAAATGTTTGTATAAAGTTTGCTTTCACAACGGAGGGAAGCATCTTAAACCTTAGTCGTTAGTCAGAACAACAGAACACTGGGAGGATCTCCTCCTCCTCCTCCTCCTCCTCCTTTACATGCACACTCCTTGCTGCCACGTGCACGCCCAGGGGTGTGGAG
This sequence comes from Epinephelus lanceolatus, assembly GCF_041903045.1. Classification (NCBI taxonomy): domain Eukaryota; kingdom Metazoa; phylum Chordata; class Actinopteri; order Perciformes; family Serranidae; genus Epinephelus; species Epinephelus lanceolatus. Next base: position 49,916,053 of record NC_135734.1, on the reverse strand, counting down.
GATCAGACGTCAGCTGTGGGTGGGTGTCAGGGTCAAAGGTGAAGAGGCCCAGCTGCTTTTGTTATTGTAACCCTGATGCAATAAAGCTCTCCCACCTCTTTTTACTCTCCTTTCCTCCCTTGTTCTTTCCTTTCTTGCTTCCTTTCCTAGTATTTTATCCATCCTTGCTGTAGTCTTGTCCTCTCCTTCTATTCTCTCTGTCTTTCCCTCTTCCTTTACATCATCTTTACATCATCTCATTCTTTCATCACTTTCTGTCTTTCTTTAATAATGTGAATAATTATTGTTTTTTCTCTTCTCTTTATCCACCCTCCCTTTATTCTTTATCACTCCTTCCTTCTCTCTTCTTCTTCTTCTTCACTCTCATTCCTTTGCTTTTAATCGCTCCCTCAAACTCTCTACGTTTCCTCCTCTAACTTTTATCTTTCTTTCTCTTTGTCTCCCAGCTCTATATTCCGTGGTTCAGCAGTGTGTGTGTTCTCCATGGCATCTATCCGAGCTGCTTTCAACGGGCCGTTTGCCCATAAAGAAGGTCCTGACTATCGCTGGGTGGAGTACAAGGGCCGCATCCCCTACCCGAGACCTGGCACTGTAAGTACTCTCAGCGATAACCTACAAAAAACATAGCTTAATATGTCCTGCAAAAATTAACAGACTTATTTTCCAGCACTCCTGTGTGAGATAGTTGGTGGTGTTGAGTTTAAGGTTGATTATTTTGGTTTTAAAATTCCTCTTAATAATCATTAATGAAACTATATTCACATCCACTGCATTGAGATTGTGACAAAATCCTGCAGATAAAACTCTCTGCACGTTGTAACTAAATCTGTTTATGTATTTGTGATGAGCTGACCCTTTGGGGACAGTGAAAGCTGTAGGTCAGTTGCTTATTAAAGTTCATGGTCCATAATTCTTAGTAAATCTATTGATGACAGGATGGTATTTATGTGTGTGTGAGGACCTTAGTATTTCCTGTGAGATGGGACTCCAAACACACAGAACACGGGTAATAAAAACAAGCTGATGGAGCTGTGAGAGGGTGACCCTCTGGTGATTTAACACCTCAGCAGTAAACTCCTCTGGGAAGCTTCAACCTGTCAGGACGGCCGAGGTTTTAGAGTTTGAGTGTGTCAGGTGTTATTTCATCCTCCCTGCTGGGGAATTCAGCTCTCTGTGGAGCGGTGGGGTTGATTGCAGAGGAGGTCGGCCACGTCAGTGTTTGTGCATGTGTGTGTGTGTTTGGGTCAGGCAGGATGATTAAAACCAAATTGCAACAGTCACAGAGATGCTGTGGTCACAACCTCTGATCACTGATTCGCACACGTCCACAGTGCACAGAGAGTAATGGCTTCCACCTGTCCACAGTATTAACTAATCCAACTAAATCGTCTTTGCTGCACACGTCTTCTTTCAGTGCTCACCCAGTTCATCAATCTTCATATCATCTCCTCGGCATACTCGTCTCTCCTGCTCTGCATTTTTCCTTTTTCCATCTTATCTTCTCCACAGGGGAAACTTATGACCTACTCTGCAAATCAGCATAAAGTACGTTTTGACACAGGCAGAAAATTATATTTTCCTATCCTCCCTCACATCATCTTCCTTTCCTCCTCTGTGTGCCGAACCCAGTGCCTAGAATAACTGCTGGCACTGTGCGTTTCTGCAAACCACAGATATGTAACATCTGTACATCACTTTGTAGCCGATATGTTGAAGCTTTACATTTCAACAATATTATGGTTATGTTTAGGCAAAAAACTACTCTATCTATGAACATCATGTTTTGGTCTTAAGCACTCAGTTTTGGTGCCACAATCACAGTTGGAAATGCCACGCTGTGTCACTCACAAACATCCACTTTGGTGCCACATTAAATAATCCCAGTTTTGGTGGCACAGTCATGGCAGAAAATGCCACAGTGTTTTGCCAAATAATGCCCAGTTTTGGTGGCACAGTCACCACTGGCAATGCTGCAATATCTTGCTATAAAAAACAGTTTTGGTGGCACATTTGTTGCTGAAAATGCTGAGATATCTCGCAAAAAAATACCCAATTTTGGTGCTACAATTGCAACTGAAAATGCCACAATATCTCACCAAAAAACACACAGTTTTGGTAGCACATCTGCCGCTTGAAATGCTGTAGTATCTTGCTAAAAACACCAGTTTTGGTGGCACAGTCATTGCTAAAGATGCTGTGGTGTCTCGCAAAAAAATACCTAGTTTTGGTGGCACTAAAACTGCCAGAAATGCCACAATGTGCCACTCACAAACATCCACTTTGTTGGCACAATCATAGCAGAAAATGCCAGAGTGTTTTGCCAAATAATGCCCAGTTTTGGTGGCACAGTCGCCACTGGAAATGCTGCAATATCTTGCTACAAAAATGTTTTGGTGCCACAATTGCTACTGAAAATGCCACAATATCTCACCAAAAAATACAGTTTTGGTAGCACATCCGCTGCTTGAAATGCTGTAATATCTCGCTAAAAACACCAGTTTTGTTGGCACAGTCATTGCTAAAGATGCTGTGGTGTTTTGCAAAAAATACCTAGTTTTGGTGGCACAATGGCTGCCGCAATGTGACGCTAAACAACACCTAGTTTTGGTGGCGCAGTCGTCGCTGAAAATGCTGACAAGTCCTACAAAAATACTTAGTTTTGGTGCTACAGTTGCTGCTGGAAGTGCTGCAGTGTGTCACTAATAAACACCTTATTTTGGTGGTACAAACACCGCTGAAAATGTGGACATGTCTCGCAAAAAAATACCCAGTTTTGGTGGCACTAATGCTGCCAGAAATGCCACAATATCTCACTAAAAACACCTTGTTTTGGTGCCATGATCACTGCTGGTAATGCTGAGATGTCTCCCAAAAAATACCCAGTTTTGGTGGCACAATGGCTACTAGAAATGCCACAAGATGTCATTTAAAAACACTCAGCTGTGGTGCCACAGTCACCACTGGGTATGCTGCAGTGCGTTGCTAAAAACAACCAGTTTCTGGTGCTAACATCGTCAATGGAAATCCTACAATGTGTCGTTGAAAAACGTGTTGTTGGTGTCTGTTTTAAGTGTGAGAGTGGAAATATGATTAAGATGTAATAATATTTTTTACACTGTGTTGATATATCCGATTTTCAAAGACCTGAATAGATTAAAGTAAAATTTGAGAAAGGTCACAAAAAAATATAATTTAGTGCAACATGTATGTGTTTCATTTTGTTTCTTACTCCCTTTGATGAACTTGTGACCCTTCAGATTTATCTTCCCCATGTTGGGAACCACTGAACAGTGTATGCGCAGGTGTTAGTGTGGAACAGAGAAAATCATCTGTTATTTCCACATGAATGAATTTGGTATCTACTTTATCTCTGCAAACTCACAAATCCTTTTCTTTAAGGTCAGATTTTAACCTCTATAACAGATTTATGCAGACTCCCAACACACTCACTGACCTTTTCACCTCTCTGACTTGTCCTCCAGTGTCCCAGCGAGACGTACGACGCTCTCCACAAGTCCACCAAAGACTTCCCAGACGAGGTGGTGAGCTTCATGCGGCAGCACCAGCTGATGTGGGAGCCCGTCCTGCCTCTGGGCGGCAGACCCATCTTGACCCAGGTCAACAGGCCCTACATGTTAAAGAGGGTCGTAGTAGACAGGGTGGACGCCGAGGACGGACCTTACGATGTCTTACACCTGGGCACAGGTGAGGGGGAGGAGGACAGGGAGGGATCTGGGGCTGAGACAGAAAGAGGAGATGGAGATGTTAAAGGAGAAGAAAACCTAGAAAAGACAAACTTTTCTGGAGAAAATAAAGTGTGCTTGCTGACGGGAAAAGTTGCTGATGTACACACTGTGACAGAAAGAAAAACAAAGTTAAAATCTCTTAAAATATTAATTGTAGGGAGCAGCGGAAATATCAGTCATTGATTAAACGCTAAAAGAAGATAAACTGTCCTTGAAGTGAAGACATTTTCAGTTGAAATTTAAGTGTCAGAAATAGTGAGTTATGGAAATAGAAATAGTTTATGCTCTGTAAATAGCAGAAGTGTCAGTTAGCATGTGAACAACGACAGCAGCTGCTAGTGCTAGCTGTCAAATAAGCAACTCATTTAAAGAATGAAAGATCAAAGAAGGTTATGATGTGACTTTTGAGTGTAAAACACTGATTTGCATTTTAAGTTAAGACAAAGTGTCAGTCACTGAGAGAAGTTGAGGTGTCAGCTGAAATCACTTTGAAGTTTCAATTCCAGTTTAAACCCTTCAGGCAGTGACATAATGAGTTTGCACGTCAGCGAGGGAAGTAGTTAAACTGTTATTCTGAAGAGTGAGAGATTTCAGCTGAAGTTGAAGCTGTGGAGACAGTTTAAGTGTTCACTTACTCAAACACGTGAATGAAACTGTCACATAAACAAAGTGTGAAATAATGTTAAGCGTCATATGTGTGACAGTGTTCTCAACAACGTCGCTGCAAAGGAAAGAAAAACAGACGAAAGTGTCTGAAAGGAATAAAAAAGGAAACAGGAAAGACGTATGAGATGACACAGACGCTAACTGACAGAGGCTTTTTTTATGAAAACTAAAAGGGATTTAAAAGAAATTAGGCAGGACAGAGCGAGGGGTAATGCTGAATGATGTGGTGGTGGAAGACGTGGAGGTGGGGAGTGGAGACATAGATGGAAACTATCTTTAAAACAAAAAGGGAGACAGAAGCAGAGACAGGACGGAGACACAGCCACTGTTGACTCATATTAACACTGAGAAACACAAACATCACAAATCAAATGTTCTTTTTACTCTGACACCACTCACCTGAAAACATCTCTGTGTTAATGGTGTTTGACTAGAGCTCAAAAGATGTTATCCTTGTTGTTGTTCTGAAATGAACATGTAGGAACGAGTGCTCATTAATAAGATAAAGAGTTTTGCACTGAGGTAGAAGAGAAGATGAAGAGAGATGTTTACAGAGCACTTAGCTTCAAATCATATATTATCATTACATTCAGTTCACAGAGCTACAATAGGAGAACATACAATCTCTGAAAAAAATAAAAATACAGGAAAATCATTTAACAAAACTTTTGTTGTAAGTTTGAGCGATCTGCATGAAACTGGGTGAACATAATCTAGGGACCAATATCTAAAGTTCCCTCTTGGCAAAAGTTGGAAAACTTACTAAAACTGAGCTTCTATAAGGCAATGAATATTGCGGAGGGCGTGGCTCATCACATAAAGGTGTATAACATCTCAAGGGTTTCACCCATCACCACGCAACTTTGTAGGCATATGACCACACATAATCTGAGGGGACCCCTCCATTATTGACCCCATCAAACAAAATGGGGGCGCTAGAGAGCTCATTTCTTATCTAGGCCTAACCGCCATATGGATTTTTACTAAACTTAGATATATGTAGAACAGGACGCCTCAAGGTGACTGGAGAAATTTAACTCTAATTGGCAACTGGGTGGTGCTATAACAACAGAAAAATGCTTCAAAATGGCTAAAATGATCGTGAATAAGGTCACTGCCATCTTGCGCTGGTGACGTCATTTAGAGGCAGAGTCAGCATAGTAGCCATCGCGATGTGGCGCCGCATATTGAGTTCCCGCCCAATTGTGAGCAGCGCCTCTGATCGCGAGCAAACTGCCTGTCAGACACAGCTGTACATCATGATGTCACACCAGATTTTTTTTGCATCAGATAACAAAATAAAATCAAACTTTCATTAAAATGAATACTGAAGCATACATCATCTTGATAAGAGTTAGGTTGGGGGCTAGGGGTTAAATTGGGATACATTTATTTGATGTGCATTTTTGATTTTTTTTTTTTTAGCTTGGCCCATGTCCCAATTATTTACATGAAGGGGGCGGGGTTTATGAGCTGCAGCCAGCCATCAGGGGGCGATAGAGGTGTTTTGGCTTCACTTCAGGGAGCTGTCATGCCGTCCACCTTTGGCCTAATCTAAATGTCCACCCTCTGGACTTGTGGACTGAGCTAGGGATGTACCAGATATTCGGTAACCGAATATATTCCGCTGAATATTGCCAAAACACACATTCGGTATTCGGTGGAATAAGTGAAAAGCAAGGCTGAATAATAGCGGTGTGTTTTGATAACGCAATCAAACAGCCTGCGTTGACGGACGAAGTAAAATGTTGGCAGTGTGGTGATATTTTACTCCGTCCGTCAACGCACTCACATTTGCGACTAAAAATAGTTTTGTGCGAGCAAAATAAATCATTCAACATGCTGTGTGAGTACAGATTTCAACCAGCAGCAGAAACAAAACGGTGAATCCCGTCGGTTGTGGGTTGAACGGGGGTCACAGACACAGACAGGAATGTATTCCTGTCAAATATGGCGGCGCATTATAACGGCTTACTGGTGATGGAGAAGTCCGGCTCCAGGTGAATAACTTGTTGTCATGACTGCCCAAAAGTACCTGGACAACCGAGCTGTGGCGGCACACAGTATGTGGCGTGTCAGAGGAGAAACGAGCCGTTCTCTCTTTGTGGCAGGTAACGCTCCACAAACCTCACCGCACTTTAGGGACTGTTCTTTACTTATGAAGGGACTGTTCTTTACTTGTCAGGGGAGGAGGGTGGCTGGTTGATTTTTATTTTATTTATTTATTTTATTTTGATCCCCCCTATGTTAATCACTTATTGATGCTGTTTTTGAAGTGTGAATAAGTCAATAAGTAATTTATTTCATTGAAATATCATTGATGTATTATAGAAAAGTGATTTATCTTTTTATAAATGACAAAAGGCACATCTGCCTCATTTTCACTGTGGTATCATGATACTACTCAGAACCATGATACTTTCACTGGTATCGTACCGTGGGTCCCAATTTTGGCACCGTGACAACACTAATCTGGAGGGGGTTCATCTGCAAAAACTAATGAACAACTAAAAAAACGGCATTCGGTATTCGGCCAAGCGTTTAATATTATTCGGCTTCGGCCACAAATTTTCATTTCAGTGCATCCCTAGACTGAGCCCTTGTGGACTTTGGTTGTGCGTAGTGTGATGTGTTTACTGTCTTCACGTAAAGTCTGCGAGGACAGAGACTGCAAGCAAGTGATAGACAGCCCTCAAGACTGTTTTACTTGTTGCCGTGGAAACGTTCAACTATTGTTACTGTCTTATAAGTTGATGAACTGTGCCTACTCATCTGTTCCTGTAGATAACAAAATATAAATGCCATGTATAGGCTTTTATTGTTTGTTTATTGTTTATTTTATTGAGGTCTGCACCCCAAGCAGACTCTCTGGAAGTCTGCAGAAAGTCTGCTTAAGGACTGATTGAATTGTGGATCCGAACCACGAGTCTGCGCAGTGCGGTTAAGTTCAATGTTTGGATTCAGCCTTTACATACAGTCTATGACAGGAATCAAACATAGTGAATTTTAAGATCACTAATATTTGTCTATGTTTTACTTTCTATTGTTTTCTATCTTCAAACAAAAATTACACTGTCTCATTTCTGGCTTCCTGGATATATATAAAAAAAAAACATTTACAACATGAGAAACAGTTTAAAAATCTTCTTTAGGCTCTAAACAACAGAATATTTTTTAATCCAGATGGTTAAAAGAGTCTTTAAGGATTCAGGAAATAGCTTAATAACAGGGGTATGTTTTCTTAAACCCTCAGGTTTGTTTTTTTTAAACACCATAATTATTTTGTTCTGAGCTCTGAGACTTGAGGGTGATGGTAATACGTGACAGGCACAAACTGGAGCGACAGAGCACAGAGTCGAAACAGACAGGAAAGGTGACTTGAAGCATCTTTCCACAACTTCACATTTTAACCAAACCACATCATTAAAGTGCCATTTAGGATGACTGAGTGCGCTTAATGTGTTCATCTGTTGTGTGTAAACATCCTGCATTCATTCATTATCTCTTTAAAGACCTCTGAAGGTGGGAAATGGAGGTTTTATCCCAAAGCAACACTTCAGCAGGGTGAATGGGTTCCTGAGTGTGTCTGGTCTCTGTTAGTGTGTGTGTTCATGAAACCTCCCTAAGCTGCATGTAGGTAATTGTGATCCTGTGTGTGTGTGTGTTTGACAGTGAATGGTTCTGTGTGTGTGATAAATGGTGGAGGTTATTTAATGGCTGGTGACAGGTCGGGGGGCCAGAGGTGCTCCAACGGCTCCATACATCTCCTCTAAGTGGATTCCTCTCCAGCATCTCTCATCTCCCCATCAGCTGCACATTTACCTGCCTGATAAATGCTCCTTCTGCTCTTTCAAGTGCTCTGATTTTAACGTTGGACGGCCACGATGAATCTTTTGACTCGTCTTCCAGTCTGGTTGATAATTCTTTTTGTTGCTGTTTGTTAGAGGAGATAATGTCCCTTTTTTATATATCACACTGCTGAGCCACGCGCCTACGTCAAGGTGGTTTACCCTAAAAATAAAATAGACTTTTAAAACGTGGAGAGGTTATTCTGAGGTCATGCATCAAGTTGACTAGTAGCGCTCTAATTCAGTTTGAAGCACTTGTTCACCCCCTGTAATGTCACTGTTTAACTCCACATTCTGTCATCTTAGAAGAGTTACATGTAGTCTTTAAACACCGTATTTAAAAGCTTACGCAGATGATATGCCGTTTTAAATATCTGCCTAATGTAGTGTAAAAGTCCGTGTCCAACAAATCAAGTAACAAGGTTAAGATACATAAGTTGATTAAGAGACAAAAAGATCATATAATCATGTTTCATGTACAAGGCATTATAAGACTCCTTGATCTGCATCTGAATATGATAAAACATTGTTGTATATGTCAAAGTATTCATAGCACCAGACTATGTAATCATGTTGTATGCACCTACTGAAAGAACACACTATGTCTTGTTTAATGATGGAACACATACTCAGATGTTGTAATACACACACACATTCACATATTGTATTCTAAAGGTTTACTTTGTATAAGAATGAGAGCACTGAGGACTGTATAAAAAGTCCCCAAAATTCACATGTTTTTTAAAAATAGAGTGAAAGCGAAACCAGACCTAAGGGTAGAAGATTTGGGAAATTCCAGGCTGCATTACACCATTAAAAACGGGCCCAATCAGAATTGGACACAAAGAAAAGTTTTCCACCAATAGAATTGGACTTGAGTGGGAAGGATTAGCAAAAAGAGGTGGAGACTCATTTGAATCTCCACCAGCATATAAGCCAGGGTTATGAGAGCAGTTTTTCAGTCACACTCCGGAGTCTGACTCGCTAAGTTGTATGTGTCAGAGCCTTTTGACACATTAAACTTGATTGCATCGGACTTTGCCTGTTTCCAGTGTTTCTTTAAGTATTTACCAGCTGAACCTAAGATATCAAAATCGACATCTGAGGACAACTGACAAGAGACAAGAGGTTCAAGGTCGGGAGCCTACAGGCCCACTTCCAGGCGCCGACTTTAGACACTTCACTAAACTCTAATGAAAAATGGATGGCTGATAATTTGCTACAGGTCAATGCTGAGAAGTTCTTATTTCTGCTCCACCCCAGTCTTGTCCCAAAGATGATGGAAGGTCTTTCCTTCCTGTTAAATCCTATCTATGAAATTGTCTTCACCAAAATTTGCATGCATATGTGGTTTTTTTATGTGGGAAAACCTGCTAAAAGTAGGTGATAGACTCTTGTCCCATGGTCATGGTGTTTCTGGAAAACAGGGTCAGTAAACAGGAGAAAGCATAGATGTATAAAAAGAGCTGCACACAGCGTTGGAGGCGGGGCTCCATTTATTCCTATCAAAGTTGGTCTGTGGCACATGAAGCTGAAAAACCTGGATCTTCTGTATCATTTGGCTTACAGAGCAGGCTCATTAGAGACTTCGCTGGCTAAGCAGCTAAACTATAGTAATCTTATTGGATCCAGTAAATCCAATCCTGATAGTGAAATGAGCCAATTCACAGGGTTGTGACACTCAAATTTATCTACTGATTTACAGACGTTTCTTTTAGACTTGCACCATTTACAATTTTTTGGGCCGATTCCGATTTCTGATTTGCAGTGTTTGGACGGCTGATTTCATTTTTTTCAAACCACTTTACAGCACACAAGATATTGCAATATTTTCTGTCTTTGCTTTATTAGAACATTTTAACCAAGTTACAACCAGCTTTTCAATAATCATCTCAAACAAAAAATCAAACAAACACAAACAGTGACACAGGTTCAGAAACATTTTCCTTTTTGCTCAGATATAACTAGGTACAGTATTAGAATAAATAAGTAAAAAAGGCATACATAAATGAAATAATATTTCTTTGCGTATAGCATTTGTGGGTAATTTCTTGAATAGACAAAAAAGTAAAAATATCTCCTGTGGAAAATTCACACAGGTCTTCAGGACGCACCCGCCAGTAACTTTCCCTTTCTCTCTGTTTTGATGTGTGTGTGTGTTAATGATTAAGGTGAGAAGCTGCCCATATTTCATTTACAGAAGAGTGAGTTTAATTTGGTCAGCATGTCAACTTTGTGTGCTTTCCACTTTGTCTTTGTTTGTTGTTGTCATTGAAAATTAAAGTATCCTCTCGTACCTGATTCTCTGGCCGGAATCATTTAGTGCATAGTTGTCCTACCCAAACCAGTGTGTCCCTGAGGTCCCCTTCCTCACATCGCCCAAGCCGTGAGTTGCACGTGTGTGTGTGCGCTGCTGATGTTACACGATGTCAATCATGCGGCATGCCGGGAATTTGACCAGCGTTTTAAAATCGGCATTACTGACCAGCACTGCTGATTAGTGAGTGCAAGTCTAGTCTCTTTCCCAATGTAAGTGTACAGGAAAGTCCTCATTGGCCACAGGGCATCATGTGACGTACCTGGGAGCTGTAGTTACACATTTTTTCCACTATGTCAAATAGAGTGCCCCGGGAACGAGTCCTAAGATCCAGTAATGAGTTAGCATGTTAGCACTACCAGTTCTTTGTCTTAATGTCAATGGGTTTTTGGTTGGATGCCTGAAAGCTGAAGAATACGTTCATGTTTTGTTCTACAACATAAAACACATCAGTAAATACTGAGGCTTCCAGAGAGATGAACTCTGACCTCCACTAACTGCAGGTCCTAAATATTTACCACTGGGACAAAACCAACCTGCTCATTGTAATTCACATGTAGAAAAACAGTTGACCTTCACGCTGGTGCAGCTGTAGCCTGGAGCTTCACAGAAAGCAGACAGGTCTCACCCCTCCATTAACATTACTGTGCTCTTGAGAAAGAAACTTTAATCCCATGTGACTCCAGAGGAGTCCTCAGTGGAAATTAAAGGGAGGTGAATTTGGTGTGTCTGTGCCATCAGGTATTTAAACAATGAATTACTACCGCAACAAGGAAACTGGATTCACTACACAGTAACTGTCACACTGGAAAAAACAAAGTATTAGCAGTGAAAGACCAACTGTAAGTCCCCACAGGAAAAACAACACAGTAATTCATACACACTGAGTCCACACGAGTAAAAGGAGAAATGTTTTACAGACTATTTAATGATGAACTCGTACAGTAAACATTAGTAGCAGCTCATTTTCAAACTTTTCAGTCTTGAGCTGAGTCTTTATGTGTGGTCTGTTCACATTTATTTTTGCCTTATTGGGTCGAGACTGAGAGAAGAAGAAATGTCGGAGCACAAACACAACGTTACCAGATTTTATCTTGTCTCTGAAATGAAATGTTACAAAGGTCTCCGATGGCCACAGACATCTGCATACATCATGAGTCCATGTAGGGTAGGCTTGTTTGAAAAGCTCATCTGTGGACACACACACACACACACACACACACACACACACACACACACACATATATAATGTCAGGATGCTCCCAGGGAACCTCATAAACATCACAGATCTCTCCGTGGGAAATCTCCCGTGTGTGTGTGTGTGTGTGTGTGTGTGTGTGTGTGTGTGAGAATGTCTGCATTTCTGTATGTTTATGTACAAATATGTGTCTCCATGAGCTGATATGTGTGTGTTTGTGTTGCTGTGTGCAGTTACGGTACAGTGCTCACATGCAGTGTGTACCTCCACTGTAACAGCTGGTGTGTGCAGTCGTAGTTGTGGCAGTAGACAAAAGCCCATAAATCCTCCTTGAGGTTTCGTACATTGTGTGTGTTGAGTTTCAGGGGCTGGTTGCACAAACCCCTTACGTTAAGAATTTCTTTACAGTCCTTGTTTAAGTTTCCTAAAAAAAAATCGGTTGCACAAAACACCTTTAAGTCTTCTCCTTAAGGTTTTCTTAAATGCTCACTCAAGTATTTACGGTTTTCTTCTTGTCTTGGTCTTATACTTAAGGAATCCCTAGACCGTTGCACAAAAGACCTTAACAACCAAAGCAAGGTAAAAAAAATTAAAAAAAACTTAAAAGTTAAAGTATCTCTGACTCTATCTTAACCTCTTGCACTCCGCCCCCATTTTGTAGCGAAAACGCCTAAAATGACATACCCAAATTAAAATGACTGTAGCCTCTGAACGGCTCTGACTACATGCATGCATGAGGTTTTGCCAGAAGGAAAACTCCCTGAAGTTTCCTCTGAAAGTGTCAGAAACACTCTCAGTGATACAGAGGCAGAGTAATGGGCCTCTGAAGTCAGTAAAAAGTTGAAGATTTTGCCTAAAATAAAATAAAAAGGGTTCTCCATTCTTATGGAGAAAGCTTAAGGTGTTTTGTGTAACTGGTCCCAGGATCACTCTGCAACAACAATTACAGACCCTTTCATGACTTTTCAGGGAAAACTTTGAAAATCACTCACCTTTATTTTTACAGTCTATGCTTTGAACCAACTGAAGGCATGTTTACAGACTCTAATAAATGACTTGCTGATGTGATATTCACAGTTTCTTAAACAGTCTACACTTCTTTAATTCAAAAACATATCGTTGAAATACAATAAACAGAAAAGACTTATATTCTGTTCCTATAACTTCCCCCACTGTAAGGAGCGTTGAGGAGGCCCTACAAGTAATAGACTAATGTCTGACAAAAGTTGTGCTTGCAACCAGCAAAAAGCTGCAAATAGAAAGTGGTGTAAAGCTGGCAAAAAAATATATTTAAACAATATATATACCGCAATTACTGAAGCTGTCTCACAGCAGGAGTCTGTGCGTCAGCAGGAATGGAAACCAGTGAACATAACCATTAAATCATTAAAATCTCCCCCCGTTTCAGTTTCTTCATAAAATATATGATCTCGTCGGCTTCACTCCCTTCACACACTGTATGTGATGTTAGTTGGCGTTGTTGTTTTCCACCACGTTACTTGTTATTCAGATGCTAGGCAACAACTGCCTGAGTCCAGACCTTTGAATCTGCTCTCTCCACTGAAGATGGAAAACACTTTGTAATGAGTTCACAGTTCTGTCTGATATCTGGCAAAGGCAACAAAGTCAAAGATATCACTTCCTATTAAGGATTTTTTGAGGCAAAGGTCAGCGTGGTTCATGAAATGTCCCAGTGTGTCTGTGTGTACAGCAAATTCAAAGGCTCTCATGAAATGGAGTGACGCCTGCGAGCTAGTTGAGACAGTCAGCTCGAGCTGCACTGATTCATACACACGCGTCATACCTCACTTTCCATGTCATTTACAAAACACACCCTCCATATTTGGTGGTCTGTTTAAGCTGCAGAAACTTCCCAGCTCTCCCTCTGCCTCGTCACTGCTGCTGCTGCTGCCCTGCATCAGTACTGCTGCCTGCTCTTTAGCTCCACACCCACCTCAGCATCCACCTGCAGGCTCCAGCAATGGGAGGAAGATATTTAATCATCACATCCCAGTTTCTCATGTAAATGTATCTGTGGGGCGTGATGAGGCTGGAGTCTAGGCGCCAAACTTTTTACTATGTTCTGTTGTTGAGATAAACAAAAGTGCAGTTTTTGTAATTACTGTGTGTGGACCAGTGTACGTACATTGTGCCTGTGTTGACATATAAATAAATGATCTTTTCTGTTTCATTCCCAGATGATGGGAAGGTGGTGAAGGCAGTGTCAGTCATCAAAGACAACTGGGACACAGAGGAGATCATTCTGGAGGAGCTGACGGTGTTCCAGGTGAGAGACAACTGCCAATAAAGTTCTCTACAATGTTCATCATGCAGCAAACCCACATTAGTCTAAGAACTATCAAAAGAGCCATTTTTGGATAAAAAACAACAACAAAAAAATAATTTTGGGGCTGCAAAATATATTTGAGCCTAATACTGATGATAACACAGCCTTTTAAATCTAAATTAACCTATTAACATTATTAATATGTCTAAATTAACTGTCATCTATATGTTTTACCACAAGGTGGCGACTCTGCAGCGGGCTTTTATGATTTTTTGGTATTTTAGCTTTGCAGCATTGGGAGCAAAAGCAAAAACATGTGTCCATGCACCATTAATTCCTTATTTTCCCCCAAGACGTTTCCTGTTTTGAAATTGGAATCCACAGCAAATCTAGAGAGGGAGACTCACGACTAGACACCACCTTTGAGGTTCGGCAAAATTTAAAGGAAAAGGTGCCAGACTGTAGCCCAATGTAACTCACATTTTAGTCGATGAAATGTTAAAATATTTTTTTTTATTCTGTGTATAGGCAACACATTATTACAGCTGGAGAATGTAAGGATCACATAAGGCCTACAACACTTACACAGAAAATTAAAATGTTAAAAAATAACCATGTCCTTAGTATTTATTTATTTATTTATTTATTTATTTATTTTGTCAAGGTCACAGGAGAGTGGCTTAAATGCCCTGACACACCAAGCCAATGTGTCACCGTTGGCACTTCGGCGTCGGCAGCTTTTCAGCCAATTGAGCATGTTGAATCGGCGGCGGAGCTTGTCGGTGAGAGAGATCACTCTGATTGGCTGTTCAGGTTTTATTTCCTCGCCCCTGTAGCGAGTGAATCTGCCTGTAGTGAAACCGGGGCTAACCGGTGCTTCCTCCTCAGGCTCCACTTCACTCAGCTGCCCCACAGACCTGCTGCTTCTTCACACTTTAACCTGAATAACAAACCGGAGCTAGCTGGGAGCGGCTAGCGGAGCGTTAGCCGCAGCATGACCGGAGGGAAGCACAGCCAGTTAGCCTCCGCTAGTCTCTGAGCTAGCCCCGGCTCTCCGTTTGGATCCAACCGGAGCACCGAGCCCTGGTTTGTTATTCAGGTTAAAGTGGGAACTGCCCATTGGTTCGACATCCCATTGTTCCGACCATATTAAACCCATTGTTCCAAAGTCCGTTCCAAAATCATCATGATGCCCTGTGGTTCAGGTCTGGTTAGGTTTAGGCACAAAAACCACTTGGTTAGGGTCAGGAAAAGATCATGGTGTGGGTTAAAATGAAAAAGAAAGTGACAAACACATAAGCTGTGAGTCTGCTCCGCCTCAAGCTGGTCGCGGCGCACCATACGCCCGCTGCGAGCCATTCAGCACCGCGGACAGTCGGACTAATGGGATGTCGAACCAATGGGCTGTCGAACCAATGACATGGACCCGGTTAAAGTGGGAAGAAGCAGCGGGTTTATCGGGCAGCTGAGTGAAGTGGAGCCTGCGGAGGAAACACCGGGACCGTCTGGATGTAATAGTCCGTGGAGGTGCTGCGGTGCTCGGCTGCACAGATAGGAAACCCGTCGGCTGACAGGATGTACCACTCTGTCACTCCGCTCTCTCTCACGCAGGCGCAGAACGTACGTGCTACTCGGCCGTCGGATGTAGTCCGTGTAGGCGACGTGAGGCGATGTAGACGACGCAACAGTTGGCTTTCGTCGCCGCTAGTTCTTTGATGTCAGTTTGGTGTGTCCGCACCTTAAGAGCCGCATGAGGCTCTGGAGCCACAGGTTGCCTACCCCTGGTCTAAGACAAGGCACTCGGAAATGTGTCAGTAACTTATCAGTACTTGTTAGTAACACTTTGAGCCAGAAAGGTTCTTGTAGTTTATTTCATCTGACCGTTAAAGGTCCCACTGCACAGACACACACACGTAGCTTCACAGGACTTTTATGGCTAAAACCACAGAGCTTGTTTTGGTGTCTCCCAGTGCCCATCTGCCAGCAACGCACCATGTGATGTGCTGCGTGAGGCCTCGCATGTAGTTTCCAGTGGAACATATTTGTCTGGAATAACTGCACTAAACAGAAAAACAGATAGCAGGGCACATATTTCCCAAGGTCCTCTGTGTAAATAAGCTAACGGGAAAAGAGGAGAGAGGAGAGTGAGGAGGACAGAAATACTGTAGGACAAAATATGGAAAGAACAGAAGAGACAGAAATAGAGGAGGACATGTGGAGGACAGGGATTAAAAGACGTGAGGAAATAAGGCTTTTAAAAGAGCGCGCAGGTGAAGGGAAGGAAGAAAGACAAAACCACAACATGTGAAAACAGCCACAAACAAACAGGAAACCAGATGCACATTGTCTGTTTACTTATTATTGAGATTAGAACAGGAACTAACCCATTTCCACCAGCCTCACACACAAACAGGGACCGGGGCAAAGCAGCTGACTGGCTGACGGTACAGCCTCATGATAAACTGCAGTGTTTGTGTCTTAGTTTTCTGCCTGCTAAAGGTTCGAGCCAGAGGAGGCTGCCTCGCATCCTGACTGGGTTTCAAAGAGGACGCACTTGAATAGTTGGACAGTCTGTTGGCTGTGACAGGACATAGGATAGCCACATCACTGTAAAGATACCTTTTCTCCTGGCCTCTGTCATATTCTCAGTCTCCTCCTCCAGGAGTCGACCCCTCCGCTCAGAGTGGTCAGGGGTCATTTACTCCCTTTGTGAGACGCTCAAACAAGTCAGTGAGCCAGAAAAATGGAGCTGTGGGGTAATTTAGTCCTCTGAAGGAAAGAGGAACTCATTAGATTTCTAATCTCAGTAGCTGCTCTGACCTCTAATGTAGCTCTGAGGCATTCCTCAACCTCTGCACGGCTGAAATCAGGTCTGTGAAAGAGCAGTGCCGATGGTTTTTGTGTTGTGTCACATGATCTCAGGTGAATCTGCACACGGTCGGCATAGTTTTGTGTTTCAGGGTGTTTTGCTCCTGACTAAGAATTTTCCTCGTTGACCAACAGTCAGCATTACGGTCCATTAGTCGACTAGTCTTCTGCATGTTTACGATATTAAAGTATTAAAGGTGTGAGAAAGAATAGTATCAGTAACATTGTTAACACTGTGCTACATTACAGAGAAATACAAACCGTACTAATGAACCTTCATTAATATAGGCCTATATTTTATCTACAAGTGCACGTCACACACTGAGCGAGCCGCCTGTTAATGACGCTGTGGGCTAATGGGCATGTAGCTACTTCCATGTTTCAGATGATACGTCATGTTTGTAGTCGACCAATGAAGATGAGTTTACATATCACCTTGGGTTCGTCCTTCACCTTCTCAAAATGATCCCACACTTTGGATTTCCTGCCCGACATGTTATTAACTACCCTGTGGAATAACCGCAGGTACCAGCCCTGGAGATTAACCTGACTCCTGTCTGACTGCTGAGCGTGGACACTTCCTGTGTTTGTCCTTTCAAAGTAAAGTCACACATGCTCCACTCATATAGGGTTGGAGTTATTTTGACAAGGTGCAGCTCCTGATAGAGTTTCACTTTTGTTTGTTTTTCTGCGACTAAGCGACCAATGAAATCTTGCTGACTGATGAACTTTCTTTGAATTATGCACCCTCCTTGTCCTCGCAAATGAAGAGGCCATTAACCGTCAGATGACGGGGACGGTGAAGGACGGGCCGACTTGCGAGAGAATCGCCGAAGGACTGACCAGCCGCGGCTTCCCTCCCACGTTACTGTTTACGTCACACGCTGAGCTACACGTTTTGTTACTTGCTCACGCCCCCCATTGCCCCGGAAAAGGCACATTCTGTATAAACAAAAGTAGGTAGGCGGCATTTTGCTGCACTCCCCGATTTTGTTTTTATACTGCCAATGCTGAAGAAACACTGATTGGGCTTTCCTGCAAATTTGCACAACTCCATCTAAAAAGGGCTTTAGATACAAATGCAGTCAAATTAAGTCCATATATTGCAAAAAGGATCCCGAAAATCTCCCAGTTTATGTTGACATTTAAATTATTAGACTGCAGTAAATCCATATGAATGACCAAAACAAGTTAATGCAACAGATTTCTAAACCACGATGAGTCAGTGTCTTTAATGTCTAATGTCTAATCTATTTTCCTTTTTGTCCTGCAGAGTCCCACTCCCATCCTGAGCATGGAGCTGTCAACCAAGAGAGTAGGTCTATCTGTCTGCCTGTTTTTCTGTCTGTGGTCTGACTCTTTTATGTGCGTCTGCATTTTTGATATTTATTCCAGGTCGGTACTTCCAAAATGTATCAAGATTTAAGGAGAAACACAGGCTACGGCCCTTTGTCAGTCACTAACCAGTATAAAGTAGATCTGATGGAAAACTGGTCCACTTACCCCAAAAATGTGAAAAGTACTGTGGTTCTGACTTATTAAGATTAAATACAGACTGTCAGTCAAAAATATGACCACAATGGTAAACTGTGGTTCCAAAAAATAATTAAAAAATGAACATAGAGAAAGAAAGAAAAAATATATTATATAAAAATCCACCTCTAAAAATGAATTTCAGTTCTAACTTTACACTGAGGCTGATTTAGTGGTTTCTCAGCTAACTTGTTTTCATATTCATAAAAAGCATAAAAAGAAGCTGAACAAAAATGGGAATAAAATGTGTTCAAACTAGATTTTTTGTTGAGATACTGATAGATAGATTCACCCTGACATCTGAAAAAGGAAAATGTTGGTGGGAGTTTTCAACATTTCTGTTAGAGACGTCTATTGTTCAGAAGCCAAAGACCTAAACTCCAGTTACTGACTCTCTGTTGTCCTCTTGTAACAGTAGAAGGAGTTACGGTGAACCTAGAAAAATGTGATGAATCTCTCCCCTTGTTTTTCTCTCTCCTCCGCAGCAACAGCTGTATGTGTCCAGTGAGCTCGGCGTGGTCCAGCTGGGGCTCCAGAGGTGTGAGTTATATGGGACAGACTGCGCTGAGTGCTGCTTGGCCAGAGACCCCTACTGCTCCTGGGACGGTCAGACCTGCTCCAGATACTTCCCCACCAGCAAGAGGTAGAGAGGCACAGGGAGTTCACACACATACACACACACACACACACACACACACACACACACGATAGGAGTAACAGGATGAGTAATAGCTTTAATCTCACTGTCCTGTTTGAAGGCTTCATCATGAGCAGTGGTCAGTAAATCATGGTCATGTTAAATTTATAGAAAGATAGTGTGAAGCTGATACCAGTGTCTGATATTTTCCCTCCCATCCCAAAAATCTACAAATTCAGGGCCAAAAACACTTTTTATCTACTTGTTGGATTAAACCATTATCATGCTAAACTTTCAGTTCCCCTAAAACTGCCTCAGCTGTACTTTGTGTTTACTGCTAATAATAATAATAATGTTAGCATGCTAACATGCTAAACGAAGTATAACAATACCGAGATACCAGATCTCGCCTGGCGCATGCACCACAAAAACTTTCTAGCCTCTGGGTTTTCTTCCGCGGTACGCAGCCCACT
This sequence comes from Epinephelus lanceolatus, assembly GCF_041903045.1. NCBI lineage: Eukaryota > Metazoa > Chordata > Actinopteri > Perciformes > Serranidae > Epinephelus > Epinephelus lanceolatus. The sequence goes on along the minus strand of NC_135734.1, from coordinate 49,896,480 downwards.
GTATCTGCACAGTCATGTTTCTCCTGCTGGGCCTGCCTGCGAGTTCCTGCTCAGCTCATTGACTTTACATTGTGATGATGTCAAAGATTTTTAAATTGTTCGTCTCTGCTCGAGCAAACAAATAGCAAACAAGACACAAAACTACCTCACAGACACCTAAACGACTACAAAACAACCATTAGAGGACACAAAGTGACTCAAAAGAGACACAAAACAACCAAAAAGAAAAAAAGGTACAAAATTACCTTAAAGAGACAACAAATGACCTCAGTAAGACAGAAACTTCTCCTCAGAGAGACTCAAACAATGACAAAAAGACACAAAATCACCAAAAAAGTTATAAAAACAGGCTCAAAGAGACACAAAATTACTTGAGAGAGACCCAAACAAATGCAATAAACAAACAAAAAGGGACACAAAAAGAAAAAAGGCACAAATTTCCTTCAAATAGATACTAAACTACCTAAATAAAACAAAAATTCTAAATGACTCCATGAAGACAAAGAACAATCACAAACACAAAACACCCAAAAAAGACACAAAATCACTGCAGTAAGACACAAACGTACCTTTAAGTGACCCAAATGACTACAAAAACACACAAAGTTACCTCAGTAAGACACAAAATTAATTTAAAGAGACCCAAACGACTCCAAAAAGACAAAAAACAATCACAAAGAGACATAAAACGACCAAAAAAGACACAAAACTACCTCAGAGGCACAAAATCACCCCAGTAAGACACAAAATTACCTCAGAGACCCAAATGACTCCAAAAAGACGCAAAACAACCACAAAGAGACACAAAATTACCTCAGAGACCCAAATCACTCCAAAAAGACACAAAACTACCTCAAAGAGACACAAAATTACTTCAGAGAGACCTAAATGACTACAAAAAGACACAAAACAACCACAAGGAGACACAAAACGACCAAAAAAGACACACAATCACTGCAATTAGACAAAAAATTACTTCGAAGAGACACAAACGACTCCATAAAGACAAAAAACAATCAACGACCCAAAAAGACACAAAACTACTTCAAGAGACACAAAATTATCTCAGAGAGACCCAAACAACTACAAAACGACACAGAATAATTCCAAAGAGACACAAAATGACAAAAAAAGTCACAAAATTAGCACAAAGTGGCAAAAAAAATCACAAAAAGATGAATAAACACTACAAATAGATGCAACACGCTGGCATGCTCCTGTGTAGGAGAGGTGGTGGGGCCCTTTGCATTTCTGTGCACGGGGGCCCATTGTCTCATAATCTGTTCATGCCCCCTGAGAGTTGTTTTAATTTGTTTTTCAAAATGAAGTTGGATTTGATATCTCTGAATGTGTCCCCAAACATTTGGAGAGAGAGTGAAGCAAATGGAAAAATTAGGAGAGACTGAAATTAACTCGACATCTTCTGAAGAGAGACAGAGAGGAATGAAGAGGGGGTTAAACTGTCGTCGAGTATAAATGTGGAGACTGATGGAGAGAAAACGAGACAGCTGTGCATGAGGGAAAGAGTGAGCGTTAGTGATGGAGAGGATGACAAATAAATGGGCAGCAGAGAGATCTTGAGATTTGTCAGATGTCTAAAGAACGTAGAGCAAAGAAAGGAGGGTGTGCAGGGACGGGAAGCAAGGTCAGAACACAACAGAGACAAGGTCGACCTCGAAGGAGGTGGAGACATGACAACACTCTTTACCGTGGCTGAAACAACACTCTGTATTTTCATAGCCTGTTCTTGCTCCGTGTTTCCTCATTCATAATCGCAGTAGCTTCATATTTTCACCCCCGAGGAGCCGGCAGGAGCCCAGCAACAACAGTGAGGAGGAGGATTTAATGCTGTTACACGGCTTTATCTAAAGACAACTGCAGTATCTGCTGCAGTCAGCTGGTGTCTAACTGTTGAGTCTGCTGCTTACTTTACAGACTGTTGTCATGGTAACCATTATTGACATTTTTAGCATGTGTTCGTACATCGTAGTGCAACACAGGCAACAAATAATTAAAAGATTAAAGCAAAAGTTATTTAAAAAGTTTCTTTGTGTCTTCTTTTTCTTCTGTGCGTGTGTGTGTGTGTGTGTGTGTGTGTGTGTGTGTGTGTGTCAGGCGGGCGCGGAGACAGGATATAAAGTATGGAGACCCCTGGAGTCAGTGCCCGGTCACAGAGGACGGTAAGGATTTCCGCCGTCTGATACAAATAAAGTCTCTGTTTGAATTATCTTCCTGTCACCAGTTACATCATGAACAGCCAGCCTGGTTAGTGTGCACTTAGAGACAGAGGATTTCCACTCACATACACACTCTGTGATTGATGACATATTTTAAAGTGCCATCGCGGGTGTGGAATGTAAAACGTCAGAGTTGGGCGACTGTTTGGTTCCTATAGAGAGATCTGCATAAATCTGACTGTGTTTGACGACCTGGTTTTATTCTTGTGATTAAACAGTCTTAATGTAAAACATCCGTAAAGCCCAGAGAGGAGATGACAGTAGGGTGTATCTGTCTCGAGGTTGTATCATCTTTGGAAAGAAAAATGTTTTAGTTAATCATTTAATTATCAAAAGTATTCAGGATGAATCTGTTTTCAGTCAGTCTCTGTGTCTCAGTTCCAAAATGTAAATGTAAATGTAAATCTCAGCAGGTTTTAAGTACGTAGTGTGTTGACACTGATGAGATTACAACATTTCTAAGTATGCAGACTGTATAGATATTTGAGTCTGCAGTTGATTTAATTTTCCCACAATGCAATGCAGAGGGGAAATGGAGATGCTACTCGCAACTGCAAAAAAATTGGATCTGATGTCTGGATGTTTTCATGCCTATTTCATGATTATGACAAAACTTCCCACAAATGTCTAATACATTTGTCCAAAAGGTCAAAGGTCAGCTGTACTATGACATCATAACGTTCTGCAAAAACACTTTTCTGGCCATTATTCAGCGTCATAACTCAGGAACAGAAGGGGAGACATTTGGTCAGTTGCTGAATTGGTGACTCTAATCTCAGGTGTCCATCTTGAAACTTCCTGATTATCTTCTGTGCTGCCGAGGGGAAGATGTGTGTGAAGCAGCCATGTTTTTGCAACTTAACGGTTTTGCAGCAGCATACAACCACAAGGTTACTCTAGTTCTGAATGATTCTTGAAGCACTATGTTTGCAACCATCAACACTTGTAGCCAAGGCATTTACCAAGTGTGACAAACTGAATGCACATTCTCTGCTTTACACTCAGCAGCACACTTCTGGCAAAACTGCAAACATTAGTCTCTCCAGTGCTACATTATTTTGCCAATCGCCTCTCCACATTGAAACTCAGAGCCCAGTTTGATCACAAGTGGAGTGGATCAGTGAAACCATTGCACCTTTAAATAACAGCACCTCCAACTTTTTTCCTTTTCTTTCAGTGTTAAGAAGTACAAGTGCATTCTGAAAATGTTTATACATTTACAAAACAGATGATGGTCTCGCCACACCAAACTACAGTGGAAGCTATTGAGGAAGCTAGTAAAGTTATCCCCTGCCTTACAAACCATTTACAAATCTATAGTTTTGGCAGTATCTTAGCAACAGGTTTCCACCAAAACTGTTTTAAAATAGAGGTCTGATACAGATTCATTTGCACTGAAGCTGATGACTGACAATATTTTGCACAATGTCCAATATCTTTAAACCACAGTGAGTATTTATTGTTTTAGAGAACTGTATTCTGGTCGGGGTAGAAGAGCTTCTGAAGAAGCATTTTTACATGAAGTAAGATACGTATTTAACTTGCTCCTGGAAGCTGGCACCTCTCAGCCTTCATTAGTGCATCAATATCAGGTGTGCAGAGTCTATCTAGTTTTTGTTCATATTTTACTTTTGCAAAACTGAAATGAAAAACATTTACAGTACTGACTGAGAATATACAGTCAAATACCTCCATTACAGTTCTGCTCTGCAGGCAGACGTAGGGCGCACTCTTGGGGTCGTACTGTAGAACTACAGTTCTCTCTGCTTCTGAGACAAATATGTGGCAGTGGCAGCACCAATGTGACCATTAGGGTCATGTAAATGTTCATTTAAATGTTTCTGTATAATATTAACATGTTTTCCTGTTGTTGGCCTGCTTGTGTCTGTGCTCATTTTTGTTTCTCTGCCTGTTAAGTGTCAAAAGAAGGTGACACACTGCGTATTGCCTGCTTTTTCAGATTTACACTGAGCATACCAAACATACTGAAGATTTACCATGTTTGTTTTAATCTCTTTTTTAACTGCACTGGCACATAAACACTCTACATGCTGAATGTCTTTATGTTTTTACTTGTTGCTCCATCAGATTCGGACTCTGTGGAGGTGAGGTTGGTGTACGGTGTGGAGGGAAACTCAACCTTCCTGGAGTGTGTTCCTCGGTCGCCGCTGGCTGAGCTCAGGTGGACGGTGCAGCACACAGAGAGCCAGCAGCAGACTCTCAGTCAGACGCAGGACAGCAGAGAGGTGAGTCGCACGCATTCTCTCGGGAAACATCGGTTGGTGCTAATGTGTCTTTTCTTGTGTCTCTTTTTCTCACAAGAGAGATTGAAATATTTTCTGATTTCCTTTGTAAAAGAGAAAAACTGTCTCCCCAGCTGGTGATAGTTTCCCTACCATGAAGTTTTGCTTCTTGCTTTATTGCAGTATTTACAGTGATATTAGCTTTATGTCAAAATTAAATCCTCTGTAAGAATATAGATATCACTCATGAACGTTTAGATCAATGGCCGTTGATAACAGCCCTTGGAGAGGTTCCAGACTAACTGTGCATGTGAATTCTAAGAGCATCAACTGACACTTAGTCGTCACCCTCTCGTCTGTCTGTCACCTCAGCTCCCTCAAGGAGACGATGACCGCCACCTCCACATGAAGCGAGGGTTGTTGGTTCAGCACCTGGAGCTGGCTGACACAGGCCTCTACACCTGCACCAGCCACGAGCACTCCTACAGCCAGGTCCTGACCCGATACCGCATTCACATCATCCCCAACCACAGCCTCCACCCGACCCGTCACCAGCACAACCACAGCCCAAACCACCCGAGCCCGGTCGTCCTCGGGAGGATCGGCTCCACCGGGGTAGCCGGGTTTCTCGGCCAGTCGGGGCTCCTTCACCCACCACCTCCACCTGCTGGTCACAGGAACTCGTGGCTGTCCCAGCATCCTCAGCAGCTTCCTCTCAAGAGCTACAAAGACCTGCACATGGTGGGGACCAACAGTCTGAGTGTGGACGAGTACTGTGAGCAGCTGTGGTACCGCGAGAAACGCCGGCAGCAGAAACTCCGAGCTCTGAAGCTGAAACAGGAGAGCAGGAAAGCCCGGGTGAGGAGGAACAACCCTCCTGAGATTCCCCTCTAGTCACCTGGAGAACTCAGAGACTGCTCATGGACAACAGATCCTGGACACGCAGAGGACATGGAGAGGTTTCATCAACAGTGTTTGCTTTTTGAGCAAATAAGCTGGTAAAGTGACACCAACTGTATCTGCCATTAAAGACTGACAGTAATTTTGACCTTTAGACAAAAAAATGGATGTGTAGGAAAAAAGAAAATACATATTAGCATTATTCATTACTGTTTGGGACAGTTGGCTCCAAGCTTCAGCTAAAATTGGAAATGTTATTATATTATGTTTGGATGATAAATCAGCTTGTGACACACCTCACAGCCACACCTGTGCCAAGTATAATCTGTGTATAACACACTGAGGCATGTGTATTTGATGCTGACACTTTACAAGACAATACACAGGTTTCTCTGTTAAATCAGATCCGAGTTTTTGTTTAGATTTTAGATTTTGTTCAAACCTTGTACATGCTGTTTGAGGCCAAAAAATGATTGAGTGAAAGCTGAACTAGCGCTATGCTCAATTTCTGTCAAATATTTTGGAAGAATTTTGAGAAGCTTGTAACTTTTCACACAGGTGATCATGATCTTAGGGTTGAATGGTAAATGGACGTGCATTATAGCGCCTTTCTAGTCTTTGGACTGCCATACTATGTGCCACCTGTTACTCAGTTAAACATTCACACACACTCACACATTGATGGCACAGCTATCTGGAACATTTTGGGGTTCAGTGTCTTTGACATGTGAACTGGAGGAGCCAGGTATTAAACAACGACCCAATCGACTTCCTGAGCCTCAGCCACCCCATGAGTCAAGTCCACATTGCCACTTTGGTATCTCAAACAGACAATTAATTTCAACCTCTGCTCGCATATTTGCCAATTATCAGATTCTGTTCATGTTAGAGCCCCTGAAATTTGGTATAACATCAATTAGATATTATATTTTAGCTGCAGGTAAAGAAAACATCCATGTGTATACTTTGGGGGACTGTCCAAACCATCCATTTAGCACTTTTCTTTCCATTTTCAAGGGCCAGAAACTAAAGATATGACACCTGCTAGTTCCTTGCAATCATTTATATCTGTTATATCCTACCAAACTGCATGGCTCCCACGTGGTGTGAAAAGCAGCTGGCCCCAAAGTGTCTTGCCCCATTTAAAAAAGTTTGTTCCTGTATTCACTGTGTCCTTATCCAGCTGGGTTTTTTTATGTTAATATCTTGAGTAATGATCTCAACTTTAAAAACAGCATTTAGTTTTCCTCACAGAAATGAATGAAATGCTGCGACGCAGGTTTACTGTATAGTTTTTAAACAACTTTTCTTACACCCCTTAAAATCAAGACTCCCCGGTGAAGCTTTTGCGATCCCTGGTGGGATCCCAGGTTGGGAACTGGGTCATGAGATATTGAACCCTAAAAAGGGGGGTGAAAATAACAACATCGCACATAAAGTTTGAACAAAATCTAAAATGTGAACAACCACCTCTCTGATTTGACGCAGAATACTGTATCGTCTGTCCATCTAAACAGAAACAAGTATCTGATCATATCTCTCTTTACATAATGTCAGCTTATTAACTGTCAAGTACAAGCTACCATTTGTTATGGCTCCTCTTTGTAGCTATTAGCCTAGCATTGCCAAAAACAGTTTGAGCTAAGTGATCTGCGTTTAAAGTTACTTCTTCTAGTGTTAGTGAGACTAGTGGGCTAATGTAGGAAACCTTATCAGACTATTTACTTTTACTTTAATTCTATAAACATACAGATATCTCCACTTCAACAATTATTTTTCTTTTATGTCCCATTTTCTGTTCAATATATCTATTTAGACTTCCTGTACAACCAGCTCTGCAGTGCGTCTGCGGAATAACACCGCTGACAGCTGACATGACATTTACTGCAAAACTGCAAATTCTTCATAACAAACTGACACACTGGTGAAAGTGTATGAGGATCTCACACACAATGCAGACAGAAATATGTTCACTTTATATTCCGTATAAATGAATGACAGAAGACTAAACAAGAAAAGTGTTTGCCCGATTTACTGCTACACATTTAACTGTATTTAAACATTTAATGTTTCTACATGTATTTATGTTTGTTCTGAGACGTAATGTTGATCTTCTTCATACACACCTAATGGAATGAATATGGGCCTTGGTGGAAACGCACACATGAAATGGACCTTGCTTGAAAATACGTAATGTATAGCTTATTAATTCTGCCTTGTAACTAATAATTATTATTCACATTAATGTATATTAAAGAACTCTATTTTTGATAGTTTTCTTTCTTTGTATTCTAGAATTAGAACAGTGTCTTGGTGTTGATATAAACTTGTGTGTTTCTCAAAAGCAAAATTAAAACTTTTTTTAACTTCACAGCTCTAATAAGCTTTAAGATCAAGACATGAAACTGGTATGTTGCTGTATGTGAATAAGTCACACAATGTTGTAAAATAAAAACATTAAAACAATCAAGAATTTTATTTGTCGTGCATCACACTCACTCGCACAAAACTGAAGTTTATTTCTTAAAGGTAGATCAACACATCATATATCATATAATATAACAGGGCAGCACGGTGGTGCAGTGGTCAGCATTATTGCAACACAGCTAAAGGGTTCCTGGTTTGAATCCGGGCTGGGGGAGCCCTTCTGTGTGGAGTTAGCATGTTCTCCCCGTGTCAGCGTGGGTTTCCTCCAGGTGCTCCAGCTTCCTCCCACAGTCCAAAGACATGCAGGTTAATTGGTGACTCTAAATTGTCCGTAGGTGTGAATGTGAGTGTGAATGGTTGTCTGTCTCTATGTGTCAGCCCTGTGATAGTCTGGTGACCTGTCCAGGGTGAACCCTGCCTCTCACCCAGTGTCAGCTAGGATAGGCTCCACCCCCCCACAACTCCTAACAGGATAAGCGGTGAATGAATATAATATCATATAAGAGGCTACATGAATATCTAGTATGCTACAGAGACTTAAACCGGGTTTGCTAAAACCATAGACTGCATATCTACACAAACAGTCTTCAGGTAAAACAGAGAGGTTGTATTCATGTGGGTCCTGGTTTACACAACTATTCTAGGTTATTTAACACAAAAGTAGACATCAGGACTGGATTAACCCCTAAGGGTTCATTGTTTTTGCTCAGAGACATTAACAGTATTCTTGTACTGGACTAACTGACGCAGGTTTATTGTTCACTCAGGTTTGTTGTTTGTACATTCATTAAATACATATTTATTTCAATATGCCATGTAAGCATAATATAAACTGAAATGATGAAGGTATTAAAACAACATTTTGACATAGAGCCCCTCTAGAAGTGAGTGCCTCCAAATCTCATCATTTCATTCAACAATATCAATCAATCTCAATCTTTATTTATAAAGCACTTTTCATACAAAAATGAAGCACAAAGTGCTTTACATGGTTATGATTTAATGGGACAAATTCTTGAATAAATGTGCAGTAAATAAAAGTTAGCGCCACACTATGGACCTGGTAACCTGCAAAATGTTGCAGAGAAGTTGCCATTTTACCTGATTGGTGATCCTTTTCTGGAGTCAAACAACAAATAATGACATAACCTGGAAGAAAATACATCAACAGTGAAAGCACAAGAAACAAACGGAAGACATTTATAGTCTTAGTTTGGGAGTCATTTTGTCAAATTTATTAACAGGAAACAGTAACATGTTAAAAGGCATGCAAAAAATGTGTACTGGAGTGAGAGGACACATTTACTGAGCCACTGTATGGAGATTAAAGCTCATTAATCGTAGAGGTTATGGACTGCGCAAAAGTCTCCAACAATAATCATTAAATATATATTAAAAGGAAATTAGGCAAGCAAAAAAATGAGTATCTTACACTTAAAATAGTGCATAAGTTAAAATATAGAGATATGATATACATATGTAAAATATACATTTTTTTGGTGGACAGCAAAGTTAATACTTTTTTGTATTTTTAATTAGTTTTTATTTTTATTTCCTTTTTTATTTCAGCTGAATTTAGTTTAGTTTCAGTATGCACACACACGCACACAAACACACACACACACACACACACACACACACGTGCACAGAGAGAGACGAAAACCAGTGTTAAACAGTGAGTAAAAGTATATATTATAATTATGAGTATAAAGACCATGATTGCTGGATGTTTTATTGATTTATAATAAAAACAATACTACTACTAATAATAATAGCTATTAGTAGTAGTAGTAGTAGTAGTAGTTGAAATAAAAATTATTGCTGGATGTTTTGTTTACTGATTTAGTATTATTATTGTTGTTGTTATTGTTATCCTTAGAAGTAGTAGTAGTTGTCGTTGTTTTATTACTATTATCATTATTATTATTGTAACAATTACCGTTATCATTATTATTATTATCATTATCATTATTATTATTATTATTATTATTATTATTATTATTATCATCAATAGGACTTGATGTAACGGATCCATGGTGGAAATGAAGCGCACGGTGGAGGAGGTGAGTAGCTCCAGCAGGTGGCAGTAATGTGCACCAACATGACTACCAACCAAACACCAAAGAAGAAGAAGAAGTCAACGACTGTTCGTGTTTCGTTTGAATCGCACTGATGGAAACGCGGTTCATGAGAAAGTGGCCCAAATTTTGAATTCCTGTGTGCGGAGAAGGTAAAGAGGTGTTCACTTGAAGGTTTAAAGGTTTATTTAAGGTGTCTGTAATGGCGGCTGGCAGACTTCACCGCTGTTCTGTCAGCTGAGGTCTATTTCTGCCAGCTAAGTTAGTTAGCTATAACTAGCTAGCCGGCTCGTGCTAACATGCATGGTTCATTGACTGACTGTCTGCCAGCTGAGTTTCCAGTCAATGGGAGACATTGTTGTCGGATTAACAGAACATACAGTTATCAGCCTGTTTCCACAGCTTCCGTTAGTTTCAGTGATCAGCGGGTGTGTTTTCTTGCTCAGGGGGCTAATGGAGTGATGCTAGGCTAGCTTGTGTCGTCAGCTAACTCCAACTAAGGACATTTACAAACAAAGTTTCGTGGGTGTTAACTTCTTCCAGGTGGGATTCAAGTGGACTGTACATAAGAAGAAATCAACAGAAGGGTCCTACATGGCGGCTCCGATATTACAACAGCCCAGTTTCCTACTGGTGAGTCTCCATTAGCATGATTGTTTACAGTTACTAACCGAGAATCAGTGTGATTAATAGCTGCTGGGAGCTTAGATTTTATCCAGCTATACATATCTATGCATGTCTGATTCGTATACTGTCATACAGCTAGTGTCTTTGGCTGATTTACTATTTAACAATTGTTTCTTTCTTCCATCTGAGTACTAAGATTACAGTTGAATCGTCCATTTTTAGAATTACTCACAGTCTCTCAACTCTGTGGTTCACCAAACGTGTTGTGATGTTGTTCCAGGCCAATCTTAAAGCTGATGCCACCACCAAACCTCTTATCCAGCGATGCCAAGATCTGGTGAAAATCATTGATGAATATCCTGCAAAGGTACTGTTAACTCTCCCATCACTGTCTTGTCTTTGCTTTATTTGTTGTGACTGTCACATAACCCTAATTTTTATAGTCATAGTTGCTGAAGTGATCACTCTGAGTTTGTGAGAGGAAGATTGAATTGGGTGAAATAGATTGAGAAAGAAACATTTTAGTCATTTGGATCACCTATACTGTAATTTTATTATGTTGTTCTATTCTGAACACAGAGTTTTTACTTATCTGAAGCAAGGGTCTAGGCTTGGACAAAGGGAGTTATATGCTATATAGATACTAAAGCCTATTAAGACAAATTGTGATTTGTGATATCAGGCCGCGGCTCAGGAGGTAGATAGGTTGTCCACTATTCTGAAAGTTGGTGGTTCAATCCCCGCCACCTGCAGTCTACATGTCTAAATATCCTTTGGCAAGATGCTAAACCCCATGTTGATCCCGATGCATGAATGGTGCTTGTGTTGTTGCTCTAAGTGGTCACTAAGGCTAGAAAAATGATGATGTATAACTGCAGTCCATTTACCATGAATTAAACTGAACTGACAGCATTAACTCCCACATGGTAAAATATTACAACTCTTTTCATTAAAGTTCATTCGTGTCATTTTAAATGTATTTCTTATGTTACTAAAATGGATTGATTGGTGCACAAGATGCAGTTTTTACAGAAATGACTGCTAATACTTTAACAATAATTAAAACTGGCTTCTTTTATTAACCAATGGTGACACTTACACACTGAAACAAACCATGCAGTCCCAGTGCAGTGCAACATTTAATATGTACTGTAAAGCAGCTGTATGGTTTTGTTCAGGCTCCACATAGTGTTTGAACAAGATTATTGTCCAGAAATATTTGCAAAAGAATGTCATTTGATTTGTACATGTCACAGTATTCCAGACTCAGTCAGCTGTTTGTCTCTTGACTGGATACTGCAGGGCAGACGGCAGGCGGCTGGCTTGACCTTACCTTTTATGTTAATGCTAGTAGCATGAGGAGACAGCTGTCAGGACTGTGACTCCTGAGTTTCACTTTGAGCGTCTTCACTTTCTCTTAAAAGGACATTTGCACTTTGTACTGTCATCTGTACTATTCATGATAATATTTGACTGTCTTGTGTTCAGATGTCACTCAGTACAGTCAGTGTTGTAAGCCTTTATGTGCTGCAGACATTAGTGCCACAAAATAGCGCAGCATATAATAAATGATTGTTCCTCTTGGCATGTGAGGGGGGTCACTGTGGACATTGGATGTTTTGTTTGAGAGCAGCTGTTGATGCTGCAGTGAGTGACACAAAGGACGAGTGTGAGGCAGCTGTGTTACAGTCTGTGTTGGATGCATTGTAGTGTGTAGCTTCAGTACAACTGAAAAAGCACTGATCCATAACCATCTGCATTAACTGCAATAAACTGGCTCCATTAGTCAGCTATGTAGGTCACAGGTTGCTTTGCTGATGTGTCTGATCTTTGTATTGTTTTAAAGACTACAAAAAGTGTAATTTCTTTCACTGAAGTATTAATATTTATTTATATTATGAGTGTAAATTTGGTGTATTGTAATAAGTCTGAAGCCTTTTATTGTCTCTTTGTGTCTTACCTCGACTCGGTTGGAGGCTCCTGTTATTTTCTGAAATACATTAGAAACAGCTGATAGACACAGTGTGTCTCTGACTAACTCAATGCGTAATTTAAGTAATATTTGGATTCTTCTTTCTCCAAAACTTGCCAAGTATGTCATTTTAGTGCAGCTCTGCGTTGCATTGTCACTTGTACAGTCACTTGTGGTCACAGAACAGACATGTCTGCTATGGGAATCATAATACTGTGTTAAATGTGTTTTCAGTGTATGATACAGATTATGTTTGTGTGTGTTTCCCCTTTAGGAGCTGCACTTGATTTTCCCCTGGCTGGTGGAGAGTGTGTTTGGTAGCCTGGACGGCATCATCGCTGGCTGGAACCTGCGACTCCTCCATTCACGGAACAATGAATACAACATCGTTATGGAATTTCTAAACCCCAGGTAATTTCAGTTTCTTTTCCGTGTGATGACATCAGCCAAGTGTAATTTTATTCATTGTGTGTTTCAAAGAATCAAGTCAAACACTGCTCCCTCTCATCTGATTTTGTTTTCAGTGGGCCGATGATGAAGCTCGTGTATAAACTTCAAGCGGAAGAGTACAAATATGAAATACCTGTCAATTATCTCCCGGTAAGAACATCTTTCTCTTTAGTCCCTGCATCACACTCAGTGACACTCTTTGCATCCATTGCTTCCACGAAGACTTGAGTTCATGTTTGGTGTAACAGTTATTTTAGAGCACACAGTGGCATCACATCTGCAATGCTTGTTTGATTATATTTCTAATAAGATAGCATTGCTCCACATAAACAGAGCCCTCTGTCAGCATCTTATTACATTGCTGGCCAGTCCTGACTCAGTGACTGACATGATTTCACATCTGACTTGTCTGTTACATGTATGGAGCAGTAGTTCCTCTTATCTCCTGTGGGATTCATGGGTTTGTCTACTGGTACATAAGGGAAAAAGTCTTTGTCATATGCAATGAAAAGAGCAGCTTTAGGTTTCTGTAAACTATAACAAGCCTCTTTCGCTAACCTCTTTAACTACCCGTGCGTGTTTCCTAATTTTGTTCTCAAACCCAAACTGAACTGCTGAGCTAGATACTTCCTGCAGAGTGTTTCACAGTGAACACCAGATCACCTACTGTGACAAAGCAGCATAAGTAGCAGGATGAATGCTGACAAATAGTGATCAGTAAGGCAGTATTATGGAGGTGTTGTGCATCGCTGCCTCCAAATGATTAAGAAGAAAAACTGATATCAATGCAGAGCGGTAATTTTGACCCTTGTGCTGTAGTTGTCAGTTATGATCATAATAAACTGTGATAATATGACAAAAGTGATAAACCTCATCAAGTCAGTTAATTATTCAGTTTAGGGTTAACGTTTGGGAAATTAATACTTGCATGCTTTTGCTTTCTCCAGTCTAAATGTTGAATCTCATTACTGCATGCTAAAATAAAGGTTGTCATTTCAGTAAATTGTACTGTGGAATATAATATTTAGAGTGTGTCTTGACTGTCATTTGGTAAGTGTGTATTGTATGACGTCAAGCAGTGGTTCCCAACCTTTTCCTAAGGGACCCCTTTTCTGTTATTGAGTAAACTGGCCTCTGACTAAGTGACATCTTTTAAGGATATTTTGGATTGTATTCAATGCAACTACGTAGAAAACTGATGAACTACAAGTAATCTATTCTGTAACATATCTAATTTGTGAAGCCCAGTGATAATGCATTATATTGGTAAGTGCTAATCCCTCTTTGTCCACAGGTATCTGTAATTTCTCCATCTTAAGCCTGGGTCGCTCACATTTCCAAACAGATTTACAAAAAATACCATGTAGTGATTTAAAAAACTTCAGTGGAACATAATTAGGCAACATCTGCAGTGGATATAATAACATCTGTAAAACATTCATCTTTATAATGGCAACCCGTCCAAGTAGTGAAATTGATGAAGGGTTCCATCTTTGAAGATCTTTTCTAATTTCCTTTACTACAGGATCTAAATTCATTTTAATCATATTGTCAAAAGTAAAAGAGACAAAAATGCCTAGATATTTAAATCCATTATAAGACAACTGAAATGGAATGGATTTCAATAAATCAAAGCTTTTTAAATTCCCTAGTGGTAAGGCCAAGGATTTCCCATAGTTGATCTTGTAACTAGAAAACACCCCAAACTCTAAATTGTCTTGATAACAGCAGAAACAGAGGATGTGGGATTACTCAAAAATAAGAGAACATCATCAGCATAACGAGAAATCTTGTGAATTTTTTCCTTTGTTTAAATGCCAGTGACTAAGATACTAGATCGAATTGTTTCTGCTTAAGGCACCATCACCAATGCAAATAATAAAGGTGATACAGGGCATCCTTGTTCTGTACCTGAGAATGAAGAAGATATTGTCCCATTGATAGAAACTGTTGCTTGTGATGCAGAATATAACAATTTGACCCAATCAATAAATTCCTCACCAAAAGAAAACTCACTTAAAGTCCCAAATAGACACTTCCAAGTAATCTAAATAGTGAAATGCAATAAGTGCAACAGTCAGGACTCCAGCTTGGGAACCACTGGTGTAGAGAAAAAGTGACTTGTAGATAATGAAATATCCTTTAATTTAAAGTTGAAAGCTGTTACAGTTGAAGTGGGTGTCCACTGATTTCAGGGTTTAACGCTGTGGCCTGATTTCTCACTTGTGTGTCTTGCAGGGTCCTGTGAAAGCCTGTATCCAGGAGGGAGTTCTCCCAGACTGTCCGCTGTTTCACAACAAGCTGCAGTTCCCCCTGTCTGGTGTGCTGACTCTGAACCTTGCTCTCAGTATCCTTCCCAACACAAACATTAATCTGTCTGGCTTGTCTTTCGGTATCAGAGAGGGATTTCCCATGACGAGTTGAGCCTTTATTGAATATATAAACAAAACCATGTGAAGGTTCATAACTAATAATTATAATAACTGTTGTTCGCTGAACAGTGTTTTTGCTCTTTTTTTATTGTCAGATAATCTGCAAATAATTCTAAGTCTATGAAATGTCCTTCCCACAGCCCAGGGTGATGTCTTAAAATGTCTTCCCAAATCCCAAAGATTTTCACTTTAATAAATGACAAAGAAAGGCAGCAAATTCTCACATTAGAGAAGCTGGAACCTGCCAATATGTGGCTTTTTTTCACAGTTTGTGCCTAGAAAAAGACTGAAACAGTTAATTGATTGTCAAAATAGTTGCTGATTTGTTTCTGCCAATCTACTAACAGATTCACTCATGATTTCAGACTTAAACTTTTATCTAATTTGTCTTAAAATCTGACAGCTGTAGATGTTTATTGTGTGACTTTTTAACAACGAGCCAACTGTCAGATGACAACACGAGGGTTCATACAATCAAGGGAGGGAACAGACTTCACCCGTTTGTACAGTTAGATTTTTTCTTAATGTTCTGCAGATCCATTTGAATTCTTCATGTTCAACTTTGCCTACTGTCTCATCACGCCAAAGGTGAGTTTTACAGTATGCTGTCAGTGATATTCTTAGTTAATGGTGTCACTGGCCAGAAGCATCAAAATCAGTCTTACTTAGTAACAACAAGGTCTCTGTAGGAATCTTTTTCATAATGTTATCAGACAGAAGTGATTGTATTTGCTCAGTTTATTATTCAGAGTGTCTGATGACTTATGGAAGAGATAAACCTTTATGTTAAAGAGTAAGATGCTTTGTATAATCAGAAAGCATATTTGCACATCTAACCCCCAGGAGAATTAAGGGTTTATTTCAGCTAAACCAGAGTTGATGATTGTTGGAACACTGGAAAGACGAACCAAGTCAGTTTTTCTGTTGACTTTGAATCAAATTGGTTCTATGGAGATAAAGATGCTGTTTATTTGAAGAGAATCTGATAGGTACGGCGATAGCAATTTTCTTGTCTGTATCTGTTTAAACAAAAAGGATCCTACTCTTTAACCAAAAGGTCTGTCTCTTTGGGAATCCTTTCCAACATGCTGTCACACATGTAAAATAATAATCGAAGCCTGCCAGTGGCAAAAACAAACACTTTTATTGGACATAAATTGACAGTGCAAACATTAGTCACTTAAGTGCTAATACTAAAGGAAATAGGGTCGAGGTTGAAACATACCCAGCTTACTCTTTAAGTGTATCTTGAAAACAGTGGGGATAAGTCATCAATATCAGCTAAAGCTTGTGCCGAATTGTGGATTATTGAAGACAAATTATGGATTCATAATTCATGATTAATTCTTTTTAAGTTAATTGTTATAGCTGTGGAAGCTGGATGACCATTTATGCTTTATACAGAAAATAGTATATAAGACATAACTTAAGACTATTATTTCTCACAGGGAGAATTGATCAGTACTTTTATGTTTTCAGAACTATCCTCAAGGCCAACATGGAAGCTCCACTGACACTGCCTACTTTGTGCTCGTGGACACTTACCTGAAATACTTCCTCCCCAGTGAAGGAAGTGTCCCCCCTTCCCCTTTCTCTGACTCCAGAGGCTCCGTCACTGCACCTCCACCCAGGTTTATATACCAAGAAACGTTGGCTAATTCATATCTGTCTGAAGATTTTAGCTAGAAGATGTGAAGAGCAGGCTGTCTGTTTTTTCACACACCACATTCAAGCAAACCTTTTGATGTTAAAAATCCCAGTGGAGGTTGAATAATTGAATGTTTAACCCAGTGTAACAACAAAATATTTATCTTTTTTATATGTTTTCCACTCTCTTCCTACTGTAAATTCACAGATCAGCCAGTGTTTCCTTCGCTGGGTATGGCGTTCACACCCCAAGTCTCCTGAAACATCACATATTCCATCAACCGTCAGTTAATGCAGACCCCGCAGCCCAGGAAATCTGGAGGTCTGAAACACTGTTACAGGTGAGACACAAATCAAACTGTGGGTTAAAATGATTCATGAGTTCATGTACTCGGGATTGGTGTTGGAGAGCTACAAAATGTTCTAAAAGTGAGAGATAAAGTTCACTGAAAACCCTCAAGAATATTGTCGTCGAATGAATGACATTGTTTTAACAGACGCTGGTTCTAGTGTTTAACCATATGAATTAAGGCTGTGTGTGTCTGTGGTTTTATTCTAAGATGTTTGTGGAGATCTGGCTCCATCACTACTCCTTAGAGATGTACCAGAAGCTGCAGTCTCCTCAGGTGAAGGTAAGAGAAATATTCCCCTCACACTCCCCCCCTCCTCATCTCTACACTGCAGCATCGCACGGCTGGCTGTTGACTGGCTGACCACAACCCCACCTCCCTCTCCAACACCTGCCATCCCTGTCTCTCCTTGGAGCAAGCCCAGGGTGGGAATATTGTGCTGGCCAGCAGCCTTGTGGTTGGTGATTTTGTCCATCAGCCATTTTGCACCTGACCAGCTACTGTCAGGAAGTCCTACTCTAAAGCTATGTTTTATAAAACTGTGAGTGGGCTGAGTTTGAAGATGCACCGGCTACTGTGGCTGGTACATACAAAAAACACCCTGAGCAGGCTTGGGGGAAGTTGTCCAAAAACTTAGTTAGAGCAAAGAATATCATGTTTTAGGTAAGCTTAGGGGTAAGAAAGCTATTGTTTTTCCAATATTGAAGGACAACTTCACCCATAACTCTGTCATCACACTGCAAGCAGTCACATTTCTATGTACCATCAGGAGTGTTAAAGATGAGCAGCATATTGTCCTGCAGATGAGCAACTGTTGTCAGTGAAAAAGAACTCATTGCAGCCAAAGAGACATAATTAAGCTGACTGAAGTTCAAATGTTTCTTGAGCTGCTCGCAGTGTGAATGCACAGCAGGCATCCCTGTTCCCCACTTTCGAAGCATCACAGTTTCTGGGTTATAGATGAAATGTTGTTAAAATCCCTTTTATAGCGTATGAGTAGCTGCAGAGAAAAGCTACTGTATTAAGGACTTTGGCATGTGTTCCCAGTAGTAGTGCTTTTGCTTCCTTTCACATCCTTTGCATGCTGGCATGTCACCGTCACCAAGTGTTTGTTAAGTCGATTTGTTCTGTGTGTGAAACACCATCATAAAGCCACCACATGGTGAAGGTTTCTGGAGACTCTGTAGAGGATGTACAGCTAATATGATCCCCTTAAACGCAGGGGTCTTTAAACATTTTGATGCTTGACTCTGCCAGCTATGGATGCACGATAATATCAGCACATCATCTGTATCGGCTGACACTGACTTTAAAATTAAATATCGGAATCGGTCAACATGTGGATTTTTGCTGATATGACAAACCGATTTTTTTTTCTTTTTTTTTTTTAAGAAAAAGAGAGGTGACTGGTTGCTATGTGTAATCAAACGTAGATCAAAACCTTGTGTTTGGTGCTCATGGAGAACGGGAAACAACGGGATACACAGAAGGGCAATCCAGGCACTCCAAAAATATAGAACAGAGGAAGGGAGTTTTAAAAAGCCTTTAACGTAGTGGCTAAATCATTAAAAGAGCCAACACGTTTCAACCACTGCTGGTCTTCGTCAGGGCTTTAAAAACAAGTTTTTACATCTGTTTTACAAATTTCTTAAACCACCACAAAGTGAAACAACACCCTTAGAAAACAAAAGGCTGTGAATTTTCATTTTCCTCAGGGCTTTTCAAATTTTAAAGGAACCGTTCTTTATGAACGCATATAAATCAGACTAAAGCCCTTAAATAAATAGGAATTGTGCAAATTTGCAGGAAAGCCCAATCAGTCTTTTTTCATCATTGGCAGTATAAAAACAAAATCGGGGAGTGCAGCAAAATGCCGCCTACCTACTTTTGTTTATACAGAATGTGCCTTTTTCGGGGCAATGGGGGGCGTGAGCAAGTAACAAAATGTGTAGCTCAGCGTGTGACGTAAACAGTAACGTGTTCCAAGGGAAGCCGCAGCTGGTCAGTCCTTCGGCGATTCTCTCGTAAGTCGGCCCGTCCTTCACCGTCCCCGTCATCTGACGGTTAATGGCCTCTTCATTTGCAAGGACAAGGAGGGCGCACAATTCCTTGTCTCCCCAGTTGCTCATCTTTACAGCGTCTGTCAGGTTTGTGTTTCCCTCTTGCTACTAGTTGCTCGCTAATTCCTGCTATCAGCTGTTTCCTGTTTATCCACCGCCAGTGGGTCGCACATGCGGCGTCATCAACAGCTCCTCCCACAAGTCTTCAACAGCCCCTCCCGTGGCGGAAGGCCGCCTCGTTCTGTTTAATCCAAAAGGATTCCACCAATATGTCTACCCTACGAGGCGGAAAATTGGGCACCTCGGATCAACTTACCAATCCGGTTCTGTGTGTCCAAACGCTCACAGCTTGCTGGCAAAATGACCCAACATTCGCCAAAAATCTGGCAGTGTAAAAGGAGCTTTAGAGTCACATTCATGGTAAATACTCCAGGTTAAGATATGCCATTATTTCCCTTTAAATATTCTCTACTTTGAAACAACAGAATAACAAAAAAAATCAACCAAACACAGATTGTAAATGACGTTGTTGCTCAAAATGCTCTGTGACACAGGAGAAGCACTCCGGGAGAGAAACCCTGTCCAAGGATCCTGTCAGGGTTTTACAGCGTATCTTAAGAGGGCATAACTTTCCCATCTGAGGGATTATAAGAAGTCATATATTGTATTATCTTATTACCAGCCAAACTCACCTTACCTTAATACCTTGAGCCTAAAATTCGACCTCTGCAGAACGTTAATGAAGCATCCAGTGAGTGGCTTGAAAATTGTCCACCTGTTACAGCTGCAGTACATTATATTTCATAGAGGTTAGGTGCCCACCTATCAAAATCAATCACAGTGAGACTTTATGCTGGTGTTTGTTCCTTCTACCTGCACCATACCTGCCCTATAGTTTACACACTTTGACGTTCAGCTTTACAGATTGCATGGTTAGTGTGATGCTGAGATGTAGTACACACTTGCTTATCCACCCACCAACACTGTTTCCTCAGTTTTTATGTGGCAGTATAATCTGTAGTTAAGTCAAAATCTAAAATAAGGGATGCTTATTTTTAGGTTAAGATAAGGGCTGCAACTGTTGGTTATTTTCATTATTGAATAATGTGACAGTTACTTTCTTAAATAATCGATCAGTCGTCTATAAAACATCAAAAAACAATGAAAAATGTATTGGAAATTTACTGGTACAGAACATAAATCCTCCCTACCAGACTCTCCAACTACAACAAACAAGCCCTATAATAAACCAATACCATAATATACAAGATGACATGTTCAAATGTTGTGTCCAACTGACCCAAAGATATTCAGTCACTGTGATGTAAGAGAAGCAACAACAATAAATCCTCACATTCTAGAAGCTGCAACTCTCAAATTAGTTGCTAATTACTTATCTGTCAGTTCAGTAATTGTTGCAGCATTTATGTTGCTGAAGTATCAGATTTAATTTCAATCAGCTGAGCTCCTTTACTGCTCCATAAGGCTGCAGAGGAAACAGTCAAACAGCCCTTCAACTCTTGTAACACGCTGACCAGTGACCTGCATCATAAACATCTCAGTGTTTGTCAGCCTCCTGTGTACTAAATGCTGAGTTATTGTGTTGTGTTCTGTGTCCATCCTGTGAAGAGTGGACTTAAACTGCAAGATTTTGGCAAAGTTGATTTAAGCTTGAATGGCACAGACTAAAGAAGAGGCTATGTTCTCGGTATATACGGTGCAACAAGTAACTTGATTAATAAGTATGAGGTTAAACTGGGCATTCACTGTATGATTTGAGTCCATCTTTTACTCTTCCTCCCTGCAGCGCTGGTAGACTTGTTTTTATTGAAGAAAACCCACTGACAATTAATTTCCCATAGATTCTTCACAATAAAAGTATCTTGTTATTTTGTTACGTAAAAGCTTTTATTGTGAAGCACCAAAATAAGGACATGTTTGGTTTTCATCAGCAGTGACTTAACAAGACTCTTATGGCTTAAAGTGAACGTGAAACAGTAAAATAAAGCAGATGAGAGCTGGAAACTTTTAGGAGACTTTTAAAGACGCCTCGCTCTCTGGTCTCCTGCACAGAAAGGACTGAATGAAGTCTCGCAACACATAGACTTGTTTCAGGGGGAGAAAGGCGGTCACGGGTTGGCTGCGGTCAGCTTGGAGGTGGTTGGGTGTGCTTTTGGCCCTACACACGAAAAGGTCCATCTCTGGTGCAGCTTGGCATGTTTAAACTGACAGAGGAAATGTAAATCAGTGCAGCATGGTTTGACTCGGCCGAAAATTACAATGGAAAAGGGCCTAAATTGCGATCTATTGCTTTACATTGCAGACAGTTTTCTCGGACTGTAGCAGCTGGAGTTGAACAACAACATTTCTAAAACGGGCTCAAATGGTACAGTCTATGTCCAGTTCTACCAAACCACAAACTATAGATTTCCCTGTATGCAGTGCCTCTGTTAACACAGTTTTGATTATTTTGACATTTTTACTGAGGCAAAGCAAAGTCTTACAGTTTTGAGTTCACTCTGTTAATGATGTTAAACATTAGGGATGGGAATGATTAAAAGCTGAAGTGCAAAATTCTATTTAAGTGTTAACACATCCATTTGGATATATGGTGTAGTGGAACTGGAACATTTTTACAGTTACTCCTTTAGCTATGGATGTGTGTCCAGTCACTTCTGTGTCAACACTCGCATTGGACTTAATGTGTTTATCCACGATGGCTCTCCTGTCGCTGCTGTAGACCCTTCGTTCAATGTGAACAATAAAACTCAGTCAAGTAATTATAAATTTGTTAATGGACAGTTTTTTAGTATTTGAATTGAAGTAAAAGCTTGATCCAGTGTGAAATTATTCCCATCCCTACGATCATGTAATCCCTCTGTCTGCAGTTTAGGAAAGGCCTCTGCATCGTTCCCCAGCAGTTCAAACGTTGTGTTCCCACAGTCAATATTTTATTTTTGTCTGTCTCCCCTCCTGTTCTCTGTTCTTTTCCACCTGGATGTTTTTGGCCAATTGTTTCTGTCTGGTTGCACTCTCCTTTTTTCGCTGCCTCCTTTTCTCCTGTTCTCATGTGTACCTTCCTCCTGCCACTTCTTCTTTTCCTTCCTCCTCTTCCTCCCTTATTGTCACTTATCCCCTTCCTTCCTCTTTCTCTTCACTGTTCCTCTTCCTCCTCCACCTTTTGTCGTTGCCTTTCCTCTTCCTCATCTTCCTCTCCCTCCTGGTGGTTACGGGTGAACAGCTGGCGCTGCTGCAGTACCGCCTCAGTATGTCCAGCATGCCGTGCCAACCCTACGCCCCACCAGGCTCTGGGACCCTCCACACCTACCAAGTACTTTTACCTTTTCATTCACCCCCGCCCCTCTGGGGCCTCCTGGAGGTAAACCTCAGTCAGTTAAGGTCAGAGTCAAGGGTACTTCTCTCATATGGACACACACGGTGAGACACTGTCCCTCCAGTCACCAGCTTCATTGGTTACACACGACACAAGTGGCCATTATGTGGAATTAATTTGGCTTTTCTATAAAAGAAAAAAACCTGTAGGTGATCGATGAATTGTGATGTACAGTATGTTTCCAAATTATTAAAGACAATCCAGTCTCATTAAGTGGCAGTAGATCTCTATTCATCTTTAAGTCATGAATAAATTCTTTTTTTTAATGAGCTTGACTTTAAAATGCAGCCAGGTTTAATGATGTTGGGCTGACTGTTAAAAGAGGGCTTTTCATAAAGGGATCCGCGAGCAGCAACGTTTGGTCCTGACAAACCAGAGATTACGTTATTACGTTACATGCACCAAATCTTGCTGTTGTGTTTCCTGTATGAGGCTCTCAGTCTGACTGTAAATTGTGAATCTCTACAGAGAAGTATCCTTGACAGGAAAGTAATCCTGGAATGAAGCTTTGGAATTTGAGCAAGCCTTTATTGGTTTGAATGTGGTTCTCTTTTGCTGTTTGTGTTGTTTGTTTTTTTTAAAGGCATGCTTTTTACACTGAATCTGGTGTGCTTTGTTGCTTTACGTGTTTATGTGGGTGATAAATGTTCCTTTCTATTGACACTATTGCTCCACGTAAAGCAAAAGATACTACTACATTTTTTATTTTACATGCCAGTTGTGAAATCATTTATTTATTAGATTTTTTTTTTTGGTGATTCTTAGCCTAAATTAATTTAGAACACAGAGGTAAGGATTGTGCTTGTTTGCATTATGGGAAACACTGCATCATTCTGACAAAGCAGCTTTGCTGTGAGCAGCTAATGGAGCACTGAGGTCCCACCTTAGATTGTCATTTATTAAAATATAATTTGGTGCTTACATTTTAATAAGTCAGTTGTCATGAAGTGATTATTTCATAATGAATGATTGAAAATTTTAGATATAAAAAAAAGTTATATAGTAAATATACACACATGTACACATCCAGTATCAAACAGCTAAAATGTATATCAGGTGTATTTTGTATAGCCCTCAATTACTGTCTGAAACAGTTTTAAGACCTGAGCTTGACAAGACTGAAAAATAATAGATATATGTGATTTGTAATTTATTTATTTAAGAAGGTACAATGTATATTAATTAACATTTAAACAAATGTAAATGCACCTGATTTAGTTGAAAAGCAAGGTTTCATTAGTAGTCCCTTTCACAGTCCTGCAAGGGTCCATTTTTGAAAACCTGCACCCGCCCATACCCGTAAAGCTCACAACCAGAATCTAAGTCTAAGCCTACACCTGTTAATGAAAGTCCCATGTCCCAACCTGCACCATGAGTAAATACACACAGGCTAAAGTCGCTCACATTAAGCTGCGTTCTCCGTTCTTGAATTATAAATTCAGCGGAGGATACATCTCTTACACTGGCTGCACTCAGTGCCGAGATGCCGAAAACATTCTGCGCAGGCTCTGCCAGGTCAGGAAACATTTTAGCATGCTCCTTCTACCACCATAAAACGTCAGAAGGATCCTCCTTGGGCTCCATGTAGGCTGCCACCTCATCCTCGGGCTGCAGTGTTTCACAGCTAAAGTCCTCCATGTCGGTGACCAGTGTGGCGACGGGGTCAAAGGTTACACTTGTGTCACTGACTTTCAAAGTAAAAGGAACTGCAGTTTGATAATAGTGATTTAGATGTTAGAATATGACACATCACTGCACATCTTTTTACTTCGTTTTATTCTGAAAAATAGATAGAATATATTTTTGTCCTCACCCACTGCCCGCCTGCTTGTAGTTCATTTTTTAGATTATTTATTTATTTATTTTATAACCCATTACACAGCTTTTTTGCAGGTACCCAGTGTAGGACTCTGATCCCTTTGCCTGAATAATGGGAAAAATGCTGTATTAAGAATACAATATGTACAGTGATTAAAGACATACAACATTTAGGAAGATAAAACGGATAAAATCCAAATAGCAGATGATGCAGGTTCAGTATGAGTACAGTTCTTTTAATTATTAGTGTTATTATTACCGTTATAGGGATAAATTCAAAGGCAACGTCCTGGTGTGGGAAAGGTGTCAGCTCAAGATTAGGGCTGCACAATATTAGGAAAATAGGTGATACACAATAGCATTGATGAATATCATGATTACCATATTAGATAAATAAAAATATATTACAGTGAGTGTACTCAGTTCTGCCTCTGATGCTTTCAATATAGAGTGCTCCAGGAATGAGTCCTAAAACCTGTAATTAGCATTAGCATTTTAGCACTCCTGGTTCCCTGGTTGTAGAAGTCAGTAGGTTTTGTTTCAGTAAATACCCCACTCATGAACTGTGAAGCCTTTATGTGTCTTAAAAAAGCGGTTGCCAACAAGTGGCTAAATGAGACCACAGAATGTCATCACACTGAACACAGCTTTACAGCCTTGTTGTGGTGGGGATGTTGAAGTTATGCAACTGCAGTGTAGTTCCTTTTATAGCCTAGTGTGAGCTTTCTGCATCTGGTGATTGCATTTAGGCTCCAAAAATCATAACAGTGGTGTTTATTTGTGAAGATTCTCTTGCTGAACAAAACGTGTAGGTATCATGTTTGTCTGTCACAGAGCTGATTTTCTGCAATAATCCAAAGTCCAGTGGAAAAAACCTCATTGGCTTTTTGACGAGGAAACCAAGGTGACACTTACTTCTGTGTTGGCCTACAGAAGTACATCATCCTTGGAGCATTCTATACTGCTAAAATACAACTGGTTGCTTCTTGGATTTAAAAAAAAAATTGATTGAAATTATTTCCTGCATTCTTTTATGGCTCAAATTAAACATTGAACTCAACATATAAAAAGTAGAATTATAGTTATACTTTAAAGTACATTTTCCCACTGATTCTGTCTTTCAGCTAATTAAAAAAAATCCCTGAGTGCAATATTGTAGTCTTTTGCAGTCAAGCTCACATCAAGATGACATTTTAAAAAAAGAAAAAACAACTGTATATCGTGCAGCTCTGCTGAAGATGAAATTATTTAGGCAGGAAAGAAAATCTATTCTGGAACAGTAGGAATGCTCAGATGAAATAACCAGAGAAGATGTTGAGCTAACTTTTGTAATTTAGGACCAAAGTCATACTAACACAGATTGGTCAGAAAGAAGCACCCGCACACAGAGCAGACAAAACCATTTGCTAACTAACTGGTCCAGACCCAGTCTCTCCCAGTAACACTGGACAAACCAAATGATTGACAGGCGTGAGACCTCTGTACTCTATAGAGCAGATAATGCGCTGAGCCTTTGGTGATAGTTTGGCTGCTTTTGGACTGGGATGCATTATGATTGGCTGCTTCAGAAGCTGGGGGCTGATTGAGATAATGGGGGGGTGTCACGTATGTGTGTAGCACTTTGTGACTGTTTGTCTCTTCAGGAACCCTTCAGCCCGACAGAGGAGCACGTGCTGGTGGTGCGTCTCCTGGTGAAACATCTGCACGCCTTCTCCAACAGCCTGAAGCCCGAGCAGCTGTCCTCCTCCCCCTCAGCACACTCACACACTCACACCAGCCCGCTGGAGGAGTTCAAGAGGTCAGAATCATTTGACATGCGACAGTCAGAGTCTGTGGTAATGCTGCAGGTCGGCCTTAAAGAGACAGTTCAACCCAACATCAGGAATACACATTTTTCCACTTACCTGAAGTGCCATTTATTAATCTAAAGTCTTTTGGTGTGTGTCGCCGAGTGTTGGAGATATCAGCTGTAGAGATTTCTCCAACACTTGGCAACTCACACTAAAACACAAACAGCACTACAGGTAAGAGGAAAAATGTACATATATATTTTATTTGGAGGTGAATCTCTCTTTGATACAGAAAACCATTTTATGATCTGTTGAAATTGTCAAGCAAAGTTTGATTGTTTTTCCTTTGACTTTATTTGCTCTTGGTTGCTATTGGATGTTGACTTGTCGTACCCTTATAAAAGAAGTGTTTTCATATATATATGATAAAAAAATTCACCCTTAACAAGCACAAAATGTTGTGATGTTCCTTTTCCTTACAGAGTGGTTGTGCAGCGTTTTGTGCAACAGAAGCTGTACCTGTTTCTCCAGCATTGCTTCGGTCACTGGCCTCTCGACGCCTCTTTCAGAGCGGTAGGTCTCACCCCAAAAAAAAATTTATATTTAAACCACAGAAGAATTTTTAAAGGCAAAACACTTTTGTTTTTGTTTCCATTTTTCACAGGTTTAAGTTGAAGATCTAAGGCTTTTTTATGCACTCAATAGATATATTTCTCTCAAATTTTGGTCGCAAATATGTGAAAATCTGTGTTAGTGAGGACTTCTCCTTTTTATTGTGATCAGCTCAAAGCACATCTGTGTCGTAATGATGCTGTTAAATCAGCACCTTGATATGCCACACCTGTCAAGTGGATGGATTATCTAAATATTAACAACAGAGAAATCAAACAGCTCGCACACTGCAGGGCTCCAGTGCTCAGTCGAAATTTATTCAGGTAAGTAATGTTTCGAGCGTCAGGCTCTTCATCAGACTTTTAAAAAGTCTGATGAAGAGCCTGACGCTCGAAACATTACTTACCTGAATAAATTGTGGTCATGCTCTTCATCAGACTTTTAAAAAGTCTGATGAAGAGCATGACGCTCGAAACGTTACTTACCTGAATAAATTTCGACTGAGCATTGGAGCCCTGCAGTGTGCGAGCCGTTTGATTTCTCTGTTGTTTGCATCGTTTTCAGTTCAGCACCTGCCCTTCTTCCGGTTTGGATGTGCGTGTGTTTTTCTTTGTTTGTTATCTAAATATTAACAAATTTGCAGCCAAACTTTAAAAGAGAAATATATCCGAGTGAGTGCGCCAGGGCCACACCGCCCGCGGAAGCGCTGCGAATAGCCTCGAAGCGCCGAGAAGTGAAGGCAGTTTCCTTTCGGCGCCCATGTTAACCGACTGTGTCATCCACACTGGCCGTGCCGGGAAGCTCCGCGGCAGGCTCTCGATTTGCAGCGATCAGTTCGGCGTCTGGTCTATTTTCTGCGCGAGCCGCAAGCGAATGTGTCAAGCCAGGCAGTGAAAAACAACAGCTGGGAGCAGAATCACTTGTCGACGGCGTGGAGAAATGCGTGTGGCCCTGGCGTTAGACCTTTAACTTAAACCTGTGAAGTGTTGTCCAGTTTACAGTATTTCTGCATTTGTATTCAGGAGCTGCCAGGTAAACAGTTTTCTGCTGTAAGAAACGTTTGTCATTCAGTTGATCCGCCATTTTAGACAATATTTCAGGAGGTGTAACAGCACAATAGGTCTTAATTTCTCAGTTATTACAGCAAGCAGTCTGTGGTAAGAAATGTTCAAAGTCATGCCTTCAGACTATACAAAGATTATTTCAGCTATACAGCTGTAGAGACACACATCGTTTACGCATTTAGTTTATTGTTAAGAGAGTGTATCGTGTCTGTGTTTAGGTGTTGGAAACATGGCTGAGCTACATCCAACCATGGAGATACACAGGAGAGAAGACCAACTCTCAGCCAGATCAGAACAGAACAGTACCTGACAAATGGTGAGTCTGATGTCTTTTCGTACATGCTCAACATGCAGTGGTCGTCATTTTCATACAAACATGATTGAAACAGAAAAATATTGGTGTAATGACCTGTGTTGGTAGATATGGTTATTATTGTGGTCATGCTGTGTGACTACATGACACACTGGTGGTTTGATATTGAGGTGAAAATATTTTTTTCTGACGTTAACTTGATCTTTGACAGGGAGTCGTTTGTTCAGGAGAACCTGCTCATGTACACGAAGCTCTTCCAGGTGTTGTTGAACAGAGCCGTGAGGACGGATCTGGTGAATGCCAAAAATGCACTGATGGTCTTCAGGGTGGCCAAAGTCTTCGCACAGCCAAACCTCGCTGAGATGATCCAGAAAGGTGGGGATAGAAATGCATTTTTATTTTCATTATCAGTCAGTTCTATAACTGTTTCATTAGGATATGTGATTTGTGTAACAGTACCCAGTTCTAAACATCCGTATGAGCTGAATGGACTGGAAATACCTCCTGTCGCTAAGTCGTATCTAAGGTTCATCCTGTTTACTGGAGAAGTGAATAATGTTCCATTGCGTAAAAACCTTATGGGGTGGTAGTGATTGTTCCAGGTATGAGGCTGACCCTGTGTAAGTTAATTGAATGTGACAAAGCCTGGGGGCAGCTGCATTTCATATCATATGGGTTTGTTTTTTTTTAAAAAAAAATCACATACTAATGAGACACATGTAACTGTTTCATCTTTCAGTGAAAAAGTATTCAACGTTCTACCCCTCCTGAGAGACTTGATGCTTCTTTGATGTTGCCATGTTTGCAGGAAATGTCTGCTCTTGCTAACCATTCGTTTGCTTCTTTACGTTTATGAAAACACATTAGTTCCTCCTGCATAGTTCCTATTTGGTGCATGCCTACAAACTGTGTGATGATAGCCCTGCCATCGTGAGGTGAATGGAAAAAAGTAGTGATCTTGCTTGATTAACCAATGTTGTGTGGTGGGCCTCATATAATGCATTTGGTAGGGGTGGGAATCTCTAGGCACCTCATGATTCGATTTAATTCCGATTCTGAGGGCAACGATTTCGATTATAAAATGATTCTCGATTCTAAAACGAGCCAATAAGAAAATTTACACTAGATATTGGAAAACATTATTGTAATAAAGCTGGGAATACATATCCGGTGCATACAAACTGTATTACTTACTGTGGTTGAGATGACTACACTCCACCAGTCTCCTCCTCATCCACAAATCTCAATGGGACTCTCCTGTCCCTTGTCGACCTTCTCAACATTTCTCCTCCAGTATTTACAAAAGCTCTCAAAAAAACACAAATACTATTATTTACAACACTAAATATTATTTACAAAGAAAACGCCACCCAAACTCCACTAAAACTCACCAAAACTCTGCTAAATCACTCCAACTTGCACTCTCCTCATCAGCTGTCACTCTCCTCCTGCTGTGCTCACTTCCCTCCCCTCCTTCACAGGTAATGACGTCACTACCGTAATGTACCGTATCACTGGAAAGCTCAGCTTCTCAGCTTTCAGAATCTGTTGGAATTACATTGATAGCTTGAATAGTCGAGGAGTTACGGTAATTTGAAAAATAAATATAAAATTAAAATCGATTGAGTTTTCCACATCAATGCTCACATCGTTCAAGACAGAATCTTTATGCATCTAAAAATCGATTTTTTTTTTCCCCCACTCCTAACATTTGGAAAGACAAACTCTGGGCTGTTTAAAATTGACCCCCAGGGCAGACTTTGGACATGCCTGTCTAAGCAGGATAATGCCCATTATCTGGAACTAATGACACCTTGTCGGGCATCATCTCTGACATGTAATCAATTAATCTCACCCAAATGGATGTCTATCTTTCAATTTTCGCAACAATCTTTTATCCAGTCAACTTCACACATGGCGGGTGTATTGTTGAGGACCCAAGGAAGTACAGTGTCGAGTGTGAGCTCTTGAGATTTACAGGAAATAACTTTTAGTAGAGCATCAAGTACACACTGTGTAGTGCACTGAGAGGGCACCCCTATTAACTGTTATGCTGCTACAAAAACTTAAACTAAACCCAACATCTCTTTACAGGAGAGCAGTTGTTTCTGGAGCCAGAGCACGTCCTCCACCACCGCCAACCCCGCGGCTACCTGACGCCGAGCCAAGGAGGCAGCTACCTGTCGTCACGGCAACGAGTGGTGACAGACGTGGTGTTCAGGGTGAAGAGCCACGTCTATGCTTTGGAAGGCCAGGACTGCCAGTACAAACAGATGTTCGGCCCTGAGCTCAGAGGAGCCGTAAGTTTGGTCACCACATGATTTTTTTCTTTGAGATTAAAGTCTGGGTCATCTGTGTTTCCACCCAGAAGGTTCTGTTCTTCTGGTAGTTTTACTTTGGTAGAGGACAAAGTGGTTAATTGTAATGCAGTGGGAGGTCATACAGAAATGACCCACTGTGGTGACTCAAAATCTTAAGTATTTTTTTTGTCTTGTTTGCAGGTCATGAAGTTAATCCAGATAATTGCACAGGCCCGACAGACAGCCAAGAGGATATCGGATCACTCCAATGAAGTGGCAGCCAATAACTCGTTCATGTCCTGGTTTGGGATGGGCTCTCCTGATCCCAACAACACCTTCCCCGGGGCTGAGCCAGAGGAGAGCGGGGAGTGCTTGAAAAAGACTCACGAATTCCTGGACAGAGCTTTGGAGAACTTGTGTCAAATCTTCAAGGTCAGACAAGTTCAACTGCTGTTTAGTTTTTTTTTCCTCTGTCGCTGAAAGAGTCTGAGAGGTCCGGGACTGTTCATAAAACATTCAGGACGCCATAGTTTATTCCACACTGCTGAAGCTGCTCCTCTTTTTAGAGCCACCGCGGAGTCAGTTATAGTTTTGCTTTCAGCCATGCTTGTTGTTGCCGTGGGTAACAAACAGTATGACATCAATATGTCATCAAGTCAAAATATTGCAAGTATCACAATATTAATTTTTCATATCAAATCAAAGATTATACCGGTATTATTGTGAACGATATATGATATGATATGATATGATATGACACACCCCTAGTGCACACAATTTATTTTATTGACATATATATGTTTTTGTATTTACATTTATTATATTGAAATATAAATATGATGCTTTGCAGTTATTAGGTCATAAACCAACCTGTTTACAGTATGTTACATTATCCGACAATGTAAATTCCATTTGCTGTTACATTCAGAGGAAGTTTTCAGTCACACATTTATGCAAAACCATCCTGACTCTTGGTGTTCACCTGGTTGACTTCACATTTCTTGTTTTGTAGCTGAACCAGGTGCAGCTGACGCAGCTCATATCCAACCTGGGCTCGTCTCAGGACGATGGAAACAGCAAACAGCTGCCAGACTGCATCCAGGGAGAGAACGGACTCATTCTCACCGACCTGGGCAGGAGGCAGGTTCGTACTTCAAGTTATCGTACAAGAGAAGGAGGGCATGTATTAGGCGGGACTAAAATTGTGTGTTTGTGTGTGTGTGTGTGTGTGTGTGTGTGTGTGTGTGTGTGTGTGTGTGTGTGTGTGTGTGTGCATGTGCGTGTGTGTGTGCGCAGATTATAAGTGGACTGCGCCGGTTTGACGTTCAGTATCAAGGAGACCCGGAGCTCCAGCCCATTAGGAGCTATGAGAGCGCCCTGCTGGTCAGGCTTTTCTACAAGATCTCTTCTCTGGTTAATGATAGGGTAAGTGCTGTCTGCATATGTTATTTTAACATTTATGATATATTGCCATTATACTGGTGGGTCTCCCGCCTCACCAGTATAATGGTAGGGGGAAGCATTGCTTCATCTTAGACAAGGTATTGACATCACAAGATATGAATTCTCCCTTTTACGCTTAGTCTATCCAACCTAATAAAAGCCTAAAAAAGCCAAAACAATAATCTCACAGTGTTTTAACCTCAGAGATGTAAATGTCTCCCACAGTTCGGAGGGCATATGAATGCTCTCTGCTCACGTCCAGACTTCCTGGGTCGCCTGGGTCGTCACTACTTGGCGGATCCCGATGCCTCTGCAAGACTGAGGCAGAGCCCGATAACCCGGCGGACGCTAGAGAGGAACCGGCAGCCGAGGCTGAGCCTGCGCCCGCTGGCCAGCTACAGGACGTTACTCCTTCTGGTGCTCCTCTACGTGTTCGGAGCCCTCCTGTCGTTTGGCCCCATATCCAGCACCCTCCTCATCCTCACAGGTGGATTCCTCTACGGAGTCTTCATGACGCTGTTTGGTGACAAACTGAAAACACACTAGCAGGAGGCGCAGGGTCCCTACACACACCTGAAACACACACATAATCAGTTTGAGTCCAGCTTTGAATGTGTGACAAAAAATGTGTAATGGGTTAATCTGCCATTATGTCACTGTTTAAAAATGCTTGTATCAGTTTCCTAAAGCCTAAAATGATGTCATCAGATGTCTTTTTACAACCAATAGTCTGAACCCCAAAATATTCAGTTTGTTATTGTGTAAAGACAAAGAAAAGCAGCAAACTTTAACTTTTCAAAAGCTTAAACAAGTAAATATTTGGATCCATAACTCAAAAGATGAAAATGATTGATTATCAAAACAGTTGCCAAGATCATCTACTAATGATTACAGCTTGATATTGAACCCTTTGCTGTAGAGACGAAATGTTTAGCTTGTTGCCAGCTGCTGCAGTGAAGCCAGAGTCGATGTTGGTGACAGATGATCCTGTTATTCTCATCAGGTCTAGCGTGACACAGCCTTCTGAAGTGTCGGTGCTCTGTGTCTGAACATTGATCAGACTCTTCAGGTATCTGGGACTTTTAAAGTGACATCATTGTGAAACAGGATGTGCATAGGAGAACTGTTGGCAGGCGACTGGCAGCTCTTCTGTTCTTGCTTTTAATATGACGGCTTAGATTTGTAATTTGTGTTTCATATAACCCTGTAAATAATAAATACACAGCCTTGATGCTCTGT
Source organism: Epinephelus lanceolatus (assembly GCF_041903045.1). Taxonomy (NCBI): domain Eukaryota; kingdom Metazoa; phylum Chordata; class Actinopteri; order Perciformes; family Serranidae; genus Epinephelus; species Epinephelus lanceolatus. Next base: position 49,863,084 of record NC_135734.1, on the reverse strand, counting down.
TGGTTGGACTTTTTTTCCCCCAACAAGCATCTGAAAACAGGTACAGGCCAAAACCTTCAATGGAGTATAACTGACTTTTTCTCAGATGCATTTTTGTCCAAAAGAATCAATAAACTGTTTGCACTCGTTTGTAGATCTGTTGTTTCATCGATGAGAAGTGTGCAGATTTCATAAACTGTGACCGGCTGCCTGCAGGTCCTTTAAAGATCTTAAATTCAGTTTTATGAAGATATTAGGACTTAAAGTCATTAGTCTTAAATTTAAATGTGTGAGGTCTAAATGGCCACAAACACTTTCTAATTTCATCATTAACCTAACTCTTGAACATTTTTAATTTTTATTTTATTTTATTGGATGAAATTTCTCCCCTTTATGTAAGTCTTATAGTTTTTTATTTTATCCCTGCGTTTTCAACACTAACAATACACAAAGATGGACACAAGAAATTCAGGACAAAAAAATGAATAATAAAAATAGTCGTAATAATAATGATAAGAAATTATAAGATAAACTAGTCCATACCCATTGGGTACAGCATACCATACCATGACTTAGTCATACCAAACATTAGAAAACAACACCAACATTGGTCCACAGGGGGAGCCACAGCAATCGGTTGCATTTTAGCCATTTTGAAGCATTTTTCTGTTGTTATAGCGCCACCCAGTTGCCAATTAGAGTTAAATTTCTCCAGTCACCTTGAGGCGTCCTGTTCTACATATCTACCAAGTTTAGTAAAAATCCATATGGCGGTTAGGCCTAGATAAGAAATGAGCTCTCTAGCGCCCCCATTTTGTTTGATGGGGTCAATAATGGAGGAGTCCCCTCAGATTATGTGTGGTCATATGCCTACAAAGTTGCGTGGTGATGGGTGAAACCCTTGAGATGTTATACACCTTTATGTGATGAGCCACGCCCTCCGCAATATTCATTGCCTTATAGAAGCTCAGTTTTAGTAAGTTTTCCAAATTTTGCCAAGAGGGAACTTTAGATATTGGTCCCTAGATTATGTTCACCCAGTTTCATGCAGATCGCTCAAACTTCCTAGGAAGAGATCCATTTGAAGTGTTTTTCAAAAAATTCAAAATGGCGGAAAATCTATATAAGCGGAAGTTATGGGTTCTTGAGGCAAATGTGTTCCTCATGAGGAGAGGCATCTCTGTGCAAAGTTTCATGTCTCTACCACATACGGGGCATGAGATATGCCCATTCAAAGTTTGACATTTCAATGGGTTGCTATAGCGCCCCCCTTTGGCCAATTGATGTAATATTGCTTCATTGGCATCCTCCCATGACCCTCTACCACTGTGCCAAATTTCACATGGATTGACCAAGTCAGTGAGGAGAAAAACGTAGAACACACACACACACACACACAGAGTTTTCGTCATTATATAGTAAGATAAAAACACACTGCCAGCAAGAGAAAAAAACAGCACACAGATTTCCATTCTCAAAAAATAACCCTGTTTGCTATGAATACACCATACATAAGAGCTCGCTGTGATGCAGGAGGAAGAGTCAAAGAGTCATCAGAGCAGCCCAGTATCACAGTGAGACAGTCAGGGACTAACTGCTGCCTTTACATGTTACTATACAATTGAAAAATGTCTGCCCAGAAATTGCTGTGTTTGGGGCAAGACCAGAAAAGGTGACCTAAGGTCCACACCTGATTTACACTTATCACACACGGCTCAACAGACTAGGCTACTATACTTTATACTAACCTGCAATGCTTCAATGAGAAAATGATGACATGTCTAAAGATCTGTTTTAAATTTGGTTAATAATATAAAATTGTTTTTTTTTTCTCCACAGATGGATAGTCAATGAAGCCAAACAATATACAGTACAGGCCAAAAGTTTGGACACACCTTCTCATTCAATGCGTTTTCTTTATTTTCATGACTATTTACACTGTAGATTCTCACTGAAGGCATCAAAACTATGAATGAACACATGTGGAGTTATGTACTTAACAAAAAAAGGTGAAATAACTGAAAACATGTTTTATATTCTAGTTTCTTCAAAATAGCCACCCTTTGCTCTGATTACTGCTTTGCACACTCTTGGCATTCTCTCCATGAGCTTCAAGAGGTAGTCACCTGAAATGGTTTTCCAACAGTCTTGAAGGAGTTCCCAGAGGTGTTTAGCACTTGTTGGCCCCTTTGCCTTCACTCTGCGGTCCAGCTCACCCCAAACCATCTCGATTGGGTTCAGGTCCGGTGACTGTGGAGGCCAGGTCATCTGCCGCAGCACTCCATCACTCTCCTTCTTGGTCAAATAGCCCTTACACAGCCTGGAGGTGTGTTTGGGGTCATTGTCCTGTTGAAAAATAAATGATCGTCCAACTAAACGCAAACCGGATGGGATGGCATGTCGCTGCAGGATGCTGTGGTAGCCATGCTGGTTCAGTGTGCCTTCAATTTTGAATAAATCCCCAACAGTGTCACCAGCAAAACACCCCCACACCATCACACCTCCTCCTCCATGCTTCACAGTGGGAACCAGGCATGTGGAATCCATCCGTTCACCTTTTCTGCGTCTCACAAAGACACGGCGGTTGGAACCAAAGATCTCAAATTTGGACTCATCAGACCAAAGCACAGATTTCCACTGGTCTAATGTCCATTCCTTGTGTTTCTTGACCCAAACAAATCTCTTCTGCTTGTTGCCTCTCCTTAGCAGTGGTTTCCTAGCAGCTATTTGACCATGAAGGCCTGATTGGCGCAGTCTCCTCTTAACAGTTGTTCTAGAGATGGGTCTGCTGCTAGAACTCTGTGTGGCATTCATCTGGTCTCTGATCTGAGCTGCTGTTAACTTGCCATTTCTGAGGCTGGTGACTCGGATGAACTTATCCTCAGAAGCAGAGGTGACTCTTGGTCTTCCTTTCCTGGGTCGGTCCTCATGTGTGCCAGTTTCGTTGTAGCGCTTGATGGTTTTTGCGACTCCACTTGGGGACACATTTAAAGTTTTTGCAATTTTCCGGACTGACTGACCTTCATTTCTTAAAGTAATGATGGCCACTCGTTTTTCTTTAGTTAGCTGATTGGTTCTTGCCATAATATGAATTTTAACAGTTGTCCAATAGGGCTGTCGGCTGTGTATTAACCTGACTTCTGCACAACACAACTGATGGTCCCAACCCCATTGATAAAGCAAGAAATTCCACTAATTAACCCTGATAAGGAACACCTGTGAAGTGGAAACCATTTCAGGTGACTACCTCTTGAAGCTCATGGAGAGAATGCCAAGAGTGTGCAAAGCAGTAATCAGAGCAAAGGGTGGCTATTTTGAAGAAACTAGAATATAAAACATGTTTTCAGTTATTTCACCTTTTTTTGTTAAGTACATAACTCCACATGTGTTCATTCATAGTTTTGATGCCTTCAGTGAGAATCTACAATGTAAACAGTCATGAAAATAAAGAAAACGCATTGAATGAGAAGGTGTGTCCAAACTTTTGGCCTGTACTGTATGTTCAAAGCAAAAGGAGAAATGTGGTTCTACACAAATAAAAATCAAGTTACAAATATCCTTCCATAATTTGGTAGAGAATGGGCAATTCCAAAATAAATGAAAAACATCTTCAGGGGATCCTTCACAAAAACAACAGTTAGTATTGATATCTTTTTTGAAACGTTGAAGAAAAACTTTACATAGGTAGAATCTGTGAATTACTTTAAATGATACTTCTTTCATTTTATTATTAAGTATTTTGCAGGTAAAGTCCAAATCTTTTTCCAGTCAAGATTATTAACAAAGTTGTTCCAATAAGAAACCACATATGGAATTGATACAACAACTTTCTGAAACAATGCGCGTAAATGACGATTATTATTGCGTCTTAAGGAGAAACAAATCTCACCGATTTCATGTTTGGTTGGATCAATAGATAATAAATTTAAATTCGGGTCCTGCCATACTTTTAAATAGGTATAACAACTCCAGCAGGGATTGCATTTATAACAATATTAAATTCCCTAACGGGAATAATAATACTGTATTTCAAAATAAATTCTTGATATGTCAAAAGTGAGCCATTTGAATTAAACAACTGACCAACCAAAAGAATGTTATTAGAAAACCAGTGAGGGTAAAATATGGATTTGTTTCTGTATATAATGTCTTTATTGTTCCATAAGTAGTATCTATGCGGGGAGAAATTGTGTTTATAAATCAATGACCATGAGAGAAGCATCTGTTTATGAAAATTGGATAGTTTTGTGGGGAGTTTTTCAATATTATAATTACAAAATAAAAGGAAATTTAGGCCTCCTAATTTAGAAAAAAATAAAATTTGGTATAAAGTTCCAAATTGAAAATGGGTTCTTAATGAAAAGTTTTAGCCAATTTATGTTGAATGTATTATTTAAAGAATAAAAGTCTAAAAAGTTAAGGCCACCCTTATCATATGAGTTTACTGATTTTTTGACATAGTGTTTTTTGTTCCTCCAAATAAAGTTAAAAAGCATTTTGTCAATATTGTTTGAAATCTTTTTGTTTACATCAAGGGATAGAGCAGCATATGTAGGGCGGGATATTCCCTCAGCTTTAGTCAGTAGAATTCTTTCTCTTAGTGATAAATCTCGCTGCAACCATTGGTTCAATTTTTTCTGTGTTTTGTCAATAATTAAATCAAAATTCAAGTTGCACCTGGTCTTTCTATCTTTGGTGATAATGATGCACCTGCACAGGTGACATTGATTAAATCCATAATGCGTCACCAGAAGCTAAAATCGCCACACCTTTTAAATTAAAAGACTCTACTCTGCTTTTTAGTGCTCCTTAAATTACATAACTCTGAAACTAACAGCATTTTAATTTATGCCTGAACAGTTTATAAAGAGTTTATTGAGCTTCAGAAGGAGCAGAGTTTTCTCAACATCCTTCAGTTCATCACAAACACTCAACATCAACACATCTGGAGATACATGGTTTTCACTGGACAGGAAAGGGATGGAGAACTGTCCTCTGAGCAGTAACTAAAGCTGTCAGACAGATGCAGTAAAAGTACAATAGTTACCTGTGAGATGTAGAGGGGGAAAGTATAAAGTTACATTAAATGGAAATATAAATAAAGTACCTTGAATGTGTAGTCAGCTACAGCAGTTGAGTCAATGTACTTGGTTGGACTCCACCACTGTAGCTCATGTAGTATGAATCTCTCCACTCAATATTACTGATATATAAAAGCTAATGAAACTGATCTTAACTCAAGGTCCCCTTACTGTACCTTTAACCACATCTCACTGTCTTCATCATCACATGGAGTTTGAGATGGGTGTGGCTGACTCTGAAAAAGCAGATGGACCTTAAGTTAGGATTTTGTGTTTTCTTTTTGCCGCTCAAAATTATGTTCAACAATTAAATTTGACTTTTTTTTGTTACTAACTTCCTGTGTGACGCAAACTGTAAAGGCACACTATTTAAAGACACAGCGACATCCAGTGGATTTCTTTAGCATGACACAGCCAATCAGAGTGGTGCAGATAGCTCCATCAGGTTAGCTTCAACACCTTTTTCACTGAGATACAGTGACTCAAAATGTGCTAAACCAAACGGTTGAGAATGCTAAAGGGTTAACCAAATTTAAAACAGATTTTTATACATATCTTTTTTTTTATTGAAGCATTGCAGGTTAGTATAAATGTAAGTAGTATATATGTGGAGCCCCTGAAGCCAAACTGCTATTTAAAATAGTTTGGATGTAAGGTCCAATAGTCTCACAGATATCTTTAAAAAAGCGAGAGGGAACAACATCTGTGGGACAAGTAGAAGGTTTCAAATGACCAATTATATCATTTAACTGTGAAAGAGACACAGGCTCAAAGTCCTTAAAAACAGCAGAGCAAGTGACAGCAGTGGAGGGGTCATAAGAAGGCGGTGAAATGTGTGATCTAATGGTCATGATCTTGTCAATAAAAAAAGTGAAGAAAGTTTTCACAGATTTCTGGGGACACATCAAGGCAAGCAGAAGGAGGGGTGTTGAGAATATTATTAATGGTGTCAAACAGAACATGAGGTTTGTGGCAGCTATTAGAGATAATTTTCAGTTCAAAACCTGAAGGAAAAGTACTTATACCACACTGGGAAAATACTCCAGCATGACAACTTGTGATTTCTTCACAAAGACAACTTCTGGTGATGTCACTTTAATTAATGTCAAGTTGTCATAATCAAGACAGCCCAAACAATGTCAACTTGTCATTACAAAAACCCAATGACACTTAATGACAGCAGCCATAAACATTTATGAGTACGTGTGTGTGTGTGTGTGTGTTTAATACAATGAAGATAGATGGACTCCTACTGACTCACTTTAATGTTGTAAAAAAACAATCACATCTACAGAGATGTTTTTAACCCTTCATGCAACATATTCCATGTCTCCACTGTTCATCTGTATGATCAGTGTGATGCAAACTGGATACATAAATCACTGATGTGTGACTTGCCTCTGAAATGATTTACTTTATTTAAATGGAGGAAAACATTTAACAGTTAAACAGTGTTGTGTGTTCAGTGTGTCATCTACAGAAACAGGTGTTGCAGGTGGCGTCTGTCTGAGAAACTGACCACAAGCTGAACAAACAGTCACACCACAAATCATAATGTCAGCATGTTTTATTCAACAGTATAGTAACATTTAAACACTGATTGCAATTGAATTAAAGAAAATGTCAACATTCTCTCAAGTACACATTCACATTCTTGCTGAGAGAACATTGATACCTGAGACATGAACACAACAAATGTATCTCTCATGAGCAAACATTTGTAAAGGCACAAAATACAAAAATACATACAATATATGAATAAAGTGACAAATGTTTTACACTATATTTGACACTTTTACAGCATTGTTGCAAATTTTGTTCATAGTTCAAATCTTGTATTTTGGTCTGAATATAAAAATATCATACAACATCATTTTGCCTCCTGCAGAAGTCTTGCAACCAAATCTCAATGACACTTTTAATTGTGATAATGACACAAACATGAATGAACTAAACACAAGATGTATGTTTTGGCATCTCAGTCATTATCAAAGGGTTGAATGCAACAGTCTGATACACAGCACAGTGAAGGCCTAAAACATATCTGCCACTTCAGTCTCATACTTGTGTTAAAACACCACTCAATACTTGAATCTTAAAGCTTTTCTTTAAACACAAAAACATTGTTTAATACTAATATAATACTGAGACAAACCTTAAAACTTAGAAAAGTGCAAATGAAGTAGCCCATAGCAATAAGATAGAATTATGGCCTTGGGGTTAAGAGGCCTTCTTGATTTCAACAGGTGTAAGATTTTTTTTCTTTTTAAATTCACAGCAGGCCTGTATCTCAGCATTTCAGTCATTTCTGTGAAAATTAAATTGTTATTTTTAAAGAGAGTTTTAAAGAGTTTTATTTACAGACCTTGAAAAAGTCATTCATGCTTTTATCTCATCACGTCTGGACCACTGTAATTCCCTGTGCTCAGGGCTCAGCCAAAAGGCCATTTCCTGTCTCCAACTCACTTGTTCAAAACTCAGCTGCCAGACTTTTGACTGATTCAAAGAGACAAAACTCTACATAACTCCCCTCCTTGCAACGCTACACAGGCTACCTGTTAAGTACAGAATCATTTTGAACTCTTACTAATTCCTTTTAAAGCCCTACATGGCCTCGCTCCAACATACAGTATAGATTTACTTACGCCCTATGAGCCTAGGCGCTGCCTGCGCTCCTCAGGTAGGACCTTCCTAACTGTTCCCACAGCTCGTGTTGTTCCAAAAGGAAACGGGGCATTTTCTGTTAAAGCCCCACAGCTGGGGATCTCCTAACCTGAGGAACTTAGGTTAGCAAACTCAGTGTCTTCGTTAAAAACACTCCTCAAAACACACTTTACAAGAAGGCTTTTTACAGTAAATCTGTTGTTTGTCTAGTTTCTATCCTTCTTTATCTATTTCATTATTTATTTATTCATACACACTCTGATGTATCTGGTCTGAGGTTTTGTTCAACTTTTTTATCTTGATAGTGTATACTATCTTATTTGTCTCATAGAGCACTTTGTAACTGTGTTTTGTAAAGTGCTATACAAATTAAGCTCATCATTATATTATAATTAAACATAATACACACATAGAATCGTATAAAGAGTAAAAGTAAAAAACAAAAATCAAATTTCTCATTTTACAGAAACGACTTGCAGGTGTTGTGTTCACTGTTTGGATTTATCAGTTGTTCTGTACTGTTATTGTTATGCACTGAATATAATACAAAATATCCATAAAATACATCACTTCATCAGCGGTCTTCAGTTTCCTCAATAACAGAAAACAGGTCCCTTCAGGAAGAAGGTTGACAAACACTGATTCATACCATCAACACAGTTTAAAGGTGGACACCCAAAATTCACAAATTCAGCATCAGTAGTAGTTTATGGCCAGATAACATTATGATGTTGCTGTGAAGCTGTCCTTTGTTATATAAAATGACTTCATCATTTTAGGGCTGTTGTCTCCTGGTCGACTAGTCAATTATTTGGTCGCTATGGTCTCGTCCGACCAAATTCTCACAAGTTGAATAATCGCTGTGTTACTTTGATAAGGAGACAGTGCTACATCAAAAACTTTCCAGGATTAATCCATTATTTCCTGCGGCGGGGGGACAGGCTAAGTTACCTGTTAGCGATGGGCAATGCAGTTCTTTAGATGTTACTGAATCACTAGAATCAGCTCATTAAAAAGATTTGTTCAAAAGATTTGTTCACCGAATCGTTCAGTGCTTGACGGGAGGAGCCCTGACTGTGCACTGCGTAATCTGACTCAGTCCCTCTAACTGTTGCTGCTGCTGCGTCTGCCCTGCACTGGTGAGTCTCATTACTGGCCAGCCTAACGTTTTAAGTTTGTTTATCTGGAAACGAAGTCTGGTAAAACAATGGGGAGGTGTGTGAATGTGTTCATGTAGCGTGACTCCTGGCTACATTAGCCTTTAGCTTGGAAAAAACAGTCCCTATGAAAGTGTATCACTGAGAAGAAATTATTTGAATCACTCAGGGATCGTGGTTACATCGCTCACCGAGTGATTCGTTCACCGAGTGATTCGTTCACCGAGGCAGTCCCTCCCTGCACCCTGGCTGCTTCACTTCTCGCGAGTGATTCATCGTTCACACAGACTGAATCGGCAGTTCCACTCCTGACCTGGACGCTCGCTGCTGAGCTCAACTGAACTGAGAAATGAACGAATCAGTTCCGGAAGTGATTCAGTTCAGTACGTTCACTAAACAGATTTGTTCTTTTGAACAATTCATTCGCGAACGACACAACACTATTACCTGTGAAAATGGGGGCGTTTTCGAAACACCCCCCTTGTTGACAGAAAGTTGGACTCGCCCACCCTCACGCTCAGCGTCGCAGTGACACAGACCTCCTGTCTGTTTCTGTAAGCTGACACCATTTCCCTCAGTGGAAATGAAGCTTGTATTTACTTTAATTTCACAGATAAGAAACAATAAATTGTGAAGACAATAAAGCCTCCACTAAAATAGCATTTTAAGTCGTGTGTGTGATTTATCCTGGCTTCATATGAGCAGAGGAAATCTCTGCTAGCTGCTAGGCTAATTTATACAATGTAAAATGCCATAGGCTTGTGCTAATAACGTTAGCATGTTGTATTTGCTTGGAAAACATGTTTAGTATCAGACAGTTGTTTTGTCAGTGAACCTTGTGAGTTGTAATGAAGCTAAATTTGTAACGTTACCTTTGTTAAATGTTGCTGTTGTCCCTGGCTTCTTATGAGTAGAGGAAAAGTTCGCTAGATGCTAGGCTAATTTATACAATGTAAAATGCCATAGGCTTGTGCTAATAACGTTAGCATGTTGTATTGGTGGGGAAAATGTGTCCAGATAAAGACAAATGTTTGTCTGTGAATGCTGCGAGTTATAGTGAAGCTGATTTGTGTACTTGTGTTTGAAACTGTCTCTATTAAGCCATGTTTAATGTGTGTTTAATGTGTGTTTAATGTGTGTTTTGAATCAACTTTATATATAAAGTTTGATTTGAACTAAACTTTACCCGTTAAAGGGGTTTTTTTTGGGGAGTTTTTCCTTATCCGCTGCGAAGGTCATAAGGACAGAGGGATGTCGTATGCTGTAAAGCCCTGTGAGGCAAATTGTGATTTGTGATATTGGGCTTTATAAATAAAATTGATTGATTGATTGATTGACTTAACACAGTCCTCCACCGCCAACTAGTGTTTTGGAGGTGTAACTGCAGAGTGACACAGACACACCACCAGAAGTAAAAATAACGTGCAGATTTTTTTTTTCCCCATGACGAATCGATTAGTTGAAGACTATGCGACTTTAGTTGACCAAGATTTTCTTTGGTTGACTACAGCCCTAATCATTTTATCCTATTATTAATTTGACACAAATGCTATTATAACTAGTGTACACATTTTTGAGTTATGGCCAAAAATCATGTTTTGTGAGGTCACAGTGATCGTGACCACCAAAATCAATCTGTTCATCCTTGAGTCCAAGTGGATGTTGGTGCCAAATTTTAAAAAAAATTCCCTCAAGATGTTCTTGAGATGTCACATTCACAAGAATGATACGGACGATGACCCAAAAACATGATGACTCCAACCTCAGAGGCCATAAAAACATCTTCAAACCAACATTAAATGGAATCTGAACACACAAACACATCTAAATTCACCTGCCAGCAATCAGCCGCACCTGGAAGGTGTAATGCAGAGCTGCTTGTCAGCTGTGACGTACACTCAGCTACACTCAAACATACCCCCCCCCACACACACACACACACACACACTCACTCACTCACTCTCACACACTCCTCTACGACGTCAAATCAGGGGGTGCTGCTGCCTGAGAGTCATGTGCACCTGTATTCAGTGGCTGCTGCTCCTTCTCTCTCCCTGCAATCTCTGAACCCTCTGAACCTGCAGAAAAATAAAACAATTATATTAAAGAAAACTTGAACTTTCTTGATCCGACTCAGGCAGTCACCCCTCAGACATATATTTTCAAACGTATTATTCATCAGTGTCTGTTTGGAAATATAGTTAATGTGCAGATTGATTCTCTTGAAAGGTGCAGTGATGTGTATTTGTTAGTTAGCTCATAAGTTCAGGGCAGTTTTGTGGTCGACTATAAATGCTCAGTATTAGTAGTAGAATTGATTTTAAATTTTCATTGACCACTTTTAGGACACTTCATGTGTCAGCCTGGTTGCACTGCAGGTCCTGACCCCATACTGTGTATACTGTACCAGAACATGACTGAAGATCCTCAGGTTCAGTCTGAGTCCTCGTACCACAGCCAGCAATGCGCTGAACATTATTTTTCATCAGATGTTCAAATTTCTGGAGCTGTGTCACTAAGGAGTTAAGAGGAAATGTCATTTGCATCTAAAATGATAATAAATCATAGTTTTTAAAATGTAATATAAAATGGTTCATTTATATTTGATGTAGGACTCTAATTGGATCTCGTAACTTTAACGATAAAACTGTCTGAAAACAGAGAAACGAGGCCCTCTTCTGTAACGTGTGCACTAATTCGGAAAAACAGCTCTTGTATTATATTCACAACTTTGTTGTATTTATTTTTATTTATTCATTATTAGAACCAGAGGACTCATATATTAATGTAGTCTCAGTGAGTTTTATATAAAACAGACTGGTTCATATCTGAAGAGACAAACACAACTGTAAAGACTCTGGACAGATATGTTGATAGAATATATTATTAAAACTTACCTCTATCAATCCTGTCGTTGAGCCTGCGATACCACCTAAACAACCAAACTGCAGCAGGCCCAAAGAAGGCTAAAATTGCAGCAGCAAGAAGCCATTTAACATTGATTTTGCTCCTGCTGTTGTCTGAAACACATGACAAAAAGCTGATGTAACACTCAAAATGTAACTGTGTATCATGTACAGCAGATTGATCATTGACTACACATAAAGAACAGTTCAATGTGCTGCTAAAATCTATCAAAACTAAAAATACAACACATGAGCACCTCAAGAAGGAATCTTACCAATGATATGCACAGGTATCTCAGCATGAATCTGATGGTTGATTTCCTCCTGTGTGACCACACAGTGATAGCGGTCGGTCTTGGTCACAGTAGTTTGGAGGATGATGTCATAGCTGCCTCCTCTGTCTGTGACCTGTGGTTCTTCAGCAGGAAGGATGTTTCCATCACTGTCCTTCCACTCTACTTTAGGTTTTAGAGAAGCACCATGAACCTCACACTGCAGCTGCACTCCATCATCTGTGGCTTTGAGGACTGTGACAGATGGCTTTGGAGATGAAACTGTCAACACATTATAAAGAATAACTTAGAAAGAACAATTACATGATCAGAAATGTAATAATGTGCTTTTTGTGTTCACTCCCTCTCTGCTCGTATTTAGAAACACTCACCAACAACAAGATCAATGTGGAAAATTTGAGGTGTCTGAAGAAGTGGAAAAAAGCAGGTGTAGTCTCCACTGTCAGCCATCTTTGTATTTCTGATGATGATGGAGGCGTTGCCGTGTTTCAGCTCATCTTGGAAATGAAAGACTCGACCTTTGAACTGCTCATCTTGACCTGAACCACCGTTGTTGTGATGGAGGCCTTTATCATACATGAACACCCCCATCATACCATCATGTTTCCTCCAGTCAAAGAGTTTCTGCTCGATGTTCTCCTTGGTGCTGAGGGAACAGGGTAATGTAACATCACTCCCTTCTGACACCAACACTTTGATGGCCGCTGGTCCTGGAACATAAAAACATATGTTTGCAACATGTGTCACCAGAATTATTTTCTTGACCTGAGAGGTTTTTGAGAGGTTACTGTGGCGCCCTCTGTTGTCCTAAAACTAACATTTCTTTTCATTAGGGGTTCAAGCCCGAAGGGTCAAAGAAATTTTGCTTTGTCTGATTGACTTTCGACACACACGTCCAACTGAATGTGCTCTACAAGTCTTAGGAACCATTAAGGTTTTCCGCCATATTGAATTTTCTGAAAAACAAATTTTTGACATCACAGGAGGAAGTTTATCAATAGTCATCAACAGCTTTTTGATATGTCATTGCTTTATGATGATATTGACCAATTACCTTTAGAGAGGGCGTGGCTCAGCACATTAATGGATTTTACTCATTAACCATTGAGCCAGCCGTTGTAATTTGTACTGTGTGACAACAATTTCTGTTTCATCTCATTTTTAACCAAATGTCACCAAAATATTTGACAATATTCCTGAAATCAGCAGAATGATGTGAGATTTTTTTCAGAATTATATCACCAACACTTTAACTGTTATTGATATCTCATTGCTTTTTGAAGATATCGACCAATGAAATTTAAAGGGGGCGTGGCTCAGCAAATGACTCCACAACGTTTGGACGAATCATCACAAACCTTGAAAGCAATGTCTTAATAGGTACCAGGAACATATACTGAAAGTCTCATTTAAATTGGGGCGGCAGTAGCTCAGTCCATAGGGACTTGGGTTGGGAACCGGAGGGTCACCTGTTCAAGTCCCCGTCCGGACCAAAATATGGAGTGTGTACTGGTCACTGGAGAGGAGCCCTTGAGCAAGGCACCGAACCCCCCAACCGCTCGGAGCGCCTGTCATGGGCAGCCCCACTCTGACATCTCTCCACTTGGTGCATATATCTACCTTATTTTTCACGGAAACACGGAGGCAAAACAGAACGCAGCCAGCTTCCGGTTTTTTGTGCGACACTTCCGGTCCAGCACTCTTAGCACTGTGTAAATGGGAATCGCCTTGTTGTTTACCTTGCTGAGTTTAGCTATATATATGTATATATCACATTTTTCACGTCACTATATCACCTATATAATCACCTATCATAATCTGATGTTTGTAAAGTCTATAAACACAATGACTGAACAAACATTAGTATTTTCTCTGTGTGTAATTAATAACATGGTTATCTTTGATTAGCTGGGCTAACCGTTAGCTGTTAGCTGTTAGCCGTGTCTGTAATAACTCACTAAACTCACAAAGTGGTCCGTGAAAAAAATATTTTCTCCAGCGGATGTCTTGGTTACAACATGATTGAGCTAACTGGAGTAGTTTCATGTCGTATCCGACAACGGGAGGCTTTTAACGGATGACGATCCTGATGTTAGCTTTGCTGTTCCTGTCAGCTGCAGCCACTGATGCTTTCTAGACATCGTGATTTCCCAAAACTGAATAAATACAACACATAGCAACACAAAACTGCTTTGCTAGCTCAATCATGTTGTAACGGCTGGATGGTTGATGCGTACATGCTGATTCAGGTGCTATCAGAGCCGATCCGCGCATCACTATGGCTTAATGATCAACTCAGTCAATTAAAACAACCCGTCCTGTGTTAGGAGTGTATGTCGCTGACAGAAAGAAAAAAAGAAAAGAAAAGGGAAAAAAAAGATAGAAAAGCAGTGTACACCTCACATATTTATTTCTCACAGTTGTGCACACGTGTGGCTGGCATGCAGAAGCACCGTCTGTGTGTCTGTGTGTCGAGGGTGCGAGCCGCAGCTTCAGCTGCTCAGGTAGAGAGGCTGTGTAGCCTGGTGTGTTTTTTGGCTGATTCGGTTCTGCAGGTTCTCTGCTGGTACACTGGAGACGGGGATCAAGCAGTTTGTCTCACTCGGGATTGATTGTGCTTTTTTGGTTCATAGTTTATGATTGACGTGCGATTTATTCGCGTTTAGAGGGAATAAATTTCCGTTATAACGGAAACGTGGGCACAGTTATCTAACGTTATACAAAATACACAGACTAACTAACTAACTAACTGATTGACTAACATAAACAACTGAAAATTGAAAAAAATTAGCTTGCACCGCTAGCTCCGGTAAGGGAAAGCATGAGGGAAAGCGGCTGGCCAGAAGTCACGCACAAAAAAACGGAAGTTGATCACTATTTACTTCTGTGTTTGAAAATAAGGTGGATAGGTCCTGTTTGTGCATGTGTGTGTTCGGACCTGTGTGTAATTGTCACAACAGAGTGAAAAAATTGATTATCAGGGATTAATAAAGTATATAAAATTAAAATAAAAAAAAATATTAAATTGACCACTAGGGGGCACCACAAATACAAAAAATGGGCATGCAATAACACAAATCATTATAAATCAGAAATATATCTTGTCTAATCATTACAAAACATGCAGGATATGAACAATAATTATGAATCACTTGTTACATTATTTTTTTTAATCGGTCTATAGGGGGCACCACCTGTTCCAAACAGGCACTTGAGCTGCTGTGCAGCCACAGCATGAGGGTCGTCTTTTATCTCAACAACCATGGGTGCAGATCCCGTGGGAAAAACACAAATTGCCCCCCCCACCCCGATTCTAAATAGCCTAAATGATTAAAATTGAACAAATATATTTTCCGACTCCACATTCCCAATTCTAAAATAAATGAAAATTGTGGAACAAATATTTTTATAAATATATTTTCCAACATGATCAGTTAGTTTAACCAAACTCAGTTAGGGGCTCATATTCTGATAATCATCCATATCCACTGATGTATACAGTAGTCCCATATACTGGGAGAAAGGGAAGATGATAAGGAGAATTGGGAATCTGTGAGAAGCGAGAGATGAGAACGTGAGTGGACAGAACATGCCTGAGACCCTGAAACAAGAAGTAACAGTGAAGCAGTGAAAAGGAGGATGATGGCTGGCTCCATGTACTATTGGCTGTTTCAGAGAAATAAACAGTAAAGGTAAGCATGATTCTCTGTGTAGTGCTTTTTGAATGACTTGGTGATGGTGATGAGCCTCTATGAAATCGTGAAATATGCTGGCAATCTCAAGCGCTCTGTGGGCATGATTTGCACGCATGCAATAAAAAAAAAAAAAAAAAAAAATCACAATTGATTGTGTTCCCCCCAAACTTGTCATCAGATCTGCACCCATGTCAACAACCTCTCATCATGGCCGAATCCAAGGAACTGGCTTTGTTCCACACAGCCCAGTAGGGCTGGGCAATAAATTGATTTCATCAATTAATTCGAATTTGTAGTTTAGGTTGTAGTTTTAATGAAAATCGAGTTTCTCTTTTACATCCACCACCGACGCTCCCCGCTGGGCTGGATGTCAGACACAGGAGCCTCCATATATACTGAGGGGTCCGCACATATACGGGTAGGCACATCCTGATTGGCTGGTTGGCTCAGTGGGCAAATGCGTGCTCATGGTTAGAGGAGTATTACCCAGGATTCATATGAACTTGATTGTGGATATGGTGGACAAACAATATCACTCTGGACATAGGATCACAACATGGAAACAGCTGATCCTTACAACTCAATCTGGGTGAAAATGAGTGTGTAAATTAATTTTTGGGATGGTGGCCATATTGGTAATATGCAAATTAGAGGACATAAATAAAAGATAATATGATTTAGCAATAAATACTGAATCTGCATGTTCTAATGTGTTTCTAATGCTTAAACATATCTAACACCAAGTTTGTTAAAAAACAACAACACTTATTTTAATTTGCCACCATCTTGGGAATATGCAAATTAGGGGTCCAGATGCATCCAATCATTAAATTAGCACTCCTATGTGTTTCTCATGGGCAGAAAACATCAAATAAACACCAACTTTGCATTTGTGGCTCATCTAGTTCAAATGTTAGAGCTGAAATGGTTACTAGTCGGCAGCCATATTGGATTTTGCCACAGTCATCAGAATGCCTATCTGCGATGTTCAATTTCCAGATTCCTTTGAAATACATTCATTTAAATATGTAGGCCTACTGAATTTGGTGCTTTTAACACAAAATGAACGACTGTCTTGAATTTGTGAGCTATGCTACTCTACACACTGCTCTGAATACTAGGGTTGGGTACCGTTCATAACTGAACCGATACGGTACCGGTATCTGGAATTCGGTACCGGTACCAAACGGTACCTTATTTCGATACTATTTAACCCTATGGGCCGCACGTGTCCCCCTCAATGTATATGGTGACTACGGCCCTGTCAGCATGCATAATTAGGCCTCAGTTGTCTGGGTGCGCAAAGGTGAAGTGGCTGGTCTTGTCATACAAAGTTTGATGGAGTGTCAACTGGACAATATGGAGATATTTGCATCTTGAAAGCCGGACTACAAATGTGGATAGACAGGGAGAAACACACGCAAGCCTAAGACGTGGTAAGATACGATATTCCTCACTATATGAAGTGACTGATAACAAGATCTGTATAATGGATTGTAAAGAAATTCGTCAAGTTTTTATTTTGTAGACAATTGATCTGTATTTATAGTGTGATGGGATCACAGCACAATGATGTGTGTGGTATCATTGGAAAGCTCTGCTCCTGCGCTTTCATGTGATATGCATGGCATTTCTGTGCGAGCCTGCATTCGCGAGTAATCCATCCAAGAGTAATGTGTGTGCAAAGCTGTATGAAAGCTCTGTTATACATCATTTTAGTGTAAATTTATCATTTTTTTTCGCTGTGAAAACATTGGACTACTGACACTTCCGCTGTTTCACGTGATATGCGTGGCTTCTCGCTATGACGCACGGTCGCGGAGAAAATCCACAGAGAAGAACGGGTGTGAATTTGGACGCACTATGCGTCGTTCGGGCCCATAGTCTAAACTTCTCAGTTTCAACATTTTATTGAAAACATTTAGGAACAGTGCTGCACGTTAACTTTTGTCTGCACTTTTTTTTTTGTCGCCATTGTTGCTGAGTCATGCGCTCTCGCGCCGCCTCCACTTAGGTACCGAAATTTGGCACCGATTCATTTTAAGTACAAAAAGTACCGAGTTTCGGTAGCCAACCCTACTGAATACTCTTCAGTTAGTGTTTTCTTTAGGCGACAGAGCCAACAAACTAACCAAGGCCTACACGGAAGTGCTGAGCCCAACCTCCTGTCAAACAAACTTCATAAACTACAAAGTTAATGGTTCTTACCTTTTTCATCATAGAGAGTTTTTCCAGTGAAACACAGCAGGCAAAAACACAGCAGGTCCAGCTGAAGCTTCATGACTGTCTATCTGATCTTTCGATTCAATGTTGTTGCAAACAGTTTGGTGTCTTCTTATCGATGCAGCACCGAGTGTGATTTTAGTTTCGTTTTCAGCTCACCTTGCCACAGGTGTAAAACCTTCAGAATAAAAGCCTGTTTTAATCACTGTTACTTATTGTAACTATAATTATTACTGTTATTAGTAGCAGCAGCAGTAAACCTTCAATGTCCTCAGCTTTATTTTTTTTATTGCCATTTTACTGTGTTTGTTTTTTCTCTCTGTAACACCTCCCTCTCTCTGCTGTGTCACAGCTCTGCCTTTATTCTTTAAAGCTGCTTAAAGCCTGTGCTTGTTTCCGGTGTCTGAGAGCTCTGTGGTGTGTGTGGGTTGGAGAGTAGGAAACTTTTCTGCTGGTTCACTATACAAATATCTTTATGAGTAACTGCTTTATTTATCATTCACACTGCAACATGCCAAACAGCATCAGAGAAACACTGATTTGTGTCTGAAACTGCTTTAATCGGTGTTTTTACCGGGTTAAATCACGTGGTGTGTTTGTTCTGGAGGAGAGATTTTGTGAAGTCCTGCCTAAACTATGAAGTCTAAATATGAAATATTATCCACAAACTGTAAAGGCACACTATTTACAGACACAGCGACATCCAGTGGATTTCTTTAGCATGACACAGCTAATCAGAGTGGTGCAGATAGCTTCATCAGGTTAGCTTCAACACATTGTTCATTGAGATACAGTGACTCAAAATGTGCTAAACCAAACGGTTGAGAATGCTAAAGGGTTAATCTTATCATACTATTGGCTAAATGGTTTATTCATAAATGTCGATATACTAATCAAAAACCACTCTTTTGCATTTTTGAAAATGAAGTCAAGCAATATATTAGGACCATTAGACACTCCACAAACACGAAAGCCATTAAAACCTTGGATTTATGTGCTCTTTTTAATGTATTTCTGTAATATGATATTCTGAATTTTTTGACACTGAATGTATGTCACCCCCTGGCGTCTGTGTTTGTTTGATTTGTGTTTTTCAATAAAGAAAACAACAACAACAACAACAACAACAACAACAACAACAACAACAACAAAAACCTGTGCAGGTGCGCTTCCTGTGTTTGTCTCCTGCACAGAGAAACAGGTCGGAGAAAAGGTTTTTGCATCAATGCTCAGATGACGGCAGAGACGCTGTTGGTGTGTATATGTGTGTGTTTGACAGTCGCACAAACCGCAAGATGAATTAGTGAGACGGCGCTGTGTGTAGATATGGTAATTAATTTCATCACGTAATGCAGTAATGTGTTGTCAGTCTGATAAAGTAGAGGAGTAATTTGATTTTATTGATGGGCTTTATGATTATTAGTTGTCAATACTGATTGATTATGTTTGTGATTGATTGATGTTTGGAACTAAAAGCCAGAAAAAAATATTATTTTACAGTGATTACAAATATTATTTAAAAGGAATAAATATTATTTCAAACAAGGCATTCATATTTAAAATAATGCAACAAATACATGTAATACACATTTGGCACAGCATGATATTGATTATATTAACAAGCCTATTCCACATGAAAATATGGTGTTTTGATTTGATTTGAAGGATTTTGTGAAGTCCTGCCTAAGATGAGAAGTCTAAATATGAAATATTATCCACACAGGTCTCCTCTCCTCCAGAACAAACACACCACGTGATTTAACCCGGTAAAAACACCGATTAAAGCAGTTTCAGTCACAAATCAGTGTTTCTCTGATGCTGTTTGGCATGTTGCAGTATGAATGATAAATAAAGCAGTTACTCATAAAGAGATTACAGTGAAGTTTCCTACTCTCCAACCCACACACACCACAGAGCTCTCAGACACCAAAACAAACACAGGCTTTAAGCAGCTTTAAAGAATAAAGGCAGAGCTGTGACACAGCAGAGAGAGGAAGGTGTTACAGAGAGAAAAAACAAACACAGTAAAATGACAATAAAAGAAAAATAAAGCTGAGGACATTGAAGGTTTACTGCTGCTACTAATAACAGTAATAATTATAGTTACAATAAGTAACAGTGATTAAAACAGGCTTTTATTCTGAAGGTTTTACACCTGTGGCAATGTGAGATGAAAATGAAACTAAAGTCAAACTCGGTGTTGTGTTGATAAGAAGACACTAAACTGTTTGCAACAACAATGAATCCAAAGATCAGATAGACAGTCATGAAGCTTCAGCTGGACCTGCTGTGTTTTTGCCTGCTGTGTTTCACTGGAAAAACTCTTTGTGATGAAAAAGGTAAGAACCATTAACTTTGTAGTTTATGAAGGCACAAGTTTGTTTGACAGGAGGTTGGGCTCAGCACTTCCGTGTAGGCCTTGGTTAGTTTGTTGGCTCTGTCGCCTAAAGAAACTGAAGAGTGTTCAGAGCAGTGTGTAGAGTAGCATAGCTCACAAACTCAAGACAGTCGTTCATTTTGTGTTAAAAGCACCAAATTCAGTAGGCCTACATATTTAAATGAATGTATTTCAAAGGAATCTGGAAATTAAACATCGCAGATAGGCATTCTGATGACTGTGGCAAAATCCAATATGGCTGCCGACTAGTAACCATTTCAGCTCTAACATTTGAACTAGATGAGCCACAAATGCAAAGTTGGTGTTTATTTGATGTTTTCTGCCCATGAGAAACACATAGGAGTGCTAATTTAATGATTGGATGCATCTGGACCCCTAATTTGCATATTCCCAAGATGGTGGCAAATTAAAATAAGTGTTGTTGTTTTTTAACAAACTTGGTGTTCCATATGTTTAAGCATTAGAAACACATTAGAACATGCAGATTCAGTATTTATTGCTAAATCATATATGTTTTATTAATGTCCTCTAATTTGCATATTACCAATATGGCCACCATCCCAAAAATTAATTTATACACTCATTTCACCCAGATTGAGTTGTAAGGATCAGCTGTTTCCATGTTGTGATCCTATGTCCAGAGTGATATTGTTTGTCCACCATATCCACAATCAAGTTCATATGAATCCTGGGTAATACTCCTCTAACCATGAGCACGCATTTGCCCACTGAGAAAGGTATAAATGTAACCAGCCAATCCAGACCTGCCTATCTGAACATTTGCGGACCCCTCAGTATATAAGGAGACAGATTCCTGTGTGTGACATCCTACACCCTCTTCAGCGAGCCACAAAGCAGTGTCAGGGCCCCTATGCAGAGGGTTTCATCTGTGCTGATAGAACTAGAGTTATACTATCGTAACCTTCGTTCTATCTCACCCCTGGACTCTTTGGGTACAGTGGGTGGAGCCTGATGAATGAACGCCCTGTTGCGGCATGACATCATGGTGTAGTAGGAGGCTGCTCTTCTCCAGTTGATTGCAGTCCCAATCTTGGTCAGTTGTAAGATCACCTGGGCTGTGTGGAACAGGTGGCGCCCCCTGTAGACTAATTAAAAACAAATTTAACATATGGCTCATAATTATTATTTAGCATATCCTGCAAGTTTTGTAACGATTAGACAAGATATATTTCTGATTTTTAGTCTGATTTGTGTTATTGCATGCTCATTTTTTGTATTAGTGGTGCCCCCTAGTGGTCAACTTAAAGGAAACGTTCAGGATATGTTCCTGGTGCCTCTGTTATGATTGGTCCAAACGTTGTGGAGTCATTTGCTGAGCCACGCCCCCTTTAAACTTCATTGGTCAATACCTTCAAAAAGCAATGAGATATCAATAACAGTTAATGTATTGGTGAAATAATTCTGGAAAAAATCTCATCATTCTGCTGATTTCAGGAATATTGTCAAATATTTTGGTGACATTTGGTTAAGAATAATATGTAACAGAAAATGTTGTGCATACAGTACAAAGTACAACAAGATAATGAACATCACTGTGAGCTAACTGTTAAACCAATCTGAACACCATTTGATACATGTGACATCTAGTATCCACAGAATGTTTGTGGCAACGATGGTTGCATTTAGATGAAGACTTTTAGAGATATAGATGTTAATAAATTTTACATATTCTTAAAAATATAGAGTGACAGACTTCTGAATTGACTACAGGTTGCGGCATGACGAAGTTTTGTCACAATTCAGTGGATGTGCTGAAAAAAATTTCAGCTCTGTCAGACACACTGGTGATCTATTATGATTTTATGGACTGTGAAATGTGTGGAAATTTTACTCTATGTAATAAGCCATGCCCCCTTTAAGTGATAATTTTCAAATTTTGTGTATTGACTGAGACATGACTGTTGATGATGCAAGCACAATGTCAGACAAATCTCTGTAGCTGATGATGAGATTTTTTTCTTTTTGCATGTGTACCGCCCCCTAGTGGCCGATTTGAATAAAACTTTAAGGGTTTTGTGATGATTGGCTCAACTGTTAAGGAGTAAATCCATTAATATGCTGAGCCACGCCCCCTTTAAAGTTCATTGGTCAATATCACCAAACCCAATGACATATCAAAAAGCTGTTGATATTCTTTGATAAACTTCATCCAATCATGATGCACAGAAAATCTAGTAGAGATCGGCCCTATGCCTGAGGAGGACATGTCAAAAATGTGTTTTTCAAAAAATTCAATATGGCAGACAGTCTAGTCAGGCAGACCTTGATGGTTCTGAGGACTTTTGTAGAGCACATTCAGTTGGACCTGTGTGTCGAATTTCAACTCAATCTGACAAAACAACATTTCTTCGACCTTAGTTATAGCGCCCACACCTGGCTGATTGGCATTATATTTCTTGAGCACCATTTGCACACAGCTTCCAATCTTGTGAAAATTTTGTTTCTCTACGATGTATCATCTCATCAGCAACAACAACAACAACAACAACAACAACAACATATCAGCCCTTTGGGCTTGAACCCCTAATGAAAAGAAATGTTAGTTTTAGGACAACAGAGGGCGCCACAGTAACCTCTCAAAAACCTTTCAGGTCAAGAAAATAATTCTGGTGACACATGTTGCAAACATATGATGTTTTTATGTTCCAGGACCAGCGGCCATCAAAGTGTTGGTGTCAGAAGGGAGTGATGTTACATTACCCTGTTCCCTCAGCACCAAGGAGAACATCGAGCAGAACCTCTTTGTCTGGAGGAAAGATGATGGTATGATGGGGGTGTTCATGTATTCTAAAGGCCTCCATTACAACAACGGTCGCTCAGGTCAAGATGAGCAGTTCAAAGGTCGAGTCTTTCATTTCCAAGATGAGCTGAAATACAGCAACGCCTCCATCATCATCAGAAATACAAAGATGGCTGACAGTGGAGACTACACCTGCTTTTTTCCATTTGTGCAGAGAAGAGAAAAATCCCATGTAATGCTTGTCGTTGGTGAGTGTTTCTAAATACGAGCAGAGAGGGAGTGAACACAAAAAGCACATTATTACATTTCTGATCATGTAATTGTTCTTTCTACTTTATTCTTTATAATGTGTTGACAGTTTCATCTCCAAAGCCATCTGTCACAGTCCTCAAAACCAAACTTGATTGGGTGCAGCTGCAGTGTGTTGTTCGAGGTGCTTCTCTAAAACCTAAAGTAGAGTGGAAGGACAGTGATGGAAACATCCTTCCTGCTGAAGAACCACAGGTCACAGACAAAGGAGGCAGCTATGACATCATCTTCCAAACTTCTGTGACCAAGACCGACCGCTATCACTGTGTGGTCACACAGGAGGAAATCAACCATCAGATTCATGCTGAGATACCTGTGCATATCATTGGTAAGATTTCTCCTTGAGGTGCTCATGTGTTGTATTTTTAGTTTTGATAGATTTTAGCAGCACATTGAACTGTTCTCTATGTGTAGTCAATGATCAATCTGCTGTACATGATACACAGTTACATTTTGAGTGTTACATCAGCTTTTTGTCATGTGTTTCAGACGAAACCTGGAGCAATGGTAATATTGCATGCCTTGTTGCTGGAGCAATCTTAGTCCTTCTTTGGGGTTGTTGCAGTTTGATTTTTTTGTGCCATCACAGGTGTAGAGGTAAGTTTTAATAATATATCCTATCTACATATCTGTCCAGAGTCTTTACAGTTGTGTTTGTCTCTTCAGATATGAACCAGTCTGTTTTATATAAAACTCACTGAGACTACATTAATATGTGAGTCCTCTGGTTCTAATAATGAATAAATAAAAATAAATACAATAAAGTTGTGAATATAATACAAGAGCTGTTTTTCTGAATTAGTGCACACGTTACAGCAGAGGGCCTCGTTTCTCTGTTTTCAGACAGTTTGACCACAAAACTGCCCTGAACTTATGAGCTAACTAACAAATACACATCACTGCACCTTTCAAGAGAATCAATCTGCACATTAACTATATTTCCAAACAGACACTGATGAATAACACGTTTGAAAATATATGTGTGAGGTGTGACAGCGTAAGTCGGATCAAGAAAGTTCAAATTTTCTTGAATATATTTTTGTTTTATTTTTCTGCAGGGTCAGAGGGTTCCAAGACTGCAGAGAGAGAGGAGGAGCAGCAGCCACTGAATACGGGTGCACATGACTCTCAGGCAGCAGCACCCCCTGATTCAATGAAATCTCAAGAACACCTTGAGGGAAATTTTTAAAAATTTGGCACAAACATCCTTGGACTCAAGGATGACCAGATTCATTTTGGGTGGTCAGGATAACTGTGATCACTGTTTTTGTTTGAAAAATTGATAAAAGAAGGATAGAAACTAGACAAACAACAAATTTACTGAAAAAAAGCCTTCTTATAAATGTATGTTTTGAGGAGTGTTTTAAACAAAGACAACCTAAGTTCCTCAGGTAAGGAGATCCACTATGGGGTGCCGTTTGTTAAGTGGCTCACGCTGAAAATAACATCAACATTTTGCCCCATTTAGCTTCAAACAGTGTTTAAAAAAGTGTTGTGAATTTTTTAACGTCATCTTTTACCACATTTACAGCAATATTTGTTAACTTAGAAATATATTAAATAGTTAAATCTAAATATTAAATGTGGCACCTAAATGTTAAATCTAAATGCTAAATCTAAATCTAAATATTAAATCTAAATCTAAATGCTAAATCTAAATATAAATGTTAAATCTAAATATTAAATATAAATATAAATGTTTAAATGCTAAATATAAATATAAATCTAAATGTTAAATCTAAATGCTAAATCTAAATCTAAATGTTAAATCTAAATATTTAAATATAAATATAAATGTTAAATCTAAATCTAAATGTTAAATGTTAAATCTAAATGTTCTGGGTGAAACTAAATATTTGGCTAATATGCAAATTCACACTGCCGGTCACCGGAAGTACCAAAATAAAAGCTTGAGATGGTCAGACTGTGTTTACAGAATCAAATGACGAATTAAAACCAACTTATCGGGAGAAATGAACACTTGAACATACATTAGCATGATAATAACTACCTAAAATAACAAGAAACATGTTTGGAGAAAGTTTATTAGACGTGTACTTTGAGTTGTTAGCATCCCTTCGGAGGGAATCGCCTGGTTGTTTACAAATACTTCTGGGTAGAAAACCAGCAGAGTTTAGCTACATATATGTGTGTGTATATATCACATTTTTCACGTCACTATAGCACCATTTAGACTAATCTGATGTTTGTAAAGTCCATAAACACAACGGTTGAACACACATTGCTATTTCTGTGTGCACGCTTTGAAATTAATAACATGGTTATCGTAGATTAGCTGGGCTAACCGTTAGTCGTTAGCCCCGTTAGCGATGTCTGTAACGTTAATAACTCAATAAACGGTCCGTGAAAAAAATATTTTTTCCAGCGGATGTCTTAGTTACAACATGATTGAGCTAGCAAAGCAGTTTTGTGTTGCTACGTGTCATATTTATTCAGTTTTGGGAAATCACGATGTCTAGAAAGCATCAGTGGCTGCAGCTAACAGAGACAGCTAACATCAGGACGTCATCTGTTAACAGCCTCCCGTTGTCGGATACGACATGAAACTACTCCGGTTATCTCAATAATGTTGTAACTAAGACATCCGCTGGAAAAAAAATATTTTTTTTCACGGACCGTTCACTGAGTTAATGAGTCATTACAGACACCGCTAACGGGGCTAACAGCTAACGGTTTTCTACCCGGACGTATTTGTAAACAACACGGCAATTCCCGAAGGGGCACTAACAACTGAAAGTACACGTCAAATAAACCTTCTCCAAACATGTTTTTTGTTATTTTGTGTAGTTATTATCACGCTAATGTATGTTCAAGTGTTCATTTCCCCCGATAAGTTGGTTTTAATTCGTTATTTGATTCTATAAACACAGTCTGACCATCTCGAGCTTTTATTTTGGTACTTCCGGTGACCGGCAGTGTGAATTTGCATATTAGCTAAATATTTAGTTTCACCCAGAACATTTAGATTTAACATTTAACATTTAGATTTAGATTTAGATTCAACATTTAAATTTAGATTTAGATTTAACATTTATATTTATATTTAATATTTAGATTTAACATTTATATTTAGATTTAGATTTAGCATTTAGATTTAATATTTAGATTTAACATTTATATTAAGATTTAGATTTAGCATTTAGATTTAGATTTAATATTTAGATTTATATTTAGCATTTAGATTTAGATTTAATATTTAGATTTAGATTTAGCATTTAGATTTAGATTTAATATTTAGATTTAGATTTAACATTTAGATTTAGATTTAATATTTAGATTTAACATTTAACATTTAGGTGCCACATGTAATATTTAGATTTAATTATTTAATATATTTCTAAGTTAACAAATATTGCTGTAAATGTGGTAAAAGATGACGTTAAAAAATTCACAACACTTTTTTAAACACTGTTTGAAGCTAAATGGGGCAAAATGTTGATGTTATTTTCAGCGTGAGCCACTTTACAAATGGCACCCCATAATCCACAGCTGTGTGGCAAGTAAATCTATTTCAATCAGGAGAGACTCTTTAATAGTAAAAAGATCATTTATTAACATGTGCACATAAGAATGAAAAATGTGGAAAGCCTTTGGCGATTAGACCCCGTAGAGATGGTATGATTTAAGGAGGGTGATGAATCCATAGTCGAATAGGGACTGCCTAAAATGACAGCTGACAGCAGCAGAGGAGAGAGCAGATTTAAAAGTTTGCAGTAGCATCCTGATTGGCTGATAGAGATCGTGGTGAAGTTTGATTGGATAACTAGAAGAGTGAACACCCACAGTCAGTGCCGTAGAATATAAGAGAGTCGCGACAACGGAAGTCCAAAATGCTTGTGCGTCACGTGCCTCATGTAGACCTCGGATAGTTCCCGGAAGTTACTGGCGGGCCGTTTAAATACATAATACTGAAAGACAGAACTCCGATTTTTGGTAAGTAGCTGTCAATAACTACATTGATTTATAATATACGTGTAGCACGCCATAAACAGTTACATCTTTATGTTGTTTTTTAAAGTAAAATGTGCTAATATTTGAGGATTAGTGTTAGTTTACTACGGTTAGGTAAGACTCTATTAATCCCAACCTTGGAAATTCACGTTACAGCAGCTCAGAGCTCAGAGCAGAGGCAATAGAAAAAGGATAAAATATTTTTTAAATACAAATTAGACATAATGAAAATAATAGAAAATCCATATACACCTTTCACTGAAACAGATACTGTATGCTCATGATTAATAGCTGCACAGGATGAGTGTAACACATGATGTGTAGTATTCTTACTGTAAAAATGTATAGATATCCCACAGGAAGTGGCAAAATATTGCACACAGGAATATTACACAGTATGTACACAGTGCACAGCTTAAATATAAGGGATGTGGATAAGGATATGTATTTATATATGTATACAGGCCAGTATAAGTATATTAATGACATAGCATAATTATATGATAGAAATGTATTATTACACAGTATAACTATGTGTAATGTGTATATAACATATATTGTTGTCTGCCTTGTTTAAATATGTCAGTCTTTCCTTACCTTGGTGAAACAGCATGCTGCTTTTATTGCTTTAAATGATGTTTTCAATTCTGTCCTTAGTCTTGTATGGCTGTCAGGAGTAATCACATCCTAACATTTATTGATAATGTAATGGTTGTAATGATTTATAACTAATGTTATCTTAATTACTTTCAGTGGGACAGAAGGAGACCGACGGGTGACAACCAATGACTGTCAAGTGACAGCACAATGGGTCACTGGGCTAGCAGCAGTTTATAGACATATATATTTTATGTATCTTTGTCTTTTTACTATGTACTTATTTACTATAACAAATTCATTTTTAATAAACTCAGAAACGTGACATGGATGTCAAGCAGTTTGTCTGTGCCCTTCTGTGTTGTCCTCTCGTACAGTCTCCACCATGGTGCTGTGTGGGGATGTTCCAGTCGTTTAGAGAGAGGTACACATGCACAATTTCTTCATTGACACAGAGATGAGAAATTTTTTTTTTGGCCTAAGTCAGCAGGAGTAACCTGAGACTCACTACAGACTACAACAACAAAAATATGTAAGGTTGTCATTCTCAAATACTGCATTAGCACATTTCCACAAACAAATACCACACTATCGGGAAGCTCAGTGTTTGGTTTATTAAAAATAAGGAACAGAGAAAGGCTTGCAAAACCCACGGAGTTGAGACTCAGGGTAAGGGGGTTGTTTCATTGCGGGGTGAGTTCAGGCTCCATTGCATCCCCCTGTTGTTCTTGTGCTGAAAGAGAAAAAAAAGAAAGAGGAGAAATGGTTAGGCACATGTATATATGCCTGAGTCTGACGTTGCCTTGTGAGATAAGGCACAAGTATGACAAGTGGCATCAGTTTTAATTGCATTTGTTTGAAGTTGTCTCATGTATAAAGTGTTCCCGAATACTGTATGCATTCAACCACTATGGGATATGTCTGTGGGTAGACAAAAATGAGTTGTGTGTGGGAAGTCACTGCAGGCACAATTTGGTGCAGACCAGTTTGCCAAGACCAAAAAGGGCAAGACGAGGCTTAGAGCAGATTTAATTCCTACCATCTTTGTGCATCATGCTGTGAGCGCCCCTGCACCACAATGCACCCCTGGACCTGTAACATCATTGTTATTGCCACTCCTGAACTGTAACATTAATGGTCCTCATCCTGCAGCACTCCTGAGACGAGGCACGCAGCATCACTGCAGTATAATTCCTTAAAATGTTTACTTATATTTCAGTGTTAGGTGCTGTTGTAACTAATATCAGCACACTGGAAACCAGCAGGTGGGTCTACCAGCTCTGGTGTATTAATTTGCACTTGTCATAGTGACTGACTGGCAAGCCAATTTGCTTTTGTTCTGCTAACCTCAGCATTTGCCTACTGTGTTTCATATGACTGGCTCTCAAATATTCATCCCTATCTCATAAGTTATCAGACTTTGATCCTGTGTCTGGTCGTCCCTGTGTCCACAGTTATCTGTTTATTTGAAAAGGTCTAGGCTATTTAATTGTTTAATATCATCACACTGTTATTTATATAAGCAGGGGATTTTAATACAAAGTTGTAACCACTGCATGTGAATGCGTGAATCGGTCAGATCTGCACTCCAGAGGAGAGCCTTCATCAGACTATACAATATCGCCCACTACTGGATTTGTAAGTTAATGAACTGTAATTAAAACTGTGCTTTAATTAGCCGCTATGAAACAACATAACCCTCTTCTGTTTTATAATGCCTACTAATATTATAATATTATAATGACGGTAACTGGTAATATGCAATGTATTACATTTTCAAAGTAACTTGCCCAACACTGTATATCATATATAATTATAATATAATTACTTATATAATTAATATAAAATGCAGTATAATACATATTAAGTATGATTCCTTATCTCTGGAACTACTTGAAACACACCTTGTTAAGTTTTAAGTCTCACCAAGATCGACTCAGCACTTACCTGCAGCGTCCTCTCTCACACAGTGGTCCTGCAGCATCACTGCTCTGCCACCACCCAGTGCTCCTACAGCAGGTTACAAATATACAAGATTACATATCTAATACTGTGATAGAATATATGTTTAGCATGATCATATGTATAACACATTAATGCACATGTTAATTTAGATAAGTTGTGCTGATAATGTAACATTTGAGTCTTTGGACATCTTACCCGTTAAAAGTACATCACAGCCGGCCTTTTCTGCTGTAGCTCCATTGCGCTGCTAGCATGTGCCGCTTACTTCCGGGAACTATTGAGAGACTCCGCGAACCGCCATTGCTGTGAAAAAAATGGCCCATTAGAGTGAATGGAGATGACGCGACTCTCTATTCAAGGGCTCTGCCCACAGTCAGCTGGTTAGAGGAAGCAGTGGGAATGGGATTTTTTTTTTCTAGATTTTTATTTATTTATTTATTTTATTTTTTTCCTCCTTTATTAAATCTTTGGTAAGTACAATTAAACAGAGCAAAACAGGAGCAAAATACAGATAAAGGTGAGACATTCCAAGAACATACTGGAAAAAGAAAAAGGACAAGAGACAAATGTAAAATATAATGAAAAAAAAAAAAAAGGCAGAGAATAAGTAGGAAAGTAATTAAGTATGCGAGACCATATCTCATGTAAACAAATTTAGCGACTTGCAAATGTTGATAGTCTTTAAAGCCTTTGTGTTTTTCGATGAAGAGATTGTCCTCAAATATTGTTCAAATTCTTTTTTAAGTAAAAAGAGATCAGGCTTTCTGTTGATGAATTTGCACTTGTGTATGTGAAATTTTGCAAAAAATAAAAACACATTTATAAAAAAGAAAGCATCACTATCCTTGTGAATAAAATTATTAAAACCAAAAATAACATTCTTATAGTAAAGGTGAAAATCAGAAAAGACAGAGTCAGCAATAAACTTGTGGAAGTCCCTCCAGGATTTATAAGTGAATTCACATGACCACAATAAGTGAGTGCATGTTTCAGGATGCTTTTGGCAGAAAGTGAAATTAACATCTATACCATTCTTAAATTTTGATAAATATTGTTTTGTAGGGTAGAATTTGTGTATCAATTTAAATGAGATCTCTTTGACTTTGTTTGTTAAAAAAAATCTTTGTGGTAACGTCCAATCTTTTTTCCACTCAATATCAGACACGAAATTGGCCCAATAAAATGTCGCTGGTGGGACGGAAACTTGGCCATCCTGAAACATGGCTCTTATTCTGGGGTTCAGAAGCTTACCAGATGAAAAGCAAACACTACCGAGAGAAGACTGTGACACATCAGGAGGATTGAATGATAAGGGAGGAGAGCTGTCAGAGTACCTGAATAACATGTACAGGCCAGAAGGAATAGCGTCAAATACCACTGAAAATTCTCTAGGTGTTATTGGTACATTATATCTCATAAGAAATTCAGAGTAATTATACAACAGTCCGTCTTTTTTGAACAATTGACTAACCAAAACAATTCCGTTGTTAAACCATTTATCCAAAAAAATTGATTTGTTTTTGTAAACAATGTTACAGTTGTTCCAGATGAAGCAACTCTGCGGAGAAAAATTGTGTTTGTAAATCAATATCCACGCTAAAAGAACCCGCTGATGAAAGTGAGAAAGTTTCAGTGGTATTTTTGGAATGCTATAATTGCAGAGCAACAAGAAATCAAGGCCGCCCAAATTTGAGAACACATGATGTGAGATGAAATTCCAAATAGATGTGGGGTTTTTCAAATATTTTTTGATCCAATTTATCTTGAAGGTATTATTAAGTGCGCCGAAATCAATAAAATTCAAATCACCTTTGTCATAGGAGTTTAAAGTGACAGATTTTCTTAAGTAGTGGGTTTTGTTTTTCCATAAAAAATTGTGTAACATTTTATCAATTGATTTGCAAGTTGTGTTATCAACATGTAAAGACTGAGCAGCATAGGTTAGACGTGTGATTCCCTCTGCCTTTGAAAGCAGAACTCTTCCCTTTAAAGACAAGTCTCTCTGCAGCCAGTGGTTAAGGATTTTTTGGGTTTTTTCTATAA
Source organism: Epinephelus lanceolatus (assembly GCF_041903045.1). Classification (NCBI taxonomy): domain Eukaryota; kingdom Metazoa; phylum Chordata; class Actinopteri; order Perciformes; family Serranidae; genus Epinephelus; species Epinephelus lanceolatus. Next base: position 49,831,041 of record NC_135734.1, on the reverse strand, counting down.
TAGCAGTGAAGTTTACAGAGCATCTGGATTGCCCATTTTTAGTGATCTGAATACCAAGGTATGTTACAGAGTTTCTCACAGGAATTCCATGAATTGAGGCCACCAAACAGTCTTTAACAGGCAGAAGTTCGCATTTATTAAGATTAAGGGAAAGTCCGGAGGCTTTCGAAAAGGACTGGATACTGTTGATTGCCACTGATACTTGCGAAGCATCCTTGAGAAAGAGAGCAGTGTCATCTGCTAGTTGACTTATGAATATTTCTCTGTTAGCGATGACCATACCCTTTAATGAACTGAGTTTGATATGTAAGTTAAGGAGTTGTACAGAAAGAAGAAATAGATACACTGATAGGGGGCACCCCTGCCTCACTCCACGTTTCAAAGAAAATCTTGGGGAAGTACCACTAGCAAGTTTTATAGAACTATTACTATTGAAATATAACGTATGAACTGCATTGCAAAAAGATTGACCAAAGCCAAATTTATTTAAAGCAGTAATAAGAAAATCATGTTCCAAGGAGTCGAAAGCTTTATAGAAATCCAAAAAAAGAATAAAACTGTCATCCTGTACAAGTTCTGGGTAATCTATTATATCTAAAATTAATCTTATGTTATTTGAAATGTGCCGATTCTGCATAAATCCAGATTGACTCTCATCAATAACAGTATCTAAAACAGGTTTTACTCTATTTGCAAGAATCAGTGCTAGTATCTTATAATCATTGTTCAATAGGGAAATTGGTCGCCAATTATCTAAGAGTAAAGGGTCCTTTCTTGGTTTGGGAATCAGGGTGATTAGGCCCTGACATAAAGTAGGAGGAAGTGCACCCCTATCAATGCTTTCCTTAAAGACTTCTAGAAGAAACGGGGCTAAGCTGTCAGAGAATTGTTTATAAAGCTCGGCAGTAAGGCCGTCTGTCCCAGGAGACTTATTAACTTTTAGATACTTTATAGCATCTGCGACTTCATTCAGAGAAATTGCCCTGTCACAAAATTCACTATCAGCCTCACTCAGCTGAGTAATATTATCTATGGAATTAAAAAAATCGAAAGCAGCTTGAGGGCAATATTCGGAAGAATAGAGTTTACTATAAAAATCAGTACAATATTTTGCAATGGTATTCTTATCATTAGAAATTGTTCCATTAATATTTAGTTGTAGAATAGAGCTAGTGTTGGATTGGTGTTTCTCAAGTCTGAAAAAATAAGACGAGTTCTGTTCTCCTTTTTCAAGCCACTTTTTACGAGACCGAACAAATGCTCCTTCAGCTTTGCGCTTAAAAATTTCATCTAACCTGTGCTGCAAGTCAATTAGTTCTGTCTTATCAGATTCATTGAGGGCCTCGGTTGGAAGTAAAAAATGCAATCTTATGTATTACTTCTTTCTCATCAGCCCTTCTTCTCTTTGCCAAATTAATGCTGTATTTTCGAAAAAATTTACCAAGTTCATATTTCAAAAGCTCCCAGTTGTTACAGAACATATTTTCAGCTAGAGCTTTGTTCCAGTGAAGCCTTATCAAACTATGAACTTCAGCAATTACTTCCTTATCCTCAAGAATAGTACTGTTAAGTTTCCAATATGATGCTTTAGCACCAGAGGAGGATGACAAAGGGACAGTTAAATGAATTGTTCTGTGATCTGAAAGCGGCGCAGGATAAATATCCGTTTTAACTTCTTTCAAGTCTTTTGAGATAAGCCAATAGTCGATGCGCGAGTGACTAGTCTGTGTCTTGTTGCACCATGTATATGCTCTTAGAGCTGGATGAGAATCCCTCCAAGAATCAGTTAAATTAAATCTTTGTGCAAACAACCTTACATACGAGTTAGAGGAGTCTAAACTCCTAGAAGGCCACCTATCCATGCAATTATCAAACACAATATTAAAGTCTCCACCAAAGATTATATAAGAATCTGGATATTTGGATAGCCAGTGCAGTAAACGCTCTTCCAACCTGTCAAAATAGAGATTATTCTCTGTTTGACAGTTGAATCCGTACACATTGACTAAAATATAGATAGAGTGTGCAGCCTCAAGTATCAGAAAAATATAATGACCATCTTTATCACAGTCAGAGATCAAGACTTTTCCATTAAATTTGCTTTTCAGTATACAAACACCAGCAGCGCGCTCCGTGCCATGGGACATCCACAAATCATCTCCCCACTGCGACCTCCAGAAAGGCTTATCTTGTTCAATCGAGTGGGACTCTTGTATAAAGCAAAAATCTGTGCCAAACTGCTTGCAAAACAAAAATAAGGTTTTACGTTTAACATTGTTTCTTAAACCTCTCGCATTTAAAGAGATAATACAGAGACATAAGGATAAAATAAGAAGAACAAAAAATAAAATAAAAAGACAAATAAGCGAACGCTTAAACCAAATAAGTAAAGAAGTGGTTAAGTTGAAAACCTGTGGTCACTTAAGAGAGTACTGTTGAAGATGAGAACTGCAAACCCTGGATGAGGGAACTGTGAACTTGAGCTATAACAAAGAATATTTAATAAGAAAATAAAGCCAATGTGGCATATAACCCACCTCACATATGTGTGATTTTTGAAGGAGAAAAAAGTGCAACCTCTCACTCTTTTTAAATGACTAGTTCAACAAAAAATAGCTGCTGTTCAGCTCACTCAGGAGCAATATTCAATGTACCGCATGAGTATTTAAAATAAGGTGCATATTCAAAATGGCAACAATAAGTGAAAAATATAAGGCAGCTTAATTCTGATCGGCTTTTGAGCGCAATTAAAACATGTCAGGTGACAAAATAGAAGAAAAACAGTCACTGTGAGAGATGAGTTAAAACAGTTGAACCATGTATTACTTAAGTTTGTACCTTGTGCTACCTCAGAACAAGTCATTGAGGTGGAAAAATTTCTTTCCCATTCACGAACGCACGCCCCCCAACGAAGAACGCCAACTTATTTTCCTTGCGTGCTTTCTCCACGGCTGGCCAGAGTCGGTTTCTCCGGTCGCGGTCATCAGCTGACAGATCTTCTGCCAGCTTTAAGTTGTTGTCTTTCAGGAAGGCTGACTTCTTGGCGGAACGCCAGACAGCATCACGATAGATCCTGGATGTGAATTGCATGATGACTCCTCTGGGTTGGTTGTTGTTGAGCCTCTTGGGACCAGGGCGGTGTACCATATCCACGACGTCTGGTAGTTTATCCTTCGCCTCCGGTAAAATAGACTGGCAGACCTGGATAACCTCTTGCCGCACGTCTTGCTTCTCCTTCTCGGCCAAGCCGTAAAGTTTCAAATTCCAACGGCGTGAGTAGCTCTCCAGGTGAGAGATCCGCTTCTCCTGTGTTTCAGCATTTGCCTTGTATTTTTTAAGTTGTGATTCAACGTTGACAACTCTGTCCTTCATATCATTTATCTCGACACAAACGACATCAAAGGACTCTTTCACAGCCGTGATTTGTTTAGTGTTCTCTTGAACTGCCTTTTTCATCTTGGAGATCACTATGGAGTTGCCACTGACCATTTTTTCGAGAGTATCCGACCTCGAGTTAATCAGTCTGGTAAGTGACGAGAGCTGGGAGAGGACAGTAGCTGTCTCCGTGTCCTCAACTTTTCTTAGCTTACCGGCAGGAGAGGCACATGGTGTGAGAGGAAGCGGAGGAAATTCTTCTTCCATCAGGGCATACTGTGATGGTTCGGAAACCGCTTCCAAATAGTCATGCATGGAGTCGATAAGAGTATTTTTAGCATCAGCAGGCTTATCGAGAGTGGAAATTAGCTTCATGGGTTGCCTAACGTTAGCAGGCTTGCTAGCGGAGCAGATGTTAGCTAGCGACTTCTTGGGTTCAGTCTTTCTCTTCTCAGGTTTGCTCATTTTGGTTTGTTGACGACAACCAAAAGTTGCAGTTGGCAAAAATGATCGAATAGGCACAAATTAAGTCTTTGTTCACCGTGTTTAGTTGGAGAGAAATAATTAGGTTTGCAGAGCTCGAGGAAACGGGACTGCTCAGAGCGCCATCTTGGCTTCCCCCAGTGGGAGTGGGATGGGAAGAACTGTGAATGGATAGGCCCGTTTCCACCGCAGGAACTTCGGGGTAATTTTATGGGGCCGGGGCCGTTGGTGCGTGTCTCCACCGCAGGAACCACCCCCGAAGGACAGAGTTCCAGAACTTTTACAGGGGCTAAACAAGTCCCTGCCTCAGAGTAGGTACTCAGAACGGCCCCGAGAAACTCCTGGCTGGGGCTTGGGGATTACTTGGTGCTGACTGGATATACTCAAGGAGGGATGTGACGTTTGTAAATAACAACATGGTTATCGTAGATTAGCTGGGCTAACCGTTAGCTGTTAGCGGTGTCTGTAATAACTCCGGTCACGGTCCGTGAGAAAAATATTTTTTCCAGCGGATATCTTTGTTACAACATGATTGAGCTAGCAAAGCAGTTTAGTGTTGCTATGTGTGGTATTTATTTAGTTTTGGGAAAACACGATGTCTAGAAAGCATCAGCTGACAGGACGTCATCTGTTAAAAGCCTCCCGTTGTCAGATACGACATGAAACTACTCCAGTTAGCTCAATCATGTTGTAACTAAGACATCCGCTGGAAAAAAAAAAAAAAATTTCACGGACCGTGACCGGAGTTTTTACAGACACCGCTAACGGCTAACGGCTAACGGCGTGCCTATGCCCCTACATCGCCCCGGTCAAAATGGTCGCGCAACGATTACATCACATCCAGAGCCCGGTAACTTTACAGGAACCTTCCTCCTACCAAAGAGCATGGATACCAAGAGGCGAAGCTCAATAGAACGCCCCATAGCAACAGACTCGCCCATGGTTTCGTCCTACCGCCGCCATTTTGGACTGTCAGCAGACCCGCTTGCATACAAAAACACACAAACAAACTGAAGTATATCGCTATTAATTATGCTTACAGTGCTACTCACCTCGTGATAGCTTGGTCACAGCTGCTTTTTCACGTTTTTGTAAAGCAAAATATAGACTTTAAAAAAACAAAACAAAGAAAAACGGCCTAGATGGCATCTCTACATATTACATCCACTTATGAGAAGATTCACTTAATTACTCCTTCAAAATCACCCCATAAGCCAATCTACCAAAAAAACAACAACAACAATATTTTAACTACAAACACATTAATGGTGACGTCACATAGTCAAGAATAAAGATTTATTTACAGTTTGTACAGTAAGGGGACAGTAATAATAATAATAATAATATATAGGCTATTTTAATATTATATATTTTAATGCTAAAGCAGTAATCAGTTCTGATATAAATGGTCCAAGAGGCCATATATATATATATGTATATGTGTGTGTGTGTGTATATATATATATATATATATATATATATATATATATCCCTGCCAAATTCCAGTCCCACTATGTATATAGCTATGTATATATATATATATGTGTGTGTGTGTGTGTGTGTGTGCGTGTTATCTTCCCTCCAAAACTGGCATATTAAATTGATATTAAAACACTTTAAAACTTACACCTCAGGAGTTCTTACCTGTCGGGATCCTTCAGGAAACGGTGGAAGGCCAGGTGCGGGGTGTTCCACTGATAGTTGTTGCAGTTAATTGCACTACACTGTTTCTTTTTTTGTCTCCTCTCTCTTTGACATCTTGCATGTTGTCTGGGCGCAACAGTCTAAGCTCAACAGTCCAAGATGGCGGCAGCGCCCCTAGTGGCTGTTAGCAGAACTTCAACGGAGCTTCGCCTCTTGGTATCCATGCTCTTTGCTCCTACTCCGCTCTCTCAGTGGAGACACGGCGGTTGAGAGGGCCGAGCGATAGGACGTTTTTGTAGTAGTTCCTGCCCCCCACATAGTACCAGGAAGTGCTTACACTGAGTTTCATAATGTGTGTTGGAGCGAGGCCATGTAGGGCTTTAAAAGTAATTAGTAAGAATTAAAAATCAATTATATACTTAACAGGTAGCCTGTGTGGCGTTGCAAGGAGGGGAGTTATGTAGTTTTGTCTCTTGGAATCAGTCAAAAGTCTAGCAGCTGAGTTTTGAACGAGCGTCTCTCTGACACTTGGTCGGGTTCTGTAAATAAAAGTTGTGTTCTGGTCTTCACTATGCTCTTATCCTGTGACATTTTAAGTTTATTTCTTGAATGATAATTTAAACTTTAAAAATAACAAATGCATTTAGTTTTCTTCACAGAAATAACTGAAATGCTGAGATGAAGGCCTGCTGTAAATAAAAAACAAAAAGTTTTCTTTCTACCTGTTGAAATCAAGAAGGCCTCTTAACCCCAAGGCCATAATTCTATCTTATTGCTATGGGCTACTTCATTTGCACTTTTGTAAGTTTTAACGTTTGTCTAAGTATTTAGATTTTGTTTCTTAACGAGTTAATTACTTTCTAAAAGAAATCTTTTTGTGTTTAAAGAAAAGCTTTAAGATTCAAGTATTGAGTGGTGTTTTAACACAAGTATGAGACTGAAGTGGCAGATATGTTTTAGGCCTTCACTGTGCTGTGTATCAGACTGTTACATTCAACCCTTTGATAATGACTGAGATGCCAAAACATACATCTTGTGTTTAGTTCATTCATGTTTGTGTCATTATCACAATCAAAAGTGTCATTGAGATTTGGTTGTAAGACTTCTGCAGGAGGCAAAATGATGTTGTATCATATTTTTATATTCAGACCAAAATACAAGATTTGAACCAGAGTTTGCCACAATGCTGTAAAAGTGTCAAAGACAATGTGTTGCTTTATTGATATACACCCATCTAAAACTCCATGTGATGATGAAGACAGTGAGATGTGGTTAAAGGTACAGTAAGGGGACCTTGAGTTAAGATCAGTTTCATTAGCTTTTATATATCAGTAATATTGAGTGGAGAGATTCATACTACATGAGCTACAGTGGTGGAGTCCAACCAAGTACATTGACTCAACTGCTGTAGCTGACTACACATTCAAGGTACTTTATTTATATTTCCATTTAATGTAACTTTATACTTTCCCCCTCTACATCTCACAGGTAACTATTGTACTTTTACTGCATCTGTCTGACAGCTTTAGTTACTGCTCAGAGGACAGTTCTCCATCCCTTTCCTGTCCAGTGAAAACCATGTATCTCCAGATGTGTTGATGTTGAGTGTTTGTGATGAACTGAAGGATGTTGAGAAAACTCTGCTCCTTCTGAAGCTCAATAAACTCTTTATAAACTGTTCAGGCATAAATTAAAATGCTGTTCTTTTCTTTTTCATTCCTTTGGTTTTAGAGTTATGTAATTTAAGGAGCACTAAAAAGCAGAGTAGAGTCCTTTAATTTAAAAGGTGTGGCGATTTTAGCTTCTGGTGACGCATTATGGATTTAATTAATGTCACCTGTGCAGGTGCGCTTCCTGTGTTTGTCTCCTGCACAGAGAAACAGGTCGGAGAAAAGGTTTTTGCATCAATGCTCAGATGACGGCAGAGACGCTGTTGGTGTGTATATGTGTGTGTTTGACAGTCGCACAAACCGCAAGATGAATTAGTGAGACGGCGCTGTGTGTAGATATGGTAATTAATTTCATCACGTAATGCAGTAATGTGTTGTCAGTCTGATAAAGTAGAGGAGTAATTTGATTTTATTGATGGGCTTTATGATTATTAGTTGTCAATACTGATTGATTATGTTTAGAACTAAAAGCCAGAGAAAAAGATTATTTTACAGTGATTACAAATATTATTTAAAAGGAATAAATATTATTTCAAACAAGGCATTCATATTTAAAATAATGCAACAAATACATGTAATACACATTTGGCACAGCATGATATTGATTATATTAACAAGCCTATTCCACATGAAAATATGGTGTTTTGATTTGATTTGAAGGATTTTGTGAAGTCCTGCCTAAGATGAGAAGTCTAAATATGAAATATTATCCACACAGGTCTCCTCTCCTCCAGAACAAACACACCACGTGATTTAACCCGGTAAAAACACCGATTAAAGCAATTTCAGTCACAAATCAGTGTTTCTCTGATGCTGTTTGGCATGTTGCAGTATGAATGAGAAATAAAGCAGTTACTCATAAAGAGATATTACAGTGAAGTTTCGATTCCCCAACCCACACACACCACAGAGCTCTCAGACACCAAAACAAACTCAGGCTTTAAGCAGCTTTAAAAAATAAAGGCAGAGCTGTGACACAGCAGAGAGAGGAAGGTGTTACAAAGAGAAAAAACAAACACAGTAAAATGACAATAAAAGAAAAATAAAGCTGAGGACATTGAAGGTTTACTGCTGCTACTAATAACAGTAATAATTATAGTTACAATAAGTAACAGTGATTAAAACAGGCTTTTATTCTGAAGGTTTTACACCTGTGGCAATGTGAGATGAAAACGAAACTAAAATCACACTCGGTGTTGTGTTGATAAGAAGACACCAAACTGTTTGCAACAACAATGAATCCAAAGATCAGATAGACAGTCATGAAGCTTCAGCTGGACCTGCTGTGTTTTTGCCTGCTGTGTTTCACTGGAAAAAGTCTTTGTGATGAAAAAGGTAAGAACCATTAACTTTGTAGTTTATGAAGGCACAAGTTTGTTTGACAGGAGGTTGGGCTCAGCACTTCATGTAGACCTTGGTTAGTTTGTTGGCTCTGTCGCCTAAAGAAACTGAAGAGTGTTCAGAGCAGTGTGTAGAGTAGCATAGCTCACAAACTCAAGACAGTCGTTCATTTTGTGTTTAAAGCACCACATTCAGTAGGCCTACATACAGGGCTGGACTGGGACAAAAATTCAGGCCGGCAGTCACACATCCACCCAGGCCACCCAATCCACACATTACATGCTCACACACGTGCACGTGCACACGGACACACATATGGGCTAAGTAATCACCAAAGCTCATTATTCCAGACTGACAGTCACACAACAACTCTATTAAACACAACTGTAACAGCAACCCTACTCACAGTCCTCCAGTCCAGTGCTTTTCTCTTCCCTACCCTCACCAAATGTGCCCCTCAATAAACCAGGACTCCTATATGAATGGGTATTATGCTGAACTAAACAACATGACTGTATTATTTTGTCAGCAAATCATTTTGATGTCATCTTATCATAATCAATATGGCAACACCCATATTCAATGCAACAGTAAAACAAGTAAAAATACAAGTCAGCAGCAACTTCAACTTATCTGATCTTATTTTAGTAACATTAGATAGATACTGAAAACTTTTGAACTTAGACAGATAAGAGCCTATCCTTAAGAGGGGTCCCCAAACTGTTTCAGCCTGTGCTGCAACCCACCTGTGGAGGTATTTTTGACCCAGGAAGACCTACCAAATATCTCGTGCAGTAAAATAAGCAATGTAGCAATGTTCTCACTACCATGTAAAAACAAAGGTGAAATAATTAAAATGTTTCTATGTATTGGTCAGTAGTCATCAATATAGTATTCCCTTTTTCAGTCTTCAAAGATACTGCAATGATCAAATGAAAGACAAAGGCAGGTCAAAATCACACACATTTTAATTCAAACAATAAAACAATCACACAATTCTGTTTCAATTTGTGTTTCAAAGTTACAGCTATAACCTACATGCACATTATAATATAGAAAATAAAGTGCTGTGACTTTTATTTAAAATAAAATAAACATAGCTTTAAAATAGTATCAAGTATGCATGCATGCATGTATCTTTTTCTCCATAAAAAGTGTTTAGTGTGGCGTCTGGACCTCTTATCCACTCATGGGTTGGGACCCAAAAAATCACCGCCTTAGAAGGTCAGCAGGTTGTGCATTTCAGCTATGTAACCCTACATGCAAATGAAAATACAGAAAATAGTGTTGTGACTGTTCTCACTTTGTGAAATAAAATAAATGTGTAATAATTAGGGATCGACAGATATGGGTTTTTTAGGGCCGATACCGATACCGATTATTAGTAGTCAAGGAAACCGATAACCGATATTTAGAACCGATATTGATTTGCAGTAAAAATTAAAATTTTGGTGTCAAAATTTAGAATAACATACCTGGCATTAGACTGAATACAACAGTATACTGTTTGTTTGTTTTTGTACACTGAAAGTCTGTGATAAAAAGACCTTAAACTTTTGTAGAATAACACAAACTCTGACGCAAATCTTGGTTGAAATGGCTGGTTGTTTTATCATATAAAAAACAAAAAGTGCAGAGATCTCTTAAAGTTCACTGAAAATGAAATGGCTCCCTGATTTTTTTATAAAATCAAAGTAAAAACTGAACTGCACAGTACTGAAATTTGAGTCTTGGCAATAAGTTAAATTATCTAAAAACAAAACGTTCAGGGATCTTCTAGCAGCATTTATAAAAGTTCACTGAAATAAATAAGTTAATTAATGATGTCTTATATTCTCTCTCAGGTACATCTGATCTGGCCTGATTAAGTACAAACCAATAAAGAGGGTGGCAGGAACAGGAACCTTGGCTCACTTCATTTATTGATAGCTTTAGTAGTAATTACTTTTCAGATTTTTTTTTTTATTTTTTATTTTTTTTTTTACATCAAATAGCATAATTAGTTTATAAATAAAGATTACACTTTCAGTGGCTACCAGACTTATTTTTATTAAAGTAATTTGTAATTACATGTATTTAATATACCAGTCACATTTCATTTTTTCAGCAAAATGAGTACTTTTACTTTAATGCCAAGTAAATTTAATTGATATTCTTCTATACTTTTTAAATGCATGTCTAAATGAACTAATGAAGCCTACAAAACAACTTCACATCAGTTGCCGAAGCTAGCGTGCATGTACACAGACACAGACACACACACACACACACACACACACACACACACACACACAAGCAAGCGCCATACTGACCATACACAGCTGAAATGCACTTAAGTAAACTTCTACATGTCCGTTAGCTTCAGCAGCCGATGTGAAGTAGTTTTAGACGACATTATTGTTTCCAATGGCTGCCCGTTGCGACTCGCGAGCAGCCGCGTGGGGGAGGAGGGGGACAGACACTGAGATACAGTATGAGGATGGCGTGTTTATCAAGCATCAACAGTGGTGTCTTTAAAACTTCAGCATAGAGGATTTCCTATTGCAACTTCGACATTTTCTGTTGCCTTGCCTTCAAACGTCACACTGCTGCTTCACGGAGCAGTCCTCCTCTTTCCCCTCCTCCCTCTCTGTGCCGCTGCAGCGCTGCATCTACCTTCAGTGTTGATTGGCTGTCACTCACGTGTGCCGTGTAGCCAATCGGTGGGGGCTGTAGGCGGGACATTTGTTACACAGCACAGAGTGGAGACTTCAGGCAGACAGGCAGAGAGAGACAGCTGCATGAGAGCCAAAGGTGCACGTTTAAATTAAAATAAACGTATTTTAATTAAAATAAACGTATTTTATCGGCTATCGGTGGAAAAAACGGCCGATGCCGATTATCATAAAAAATGCTATACGATATTATCGGCCGATATTCGATACCTAGTAATAATCAATGTAGTTTGTGGCACATAGCAGAACAACCCTAGAGACAAATTGAACCTAATATTTATGAATGTGTTAAAATAAGAATATAATTGTTTAACTATTAAAATCGTTTTGGTTTTAACTAGAATAAGCCTTGGCTTTTATTCATAAACTTAAGACATCACCACACATATTTAACCAAAACAAGCATATAAACACAACAGCTAACCAAACCAGCATACAGCACAACCAGATGAGCACACTGACAAACTGTTAAGTCAAAAAGTTCATTTGACCAGTGTTTACTGTAATGGAAGCAATGAATTTGTCTTCAATCATACTTAAAGTGCATAGAAAATAAGTCACTCCTCTCTGCTGGCACAGTGATAATAATAAAAACCAGTTTGACGTCATGCAGCATTCAATTATAGGCCTGACTCTGTACAAAATGGAACCAAATGGACCCTTACGGGTTAATTTGGCTCTTATAGCTTATCATCAATCATTTATCTGGCCTCGGGTCGGTCCCCATCCTCCCCGGACCTCATGTTGAGAATAACCAGTTTTCTTACTTTTCTGGGTTAAAGAAGCAGCAGACAGCATTTTTGCCTATATATATATATATATCATTATGTAAATAATATGTGTTGCACAGGGTAGTGGCCACAGTAAAATCAGACTATCAGCGTTTACATAGGTTACTTAGTGGCTTTGCAATCTTTGCAATTAGCTTCTGCCACCGGGGACGAATTTTCATGGAAAAAATCTGCTTTACGGCAGGAAACGCGTCATGTATTGCGAAACTGGTCGGTCAGCCAATCAGGGACTGGAGCTGGTCCTTATGAGGAATTGGGCATGAGATAGTTGAGTCACGAGCACAATGGCAGATGGACAAAGTTTGGAGACAAGTGAAAAACGGCCTAGCAAAAGAAAAGGAGCTCCTCTGTGTGAGGAGGCAAAGAAGAGCAAAAAGGAGAGTGATAAAAGAAGAGGAAAAACAAGAGTAAACCTCAGTCAGGTGTTTAAGAGATGGAGGGAGCTCCGTGACCAAAGAGGCTTCAAAACCCATGTCCAGCTAGCTTTCTTTCTAATGGATCAGTAAGTAACACGGCTAAATGTTAGCTAGACCAGAGAGGACTGTACTGTACTGGCTGCTAGTTCATTCCTAGCTGGCCAGCATCGCAAATCGCCGCAACCAGGGAGCGGGTAGCGAGTGTTGCTCGGGTGACATCCTGGTTGCCATTCTACGGCAGCCCTCGGACAGTGATTAACTCCCCCGCGCCCGCCGCCGCTGTCTAGAGAGCATCAGCTGACAGGGACAGCTAACAGCAGCAGCAAAGCTAAATGGTCGTGCAACGATTATGTCACATCCAGAGCCCATAACTTTACAGGAACCTTCCTCGTACTCCGCGCTCTCAGTGGAGACACGGCGGTTGAGAGGGCCGAGCGAGAGGACGTTCCTGTAGTAGTTCCTGCCCCTCAAATAGTACCAGGAACTTCTTCAGTGGAAACAGGCCTGTACACACCCTCTGCTCTCTGCTCCACCTGACTCTCCACAACCAAGCTGCTTTCAGTTTACAGGCGCGCTGATTTGGGGGTGGGCGGAAAGCGAAACAAACTAATCATGTCTTGAATCTACAAAAAAAAAACTTTTTGACCAATCGTTGTGACAAATGCTGACAAGCACCTATCATTTCTGACAGCAAAAAAAAAAAAAAAAAAAAAAAAAAAGACAGGCAGGCCAGAGCAGACCACTTGCGGGCCAGGCCACCGGGGAACTCCCCGGTTCTCCCGTGGGCCAGTCCGGGCCTGCGTACATATTTATCGCAGATAGGCATTCTGATGACTGTGGCAAAATCCAATGTGGCTGCTGACTAGTAACCATTTTGGCCAATTTTTAATTTATTTTTTAAACATTATTTAACACATATGAAGTTTACAGAATGTAAATCTTCAACATTACACATATATGTCATATATCACATATGCCAGGGGCAGAGTTGGGTATAATGCGTTACAAAGTAAGAGTACTTTGATTACTTTTTGCAGTAACGAGTAACCTAACGCGTTAGTTTGCTGTTTGAGTAATCAAATACTTAAGTACATTTTCAAACAAGACATCAGTTACTTCCGTTACTTTTAGAGCGCTGGTCCTTCAGCTCTGAAACAGCAACGGCTGTCGTTTGGTTCTAATAACGGAGATAACGTTAAACCCATCAGTCTGAAAGAAGCCACGGAGCTTGTGACTCGCTACGTGGTCGGAGAAATACTGCCGTTGTCTACGGTGGAGTCTAAATAGGTGGAGTAGGACTCGCTGACAGACATATTTCAGACTCAGGACTTGCATTATGCCTGGTACACACTACACGCTGGTACTCACCAATTATCCCCGGCCGTCTTTCACGGCGTGTGTGATGTCATCGGGCTATTCTTGTCCTGTTTTTATTACTTTTACTATTATTTGAGTAAATATTATTTGAATTTATTTTATCTTAGGCCTACATCTTGGGGGGGGGGGGACAGCTCCATGTGATGGTGTTTCCTCTCTGGTTCTTCCGTGCTCAGCCTTATTTTTTTCTTCTTATTTATTTATTTATTAGTGGCGTTTGGATTCGGTTACGGCAGACGGACGGAAATCTGAAATGGAATAAAGCCCACAGACGACAGACAGTAGCTACAAAACAGTAGTGGAACGCGCCCCATCCGCCCACAGCACAATGCTCTTGAAGCTCTACGCTGTCAAAAGCTGGCAAAATACATTTATTTTATGGCCTTGACATTAACCTGTCATATTGTTGAGTTATCAAGGACACTTCCATGTTTTTGTGTGTGTACAGGAATGTTAAAGATATCATTGAGGAAAATGAGGTTGACATGACGTTGTTGAATCAGGGAATTCATGTGTCCACCACGAAAAAGGATCCTGATTGACTTTACATTGTAGAGCACATTCAGTTGGACATGTGTGTCGAATTTCAAGTCAATGTGACAAAACAAAATTTCTTCGACCTTAGTTATAGCGCCCACACCTGGCTGATTGGACGTATATTTCTTGAGCACCATTTGCACACAGCTTCCAATGTTTGGTGAAAATTTTGTTTCTCTACGATGTATCATCTCATCAGCAACAACAACAACAACAACAACAACAACAACAACGTTTCAGCCCTTCGGGCTTGAACCCCTAATGAAAAGAAATGTTAGTTTTAGGACAACAGAGGGCGCCACAGTAACCTCTCAAAAACCTTTCAGGTCAAGAAAATAATTCTGGTGACACATGTTGCAAACATATGATGTTTTTATGTTCCAGGACCAGTGGTCATCAAAGTGTTGGTGTCAGAAGGGAGTGATGTTACATTACCCTGCTCCCTCAGCACCAAGGAGAACATCGAGCAGAAACTCTTTGACTGGAGGAAACATGATGGTATGACGGGGGTGTTCATGTATGATAAAGGCCTCCATCACAACAACGGTGGTTCAGGTCAAGATGAGCAGTTCAAAGGTCGAGTCTTTCATTTCCAAGATGAGCTGAAACACGGCAACGCCTCCATCATCATCAGAAATACAAAGATGGCTGACAGTGGAGACTACACCTGTGTTTTTCCATTTGTGCAAAGAAGAGAAAAATCCCATGTAATGCTTGTCGTTGGTGAGTGTTTCTAAATACGAGCAGAGAGGGAGTGAACACAAAAAGCACATTATTACATTTCTGATCATGTAATTGTTCTTTCTAAGTTATTCTTTATAATGTGTTGACAGTTTCATCTCCAAAGCCATCTGTCACAGTCCTCAAAGCCACAGATGATGGAGTGCAGCTGCAGTGTGAGGTTCATGGTGCTTCTCTAAAACCTAAAGTAGAGTGGAAGGACAGTGATGGAAACATCCTTCCTGCTGAAGAACCACAGGTCACAGACAGAGGAGGCAGCTATGACATCATCCTCCAAACTACTGTGACCAAGACCGACCGCTATCACTGTGTGGTCACACAGGAGGAAATCAACCATCAGATTCATAGAGAGGTATCTGTGCAAGTTTGTGGTAAGTTTCCTCCTTGAGGTGCTCATGTGTTGTATTTTTAGTTTTGATAGATTTTAGCAGCACATTGATCTGTTCTCTATGTGTAGTCAATGATCAATCTGCTGTACATGATACACAGTTACATTTTGAGTGTTACATCAGCTTTTTGTCATGTGTTTCAGGCAACAGCAGGATCTGTATGGTTACATGCCTTGTTGTTACTGCAACTTTAGCCTGTTTTGGACTTGTTGCAGTTTGGTTGTTTTGTTTGTATCCCAGGCTCAACGACAGGATTGGTAGAGGTAAGTTTTAATAATATATTCTATCACCATATCTGTCCAGAGTCTTTACAGTTGTGTTTGTCTCTTCAGATATGAACCAGTCTGTTTTATATAAAACTCACTGAAACTACATTAATATATGAGTCCTCTGGTTCTAATAATGAATAAATGAAAATAAATACAACAAAGTTGTGAATATAATACAAGAGCTGTTTTTCTGAATTAGTGCACATGTTACAGCAGAGGGCCTCGTTTCTCTGTTTTCAGACAGTTTATCGTTAAAGTTACGAGATCCAATTAGAGTCCTACATCAAATATAAATGAATCAATTTATATTACATTTTAAAAACTAGTTTAAAAAAAGATGCAAATGACATTTCTTCTTAACTCCTTAGCGAGACAATCCCAGACATCAGGACATCTGAAGAAAAATAATGTTCGACGTAAAGCTGGCCGTGGTACGAGGACTCAGACTGAACCTGAGGATCTTCAGTCATGTTCTGGTACAGTATACACAGTATGGGGTCAGGACCTGCAGTGCAACCAGGCTGACACATGAAGTGTCCTAAAAGTGGTCAATGAAACTTTAAAATCAATTCTACTACTAATACTGAGCATTTATAATCAACCACAAAACTGCCCTGAACTTATGAGCTAACTAACAAATACACATCACTGCACCTTTCAAGAGAATCAATCTGCACATTAACTATATTTCCAAACAGACACTGATGAATAATACGTTTGAAAATATATGTCTGAGGGGTGACTGCCTGAGTCGGATCAAGAAAGTTTTCTTTAATATATTTTTGTTTTATTTTTCTGCAGGTTCAGAGGGTTCAGAGATTGCAAAGAGAGAGAGAAGGAGCAGCAGCCACTGAATACGGGTGCACATGACTCACAGGCAGCAGCACCCCCTGATTTGACGTCGTAGAGGAGTGTGTGTGTGTGTGTGTGTGTGTGTGTGTGTGTGTGTGTGTGAGTGAGTGTAGTTGAGTGTAACCCTATGTCACAGCTGACAAGCAGCTCTGAAGAGGTATGTTCGTGCCTTAAACCTGCCATGCATTAGCCTACACCATCCAGATGAGGCTGATTGCTGGCAGGTGAGTTTAGATGTGTTTGTGTGTTTAATGTTGGTTTGAAGCTGTTTTTATGACCTCTGAGGTTGGAGTCATTATGTTTTTGGGTCCATCGTCCGTATCATTCTTGTGAATGTGATATCTCAAGAACATATTGAGGGAATATTTTTAAAATTTGGCACCAACATCCACTTGGACTCAAGGATGAACAGATTGATTTTGGTGGTCACGATCACTGTGACCTCACAAAACATGATTTTTGGCCATAACTCAAAAATGTGTACACTAGTTATAATAGCATTTGTGTCAAATTAATAATAGGATAAAATGATTAGGGCTGTAGTCAACCAAAGAAAATCTTGGTCAACTAAAGTCGCATAGTCTTCAACTAATCGATTCGTCATGGGGAAAAAAAAAATCTGCACGTTATTTTTACTTCTGGTGGTGTGTCTGTGTCACTCTGCAGTTACACCTCCAAAACACTAGTTGGCGGTGGAGGACTGTGTTAAGTCAATCAATCAATCAATCAATTTTATTTATAAAGCCCAATATCACAAATCACAATTTGCCTCACAGGGCTTTACAGCATACGACATCCCTCTGTCCTTATGACCTTCGCAGCGGATAAGGAAAAACTCCCCAAAAAAAACCCCTTTAACGGGTAAAGTTTAGTTCAAATCAAACTTTATATATAAAGTTGATTCAAAACACACATTAAACACACATTAAACATGGCTTAGTAGAGACAGTTTCAAACACAAGTACACAAATCAGCTTCACTATAACTCGCAGCATTCACAGACAAACACTTGTCTTTATCTGGACACATTTTCCCCACCAATACAACATGCTAACGTTATTAGCACAAGCCTATGGCATTTTACATTGTATAAATTAGCCTAGCATCTAGCGAACTTTTCCTCTACTCATATGAAGCCAGGGACAACAGCAACATTTAACAAAGGTAACGTTACAAATTTAGCTTCATTACAACTCACAAGGTTCACTGACAAAACAACTGTCTGATACTAAACATGTTTTCCAAGCAAATACAACATGCTAACGTTATTAGCACAAGCCTATGGCATTTTACATTGTATAAATTAGCCTAGCAGCTAGCAGAGATTTCCTCTGCTCATATGAAGCCAGGATAAATCACACACACGACTTAAAATGCTATTTTAGTGGAGGCTTTATTGTCTTCACAATTTATTGTTTCTTATCTGTGAAATACAAGTAAATACAAGCTTCATTTCCACTGAGGGAAATGGTGTCAGCTTACAGAAACAGACAGGAGGTCTGCGTCACTGCGACGCTGAGCGTGAGGGTGGGCGAGTCCAACTTTCTGTCAACAAGGGGGGTGTTTCGAAAACGCCCCCATTTTCACAGGTAATAGTGTTGTGTCGTTCGCGAACGAATTGTTCAAAAGAACAAATCTGTTTAGTGAACGTACTGAACTGAATCACTTCCGGAACTGATTCGTTCATTTCTCAGTTCAGTTGAGCTCAGCAGCGAGCGTCCAGGCCAGGAGTGGAACTGCTGATTCAGTCTGTGCGAACGATGAATCACTCGCGAGTAGTGAAGCAGCCAGGGTGCAGGGAGGGACTGCCTCGGTGAACGAATCACTCGGTGAACGAATCACTCGGTGAGCGATGTAACCACGATCCCTGAGTGAGTCAAATAATTTCTTCTCAGTGATACACTTTCATAGGGACTGTTTTCTCCAAGCTAAAGGCTAATGTAGCCAGGAGTCACGCTACATGAACACATTCACACACCTCCCCATTGTTTTACCAGACTTCGTTTCCAGATAAACAAACTTAAAACGTTAGGCTGGCCAGTAATGAGACTCACCAGTGCAGGGCAGACGCAGCAGCAGCAACAGTTAGAGGGACTGAGTCAGATTACGCAGTGCACAGTCAGGGCTCCTCCCGTCAAGCACTGAACGATTCGGTGAACAAATCTTTTGAACAAATCTTTTTAATGAGCTGATTCTAGTGATTCAGTAACATCTAAAGAACTGCATTGCCCATCGCTAACAGGTAACTTAGCCTGTCCCCCCGCCGCAGGAAATAATGGATTAATCCTGGAAAGTTTTTGATGTAGCACTGTCTCCTTATCAAAGTAACACAGCGATTATTCAACTTGTGAGAATTTGGTCGGACGAGACCATAGCGACCAAATAATTGACTAGTCGACCAGGAGACAACAGCCCTAAAATGATGAAGTCATTTTATATAACAAAGGACAGCTTCACAGCAACATCATAATGTTATCTGGCCATAAACTACTACTGATGCTGAATTTGTGAATTTTGGGTGTCCACCTTTAAACTGTGTTGATGGTATGAATCAGTGTTTGTCAACCTTCTTCCTGAAGGGACCTGTTTTCTGTTATTGAGGAAACTGAAGACCGCTGATGAAGTGATGTATTTTATGGATATTTTGTATTATATTCAGTGCATAACAATAACAGTACAGAACAACTGATAAATCCAAACAGTGAACACAACACCTGCAAGTCGTTTCTGTAAAATGAGAAATTTGATTTTTGTTTTTTACTTTTACTCTTTATACGATTCTATGTGTGTATTATGTTTAATTATAATATAATGATGAGCTTAATTTGTATAGCACTTTACAAAACACAGTTACAAAGTGCTCTATGAGACAAATAAGATAGTATACACTATCAAGATAAAAAAGTTGAACAAAACCTCAGACCAGATACATCAGAGTGTGTATGAATAAATAAATAATGAAATAGATAAAGAAGGATAGAAACTAGACAAACAACAGATTTACTGTAAAAAGCCTTCTTGTAAAGTGTGTTTTGAGGAGTGTTTTTAACGAAGACACTGAGTTTGCTAAC
The DNA here is from genome assembly GCF_041903045.1 of Epinephelus lanceolatus. Taxonomy (NCBI): domain Eukaryota; kingdom Metazoa; phylum Chordata; class Actinopteri; order Perciformes; family Serranidae; genus Epinephelus; species Epinephelus lanceolatus. Next base: position 49,811,371 of record NC_135734.1, on the reverse strand, counting down.
CTAAGTTCCTCAGGTTAGGAGATCCCCAGCTGTGGGGCTTTAACAGAAAATGCCCCGTTTCCTTTTGGAACAACACGAGCTGTGGGAACAGTTAGGAAGGTCCTACCTGAGGAGCGCAGGCAGCGCCTAGGCTCATAGGGCGTAAGTAAATCTATACTGTATGTTGGAGCGAGGCCATGTAGGGCTTTAAAAGGAATTAGTAAGAGTTCAAAATGATTCTGTACTTAACAGGTAGCCTGTGTAGCGTTGCAAGGAGGGGAGTTATGTGGAGTTTTGTCTCTTTGAATCAGTCAAAAGTCTGGCAGCCGAGTTTTGAACAAGTGAGTTGGAGACAGGAAATGGCCTTTTGGCTGAGCCCTGAGCACAGGGAATTACAGTGGTCCAGACGTGATGAGATAAAAGCATGAATGACTTTTTCAAGGTCTGTAAATAAAACTCTTTAAAACTCTCTTTAAAAATAGCAATTTAATTTTCACAGAAATGACTGAAATGCTGAGATACAGGCCTGCTGTGAATTTAAAAAGAAAAAAAATCTTACACCTGTTGAAATCAAGAGGGCCTCTTAACCCCAAGGCCATAATTCTATCTTATTGCTATGGGCTACTTCATTTGCACTTTTCTAAGTTTTAAGGTTTGTCTCAGTATTATATTAGTATTAAACAATGTTTTTGTGTTTAAAGAAAAGCTTTAAGATTCAAGTATTGAGTGGTGTTTTAACACAAGTATGAGACTGAAGTGGCAGATATGTTTTAGGCCTTCACTGTGCTGTGTATCAGACTGTTACATTCAACCCTTTGATAATGACTGAGATGCCAAAACATACATCTTGTGTTTAGTTCATTCATGTTCGTGTCATTATCACAATTAAAAGTGTCATTGAGATTTGGTTGCAAGACTTCTGCAGGAGGCAAAATGATGTTGTATCATATTTTTATATTCAGACCAAAATACAAGATTTGAACTATGAACAAAATTTGCAACAATGCTGTAAAAGTGTCAAATATAGTGTAAAACATTTGTCACTTTATTCATATATTGTACCTATTTTTATATTTTGTGCCTTTACAAATGTTTGCTCATGAGAGATACATTTGTTGTGTTCATGTCTCAGGTGTCAATGTTCTCTCAGCAAGAATGTGAATGTGTACTTGAGAGAATGTTGACATTTTCTTTAATTCAATTGCAATCAGTGTTTAAATGTTACTATACTGTTGAATAAAACATGCTGACATTATGATTTGTGGTGTGACTGTTTGTTCAGCTTGTGGTCAGTTTCTCAGACAGACGCCACCTGCAACACCTGTTTCTGTAGATGACACTTTGAACACACAACACTGTTTAACTGTTAAATGTTTTCCTCCATTTAAATAAAGTAAATCATTTCAGAGGCAAGTCACACATCAGTGATTTATGTATCCAGTTTGCATCACACTGATCATACAGATGAACAGTGGAGACATGTAATATGTTGCATGAAGGGTTAAAAACATCTCTGTAGATGTGATTGTTTTTTTACAACATTAAAGTGCGTCAGTAGGAGTCCATCTATCTTCACTGTATTAAACACACACACACACACGTACTCATAAATGTTTATGACTGCTGTCATTAAGTGTCATTGGGTTTTTGTAATGACAAGTTGACATTGTTTGGGCTGTCTTGATTATGACAACTTGACATTAATTAAAGTGACATCACCAGAAGTTGTCTTTGTGAAGAAATCACAAGTTGTCATGCTGGAGTATTTTCCCAGTGTGGTATAAGTACTTTTCCTTCAGGTTTTGAACTGAACATTATCTCTAATAGCTGCCACAAACCTCATGTTCTGTTTGACACCATTAATAATATTCTCAACACCCCTCCTTGTGCTTGCCTTGATGTGTCCCCAGAAATCTGTGAAAACTTTCTTCACTTTTTTTATTGACAAGATCATGACCATTAGATCACACATTTCACCGCCTTCTTATGACCCCTCCACTGCTGTCACTTGCTCTGCTGTTTTTAAGGACTTTGAGCCTGTGTCTCTTTCACAGTTAAATGATATAATTGGTCATTTGAAACCTTCTACTTGTCCCACAGATGTTGTTCCCTCTCGCTTTTTTAAAGATATCTGTGAGACTATTGGACCTTACATCCAAACCATTTTAAATAGCAGTTTGGCTTCAGGGGCTCCACATATATACTACTTACATTTATACTAACCTGCAATGCTTCAATAAAAAAAAAGATATATATAAAAATCTGTTTTAAATTTGGTTAACCCTTTAGCATTCTCAACCGTTTGGTTTAGCACATTTTGAGTCACTGTATCTCAGTGAACAATGTGTTAAAGCTAACCTGATGGAGCTATCTGCACCACTCTGATTAGCTGTGTCATGCTAAAGAAATCCACTGGATGTCGCTGTGTCTTTAAATAGTGTGCCTTTACAGTTTGCGTCACACAGGAAGTTAGTAACAAAAAAAAGTCAAATTTAATTGTTGAACATAATTTTGAGCGGCAAAAAGAAAACACAAAATCCTAACTTAAGGTCCATCTGCTTTTTCAGAGTCAGCCACACCCATCTCAAACTCCATGTGATGATGAAGACAGTGAGATGTGGTTAAAGGTACAGTAAGGGGACCTTGAGTTAAGATCAGTTTCATTAGCTTTTATATATCAGTAATATTGAGTGGAGAGATTCATACTACATGAGCTACAGTGGTGGAGTCCAACCAAGTACATTGACTCAACTGCTGTAGCTGACTACACATTCAAGGTACTTTATTTATATTTCCATTTAATGTAACTTTATACTTTCCCCCTCTACATCTCACAGGTAACTATTGTACTTTTACTGCATCTGTCTGACAGCTTTAGTTACTGCTCAGAGGACAGTTCTCCATCCCTTTCCTGTCCAGTGAAAACCATGTATCTCCAGATGTGTTGATGTTGAGTGTTTGTGATGAACTGAAGGATGTTGAGAAAACTCTGCTCCTTCTGAAGCTCAATAAACTCTTTATAAACTGTTCAGGCATAAATTAAAATGCTGTTGGTTTCAGAGTTATGTAATTTAAGGAGCACTAAAAAGCAGAGTAGAGTCTTTTAATTTAAAAGGTGTGGCGATTTTAGCTTCTGGTGACGCATTATGGATTTAATCAATGTCACCTGTGCAGGTGCATCATTATCACCAAAGATAGAAAGACCAGGTGCAACTTGAATTTTGATTTAATTATTGACAAAACACAGAAAAAATTGAACCAATGGTTGCAGCGAGATTTATCACTAAGAGAAAGAATTCTACTGACTAAAGCTGAGGGAATATCCCGCCCTACATATGCTGCTCTATCCCTTGATGTAAACAAAAAGATTTCAAACAATATTGACAAAATGCTTTTTAACTTTATTTGGAGGAACAAAAAACACTATGTCAAAAAATCAGTAAACTCATATGATAAGGGTGGCCTTAACTTTTTAGACTTTTATTCTTTAAATAATACATTCAACATAAATTGGCTAAAACTTTTCATTAAGAACCCATTTTCAATTTGGAACTTTATACCAAATTTTATTTTTTTCTAAATTAGGAGGCCTAAATTTCCTTTTATTTTGTAATTATAATATTGAAAAACTCCCCACAAAACTATCCAATTTTCATAAACAGATGCTTCTCTCATGGTCATTGATTTATAAACACAATTTCTCCCCGCATAGATACTACTTATGGAACAATAAAGACATTATATGCAGAAACAAATCCATATTTTACCCTCACTGGTTTTCTAATAACATTCTTTTGGTTGGTCAGTTGTTTAATTCAAATGGCTCACTTTTGACATATCAAGAATTTATTTTGAAATACAGTATTATTATTCCCGTTAGGGAATTTAATATTGTTATAAATGCAATCCCTGCTGGAGTTGTTATGCTATTTAAAAGTATGGCAGGACCCGAATTTAAATTTATTATCTATTGATCCAACCAAACATGAAATCGATGAGATTTGTTTCTCCTTAAGACGCAATAATAATCGTCATTTACGCGCATTGTTTCAGAAAGTTGTTGTATCAATTCCATATGTGGTTTCTTATTGGAACAACTTTGTTAATAATCTTGACTGGAAAAAGATTTGGACTTTACCTGCAAAATACTTAATTAATAATAAAATGAAAGAAGTATCATTTAAAGTAATTCACAGATTCTACCTATGTAAAGTTCTTCTTCAACGTTTCAAAAAAGATATCAATACTAATTGTTGTTTTTGTGAAGGATCCCCTGAAGATGTTTTTCATTTATTTTGGAATTGCCCATTCTCTACCAAATTATGGAAGGATATTTGTAACTTGATTTTTATTTGTGTAGAACCACATTTCTCCTTTTGCTTTGAACATATATTGTTTGGCTTCATTGACTATCCATCTGTGGAGAAAAAAAAAACAATTTTATATTAATCTTATCATACTATTGGCTAAATGGTTTATTCATAAATGTCGATATACTAATCAAAAACCACTCTTTTGCATTTTTGAAAATGAAGTCAAGCAATATATTAGGACCATTAGACACTCCACAAACACGAAAGCCATTAAAACCTTGGATTTATGTGCTCTTTTTAATGTATTTCTGTAATATGATATTCTGAATTTTTTGACACTGAATGTATGTCACCCCCTGGCGTCTGTGTTTGTTTGATTTGTGTTTTTCAATAAAGAAAACAACAACAACAACAACAACAACAACAACAACAAAAAACCTGTGCAGGTGCGCTTCCTGTGTTTGTCTCCTGCACAGAGAAACAGGTCGGAGAAAAGGTTTTTGCATCAATGCTCAGATGACGGCAGAGACGCTGTTGGTGTGTATATGTGTGTGTTTGACAGTCGCACAAACCGCAAGATGAATTAGTGAGACGGCGCTGTGTGTAGATATGGTAATTAATTTCATCACGTAATGCAGTAATGTGTTGTCAGTCTGATAAAGTAGAGGAGTAATTTGATTTTGTTGATGGGCTTTATGATTATTAGTTGTCAATACTGATTGATTATGTTTGGAACTAAAAGCCAGAGAAAAATATTATTTTACAATGATTACAAATATTATTTAAAAGGAATAAATATTATTTCAAACAAGGCATTCATATTTAAAATAATGCAACAAATACATGTAATACACATTTGGCACAGCATGATATTGATTATATTAACAAGCCTATTCCACATGAAAATATGGTGTTTTGATTTGATTTGAAGGATTTTGTGAAGTCCTGCCTAAGATGAGAAGTCTAAATATGAAATATTATCCACACAGGTCTCCTCTCCTCCAGAACAAACACACCACGTGATTTAACCCGGTAAAAACACCGATTAAAGCAGTTTCAGTCACAAATGAGTGTTTCTCTGATGCTGTTTGGCATGTTGCAGTATGAATGATAAATAAGGCAGTTACTCATAAAGATATTTGTATAGTGAACCAGCAGAAAAGTTTCCTACTCTCCAACCCACACACACCACAGAGCTCTCAGACACCGGAAACAAGCTCAGGCTTTAAGCAGCTTTAAAGAATAAAGGCAGAGCTGTGACACAGCAGAGAGAGGAAGGTGTTACAAAGAGAAAAAACAAACACAGTAAAATGACAATAAAAGAAAAATAAAGCTGAGGACATTGAAGGTTTACTGCTGCTGCTACTAATAACAGTAATAATTATAGTTACAATAAGTAACAGTGATTAAAACAGGCTTTTATTCTGAGGGTTTTACATCTGTGGCAATGTGAGATGAAAACGAAACTAAAGTCAAACTGCATACAGTCTATGGTGCTGCATCGATAAGAAGGCACCCGACTGTTTGCAACCACATTGAATCCAAAGATCAGATAGACAGTCATGAAGCTTCAGCTGGACCTGCTGTGTTTTTGCCTGCTGTGTTTCACTGGAAAAACTCTCTATGATGAAAAAGGTAAGAACCATTAACTTTGTAGTTTATGAAGGCACAAGTTTGTTTGACAGGAGGTTGGGCTCAGCACTTCCGTGTAGACCTTGGTTAGTTTGTTGGCTCGGTCGCCTAAAGAAAACACTAACTGAAGAGTATTCAGGCAAGGCAAGTTTATTTGTATAGCACAATTCAACACAAGGTAATTCAAAGTGCTTTACAGAGACATTAAAAGCAACAAGACACAATTTAAAACAATAAAAACCGTCAATTAAAAAGGGAAATAGAAATTGAGAATGATAGTGATAATAAAATACAGTAACATAAAATAAAAACAGGCTCAATACATTGCATCTAAGAGCACTGCATACACAGATACAACATTTGCATAGCTGCCTAAGCTATACGGCCAAGGGTCCAGGCCGTGATGGCCTATATCACTCCTGCTACTCCTAGCCACCAAACAGTGCTCTTAGACAACATTTAAGTTTAAGTTTAATTTCAAAAACCGGCTCTGTCAGAGATTTCAGCTAGGATCTCTTGTCCCTGGCTCTGAACCAGCTTGAATTTGGTTGGTCGGGTCTGTTTTTTAATGAGTGTATAGGACGTCTCCCTTAATAATACACCCAATGCGCGCCCACTATTTGCTCTTGAGTCCTTCACTCAGAGTCTTACCGTCCCGCCGGACACAGGTTCCACACACTGGTCTTATTCAGATTGTAATGAACTCTAAAGATCCATCACAGGACGTCTCCCTTCTAGATCTGAATTCACAGCGTGCTCCCCAGTGTCGAGTCACAGCAGCTGACTCAGACTTCCCGATCACCCCCCGCAGGGATGCCGACAGCCCAACCTCTTAATTCCTTAGACTCTGAAACCTCTCCTATTGGAGATTTCAGCCCAGACTCAGTCCTCAGCCCTGAAATCTCTGACATTTGCAGCCGATTTAACAATGAACCCAAATAGAACAGTCAGGATAAGAAAAGAAGTAGAATAATAAAAGGCATAAATCAGCAGTGTGTAGTTAAAAAGTACGGGCAGTAGAATACAGCAGGTAAGTATTTAATCTAAGAGTACGCTTCAGTAAACAATAGTGTTTTTAGCCCTGATTTAAAGGAGCTGACAGTTTGAGCAGACCTCAGATCTACAGGAAGTTTGTTCCACAGGTGAGGAGCATAATAACTGAATGCTGCCTCACCTTGCTTGGTTCTTGTTCTTGGAACACACAACAAACCTGTTCCAGATGACCTAAGGGGTCTGGATGCTTCGTAGGGAACCAGTAGATCAAGCATGTATTTTGGTCCGAGACCATTCAGGGCTTTGTAGACCAGCAGTAAGATTTTAAAATCTATTCTTTGACTCACAGGAAGCCAGTTCTTTGACTTCAGAGCAGTGTGTAGCGTAGCATAGCTCACAAACTCAAGACAGTCGTTTATTTTGTGTTAAATATGGAGCTACATTAGGGTCAAAAGTTTTGTACTTGAAAAAATAAAATTTGAAACTGAAAATTTATGTGTTGATCTTGAATTTTGAAAAATACAACAATGTATTCAAAATAAAAATAAGTGTATGAAACATTTTTTTCAGGTTAAATATAATTTTGATTCACTTTGGTAATTCTTTTGAATAAATAATTTATTTTCACTTTTCACTTCCATATATATTTTAACATTTGAGGTCTTATTTTTTTCAGTTGTAGCCTATGTTTTATCTTTTCAGATTCAGATCTTATTTTTTACAGTTTCAAATCTTATTTTTTCACTTTTGAGTTTCAGACTTTTGACCCTGATGTGGCATGGGGGGCGTGGCATCAACTGAGAGGGGTGTGGAATCATGAGTGACAGTGCCTTCAGGGAACGTAGGAACTAAAAAAATTCTGACTCAACACTTATATACCTACACCATATTCATGTGACTGGCAGTGTAAAAATTGATGCCAGTGACAAACTTCCATTTAGAAATCTGTTTTAGACAGTACTGAGCACCAATTGCGGTATAAGAGCGATAAATTATGCCAGATTTTGCAGTTCAACAGCCACATTTTAAGTGCTGATATGTCCGATTTCCACATAGCACTGTGAATGCAGCGTAGTGTCCACTTCGCTTGCGATGATGGCGTCCGATCGGTCGGGTCAATCTGCTGGAGCCCATACATCCAGCAAACATAATTTATCGCTCTTATACCACAATTGGTGCTCATTACTGTCTAAAACAGATTTCTGCCAATCACATGAATATGGTGTATATAAGTGTTGAGTCAGATTTTTTTTAGTTCCTACGATCCCTGAAGGCACTGTCACTCATGATTCCACACCCCTCTCAGTTGATGCCACTCCCCCCACGCCACATCAGGGTCAAAAGTCTGAAACTGAAAAAAAAAAAGATTTGAAACTGAAAAAAAAGATCTGAAACTGTAAAAAATAAGATTTGAATCTGAAAGGATAAAACATACAACTGAAAAAAATAAGACCTCAAATGTTAAAATATATATGGAAGTGAAAAGTGAAAATAAATTATTTATGCAAAAGAATTACCAAAGTGAATCAAAATTATATTTAACCTGAAAAAAAACCGTTTCATACACTTATTTTTATTTTGAATACATTGTTGTATTTTTCAAAATTCAAGATCAACACATAAATTTTCAGTTTCAAATTTTATTTTTTCAAGTACAAAACATTTGACCCTAATGTAGCTCCATATAAAAATGCACCAAATTCAGTAGGCCTACATATTTAAATTAATGTATTTCAAAGGAATCTGGAAATTGAACATTGCAGATAGGCATTCTGATGACTGTGGCAAAATCCAATATGGCTGCCGACTAGTAACCATTTCAGCTCTAACATTTGAACTAGATGAGCCACAAATGCAAAGTTGGTGTTTATTTGATGTTTTCTGCCCATGAGAAACACATAGGAGTGCTAATTTAATGATTGGATGCATCTGGACCCCTAATTTGCATATTCCCAAGATGGTGGCAAATTAAAATAAGTGTTGTTGTTTTTTAACAAACTTGGTGTTACATATGTTTAAGCATTAGAAACACATTAGAACATGCAGATTCAGTATTTATTGCTAAATCATATTATGTTTTATTTATGTCCTCTAATTTGCATATTACCAATATGGCCACCATCCCAAAAATTAATTTACACACTCATTTTCACCCAGATTGAGTTGTAAGGATCAGCTGTTTCCATGTTGTGATCCTATGTCCAGAGTGATATTGTTTGTCCACCATATCCACAATCAAGTTCATATGAATCCTGGGTAATACTCCTCTAACCATGAGCACGCATTTGCCCACTGAGAAAGGTATAAATGTAACCAGCCAATCCAGACCTGCCTATCTGAACATTTGCGGACCCCTCAGTATATAAGGAGACAGATTCCTGTGTGTGACATCCTACACCCTCTTCAGCGAGCCACAAAGCAGTGTCAGGGCCCCTATGCAGAGGGTTTCATCTGTGCTGATAGAACTAGGGTTATGATATGGTTCATTGGTCGGTATCTTTAAAAAGCATGAGATATCAATAACAGTAAAATTGTTGGTGAAATAATTCTGAAATAATCTTACATCATTCTGCTGATTTCAGGAATATTGTCAAAGATTTTGGTGACATTTCGTTAAAAATGAGATGAAACAGAAAATGTTTCAATGATGTTTTTATGTTCCAGGACCAGCGGCCATCAAAGTGTTGGTGTCAGAAGGGAGTGATGTTACATTACCCTGTTCCCTCAGCACCAAGGAGAACATCGAGCAGAAACTCTTTGACTGGAGGAAACATGATGGTATGACGGGGGTGTTCATGTATGATAAAGGCCTCCATCATAACAACGGTGGTTCAGGTCAAGATGAGCAGTTCAAAGGTCGAGTCTTTCATTTCCAAGATGAGCTGAAACACGGCAACGCCTCCATCATCATCAGAAATACAAAGATGGCTGACAGTGGAGACTACACCTGCTTTTTTCCACTTCTTCAGACACCTCAAATATTCCACATTGATCTTGCTGTTGGTGAGTGTTTCTAAATACGAGCAGAGAGGGAGTGAACACAAAAAGCACATTATTACATTTCTGATCATGTAATTGTTCTTTCTAAGTTATTCTTTATAATGTGTTGACAGTTTCATCTCCAAAGCCATCTGTCACAGTCCTCAATGCCACAGATGATGGAGTGCAGCTGCAGTGTGAGGTTCATGGTGCTTCTCCAAAACCTAAAGTAGAGTGGAAGGACAGTGATGGAAACATCCTTCCTGCTGAAGAACCACAGGTCACAGACAGAGGAGGCAGCTATGACATCATCCTCCAAACTACTGTGACCAAGACCGACCGCTATCACTGTGTGGTCACACAGGAGGAAATCAACCATCAGATTCATGCTGAGATATCTGTGGATATCACTGGTAAGTTTCCTCCTTGAGGTGCTCATGTGTTGTATTTTTAGTTTTGATAGATTTTAGCAGCACATTGAACTGTTCTCTATGTGTAGTCAATGATCAATCTGCTGTACATGATACACAGTTACATTTTGAGTGTTACATCAGCTTTTTGTCATGTGTTTCAGGCAACAGCTGGAGCAATATTAATGTTAAATGGCTTATTGCTGCTGCAATTTTAGCCTTTTTTGGTCTTGATGCAATTTGGTGGTATCGCAGGCTCAATAAGAGGATTGTTAGAGGTAAGTTTTAATAATATATTCTATCAACATATCTGTCCAGAGTCTTTACAGTTGTGTTTGTCTCTTCAGATATGAACCAGTCTGTTTTATACAAATCTCACTGAGACTACATTAATATATGAGTCCTCTGGTTCTAATAATGAATAAATAAAAATAAATAGTTGTGAATATAATACAAGAGCTATTTTTCCGAATTAGTGCACATGTTACAGCAGAGGGCCTCGTTTCTCTGTTTTCAGACAGTTTATCGTTAAAGTTACGAGATCCAATTAGAGTCCTACATCAAATATAAATGAATCATTTTATATTACATTTTAAAAACTAGTTAAAGAAGATGCAAATGACATTTCCTCTTAACTCCTTAGAGACACAGCCCCAGACATTAGGACATCGGATGAAAAATAATGTTCAGCGCATTGCTGGCTGTGGTACAAGGACTCAGACTGAACCTGAGGATCTTCAGTCATGTTCTGGTACAGTATACACAGTATGGGGTCAGGACCTGCAGTGCAACCAGGCTGACACATGAAGTGTCCTAAAAGTGGTCAATGAAACTTTAAAATCAATTCTAATTCTAATACTGAGCATTTATAGTCGACCACAAAACTGCCCTGAATTTATGAGCTAACTAACAAATACACATCACTGCACCTTTCAAGAGAATCAATCTGCACATTAACTATATTTCCAAACAGACACTGATGAATAATACGTTTGAAAATGTATGTCTGAGGGGTGACTGCCTGAGTCGGATCAAGAAAGTTCAAATTTTCTTGAATATATTTTTGTTTTATTTTTCTGCAGGGTCAGAGGGTTCCAAGACTGCAGAGAGAGAGAAGGAGCAGCAGCCACTGAATACGGGTGCACATGACTCTCAGGCAGCAGCACCCCCTGATTCAATGAAATCTCAAGAACACCTTGAGGGAAATTTCTAAAAAAAATTGGCACAAACATCCACTTGGACTCAAGGATGATCAGATTCAATTTGGGTGGTCGGGATAACTGTGATAACTGTTTTTGTTTGAAAAATTGATAAAAGAAGGATAGAAACTAGACAAACAACAGATTTACTGAAAAACAGCCTTCTTATAAAAGTATGTTTTGAGGAGTGTTTTAAACAAAGACAACCTAAGTTCCTCAGGTAAGGAGATCCACAGCTGTGGGACAAGTAAATCTATTTCAATCAGGAGAGACTCTTTAATAGTAAAAAGATCATTTATTAACATGTGCACATAAGAATGAAAAATGTGGAAAGCCTTTGGCGATTAGACCCCGTAGAGATGGTATGATTTAAGGAGGGTGATGAATCCATAGTCGAATAGGGACTGCCTAAAATGACAGCTGACAGCAGCAGAGGAGAGAGCAGATTTAAAAGTTTGCAGTAGCATCCTGATTGGCTGATAGAGATCATGGTGAAGTTTGATTGAATAACTAGAAGAGTGAACACCCACAGTCAGCTGGTTAGAGGAAGCAGTGGGAGTGGGATGGAGAGCTGTGAATGGATGAGGACAAAGTGATGCTGTGTTCGTTTTGTACTCGGAGGTCGGAAGTGGGAAGTGGGAATGACGTCACCTCTGAGTTGACAACAGTTTTTACATTCTAGTTGACGATGGTGGACAAGTCGCAAAGCCGCAGATGAGGTTGACCTAATGTAAAACAAATAAGATAAAATTGCTATAAACAGTACTTTAGCAGAGTGTTTACTCACTATGTATGTGACCGGCAGCCATCTTGAATTCGTAAGTCGGGGTTGATGCGGTTGCTCCGAATTTCTGAGTTGGAAATCCGATCTCAGAGTGTGTTCGATTTTAAACTTTCGACTGTAAACTTTCAAACTGTTTGTGTTGTCATACACTTGTATCGTGCCTTTATGCCTTCAGCTGAAACTTGAAGAGAAGGCCTGCTGTGAATTTAAAAAGAAAAAAAATCTTACACCTGTTGAAATCAAGAAGGCCTCTTAACCCCAAGGCCATAATTCTATCTTATTGCTATGGGCTACTTCATTTGCACTTTTCTAAGTTTTAAGGTTTGTCTCAGTATTATATTAGTATTAAACAATGTTTTTGTGTTTAAAGAAAAGCTTTAAGATTCAAGTATTGAGTGGTGTTTTAACACAAGTATGAGACTGAAGTGGCAGATATGTTTTAGGCCTTCACTGTGCTGTGTATCAGACTGTTACATTCAACCCTTTGATAATGACTGAGATGCCAAAACATACATCTTGTGTTTAGTTCATTCATGTTCGTGTCATTATCACAATTAAAAGTGTCATTGAGATTTGGTTGCAAGACTTCTGCAGGAGGCAAAATGATGTTGTATGATATTTTTATATTCAGACCAAAATACAAGATTTGAACTATGAACAAAATTTGCAACAATGCTGTAAAAGTGTCAAATATAGTGTAAAACATTTGTCACTTTATTCATATATTGTACCTATTTTTATATTTTGTGCCTTTACAAATGTTTGCTCATGAGAGATACATTTGTTGTGTTCATGTCTCAGGTGTCAATGTTCTCTCAGCAAGAATGTGAATGTGTACTTGAGAGAATGTTGACATTTTCTTTAATTCAATTGCAATCAGTGTTTAAATGTTACTATACTGTTGAATAAAACATGCTGACATTATGATTTGTGGTGTGACTGTTTGTTCAGCTTGTGGTCAGTTTCTCAGACAGACGCCACCTGCAACACCTGTTTCTGTAGATGACACTTTGAACACACAACACTGTTTAACTGTTAAATGTTTTCCTCCATTTAAATAAAGTAAATCATTTCAGAGGCAAGTCGTACACACACCCTCTGCTGACTAATTTCTATCTTCACTGTCCAGTTTGGTTTTAAAGCCTGTCATAGCACTGAAACAGAACTTTTGAAAGTTTTTAATGATCTTTAATTCGCCACTGACTCAGGGAATTCTGCCCTTCTTATGCTCTTAGACCTCTGAGCTGCCTTTGATACAGTGGATCATAGTTTCTTTATTGCTCGCCTAGAGCATCACATTGGCATAAAAGGAACTGCGTTTTAGTGGTTTAGGTCCTACTTGACTGACAGAAGCTTCTCTGTCAGCCTTGGTGATTGTGTGTCCTCCTCAGCACCTATACCTTGTGGAGTGCCTCAGGGGTCCATTCTTGGGCCTATCCTCTTTTCCCTTTATATGCTCCCCCTGGGTTCAATTCTGAGAAAACATGGCATTGCATTTCATTTTTATGCAGTTGACACACACATTGATCTGCCTTTAAACAAAATGACACCCTCCAGCCACTGCTGGACTGTCTTCAAGACATTAAAGCATGGATGGCCTTAAATGTTCTAAGTTTTAATGAAGAAAAGACTGAGATTCTGATATTTGGACCCAGTAGTGGCTGTGTTGGCCCCAATATGGACCTGAGCAATGTAAGTCCATAGTAAAATCATCCGTCAGAAACCTTGGTGTGATCATGGACAGTGGGTTTAATTTGGATAAACACATAAATTCAGTCGTCAAATCTATCTTTTATCAACTGAGGCTTTTATCTAAGGTTAAGTCCTGCCTCTCTTTTAACAACTTTGAAAGACCAGTGCTTGCTTTTATTTCTACCCGTCTGGATTATTGCAATGCCTTTTATGGCAAGAGAGAGCACATTTCTCCCGTGCTTTCCCGAGCCTTCACTGGCTCCCTGTACTTTTTAGAATTGATTTTAAAATTTTAACCTTCGTTTATAAATCTTTACATGAGCTAGGCCCCATTTATTTGTCCGATGTTTTAGTGGCACATGCACCTCCGCATGCTCTCAGGTCTGCTGACCAGTCGCTTTTAGTTGTGCCTAGATCTAGGCTAAAGCAGAGGGGAAACTGGGCCTTTTCAGTTGCAGCCCCCAAACTCTGGAACGAGCTGCCCCTGCATGTCAGACTGTCCCCCTCACTGCCTGTTTTTAAATCACGTCTTAAAACACATTTTTATTCTTTGGCTTTTAACTCTGTATGAGAGTTTGGCATTTCTGTCTGTGTTACCCGTTTGTGTTTCTTTTATTGTGTTGTTTTTATACTCATGATTGTTCAGCACTTTGGTTCAACAGCTGTTGTTTTAAATGTGCTTCATAAATAAATTTGATTTGATTTAAGGTTTTGAATGCAGGACTTTTACTTGTAATGGAGTTTTTCCACTGTGTAGTTTTGGTTCTTTCACTAAAGTAAAAGATCTGAATATTTCTTTCACCCTTGATGAGTTACACTAAACAAATCTAAAAATCTGCCTCTCAGAACTACAAGTCCCATGAGCGGGCTCGCCGTCTTACGTCATCCAACGTCGACGGTCGTACAGTGACGTAGCGCGCAGCCGCCGGGAGAAGTTTTGAAAATAAACGTGATACTTTTCCCCCACAACATTTAATGTCAGCGCTGTTTCGTTCACAACTTTCCGTCACATTTTAGCGGAACTTCTTGAAACGACGAGTTGAGCTGAGGAGCAGAACGAAGAAGAGGAGGAGGAAGCTCTTCTTCAGGTGAGTGTGTCACATTTGAAACAGTGTGAAGTTGCTAGCTGAAGCTGTTTGTGTGTCTGACATGAGGCAGCTTTCAGCCCGCACTGCTGCTCTGTAACTGACCCTAACGTTGATCACAGGGAGGGGAATGTGTGGGTTGTAACATTGAGAAAAGAGCAGGTGAACCGAAGGAAGCGGCGGGAACTGACGGTGGTTAGCTAGGTTTGCTAACTGTCACCTTCTTGCTGCGTTAGCTGAGCTCACAGCACAGAGCAGAGAGTGTCCTCTGAGCAGCAGCAGCAGCAGCAGCAGCGGTTGATGAGCAGCTGTCCTGACCAGAGGACACCTGTTGTTGTTGTTGGTGGTGGTGTGGATTCACAGCAGCAACACGGAGACATCTCCCTCTGTAATAATCTCTTTTAGTATCTGACAGCCTGCTCCGTGATGTCTCAGCGTCGAACTACACGCAGCCAACTGCGGGTAAGTATCAGGAAACTAAACTTATCAAACAGGGAGAGGATGTTTTTAAAGAGGGGACATCAATGTGTTCCTCAGCTCTGTGTTCCCAGTGGTGGAAAGTAACTGAATACATTTACTTAAGTACTGTTTTTAAGGTGCTTGTATTTACCTGATTATTTCCATTTTATACTTTTTCTATAATTCTACTCTATTACATCTCAGAGGGAATAATTGTACTTAATACTGCACTACATTTGTCTGAAAACTATACACACATTCTTGTGAATATGGACAAATCATGTCCTTAAAAAAAAACAAAAAAAAAAAAAAACGACATAACTTATCAAGTCTGGAGTGAAATATTATTTTTTAAATATTTATTTAGTTGAAATAAATATGATTTATTGACTATTTTGATCTGCTTTCATTTTTTAAAACTTTAAATGTGCCCTGTGTCATATAACAGCTTTGCCCCAGACAGGAATTCACAAAGTCAAACAGTTATATATATTATATTTTTTATTTTTATGAAAACACTGGCCTTTTAAAGATGTTGGTGAAAATTCTCCGGCATCCATGTCATGGTAATCTTAAGTGCTTTATCGCAGGCAGCTGGACTTGCTTGAGTTTGTTGAAGACGTTTCACCTTGACGACAGCAACACTGGCAAGCCTGCTATCATTAATCATTTATCAAGTTTCAGCAGAATCATACTGCGATTGAGCGATGAGAAGTGAAACGTTGTCAAGAAACTCAATCAAGTCCAGTTGCCTACGATATAGCACTTAAGATTACCTTTTAAAGATGTGTCCCAGATATTTGTCAACTCCACTGTAGTTCTACAAAAACATAATTTAATCAGGTATAAAAGGAGAAAGCTATATCACAGATTCTTGTCTCACTTCCTGCTTTCCTAAAAGACAGGAATGCTACTCAAATTCTACTTTTTGATAAATGTTACTACCGGGTGTGTCTCACACATAACACTTAAACTCTACAGCCCTTCTAAATCAAAACTAAATAAAAAGTATGGTTTATAAATGAGTATCTTGATCAGCATTAAGAGAACTCTTTGCACCTTTGAAAAATATAATGGCCTCTCACTACGACTCCTGTGCAGTTAATAAATATATTACTTTATGTCAGCTCTGTCAGATCTGACCTTCTGACATCCATCGTGTATGCTGTTGAAGAAAAAATAAATCACCAGGAGGTTTAATAGTCAAGCTTTTAATCTTTTAAAATATATTTTACAGTCCAAGTGAAGAGTAAAAACCACCCCCCAAAAATTAAGGTTTTGTCACAGTTCTCAAGAATGAGTGAGTGATGATACTTGAGGAGCACAAACTGGAGCTCATCACAGTTTGATTCTGCTGGAACTCAATAAATGATGACCGACAGCCGGCTTGCCAGAGTCGCTGTTCTGAACAGCTGTTAAAGCTTTAGGTGTAACAGCTGACGTGATCGGACAACATGCTGTACAAACTAGTTCTTCTCCAGCAAAACCCGACCCTGACATTGTTTATTGTAAAGGGAGGAAATTAAGAAATTTTATTTTGTAATTTTTGTGCAAATCACATTTATAAAAAACTCAATACTGCGAATAACTGCAACAAAACAAATCTAAAATCTAGTACTTACACATTTAATGCAAACACTGACACATGGTGCAGGTGTACACATATTTCATGTCGATTGATGGTTGTAGCATACATGCACAGTTTTTGAAACTGATTCAACTTTCCATCTTGTTCTTCCTTCTACCCTCCTCACTCTTTTTCTCTCTTTCCTCCTCACCTGTCTCTCCTTCTTCTACTCCTCCTCACCTTCTTCTGTCCTCCAGGCAGCGATGTCTGCCCCAGAAGAGGAACCGCCGGCCTCCGTGTCAGCCGTCCTGTCGTCTGCCCTGTCCGCTGCCGTGTCAGCTGCCATGGTGGTTGCCATGTCTGTGGATGCTAAGGCCGATCTTGCCACGCTGCTTGACGAATGGGAAGCAGCGCAGCACGGCACCACAGAGCGGCTGGTGTCCATCCTCACCAAGTAAGCTTTTGAAAAGCTGTGATCTTAGTGTTTTTTTGTTTTATTGCATAAGCATGAACAGATTTTGATGTTGGACCTCTCTGTGCACCTCTCTGTGTCTCTGGGTTTTTTTTTTACAAGGAGGTGAGTATGTCTCATCTCTGTGTTTCCTGCAGAATTTCTGAGCTGATTGAGCGGGAGACTGGAGAGTATCACAAAGCAGACCCTGATCCATTTGATGACCGTCATCCAGGTTATCATCTTTTATGCTTTCAAAACCATGTTTTGGTTCAAAGTCTGCATTTCTGTCCCTGATGTGATTATCATAGATCATCTTTGAGCTTTTTTGCATTGTAAATGTGCCAGTCTGGGTTTTATTGAGCTGAACTGAAGCTTCTGTTAATCTCAGTGATGAGTTGTTGAGTTTGTAACTCCTGTTTAACTGTTGCAGGACGAGCAGACCCAGACTGCATGCTGGGACAACTCCTGAAGATGCTCTTTATGAATGATGACTTCACTAATGCGGTGAGGACTGCTGACATTTTATTAAATTGTGCAGTGTGGTTTGTGTTGGCTGTGTGTACCAAAGTATGATGGACGAGTGTGTGTGTATGATTCTTAAACTTGCAAGTAAATATACTTGAGAATCTCTTGATCTTTTGGGGGATGTAATGATGATTTTTATTCCCTATAATGAACATATGTGTTTGGAATAAAACACATACAGTATATTCATGTATGCAACTAAGGATTATTTTCATTTTCGATTAAAGTGATGATTCTTTTGTAAAATCAAGTCTGTAAAATGTAGAAAGAATTGTGAAAAAAGGCCATCACAGATTCCCGGTGTCCAGAGTGACATCTTCAGATGTCTTGTTTTATCTGACTGACAATCCTGAGAAACTAGAACCAGAGAGTGATTTGCATTTTTGCTTGACTGATAAATTATTGATAAATTATCAAAGTAGTTGCTGATAAATTTCCTGTCAGCTGACTGATTATTCAAATAATTGTTTGGGCTCTAATATTCATGTTTCTTATTAAAACAAATCAATGTGTTTGGACAAATATCCACCTAATATTTATAATGTATTTAAGAAGCAGCAAATGGCAGGTCATTTACAATATACAGTGACAAAGAAATAAGCAGTCAGTCTGATGGTAAGACTGAATTGCTGTTTTGTTTCACTTCATTATTTTAAAAATATTCGGACAGATTTCGGAAAATAAATAACTTTAATACAAACAAGCATAATCTCAGTGTGACGATTTCTTTGTTTATATTTGTCAATGAATAAAGTTGTGTTGCTTTGATGTGTTCGCAGCTGATGGACACGTATATAATGACGAGCAGAGAGCTGAGCCTCAACACAGCCGCCTGTCGTCTGCTGCAGAACATCATGCCTGGCCTGGAGACCGCTGTCGTCTTCCAGGAGAAGGTAAAACCTAAAACATTTTACTATAGACTCGTGTGTCAAAGATGGCTTGGCTTTGTTAGACAGTGCACAGTGAAGGAGAATAAAAACATCAGTAGAGTAAAGCAGGTGGCGTAAGGATTTTTGCAGCATGTCTTGACTAGTAGTGCTGCAAGAAAGTAAGGAATAATGCATGAAAGCAACAGTGACTTGTTAGATAAATACTGCAGTTATATGGAATCCAGTTTAACTTCTTAAGCCATCAGGATGCTCAAGGTGGAAGTTGTCCATAAGAAGTCTCAGACAAGTGATTCATTCGAACACAGTAATCTATTTTAGGTTTATTTTCATTTTGAGGTGACAGTAAAGATGCTACAGCAAAGTGTTAGTAATGCTTCTCCACTGTGCCTCTGTCACCTGTGAATGAGTCCGCTCCGCTCTGTTGTGTGTGTTTGACAGGAAGGTCTGGTGGAGAAGCTGTTCTCTTGGGCTCGTGAAGCGGAGCGGCCGCTGTGCATCTACGCCACCGGCCTGCTGGCCAGAGCCATGAGCAACCAGGAGGTGGCAGCCAGCTATAGAGAGGAGAACGCTCTGCTGGTGCGTCCCCCCCCCTCACACACACACACACACACACACACATGCAGAAACAAACATTCTGTCATTCAGCGCACCACCCCACCTTTTTCCAAATACTGTGTTCACCCCAAGTTAAAGTTTGCATATCAGCTGCTGCTGATGTCTGAAAAGTTTTCACACCAA
This sequence comes from Epinephelus lanceolatus, assembly GCF_041903045.1. NCBI lineage: Eukaryota > Metazoa > Chordata > Actinopteri > Perciformes > Serranidae > Epinephelus > Epinephelus lanceolatus. The sequence continues at coordinate 49,791,672 of NC_135734.1, read as the reverse complement.
ATTCTTTATTTACTAAAAGTTTTCCTGTTCTCATGGAGGATGTTAGAGTCCAACTGAAATTAAATGGCAGGTTTTTTTGTCTTCTACAGCATCTGCTCTGTAAATCACACGTTTCTTCTTTGATAGAAAATAATCTTTAATTAGGATTTTTTAGATTGAGAAACAGGCTCCAAAATAAACACTCATCAAGCACCAAATGTGGGTAGATTTTCCATTTGGCAAGTAAATCTTGGGAGGCTGTTTGCTAAAGCTGCACGATATGCAAACAAATCCTATTGTGATTATTCTGACAGATATTTGAATTGCAAAATGAGTTGTGAATGGTCATTTTTCATTTCATCTTCATGAAAAGGGAAAAAATGATGATGATGTGGTACCAAAGAAGCATGTTCTCTTACATCTGGAACATGACTTGTAGGCTGGTGCATCTGTGTAGCACCACACTGCTTCATTTGTAAAGGTTTAGGACACATTTTACCTTTATTTAAAAATTGCAGCTCCTGCCTTTGGGATATTGCACTTGGTCATGTTGTATTTTCAATAATATTGTGATTATGTGCAGCCCTACTGTTCGCCACACTGGCGGATAAATATTGTACCAAAATAGTCATGTTATAAAAAACTATGCCTAGAGTCTGTATCGTGTTTTGGTGTCATTTAGAGGCAAACTGCTCTGCTGACAAAAATGAAGAAATAAATATATATTTTCCCCTTTTTTATCCCCTGTCTCCCCAGAAGGGAGAAATTTATTGATGGAGAAGTTGTTAACATTTATAAATGTAGCAGAGTTAGCTGTGGCAACAAGATTATTAGCCTAAAATAACCACCAACCACAGTCTTGAAAAATTTCTTATGACTCCAATAACATCACTTGTTTCCTCTGAACATCCAGGTACCGATCATGATTCAGCGCCTGCACGAGCTGCAAACTGCAGAGGCCAAGTGTCACTATAGCCCTGCCAAGACGCTCCAGAATCTACCTCAGGACTCTCAGGTTGAAGCCACTCAAACCTCAAGCATCTCAACAGACCAGCAGGACAAGACGGAGGGGGAGGATGTGGGAGAGGAGGGAGAGAGAAAAGAGAGAGACGGAGAGAGCAGCAGGTCGGTGTCAAAGGCCACTTCCAAACCTTTGTCACTGCTCTGTTCGGCCCAGAAGAACGGCGGCTCCAGCAGCAGCTCCACACGACTGCTTCCAGACTTTGTTTACCAAGCGAGGCCAGACTCTGCCTCCAGGGAGACGGACGACAGGCAGGGAGGAAGAGGTGGAGGAAGGAGATGGGCGGTGAAGGAGAATGGGAGAAAGGCTAAGCAGAAACTCAACTTCACCTCCTCCTCCGGCAGGACCGAGGAAGAGGAGGTGGAGAGAAACGATTCTAGCGAGCAGCTGGCCAGCAGCACCTCCTGGTCTGAGATGAGCTCCATGGTGATCGGCTCCGACTACAGCCTCTCACCTCTGAGCCCCGCCATGGAGCAGAGGCTCATCCTGCAGTATCTGACACCGCTCGGAGATTACCAGGAGGTGAGACGAACAAAAACAACACGCCAGATAATACACACAACAACACCAGTAGTTAAAATGAATCTTAAAATACGTTTTTCTCCATAACCAGCATAGATGTGTTTGTCCTCAGACGGCAGTGGGCTCTTTGATTGTCTTCAGCCCTCCATATTTTAATCCCTAATTTTACTCACACTCAGTTTTCCTAAATCAACTGAAAGGTCAATGATTTTTCTCTCTGTGCTCTTCAGTTGCTCGCCGTCTTCATGCAGCTGGACACCCGGTCGCTGCTGATGAACTACATCGACCTCAGGCAGACCAAAAATGTCCAGCTCACCTTTGATGCCCTCCTGGTAAGACTCCTTAAAAGCCCCAAAACAAGTAATGTAGAGTTATTTATATTTTTTATTTTTAACACAATTAAGTAACACAATTAATACAAGTAACTCTGTTTTTTATATTAAAAGACAAATAAAACTCTCACACAGAGATGGGCGATATGACAAAAATCTTAAATCCTCTAAGAAATCCCATGTCCCATCTGCAGGTCTGTGTAAGGTTTTATTAAATGATTATAGTGTGTAAAAAAAACTGCTGTATTTGCTGTGTTAAAGTGGTTTACTCATATCACCTATAGTTCGAAAGCTATGCTCCTTGCGGTTCAGTTGATGTGGACCATTTCAAGATACAACCACCACAGCAGGTTCAATAAACCCTTCTGTCAGAGAAACAGCAGTCAAATAAACAGTTATTACTCTCCTATGAAGCGTTATTGTAATTCACAGATCGACATTATGCTGAGAGAAACGGTCCTCATACACTTCCAAAGGTCCAGACGATCTGAATCCAGCAAACTATTTAGACCAAACACATTATTACATCCGTAGATATCCACATACTGCAGCTGCATCATTTTGATTCTGACCCCTTAGTGTCACATTGGTAGCTCAACTCCTGACCTTTTCATTGACACTTCACTTGAGCCAATAGGAGCGTCTGTGTTGAAGGAAGTGCCCACCCTACTTTTTGCGGCCTTACAGCCAATCATTGGCCAGCGATTGGCCCGATGGCTTTTGGGTCTTGTAGTCAGGAGTTTTTAGCCCCTTATTGTCTTCACAGACTGTTATAAATGAATATAAATGTTAAACAAATCTCTCCGATTGTTGTTTCAAGAAGTATTTCTTATCAATTTAGGTTTTCTAGAAGTGTTTCTATAAACAGTAAGCTCCTAAATTGACATTTCTGTCTGTGTTAACTTGTTTAACTCATATTCACGCATTCAGTACATTATTTTGTCGTCCTTTTTTTGAAAAGCGCCTGGACAAAACCTCAGAAAAACTTGTGTAAAATGTTTATTTTTGATGATATTGTTATCTACTTTGAATCTGGACTAGGTGAGACTTCATGCTATGGTCCCATTGTGTTTCCTAGATAATATCCCTTAGTTCAAGTCATCTGCAGCATCTTTTTTTCAAGACAATATTCAGACGAAATTAAAAATAAAACATTTCATCTAGTATGTCGACCTGTAGCTCAATGACCGAAGCACTTACAGTGATTCTGACTAATGGGGGAAAAAACAGAGTGTTACCTTTCAAATGAGATGATGAATGTGTATGTACCAAAAATGGAACAAGAACAGTTGTCTGTTTACTTCAGGTATGCCTTGGATAGGTGTTTCAGGTAGATTTTATAGAATGCTTGTATCACAGTATGCATAATTTTGTATCACATTAACAGTATATGTCACTACACAGTAATTGCTCTGTAAATTCAATCAGAAATGATTTAGAATAACCATAGCATACTTCATCACATTTTATTTTCTTATTTTATTTACAACTTCCATAAAAACAAAACAAAAAACTGCATCACATGAAACAACACTTGATTTAAACACTAAAGGCTCAAACCCGTGAAGCTAAAGGCTTTCAAAATGAAAGCTTTCAGGTTCCAGAGAACAATAATTTTTAGTGTTACAGGTTTCCTTAGTTACAACCTCACTCTCCTCTCCATGTCCGCTGAAATCACGTTACCTTGTGAGCTGAATTCATGAGATCATGTGAAAGCCCAGCCCTGATTTGCTCCTTAGTCTGCCCCGTGTAGCTCCTGCATTTGAAACAGTATTGCCAAATCTCTACCTGTGGACACATTTCTGCCCTGGCACGCTATCTACCGTCATTTCATCCAACCCTGTCATCACACAGTGAAAATTCTGCCCTTTTTAAATGTAAATTTTCCAAACGTTTTATTGGTTTGTTTACATCAATTTTAGTTTCTAAAAACCTCAGTAAAAAGGTCTGTATTTTCTGTTAGAGACACAACATGCTCTATTTTTCCTTTACAAACCAAACCTCTTAATTGTCTTTGTAAATATAGTAATTTAAAAGATGACACACGAGTAGTGATTCAGTCTTGAAGCAGCCAAGCAGTTGTTTCTGCAGCTAGTCACCCAGCCTGCAGCCTGTAGCCTCTCCCCACAGAGGAGCGTGTCTGTGTGTAAAGGATAAGATAAACTGTGGTGGGTGGAGCGCTGCTGTTCTCACTAGTGTCTCATTTACACCACAAAACTGTCTAACCACAAAAATGTTGAAGAGGTTGTGGTTTCACAAATGTGTTTTGTGGTAGCAGGATATCCGCAGGTCTTAAAGTCTTAAAAAAACACAGAATTCAGTTCACTCAAAAAGAATAAAAAAAAAATTCCATTTACAAACATCTTTAATATTTTTCTCGCCTCCTGCACATTACAGTAACATTACCAACACACTTTGTGTATGACTGTGGGCTGACAGGAGACGTTATACACCTTTTAAACTCATGGTGCGGTTGTTGTGACAGTGAACTGAGCTGCAGGAGGCTGTTTGAGTCAGCACCATCAGACCCGCAGCAAATACTGTCACTTACTGTCAGCTACAGGAACATCAGGTCACAGCTACATCAGCTCGTAATGATGAGTCTATTTTAATAACTTTGATTAACTGAAATCAGTCATTATCAATTAAACCAGCCATCCACAAGGGCCAATTGATTAATTATATTTCCAGAAAGTATTGTTACATACAGTTTGAAGGTACTGATAAGAATGTCAAGAAATTCATGCACTTATTAAGTAATTATAGGTTTTTTCCTTCGTACTGATTTGCTGTCATTCTTTGACAAGTATCACAGTGAAAAACAGGCAGTTGCATTTTATATAGTTTTAGATAGGTCTTAAAAAGTCTTAAATTTAACTTAGGCACACTGCAGAATCTCTGATAAGGGAAGCTAACTATGAATAGTGAAGGGACAACACACATAGTCATATCAACAGACATTTTAGGATACTACAGTGTTTGATGGCCACAGGCGCTAACCCTTAAAGCAGTCCATGTAATGGCCAAACTCATCTTTTTTGGTGTGAACAAATTTAAAAAGCCTTGTACAGAAACATGCTTTCACTGACTTCGAATGTTTCCTCAGTGGGACCTGATTAGTTGTATGATGTGTTAAACGGCCTCTTTATTGATTCAGATTTGTTGGTTTAAAATCAGATTTCTCAATCATGTGTTTTTTCCAAAATAACAAACGAGTACAGTAAGCTATACACATTTTCTACATTACTCATGAACTGAGTCCATCTCTTCTTTGTGTCTTTAGTATCTCGCCTCGCTGCTCCTCCATAAGAAGTTTGCAGCGGAGTTCATCGCTCAAGGAGGAGTGCAGAAGCTGCTGGAGATCCCGCGGCCTTCGATGGCTGCAACTGGAGTTTCACTCTGCTTGTACTACCTGGCATACAATCATGATGCTATGGAGAGGGTACAGTTCACACACAGACAAGAGATGAACACATACACAGCTAGTCTGAGTATTAGACCTTCAGTTAAAGATGATCTTGTATATCAAAACTGCTGTTTTCTTTAAGCACTTAATTTAAAGTTAAGGGTTTAATTTGTAGTTAAGGTTAGAATGACTGTTGCTGGAACGGACAATTAGTCAAGCAGTTTATCAACAGACAAAAAAGATAAATCAAGATTATGATCATGGTAATAAAAAAAAAATTACCGGATGCATCTTCACACATGTTAAGTTTTATCTGATTTTATGTGTGTTTTGTAGGTGTGCACGCTCCCAGACGGTGTGCTGTCAGACATGGTGTCCTACGCTCTGTGGCTGCTGGAGTCATCCCACGCCTCAGGCGTCTGCCACGCGACCATGTTCTTCTCCATCTCCTTCTCCTTCAGAGCGGTGCTGCAGCTCTTCGACCACCAGGACGGCCTGCGCAGGCTGGTCAACCTGGTCAGTGTGAAATCTTTCAGCTTATGTTGCCTCAAAGGCTTGCTGTGCAGGATTAAAAAGACAGTATACAGACTCATGCAAAAGTAATCCCTCTCAATCATAACTTATGACCCACTAGAAGTGTGTGGTTGTGTATTTGTCTGCATGCCTGCGTGTAGCCCTCAGCTGATAACAGCGCTCACACAAGGTCAGGAAAAAAAACACAAATATAGTGAGGTGAAATGCCAAGCGAAAGATACCTCGGAGTGACACTGGACAATAGACTCAGTTTCAACCAGCGCACTGATGACATCAGAAACGGAGCCACCAAACACTATCAGCCATCTGCAAGTGTAAAGGAATATATGATGCCCTCCGTCTCCTCCTCCTGGTGTACCAGAGCATTATTCAGCCAGTCCTTCTGCAGTGTTCCACCTGCTTCTCTAACATGTTATCAGTTATTAACAGGGCCAAACTCACACACATCACCATCACCACTGCCAGGATAATTGGTCTCCCCACACCGTACCTCACAGAGTTAAACATCAGGGCCATTGCACGCATCGCTGCCTCAGTAGAACAGGACATCTCACACTCACTCAATCACCACCTCACCCCACTGCCCTCCTGGCACAGGTACAGAGCCCCGAGGTGCAGAAGGGCTCGCTTTGGGAAGAGCCTGATCCCTGCAGCCATATCTGCCTTAAATAATGGGCCTCGCTGAACAGGCCTGAGTGTGTGCTGTTACTGTGATGTTGTCCATGTTGTTACTGTGTGCTGTGTTGCTGCTGTTGTCTGATAATGTATAGTACTGGGAAGAAGAATCTCCCCACTGGGACAATAAAGTCTGGTCTTTCTGTTAGATAGCTGGTGATTAGCTTAGTTAGCTTGCTAAAGTATCCACTTCTCTATCACAGCAAATGTCTTGTTTCAACAATGGTATGGTAGCTTGCAGTGTAGGGAGGAGGAGCTAAGTTTGAACATTGTGTTTAGAAACAGTAACTGATAATTCCTGCAGCCTATACCTTTAATAATTTAAATGTGGAGCAGGTTACATTTTGAATAACAGTATATTAGTGGTGTATTAACTGTGGTACCTGTTATAAAAGTCTTAACTGTCCCCTTGTCTTCCTGTAGATCAGTACTCTGGAGATCCTTAACACAGAGAATGAGGTGTCCATAATGAGTGATGATCAGGTCTTCTCCAACCGACAGACAGCCAAACACACCTGCATGGCCCTGCGCAGGTACTGTAACGAATGGATGGATGATTAAAATTTAAAAAATCCAGCACCAGTACCAATACCAGTGCCCTTAAAGTGATACCGATACCATTACTTCATTCAGTAGCCATAATGTGAACGGAGTAGTGTGTAGTATAGCCATACTTTTAAACCCTTTGGTGGCATCTTGGCACGCTGAGCTGCAAACTCTGTCAATACACCACGCGCACACACAGCACAGTGAAAGCGCTAACTGTTAGCATCACACAGCTAATGCTCCCTGACAGTCATTAAGGGGTTCAACAATAGAGTTAGAGTTTTGTTGTCTGTGTGTATTTGTTGGGAACATTAATAACTTGTGTTGGATATTAGCTGCTGCTGCTGTGTTAAGGCGTGCTGACCAGGCAGGCGTTGATTTGATCATTCACCAGTAGGAGAGCAGCTCCGGAAACGGCAGCAACAGAAAGTTCGGTGATCTGGCATGGAGTAGGGACGGTCTAGAATGTTTCGATACCACTTGGTACTGCGTTATTTCGTCTTTATCTTCTATCTACCTTGGGCTGGGTAACAGGCACTGATACTAGACCATTAATATTGGACCATTATCTAACAGTAGCTAGGCAGATGTAGCTGTTACATACATCTGACTAACTGAGGAATTCTCACTAAGAGAAGTTGGTTGTACTCTGCAGTCGCCACTGCTTGATATCACAAAATCCCCCTAAACATTCCCAGCAACAACTAAATGAATAGATCTGGATTATTAGTCTTTTATTTACTTCTTGCAGATGTTATAAAAGGGTTTAAAGTCTTCCCTGACACAACATGCAGACACACTGCAGTTGCTTTGAAGAACTACATCAGAGATATATAACTGTACCTACTCGTTGTACCTGCAGCTGTAAGCATGTTTAAGCACCAGTGTATTTACAGGTACATAGAATATCACGGAGCATTGATGGATCATTGATGTGTTCAGGTACTTTGAGGCCCACCTGGCAGTAAAGGCTGAACAGGTCAAACAGTCTCTGCACTCATCAGATGGAGGCATCATTGTTCCCCAGCAGCCATTTTATAAGGTATCTGGTTCATTTATCATCATCCTGTGTGTACAGAAATGTGCAAAAGGACCTGATAAACCTCATAAAGAACACAGTGTGTTCATCTTCTGACATATAAACCCCGTACTGTATGTATGTGTGTGTGGCTTCTCATTTCCAGGCGTATACGTACACCAGAGAGCAGATTATTGAGATGATGGAGTTTCTCATCGAGTGTGGGCCGCCTCAGCTCCACTGGGAACCAGTAGAGGTTTTCTACAAACTGTCCTGTGTCCCTTTAATGCTGCAGCTCATATCTACAGCTTGTGACTGGAGGACTTACTATGGCAGGTAAAGTTGCACGCACGCTTTAGTAGTTAGTAATAATCATGGGAAGGTCACTTAAGGTAAAGCAAAGAAATGTTATGAAGGTATATCTCCGTTCACTTTATAAATATCACACAGCATTCAAATACAGGAATAAAATAACTGCACCCTTTTCTTCACTTTCTGTGTTCCTCTCCTTGTATCTGTCTGTGCAGGAGTGACACTGTGCGTTATGCTTTGGACATCCTGGCCATCCTGATGGTGGTTCCTAAAGTGCAGTTGGTGCTGGCGGACACTGTGGAGGTTCTGGATGAAGCCAGATCTCCTGTCTCCACTGTGGGTCAGTAGTAGCCTGAGTGTCAGACTGAAGCTCCCAGAACCTTCAGTCTGACATGGCTTCCATTGAAGGCGATTTACAAGGGGGAGGGAATTTGATTTTTCCCTAACCAATCAGTAGAGATCAACGACTCACCCAGAATCTGACGTCATTAATATCCATGCCTCGGGGTGCCGAAAACAAGCGAGCATTGTCCGTTTAAAATGTCTCCGTCATCGTGCATGCCCAGCTGCATCGCCGTTAAATCCAGTTTAGCAGCTTCCTTAATTTGGTCCTCCATTAACGCGAGTAGTGGCGAAATACCTCGATAGCATCGTTAATGTGGTCTGTAGGATCTGTAGCAGTCGCCATTGTTGCTATCCTCACCAGTTACCCACCGGCGCACAGCTTGACATCAGCGTGGCGCTGATTGGCTAATCGCTAGACCCCCAGCGTTCATTGGTCCGTCCATCGTTTGGACGAGATAAATCGCAAATTCATTGAAGTATGCCAGACCAGTAATGCAAGCCTACTCAGTTGAGTGGGCGGGGTCTATGGTCTGGAACCAGGCTAGGTCAGTAGAACGGTTCCCTAAGAAATTCATCCCGTGCATCTTCTGTCCTGGATGTGCATCGATGTGTCTCTTGTGTCCGCTGCAGGTATGAGCATCATTCTGGGTGTCGCTGAGGGCGAGGTGTTCGTCAACGATGCTGAGATCCAGAAGTCAGCTCTACAGGTGAGCAGATGGATTCATTCAGTAACTGATACTGTTTGTAAGCTGCGCAAGTGGCATGGCGATGTCGGTTCAGACTGAAACTATTGGTTGGATTGCCATGAACTTTTGTTGACACACTCATGTTTCCCAGAGGATCAGTCATACTGACTATGGTGATCCTCTGACTTTGCCCCTAGCGCCACCAGCAGGTAACATTTGCGGTTTTCAGTGACATGTCCTGATGAAGTTTGGTGCAGACATTCATGTTCCTCTCATTATGATTTCTAATAACTCTTAGTGCCATAATCAGGTCCAAATTATAATGTGTCTAATTCTTTGGTTTATGTTTAAATTCCTCCCAAACTAATAAGATTTATACAAGAGAAAATGAATTGCTTCTCTTGACAAAGTAAGCAGTAACCACACTAAAAAAGCTTCATGGTTTCACCTAATAACAGTGTTCTTATCAGTAAAATCCTCATTGATGAACAAATGAACTCTCTAGGAACATGGCACAGATACTGTTATCAGTTCATTTAACTTATTCCATTAGTTTATTAAATGAAACTATTTCAGAAACACACACAAGCTTGACAGTCATCAGTTTGTGCAGCAGTCTAACTCAGATTCTTCTCCCCTGTCCCACCCCAGGTGATAATAAACTGTGTATGCGCTCCAGACCAGAGCCTGAACACTGTGGGTGCTTTTGCTGTCACCCCCCTTAGGCCGTCCCTCCACCCCCAGCAGCCCCCCGCTCCCCACAACAGAGTGCTGGCTCACATGTGGCAACTGGTGCAGAACAACAATGGTATAAAGGTATGAATGAAAGGAGCTATAATGTAGATAATAAAAGTATGTCGGTCCCCAGTGTCACTGACCGTCCCTCACTCCCATACCTGTGTCCCCCCCAGGTGCTTCTGTCCCTGCTGTCGGTAAAGATGCCCATCACAGACGCAGACCTGATCCGTGCCCTGGCCTGCAAGTCTCTGGTCGGACTCTCTCGCAGCTCAGCGATCAGACAAATCATCAGCAAGCTGCCGCTCTTCACCAGCAGCCACATTCAACAGGTCAGCACAGGATGACAAAATAACAAACAGAAGTGCATGGAGAACATCGTGCTGTGTTCTGAAAATTACAGCAAACATCTGTCAGTCGGTCCACCACTTCGGTCTAAACTTAAATATCTGATAATTATCAGATGGATTGATGATATGTAATTACTTTGGTGCTCCTATTTTCACCTAGTGCCATCTAATCATCGGGTCTAAATTAAATTTGTCCAATAGTATTTTTAAAAAGAATTCTTAAAGGATCTGTCTATGACATTCAGAGTATTAAAGGTCCAGTGTGTAGGATTTAGGGGAATCTATTGGCAGAAATGGGATATAATATTCATTACTGTGCTTTCAGTAGTTTATAATCACCTAAAAATAAGACTCGTGTTTTTGTTACCTTAGAAGGAGGCAATTATATCTACACATGGAGAGGATCCTCTTTTATGGAGTCTGCCATGTTGGTCTACAGTAGCCTAGAATGGACAAACCACACACTGGCTCCTTTCCATGTTGGCCACCTCAGTTCTCCTATATGTTGGCCAGTGGGAGAGGTTAAACTTGGTTGTCATCTGTAAATCTGCAAATAATTGCTATGTAAAGATGTAGTGGAGTAATGGCATCCTGAGCAGAAAATGAAGTCACGCAACCTCTGTGTGTTGTAATCTGAGCTTCTCTGTTTTTTGTTGTGGTTGACTGTCTGGTGGCCCCTAATTGTACCTGCTCTGCATTGTGCTCATATGGTAGTTTCTCTCTGGTAACTGCCCAGGTTAGCACCATTAGCTGTTGCTATTGTTCGCAACAGCTAACAGTGCTCTTGCTGCTAGCCGCCAGCTCATTTTGAGAGCTGCGTGCATGCAACCTGAGTCAGACACTGAATTATAGATATGCTCCGTATGTCATATACAGCGTATAACGTGCACACTTTCATTTTTACCCACTTTCATAAACTACTTCACTTACTTAAGTTGAAAAATCTGCCACGTGATTCACTATTTAGTGCAGATCTGGATGGAGAGGTTTGTGTTTACTGTTGTCCAGTTTCTTCTCATATTTAAAAAGCATTCATGTTTCAGCTCATCAGACAGCGGTAACTGTGGAATATAACCCACACCATACCAAGACATACCACTCCTTATCATCTTCCAGTACTCATGTATTTTTTTTTTATCTTTACCCCCCTAGCTGATGAAGGAGCCAGTGCTGCAGGACAAACGGAGCGAGCACGTCCGTTTTTGCCGATATGCCGCCGAGCTGACTGAGCGAGTGTCTGGAAAGCCTCTCCTCATGGGAACCGACGTCTCATTGGCTCGTCTGCAGAGGGCTAGTGTGGTCGCACAGTCTCGGATCACCTTCTCTGAGAAGGAACTCCTCATGCTGATCAGAAACCACCTCGTTGCAAAAGGGCTCCATGACACAGCGAACACGCTTGTGAAAGAGGCGAACTTGTCCCTCTCATCCCTCTGTCCAAACTCTTCCTCCTGTGTCACCCCACCCTCCTCATCCCCAATGATTCCCAGGACTTGCCGGTCAGCTGGCGGGATCACAGCTCGTTTTGCCAGCCCTGTTGGATCCTCCCCTGTGTCCTCTATAGCTATAGCCTCCTCCACCACTCCCACTTCCTCTCGTTCCCTTGCTGTTCCTCACCCTTCATGCTCCTCTTCGTCTACTTCCACCCTCCCTCCTCCTCCTCATCCCACATGTCATGGGCAGGGCTCACATCTGGTTGGCCGGATTTTATTCACACGGGAACGCCCGCCTGCCCCTTGCAGCTCAGGAAAAAAAATTCGTGCGCTGAAGCAGAAGTCTGACCACGGTGCTTTCATACAGGTCAGTGATGCAATTTGTTTATTAATCTTTTCCTATATATTTATTAATTACAGTATAAATTGTTAATCGTCTAGTGGATTAAAACAACATTAAACAACAATTTTTATAACCACTCAACCATTAACAATAATTTGTCATGCAAAATGCAACACTTAGTCCAGTTCTCTGTTTTCCTCTGTTTTATATCATTGTAAATTCGGACTGTTAAAAGTTATAACTTGAGCTTACAGTAAGCCGTCTTTGGCTCTGAGAATGTGTGCTGAGCATTTACACTATTTTTATGCCTCGTGGTCATTTTTTCAGACTCCAGCCATGAAGAAGCAGCTAGAGCGACACCTTCCTTCCCCCCCGACCCTCGACAGCATCATCACAGAGTACCTTAGGGAGCAGCACGCTCGCTGCCCCAATCCTGTCACCACCTGTCCTCCCTTTTCCCTCTTCAACCCCCACCGATGCCCCGAGCCCAAGCAGAGGCGACAGGCATCGCCCAACTTCACTGCCCGCCTGGGGAGCAGGGTGCTGTACCCGAAGTATGGAGGAGTGGACAGAGGGTGTCTGGACAGACATCTGATATTTAGCAGGTAATGGATAAACTCAGAGGTACAAATACCTAATGGCTTTGACACACAATGTTTGTTTTGGGATCTTTTAATCTTTCAGTGCAGATTATTTAAAGCTAGGTAAAATATGTCTTTTAAAAATGGAACATAGCTTTGAAAAATTATTGTGAGTCCTGTTGATTCTCTTCTGGTCTCTGTGTCTCCTTTTTTTTTAACTTTCGCTTAGGTTTCGTCCGATGTCGGTCTTCCACGAGGGCGACGGAGACGAGAGTGGTTTCACCTGTTGTGCCTTCTCAGCCCGCGAGCGTTTCCTGATGCTGGGGACCTGCTCCGGTCACCTCAAATTCTATAATGTTTTCTCTGGAGAGGAGGAGGCCAACTACACCTGCCACACATCGGCCATCACACACCTCGAACCCTCCAGGGTATGTTTACACTTCAAAACACCTGTGGTCATGTTTGTTGACAGGCTGAGGGCAAATCAAATAATGTAGTTTGTCATTAAATAAAATGACGATGTGTAACTTGAAATGTAACGCATGTTTTGTGTAGAATTTTGTAAACTTATTTGATTTTAAATTAAAAAGTGCATATTAAAGTGGTCATTATGTGTTTCTCAGGATGGCAAATTGCTGCTCACCTCTGCTTCTTGGAGTGTCCCTTTATCGGCCCTCTGGAGTATGGATGGCGTCTTTAGCATGAAGTAAAACTCTCTCTCTCACACACACACACACACACACACACACTCACAGTGTTATCTTGAGACATGACCTTAGAGTCCATTGTTTCACTTGATGTATGGCAGGCATGTCCATAGTCCGGCCCAGGGGCTAATCATGGACCATGGACTGAGTTTTGAACAGCCCTTGGCTTGTCTCTCAAAATGTACTGTATGCGGCCCGATTGGTTAATCAAGCATCTCTTTGCATTTTTCCTGCTCATGATGGCAGGACTATTAAACCATTAGACATGCACCAAGAAGGAACTATGCAGGCCAGGCGGACCTAATGTTTGTTAAACTGATGGTAAAGAAGCAAGTGGAAGGTTACCTGACTGTTTCCTGCTAGGTAGCCGATATGACAGCAATGGCTGTTGCTGTCAGGAGTGGTGCAAAGTTGAATACTTTTTCAGTGAAGAAACAGTTGCGTCCCATTTGTATGTGATTTTTTTCAAAAGCCCATAGTAGGCAAGAATTAGCTAGCACCCAAGGATTCTTTTACATTATCTAATCCAACCTCCATTCAAAAAAAGTTCGGACACCCCTGGTGTGTGGACTTAAGTATTTGCTTTCTGTCCCAGGAACTCGTTTGTAGACGACCACTACGTGGAGTTCAGTAAACACTCTCAGGACAGAGTCATCGGCACCAAGGACCAAGTCGCACACGTATGTCACCCAAAATGTTCTGCCATGACTTAATTCCACTGAACAGACATTTTTTCTTGAGTTTACTGCTCTTAAATCTCACATTCTCTGATGTTAGTAATTAGTAGACATTTCTCCTTCATCACTGCCTCCATTTTCTTTTAATTCTCTATTTAGTATCTTACAAAGTTCTTCTCCTTTCTTTTTCTGCTTCCATGCTAATCATAAAATCATCAATCATGTGCTGCAGATCTACGACATCCAGACAGGTCAGAAGACTTTAACCCTGAATGAACCCGCCCTGGCCAATAACTACAAGAGGAACTGTGCCACCTTCAACCCCACGGACGACCTGGTGCTGAACGACGGGGTGCTGTGGGACGTGCGGGAGTCACGGGCCATCCATAAGTTTGACAAGTTCAACATGAACATCAGCGGGGTTTTCCATCCCAACGGCCTGGAGGTCATCGTCAACACTGAGATTGTATCCTCTGATCTGATAGAAGGTTTTTATTCTTTAAACTGCTCTTTTAACATGATGATCCAAAGTGACATAAATACACAAGCTTTGCACCTCTGATGATTGTGCAGCCATGTTAACGTTTGTAAACGCACATAAAGCTCAGTGGCAAAAACTGCACAAGACTTAAACACTTGAGAACAACTCTTGGTGTGTTAGCGGGTCGTCTGTTTGTCTGTGGGCCTAATTGTTTAAATGAAATCTACATTTAAAGGAAGAGGTAGACAAAAATGGTTATTTTCTTTCTTGCCCTGAGCTAGCTGAGAAGATTGCTACAGTTCTGATATCTGTAAGTTCAATATGAAGCCGCCAGCAGCTGGTTAGCTTAGCTTAGCATAAAGACTGGAAACGGGGAAACTGCTAGCCTTACGTCATCTAAATGAAACAAAATCCACCTTTAAAACTCACTGATTAAGTTGTTTTATCTTGTGTGATTAATCCGTACAGAAAATTAGCGTGAATATGACATGTTACAGTTTTACGAGGGGTTGTGTGTGTTTCTGTGTTCCTGTCAAACTATTCCTTTAAATTTTAATGTTTAAACTTCAAGCTCACTTCAGACTAAAGACTCCTGACTAGACCAATTGAAAGTTGCAGTGACTTGCAATGCGCCAGTCTGCAGCGTTCTTAAAACAGCGTTCTTAATACTCATTGAAATATTGTATATTTTCCTCATGTTGTGCAGTCGCACTGAGCATCAAGAGGTGCAGGGAGCCAGTCAGTTTGTATCTGCACTGTTCTATTTGTCAGCCTTGACAGCAGGTGTCAGTGGGACCTGAGGACCTTCCACCTCCTGCACACTGTCCCCGCCCTGGACCAGTGCAGACTGGTCTTCAACAGCAACGCCACCATTATGTACGGAGGTACGGGCTCTTCGTCTAAATTGTTCCAAACTGATCCTTTTGAGCAACATGTGTGTGTCTCACTTATCACTGACATGTTATGGCCTATTTACTCTCCAACACACACGTGTGTGTACAGCAATGCTGCAAGCCGATGATGAGGATGATGCCATGGATCAGCAGATGAAGAGTCCCTTCGGCTCATCCTTCAGAACCTTTGATGCTACAGACTACAAGCCCATTGGTAGGTTGCACTTCCTGTTTATTTCAGTCTTAAGTCTTATTGCTCGACAACAGTACATGTAATTTTCAGCACTCTGAAGTCACATTAATGAGCTGTACACAGGTTTTCCAGGCTCTAAATGAAGCACATGTGGTACCTCAGTTATGACCCTCTGGCCCTTTCATAACTTTTTTTAACAGGAAAAATAAATGCTGCGCCCCTATGGTATGTGTGGGATTCCAAAATGTCTGTTTTTGATAACTGTTGGTTTGGATCTTGACATGAAATTTCTTGATTAGAATAATTTGTTGTTAAGTTTCTTTTGTTTTTATGTTGCAGTTCTTGTTGTACAGTGACTTTTTATCTCCTCCTGGTTTTAGTTAAAAACTCAGAACTCGGTTTTGTTTGTGTTTTTCAGCCACAGTGGACGTGAAGAGAAACATCTTTGACCTGTGCACCGACACCAAAGACTGCTACCTGGCTGTCATTGAGGTACTTTTGCTTGACTTTACGCCTCAGACTAAACAGTGTTCACATTCAAATTAGCCTGAACAGTGCTATCTGATAATGATATGGTATCTGATAACAACCATTATGGTCTCTCTCATAAGTAAAACTGAGCTTAACTCTTTGACTCCAGTCTCAGCTTCAAGACTTTATATTCTTCTGTGCCACTCAGTGCGTTTACATGACATTAGAGGAAATCAATTTACTGTGTTAGTCTGACTTTTAGTAAACACTTAAAAATACATCTAAACATGTTAGTCTGACTGAAAGTGTACTGAATCGAATTTCTCAAAGTCTGGCTAACACACCCAGATAATGCGATTAGGAGTTGAATTCGTCCTGCATGTATTGTATTGTATTGTATTGTATTGTTCTTTGAATTAACCAGAACAGGTTGAGTTGTTTAGTGTGTAAAACTTTGTCTTGTTTGCTGTATTATTGTTCAGTAATTTATTCTCTGTTGTCTGTTTCCTGCAACTAACAATTATTTTCAGAAATGATTAATCTGGCAATCAATTACTCAATAAGTTATTTATTTACCTGGTCCAAAAAACATAAGAAAATATGACACAGTTATTGAAAGATTGAAAGATATCCAGTTTATGATCATGAAAGAGGAACAAACGCAGCAAAACCTCACAATTGAGAAGCTGGAATTAAAGTGTTTCACAGAGAAATCACTAATCAATTATCAGAATAGTTGATTACTTTTCTGTTGATCAGCTTTTTTTTTATTGTACTTATTTCTTATTTTCATGAATATAAGCAGGTAAAACAGATTTTTGTTTTGTTTTATAGTCTAGTTTTAATTTAACAGAATAAATAGATGTAACTGGAAGCACATTTGAAACCACAGATTTGTTTTTTTTTTTCCACGTTGACTCTAGAACCAGGACACAGTGAGCTTGGACACGGTGTGTCGTCTGTACGAGGTGGGACGACAGAAGCTGGCAGAGGAGGGAGACGACGATGATCAGGTCAGACGCTCAGAACTGAGTGTGAGGTCTGTCTTGGTGTCTTGACTGTTGGTTTGTTGGGTAACTGATAGTCTCAGAGCAGGAAGTTTATTTTTTAATAGGGGGATTATTGTATACTGAGACAATGAAACATCTGACCAAGTGCACACATGTTTAGTGATAATATGAATAATAAATATAATGGGCAGTAAGGGGTAGATATGAATACACTGGATATATGAGCTGCACACTTGACACTGTGTAATCATATATATTCTGATGATTTTAGGCTATATGATGTGAGTACTGACAGACAGTATGAGCTATCTTCAAATATTTTATTACACTTAGAATGTGTGCAGTAGTTAAAAGTAAACTCAAGATGCCTACAGCTGCAGTGCTGTGTCTCTTGAAATCATGTCTCTAACAATAAAAACAAATTAAAGTGAATCATCTCCAATATAGAAAAAAAATCCTGTCTCATCATTTTCAGTCAGATTAATGGTAACTTAGAAGTGTTTGTTTTTAACGCATGTTGTGTCATCCTCCAGGATGATGAAGATCAGGATGATGATGACTCCTCAGACACAGATGACGACGATGACGATGATGATGATATGGACACAGACCCGCTCATAGAGGAACTGGCCAATAATGACGACCCAGACTATGAGGACGGAGCCAACTCTCCCACAGATCAGGAGGTAACAGACCTCACACACCTGAGTCTGAACTTTATTTCATTTTTCTGATGTGCACAACTTCTTCTGGTTAGTTTTGGTAGCCCAGAAGAAGCGACTGTCAAGCGTTTAAATAACTTATTAGACAGATATATTATAGAGGAAGGTGACGTTTACAGAGCAAGCCCAAAGTCACGGCTAATAAGCGGACCTGGCAACCCTGCGGCTTGTCCTCCTCACATTTCTTCCGTCCTCCTGCTGACGTGGGACGTATCCCGCCTCTCATTGGCTGATGCTCTTTGTCAGTCGTGTCAGACTTCTCCAGTTTTCTAGCATGCCAGATATCCAGTCCCAGTCACAGACGAGGGGGCGACTTGCTCGTAGGCTTGTTCAGACATGAGGACTTGTCATGGCAGACTATCTGCCGACTCACCTCCGACCCAAGGTGGCTCTCAAGATCCTCTGCGACGTCAAAATTGCGGTGAAAATCGTGTAATGTGAACTAGGCTTTAGTCAGCTGTACCTTGGGTCATGACATGACAGGAATGTAAAGGCCTTTGTCTCGTAATCTACAACCTATAACTACAACTGTGAAGAATCTAAAGAGTCTGAAAGGGCTCAAAAACTTTAAAATCTTTTTCTATTTGTTTTTTATCAACAAAATCTCGAATCCATTTTGGAGTTCTGTCCCTTTTTTGCAATAGGTCACTCCCATTGCCACGCCCCCATTTAGCCACTTGGTATGTACACAAAAACACACCTTCTCTCTCACACACACACAAACACACAGTTGACTTTTGTTAAGTTTCAGCCTCCAAGGGCAAAAACTGCGGCTGCCAAAGGCTGGGGGGACTTTGCGGACTGACTGATCGACAGAGCGAGCTATAAAGCTGCTGGTCAGAGCTAAAAAGGAAACACACGAACAAACAAACCAAAAGCAGCTTAGATCTCGGGCATGTTTGCTTGTGATATGGATGCCTACTTATTAGTTCTATCCATCCATCCATTTTCATCTGCTTATCCGGGGCCGGGTGACAAGGGCAGCAGGTTGTGCAAAGCACCCCAGACGTCCTTCTCCCCAGCAACACTTTCAAGCTCCTCCTGGGGGTTCCTGAGGTGTTCCCAGGCCAGATGAGATATATGACCCCTCCAGTTGTGTGTTCTGGGTCTGCCCCGGGGCCTCCTACCAGTTGGACATGTCCTGGAAACAGGAGGTGCCCAGGAGGATTCTGATTAGATGCCTGAACCACCTCAAGTAGTCCCTTTCAAAGCGAAGCAGCAGCAGCTCTACTCCAAGCCCTCTCCAGATGTCTGAGCTCCTCCCCCTATCTCTGAGGCTGAGCCCAGACACCCTTCAGAGGAAACTCATTTCAGTTGCTTGTATCCGCGATCTCATTCATTCAGTCACTACCTAGAGCTCATGCCCATAGGTGAGGGTTGGGACGTAGGTGGACAGGTAAATCTAAAGCTTTGCCTTA
The DNA here is from genome assembly GCF_041903045.1 of Epinephelus lanceolatus. Lineage (NCBI taxonomy): Eukaryota > Metazoa > Chordata > Actinopteri > Perciformes > Serranidae > Epinephelus > Epinephelus lanceolatus. The sequence goes on along the minus strand of NC_135734.1, from coordinate 49,772,285 downwards.
AGGCTCAACTCCATCTTCACATTATTTTTATCAGTTGCTCTGGATAATAACAACTGGACTGGAAAGATGACGGTAAAAGCTTTTACCTGTCCACATGCTTCTTGTTGTTTCCCAGTGGCTTCTGGTTTTTACTGGGAACGATCCCCAGTGATGTTTATTTCCCTCCTCTCCTCAGATTGCAGATCTTCTTGGCAGCAACAGCGACGACGACAACAGTGATGATGATGATGATGATGATGATGATGAATCAGTAGAGTCGGAAGGCAATTCATACAGAAGTGACGATCCCTCCGACCCATTTGACTACCCAAATTGTAAGTAACAGCGTTTGTTCATCAGCTTGTTAAATATCCTGTTTGGTTCTTCCGTATCTCAGCGTGTCTGTATCGTCATTGCAGCAGGGGAAAGACTGTAATGGAGAATAACAGCACTTTCTACCGTGCCTAATCCCCCGTAAAAGTTTCTTAAAGGGATAGTGCACCCAAAAACGAAAATTCAGCCATTATCTACTCACCCATATGCCGAGGGAGGCTCAGGTGAAGTTTTAGAGTCCTCACATCACTTGCAGAGATCCAAGGGGAGAGGAGGTAGCAACACAACTCCACCTAATGGAGGCTGACGGCGCCCCAGATTCAAACGTCCAAGAACTCATTGTAGCTCTGACTGCTGTGTGTGCATTGCGTGAGACCGTGAGACATGGGCACCACGTTCATGTGTGTTCACGTGCTTTCGCTGGTCTCACGCGCAAGTGTGCACACGTGAGCGTGGTGCACAGAGAGGCAGTTAGAGCTACAGGCTATAATGAGGCTAAAAACAGAGTTAAATGACGTTTTTCCAAACAACTTTTTATGTCGGGGCTTCAGGACACTTGGATCACTACGGACGAGCAGTATGGAGATATTTTGTGGTTTCAATTATGTGTTTTTGGACGTTTGAATCTGGGGCGCCGTCAGCCTGCATTAGGTGGAGTTGTGTTGCTACCTCCTCTCCCCTTGGATCTCCACGTGTTGTGTGGACTCTAAAACTTCACCTGAGCCTCCCTCGGCATATGGGTGAGTAGATAATGGCTGAATTTTCATTTTTGGGTGCACTATCCCTTTAATACAACCAGACCTGTTCCAGCAAGATTATGATCTGAAATCAGGTAGATAACTTGACATTAGCATGTAGCTACATCTAGCAGTTTATATAATTGAACACTTGCTGTAGCGTGCCTGGAGCAGATGACCACAAACAAGTCTGTCACTCTCTCAGTAAAAACAAACAAACGTTGGAAACAGAGAATTCAGAATCAGAGTCAGTTTTATTATCTGAGACTTTGGTCACATTTAATTTCAACACCAGACATTGTAATATATATATGTGACAGAAAATGAGTGAAAAGCATAATAGGTCCTCTTTAATATTTTATAGACTCAACAATTAATAGAGAAAATAATAAAAAATGATCAGTAGTTGCAGCCTTATACCTCTATGTAGCTTTTTCCCTTCATTTCATGTTCACTGTTGGAAATGTGTGTCCTCATATTGCAGTTTCCCCAGGAGCGTCAGATGATGAGAGTCGGATCCTTCAGGCCCTCAGGGAGCACTGGCCCTCGTGACCTGAGTGAGGACGCTCCTCTGCGGACAACATGAACCTCAACAAGGCCTTTTTTTCCCTTTTTAAATCATCATTTCTCGTTCAAAAAGGCAAGTTGACTGTGAATACACTGATATGCACATCGATGTCCAGAACACCTGTGACATCCTCTCTCTGCGTTCTGCAGTTTAGAGACACGACAGTCATGACGAATAAATTTCCCCCCCATGGGGCTCAGATGGAAACACTGACTTTTCACTGGACCTTGCTTTCTGCTTTGCTTCAGTAGGAGAGAGTATTTGTGAATGAAACGTATTTCTGGTGTTGCTCTTGCACTCACTGACCAACTAATGGAAACTTATGTGAAGGAGTTTTTATAGTTTTTTCCCCCATTTTTTCTGTGGATGGATAATTTAAGTTTAATCAAAAATTTCACAGCACTTGAAGCCATAAATTTAAATTAAATTGATATTAAAAAAAACCCAACTACATCAGTGTTTTAGCCACTGGCCAAACATTCTGGTAAAACCTGGTCCCCTTACTTCCGTAGAGAATGGTTAGTGTAGTTCATTTATTTCCACACTGCATCAATCCTCCCTACGTATTTGTTTTCTTCCTAAACAATCGCAGCTAAAAGCCAAATATTCACATAAAGGCAGCGACCAATGTGGAATCACAGGCTCATTCAGCATTCCTCATTTTACAGCAATAAAAACATGAACATTTTTTATCCTCAAATACACCCAGAGACAATGTAAAGTCCCAAGAATGTTATGTAAAGATGTAAAGATAGAGTGAACACAAGCTAGCCGTAGATCTCCTTCAGCCTGCTGGATCATCACAGAAATGCTCCCATTTTGCTCGCACATATTAGAAATATCTTTGTTTCCATGCACCGAATAAAAACACCAACTTTTGTGTCTTGTGAGGAATCAAAATACCCAACTCTTCATCAATCAGTAGAGGTTTCCACTGTGTCTGTGGGCTGAGATCAGCAGTTTGTTAATGGGATAGGTCAGATTGAGGTATTTGGTGTATTACCTATTATAGATGTCAGCCGGCATGCTCCCAGTTAGGAGAAGCCGACAGTAACAGCTTCAATTCCCTCTACCATTTACTGTAGGTACGCTATGCTAAGTAACTTATATAACCCCACTTAAAAAAAACCTTCTGTGTCCAGACTTCTGTACTTCTTCTTTTAACATCCAGATCAGATTTTTGCAGAAGGCGCTGATGCATGCATCACTATGAGCCATTCTGTCCTTTGACACTGTATATAATTTCGCCATAAAGTCAATGATGACCCAGACGTGGCAGAGACATATAGTTTTGTTTAATTTATTTTGACTTTTTCTTTTTAATTTAATTTATTTCAATTTTATAGGGGTTGATAGCTTTAATGTGTTGGGAGAAATGTTTGTAGCCCCTGTGACCCTCAGGTTTCCTTTTGTTTGGTAAACCAGCAGCACTAAGCAGTTGTATTAAAGGGTAAGTTTGGTATTTTTCAACCTAGACCCTGTTTTCCCAGATGTTTGCGTCTGACTAGTGGGAACAGAAGTCTCTGAAAGTGGTCCAGTATTGCGTGAGAGGGCTGCAGCTGGCAGCAGCGATACAGGCTGCAATGTAATCACTTGGGGCAATTGTGCACTCTTATTGTATGTCCTCCAAAAGAGCTTGTTTTTGCCACAGATGGGCTCAGATTATTATTATAAGTGTCTCACATTATGGAAAGTATCCTTACAGAAAGACCTTTGTTGGAAAGAGTGAGGTCCGTTTCGTTTGTCCCAAAACAGCCTCGAAATTGCCAACACCAAACCCACCAGACGCCATTTGAATAAACAGTAATTTTAGCATGTGTAGAGGCAACATATTGTCACATCTAACAGGGTGAATAAAGGGTTTAATTCAAACCAGAGTTGGTCATTGTTGGAACAGTGGAAAGGCGAGCCGAGGCGGCTTTTGTGATTTTTATTTTGTTTTTTTGGACTTTGAATGAAGTAAAATTACTGTTTATTAAAATGGAGTCTGGTTGCTTTAGCAATGGCAATTTTGAGGCTCTTTTTGGTTCTCTTTAACAATAAGGTCTATCTCTGTAGTGATTCATTTCATTATGTTGTCAGTTGTCAGTTGCAAAAACAAACATTTATTGGACGTTAATTGACGATGTACAATTGCCCCAAGTGGTAACATTCCAGCCTGTTTCACATCTGCCTGCTGCAGTCTCACCAAAAACTGGACCAGTTTCAAAAACTGTTGTTGAGAAGATGGGGTCCAGGTTGAAAAATACCAAAGTTGCCCTTCAAAGCACTGGTGTGCTTTTTTGGAAAAATCTGAATGTTTTTAAAAGAATACTTCACCTGCAAAATTCCATTTGTATGCCAAGTACTCACTGTGCTGCCTTGCATTCTTGGAGACTTTTTCCTAACATGCCTTGATGGTGAACGGAGAATCCAAAAACTGCAAACAGTCTTCATGAGTTGAAGTGAATGGGGGCCACATTTACAGCAAAACTATATTAAAACACCTGTTTACGAACTCTCACACAACTCCTGCGGTTTATTCCAAGGTTCATTTATCCTGTCGTATTCTCAGTACTTCCCAAACACATGCATTTTCACAGGCATGGACAAATTGCGTCCCTGGGATATTTATAGTTTTTTTGTTGTTTAACGTGGACCCTGACTACTTCAGTTCATGAAGAATATTTGCCTTTTTGGGATTCTCTGTTCAGTGTGGACGCATGTGAGAAAACCAACGTTTTCTTCATGAATTTAAGGTAACACGCAGTAAGTAATCGACATACAAATGGACATTTTGTGAGTGAAGTGTTCCTTTAAAGTCTCAATTTTATGAGGACAAAAACCAGCAGAGCTCTTAGTGAGTTACTGCGTCAACAGTGTGTGAACAGCAACATTACTTTTTGGGAAAATACTACTACTAATGATAATAATATCAGTGTTAGAGCCAGTGTTATATACATGTCATGGCTGTCGGATGGACATTTGTAGCAGCTGATAATGTTGGCGAGCTCCAAATGGGATGGAAATCCAGTCAAACATGTCATAAGTTATTTACATTATGCAACGATGGTTATGTCAAATGTGTTATCAAAGTTTGAATTAAATCATTATTGAATAAACACCGTGAAGGTGAGCAGGTGTTCATTTTCATACATTTAAATTAACATTTTATTTGTGTCATTTTCCAGCAATTAATTAATTATCAGCTGCTACAAGGTTTCAGACACAAGGAGGAAAATATATATTTGTATTAGCACAGTATTTGTATTTTACAGCGAGCTTACCTCATCACTCAACAGTCGACCATAGTGAGTGTCATCATTACGGGTTAACAACACAACCAGTTGACACAAGGAACTTTATTCTGTATATTACATTTGTCGTACCAACACGAGGCATGTTGGTGTCTTCATGCTGTTCTAACTATTTTGAAACTGCGTCAAACAATCTGCGACAGATTTCATGAAGCTGTGAGGAGCCTGGATTGTGTCCACAGCTGTTTGGAGTGTTGTTTGATTTTGCTTTTCCTTTTGTTAAAGATTGTTCTGGTGATAAACCAGTCGACGTCGCTGCTGTTGGATGAAAATGTTACAGGGTCAGGGTTTGTGTTTTTCCAAATGATCCAGAGGTTTTTACACACATGATGTCATCAGAAGTCGCTTAATAAAAAAGTACAAGAAAAAAATAGTTTTCATGCCACAGCAGCTTTTTGGAGCCATATAGTCAACAGTTTTACAATAGATTGTATTGTTTATGAACATGTTTAAATTGTTGTAAATGGTTAAGAGGATTATCAGTTCAGTTAAGTTCTACTTTAATAATAAAAGATCTTTTCCCTTCTTGTAACTCCTGCCTTGTTTCATATCAGTGATACTTCAGTGTCTTTCACATGAAGAGAAGCTCCTATGTGTTTCATACTGTGTCACCGTTACAGCAGTTTTTAGGACTTTAAGGGACAGTTTGCCTCAAAATCAAACATACACATTTTCCTCTCACCTGTAGTGCCATTTGTCAATCTATATTGTTTTGGTGTGAGTTGCCAGCCCGTTCTGATGTCCACCTCGTCAAATATCACTGCTTTGTCAGTGGATGTCAGTGTCAGTCACCAAGTCACGTTTTGCATATTTGGTGTGGCAGTAGCTCAGTCCATAGGGACTTGGCTTGGTAACTGGAGGGTTGCTAGTTCAAGTCCCTGCACAGACCAAGTATGGAGTGTGGACTGGTAGCTGGAGAGGTGCCAGTTCACCTCCAAACCCCCAGCTGCTCGGGGCACCCGTCCAAGAGGCACCCTTTGCAGTGGTAGACACACTGGGCGGTTGTTTTTGACACAGTAGGCAACAACTCAGCTCATGAAATACTTCGCTTTGTCGGTGGAACTCGGCGTCAGTCACTGTGGCTGCATGATGCACGCTGGGCAGCAATGTTTTTGGTGAAGTGGGCAACAACTCATGAAATACTGCTGCTTTGTCAGTAGATTTTGGCGACAAACACTGACACACAGAGGCACCTTTCACGGCGGTATGCTGCACGTCAGACGGCCACTGGCAAGTGCTGCAGTGTACAGAGCAAGAAAGTCTGAATAGGTTGGGTGGGAAGGCAGGTAGTGTTGTGCCAATTTGTCCCCAACCTGGGCCAAAAAAAGAGTCTGGATCTGTTGTTAGCACTTTGTCAAAAACACCTTTGTCAGAACCCACTGGCATCTCAAAAATACTCTGAAGACAAACACTTGAAGCTGGAATGTGATAGTTTATTCTGCAACATCAATAAACCTGCGTCAAGCTCCAGAGCTCTGACTGCTGTGTGTGTAGCAAAAAGCAGCTTCTTATATACCCAAGAAAAATTCTCCTTTTTGGTGAAGGTTTCCCAAGTCTCCACCTTATTTTCAAAAACCAAAAAATATGTGGAGTAAACTAAGTCATAATTTCTGGAAGACTCATTGCAGTTGAGCGTTTCAAATGTATTTTGGCATGTTGAGCACCACACGCAGAGTGGCATCTAGTTACATTACAATGGAGAGAAGGCAGACATCTCTAACACTTGGCAGCTCATACCAAAACTATCGAGACTGATAAACAGCACGACAGGTAAGAGGGGAAATATGTGGTTTTGATTTGGGAATGAACTGTCCCTTTAAGAGTTGTGTAAGGTCACAGTTTGGTAAATGTTGACCGTGTAATAAATCACAATTTAAGAAACTTTAATTATCTTCCACAAAGTCATAGTTCTCAGTCAATGATCGTGTCAGTTTTTAACTCTACATAATGAGAAATGTGATTCTTGTTTATAGTCTGCTTGTCCAGGAAAGGATTGGAAACCTCTCAGTGATACTTTGCTGTTGGGTGTGTTATTACCTGAATCAGTGACTAGAGGTCAGTGTTGCATTGTGATGAGTTCAGGTAAACATCATCCTGCACGGTAGATGACTGACATGAAACACACTCATATCACATACTGTGATCAACAGAGTGCAGAAGTATAAATGGGTATTACACTGTGGCCACCATCTTATTTCCATGTGCTTCATCAAACACACTCACCATATTTATTTGACCGAAATAATGTGTGGGAGAGATGAAAAAATGACAAAGAGGATCCTCATGCACCAAGGTCTCTCTTTACATCCCAGCAGCAGTGACTCATACAAGATATTCTCTCACACAGACAAGTTCCACTCATGCTTTGTTCAGTGTGTTCTGTCACATTTTAGCCTTAAGTTTAAGATAAAATGAGATAAAAGAAAAATCAGTCACTTTTTACCCACAATCTTAAACAATAAACCCTTTACCAAATTTCCTATTATGCAAAAATGCCTAATAGTCTGCACTGAATTCTCCTCATTATATGATGATTAATCTAATGTGCTTCTGCATTTAATTTCCTGCTTTGGTTCAGTTTAATGTTTGTTTCCATTTTTGCCAATTTCATATAACTCCATACCTATTTAATACGTTAGAACTATATCAAATAAAACTGCTACTTAAGAGATATTTATAGAGAACAGAACCTACCGAAATTGTAGATAAATAAATTACTTATTAAATTAATTTATATGCCATTAGATATACCAAAAATAATATTTTAAAAAAAAATTATGTGGGGCGCCCCATGTGCAGGGCTGTTGCCGCAGCGGCCCGGGTTCAACTCCAGCCTGTGGCCCTTTGCTGCATGTCGCTCCCTCTCTCTCTCTCTCCCCCCTTCATGCTTGTCTGTCCTATACATTAAAGGCTAAAAAAAAAGCCCCAAAAAATATCTTTGAAAAAAAAAAAAATACATTTGATGTATTCAAAATGATATTAAAATAAATGAATATGTCATCAGATGTACTAAAAATAATATTAAAATTAAGGTATGCATTAATTATTTGATAAAATGTGCCAAATTGATATTAATTCTAATTTGCTGTTATTGTTTTTACCCATTTAATTTCCAATTTAGTTTTCCTTTATTGATGTTTTAAATATTTTTTCAATTTTATTCAATTTTGCATTTATTTTTTAGTTTTAAATTTATTAGCTTTATTATTATGTCCCTTATCTATATTATCCATTTGATATCAAGAACATTACCCAAAATTAAAACAAAGTTGTTGTGTGTTTTTTTTTTTTTTGTTTTTTTTTTGTTTTTAACATATCACATAAACCACATTAAGTAAAATAAGAGGATTTTGTAAGAGGAAAAATCTCTCTCTCTGATTCTGTGCTTAGAGTATATGATCACGTAGAGTTGCTCATAAAGGGACTCTTTAAGAGAGTTGACTCTCTTCTCTGTAAGTAGCTTGATCGTGTTCAGTCTTATTGCTCACAATCAAATCTCTTACTCATCTCTTACTCATTGTTTATTTCTTAAAAGTTTAATGAATGTATGCCCTTGTTTTGCCTTAGTGACGTCTGTGTCCCTGCTGCCGGACTGTCTGTAGTGTTGAAAAGACACTTGGAGCTCAGTATTTCGATAAATAATGAGACATGATTTGCTTGTGTTTACAGGCTTAAATGTTTCATAGAATTCCTTTGAATATGATTCTGTTGCTCCATTATCAGCTGTGTGCTGAGGTGTTTAATCAAACTTATTGTGGAGTTTCATTGTGCCGCCGGCCGTCACTGAGCTCTGACAGGTGTAACTGAAGGATCCTCTGCAGCAGTCGATCATTATTTGTCAACACAGTGCTGAACATACAATCGAGATGTCGACTGAAACGACAGCAGCACCTCAGAGGTCATTTTAGGTCATTTACAAAATATGAGAAAGCACTTTTACAAAGGCAGGCAGGGATTTCAGGTGATTATAAACACAGATGTAAATACTGCACATCCTCAACTGCTGCCTTAAATCCTCTAATTTCAAACTGTTTTGTTTTGCACTGTTTTTTTGTTTGTTTTTTTATTAATGCAGCGACGGCTTGCTTTATCTTCAACAGCTGGTGAGAGTCAGCGTATCAGCGTACATACTGATTTATTATCTCTTTGTGTTTAGGCAAAGATGATGAAAGTTTTTCTTTGTCATGACAGAGGTTTGAAGCTTCTGTTCTGTGATGAATGGCTTCAAAGTCTGTTCATGTTGTCGGCAAGAAGTGTCCAAGAGGAGTTCTTCTTTGGGAATCTCAATCTCTTCTCCTCTCTTCTGCTGTTTACTCCTCTTCCTCTGTTTCATTTGTTCGCCCAGCCTGTCGTCACGTCGCTGCCTTTCTCCTGTCTCTCCACAGCTAGTTAGCTGGCCTTGACTGGACCAGAATACTAAGGGGTTTTTGTGTGCATGTGTTTTTTCTTTCGGTTTTCTCAATGTTTCAAAGTCTTTGAATCACAACTCGTCACTCATGCCTCTTGAATATGTGAGGAACTTTGTGATAATGTTATGACAGGTCTGGAGACAGCAGTTTTATAGGCGAGTGAGTTACCAAGTTTTGAGGTAGGTATTAACTTATCACACAAAATCAAATGTGGTAACACACCAAATAATACTTTCCCACCCTGTGAAACACTTAAGAGATAAACAGACAGTCACTTTTAACCTAAATGGAATGCAGCCATTACTGGTGTCATTAATTACACCTGTGCTCCTTCTGCTGTGACGTTTCAGTCAGACAGACAAGCACAACTTTATTTATACGGCACCTCTCATACAAACATGCAAAGTGCCCCACAATGCAAGATTAAAACAATGCACGTGGAAAAATAACACAATAAAAAACTTGCAAGACTACAACAATATCATGTTAATTTAAAGACTAGAGACATCATCGCTGACCTCTGCCTCAGATGACGAGGCACAGGAACAACAACAATGGTCAAAGTCCACTCCTCGGGAAAAGAGAGCCTTGATCCAGGATGAGGTCCAGAGTCTTGAGGAGGAGGAGAGAAGAGCTGAAGATATTGAGCTTGTAACGCAAGGTGTCTGGACAAGGTGGGAACTTCCTGAGGGGACGATCATGTTGACTGAATTGTGGCAGCTGGAGCCATTTAGCATTTCTTTCTGACACCCTCCTAACCCTGGTCAGCTCGCACAGGTGGGGAATAAAGGAGGACCCCCTGTATAGGTTATGTGGAGCAAAAGGATCCATGATGCACATCTTATCGAGGTGCAAAACAGCTCTGACCCAGGGGAGATACAGGTGGCGCCATGACAAGGTACTGACAACACCTGCTGACACCTTGGAGCAGGAAAGAAGACAGAAACACCAAGCCAAAACAAAGACACTGCAGAGTATCATCAGCTTTGTAAAAGAGGTTCAGGAGCCTGGTGTACAGGGCGAAGCAAAATAAAATCTGCTGCAGACATCATGATGTGGTCTCAGGATGGAAGTCAAGTAATCCTGGTAGAGCTAACAGTCCCGTGAGGAAGCAGCAGAGAGGAAAAAAGCCAAGTACCAACAGTTGGTTGAGGATTGTCCGGACAAAGGATGCACAACATGGCTGTTCTGGAAGTGGGATGCAGAAGATTCCCAGCTCAATCAGTGTGGAATATGATGATAAAAGTCGGAATAAGAAGGAGAAAGAGGAAAACCGCAGTTTGAATGTTGGGGATAACTTCCCTGTACCTTTCTCCAGCCACGTCAAGAGTCTTGGTGTCATTCTGGACAGCCCTCGTTCATTTGAACCCCACATAAAAAAAACATTACCTGGACTGCTTCCTTCCACCTCTGCAACATTTCCAGACTCCGCCCATCACTGTCCCAGTCCAGCACTGAAGTCTTGGCCTGTACATTTGTCACATTCCATACTGACTACTTTAACGCAGTATTCTCTCTTCCCACCAAACTTATTAAAAGCCTTCACATGATTCAAAACTCTGCCACCGGCAGATCACCACCTGCACCAAATCATCTGACCACATCGCCCTTATTCTCATCCAACTACCAACCCAACTACTTACCTGTCTGACCTTCTCCAGGAGTGCACCGCCTCCCGCTCCCTGGATCTCCCTACTCCCACACACTCAACAGTCTGACAGCATAACATCCTTCAAATTCCCTCTCAAAACCCACCTATTCAAACAGATGTATGCACACTGAGACTAACTGTCTAACCCTCTGGAAGCCTGTGGGAGAGGGGCAGTGACCTGACCACTGCTGTCCCACCGCCTGAGAACATGTTGTTAAAGGTCGAAACACTCAATGAAGGTGGGTCCCACCTGATGACCTCTCCTTATTGCATCCACTGGATATATTAAGGCGCCTGTGATGTAACATACATTTAAAAATCAATACATAAAAGTTAAATCACTTAATTATATAGGCAAACACATTAAAAAACAACATACAATCAAAGTGCTTTCTGGCTGCAGCAGGTTAGAATCTGACTCAACACAGGTTTACAAGATTAAAGAAGTAAAAGGTGCGTAAGAGGCTGTAGTACATTATGCAACACAATAAAAACAGTGATATAGAGAAGGCAGGACTTAAGTGAAAAAGCTGAAACAGCTCACATGATAAACAAAAAGTCAACAGAAGAAAACAAATAAATACCATGGATGATAAAAGTGACTGAACCTTAAATACTAAGACTGTAATATTATTCTAAGTTAAATTTAAATAGCCTACCAGATTAAAGACACAGGTCTCTAGAGTCCTCTGACAGACTTTCAGCAGCACAGGTGTTGCCACGGTTAGACTAATTAATAATTAAGGGTGGCTGCATTCCATTTACCTGTATTAGTGCCTCGTGCTGCCTCACTGGGACACATAAACGGAACACAGCTTCATTAGTGACATTAATCCCACCTGTGTGTTTGATGCTACAGCAAACAAAGAGTTTTATTTTGTCTCCTGCTTATAGTGAAAAACTGTTAATGTTGCCGGAAGCAACAAAGTAGCTACATGTCCATTTCCTGTCAGTCGCCTAGCAACAGTGCTCGACTGATCGACGAACGTTACCGTTACTTTAGAATTTGAAAGTTAGAACTTCATCAGTTCAGTTTGAGAGACATGAGCACCTAGCGAACTAATGTGAGTCTAATATTCATTCATCTTTTAATAATTTAACTCTTGTCAGCTTCAGTCTCTATCTTATGAACATAAAGTTATATTTTGACTGACCGTGTGCGTTAACAGGCTGCTAACGACGACACTGAAGTTAGCCTCAGATTCGTGGCTTCAGATTCGGCAGTTAAGGGGAGAGTTAAGGGGAAACTGCTAAACAGCTGATCCTCAGCTTTTTGTACTTTTTATTGTTGTGAAAGCATGTTAGACATTTCAGGTAAAGCCTCAGTGCTACTGAAACCCACTCTAAGATTTGTGAAACCTTTATTCTTTTTGTGAAAATGCAAAAAAACAGATATTTCACTGTGTTTCTCACATGTTTAGACCAGGTCCAGATCAAAAACCACCACACTTAGACAGGTCAAACCTGGACTATATTATCCCAGAGAGACTAAATACTATTTAAAACACAGTTTTAGATCGTGAAAATGCAAAACGGGGACACTTCACTGTGTTTCTCACATGTTTAGACCAGGTTCAGATCAAAAACCACTATAATTAGACAGGTCAAACATGGACTAGATTGTCCCGGAGAAACTAAAGGTTTTTAAAAACACTTTATTTGTGAAATCTTTATTCTGTTTGAGAAAGGGACATTTCACTGCGTTTTTCACATGTAGAACACATCAGACCAGGTCCAGATCAAAATCCTTTCTACTTTGACAGGTCACACATGGAGTAGATTTTCCCAGAGAGAGTAGAGGTTGATCAAAATGAAATAAAGTGATATTTCACTGTGTTTTTCATATTTAGACCACATTGGGCCAAGTCTGTCATGAAAACCACTTGTCAAACCTGGACTAGATTATCCCAGAGAGACTGGATATTATTTAAAACACAGTTTCAGATTTGTGAAAACTTTATTCTATTTGAGAAGACTGCAATACTACAGTTATCACAGTATTTTATTTTGGAGGACATGAGTGAAATGACAGAAAAATAAATGCAGGACTCTTCCTTTAATTTTACTATATAATGACGTACACTCTGTGTGTGTGTGTGTGTGTGTGTGTGTGTGTGTGTGTTCCACGTTTTTCTCCTCACTGACTTGGTCAATCCATGTGAAATTTGGCACAGTGGTAGAGGGTCATGGGAGGATGCCAATGAAGCAATATTACATCAATTGGCCAAAGGGGGGCGCTATAGCAACCCATTGAAATGTCAAACTTTGAATGGGCATATCTCATGCCCTGTATGTGGTAGAGACATGCAACTTTGCGCAGAGATGCCTCTCCTCATGAGGAACACATTTGCCTCAAGAACCCATAACTTCCGCTTATATAGATTTTCCGCCATTTTGAATTTTTTGAAAAACACTTCAAATGGATCTCTTCCTAGGAAGTTTGAGCGATCTGCATGAAACTGGGTGAACATAATCTAGGGACCAATATCTAAAGTTCCCTCTTGGCAAAAGTTGGAAAACTTACTAAAACTGAGCTTCTATAAGGCAATGAATATTGCGGAGGGCGTGGCTCATCACATAAAGGTGTATAACATCTCAAGGGTTTCACCCATCACCACACAACTTTGTAGGCATATGACCACACATAATTGAATTGAACTGAATTGAATTTATTCACACACACAGAAGAAGTACAGGTCCTGTTTACATGATTCGTTAGCAGGATGTGTGAATCAGGTCTCCCAGGAAGCTATTTAAAGCTTATTTTAGGGAGCCTGATGCATAAGGCCATCAAAAATAGTCAATCGTAATATTGGACATAACATATATGACAATACAGTAACATTTTACATCCATACTACAAATAACATAAAACAAAAAACATAAAACACAAAGACAAAAGCATCCCCCATTCACTGGTTTGAGTTACAGTCCAGTGTTATTTTATATGTAACTGTTTTCTTAAGCGCAGATAAAGAGGTGAATTCTTTTATGGTGTCATCAAGCTTATTCCATATTTGAGGACCCCTGCAAGTCACACTCATGCTGGCACTTTTAAGATGTCTACTCTTCCCCACAATAAGATGTTTGTGTCTAGTATGGTGCTCATGCAGAGGCCGACAAACCGGAAAAAAGCTCAGTTAATCTTTTGTTGACATTATGTATTACTTGAAACATCAAGCATGTATTTTGGTAAACATTAAAATCCAGTAGTCTAAGGAGATCATATCTGTGGAACAATGGACATGTAGGAGCATTAAATTGAGACCAAGAGATGGCCCCAGTGATTTTCTTTTGAAGAATTTCTAGTTTGTTAAGGTGGCTATAGGGTAAGTATTACACCAAACAACGTTACAATAGGTTAGAAAGCTCATTTCTTATCTAGGCCTAACCGCCACATGGATTTTTACTAAACTTGGTAGATATGTAGAAAAGGGCGCCTCAAGGTGACTGGAGAAATTTAACTCTAATTGGCAACTGGGTGGCGCTATATCAACAGAAAAATGCTTCAAAATGGCTAAAATGTGACCGATCGCTGTGGCTGCAATCGTACTATCAAATTCACAAACACTCTGTCTGAATACATTGCTCTTCTTAATGGGTTCAATTGATTATTTAATCTGTAATTTCCTATGACCTGTATCCCGAACACACACCATGTGAAACTGTACGTGAGCAACTGTGCACTCAGTGGGTATGGACTAGTTATTATTATTTTTGAAATATTTATGGGCCTATAGTCTGCATAAAACATTCTGGGCTGAATCCTTTAATGCCCAGGTCTAATGATGCTGTTGGTCATAAAATAGCAAAATATAATTTGCAGAGGTGGTTGCCAGTCCAGTGGCTAAAATATTAAGTTAATTATCATATATGCTGACAAAGAGCAGCAGAAGGTCTCATATACATCAGAGCATGATCACTTTTTGGCTGGAAAAATTACCTATGAATCCATTTCCAGATTAGTTGCAGATTAATTTTATTAATAGTTTTTAATGCTAATCCACTTAGTGTATTGCTTTCAGAGCTTGGAGACATATGAAAAATAATTAAGATGAACCAGGTGAAAAATGATGTGCTCAGATACAGTGTGAGTGTAGTTTAGGTGAGTTAGTTTGTGAGTCATCAGCTGCTGTGAAGGAAAACTCTTCACCAGTTAGAGAGGGCTCACCACAACGCAGAGAAACAAGGTAAAAAAAAAAATCTATAATTTATAAGACTTTACATCAGACTTTATGACGTCCCCTTGGAGATCGCCATGGTTACCTTATGATCCAATTAAAGTTGTGTGCAGCACTGTGTGTCCACGATTATGAAGTAGCTACTGTGTGAAATCAGTGTGTTGGCCATGAGTGTACACACGGTGGCACAATACACACAACAAATACTCCTCGTGCTTTCCTTTGCGCATACACACACACACACACACACACACACACATCTGTAGGCAACTTTAAATCACTCACTCTCACCACATGACAGAAACTATGTCACTGTGGTGTAGTGTAGTGGAGTGATGTGGCTTCATGAGTCATGTAAGGTTACGAGTGTGTGGCCTGTGGAGCTGGATTACATGGCTTTGTACAGTAGGATGTGTGTTTGTTTCTGTTTATATGTTGGGCACGTGATTATGTGCAAGCAGAGGGTCCACCACCACCACCACCATAGACTATATGTCCAAAGCGCGTTTATATTTCCTGCGCATGCATCCGCCGTGCGTCTTTGCCCCATACACACACAGGCCCACTGTACATAAAGGATTAACTACTGTATGTGCGCCTCATGTCACAAATACTAACCTTTAACAGTCGGGTGGTTGCAGCGGACCAACACTCACCCCCACACACACACATTATCTCCCTCTCTCGGTCATATAACACTCTCTATCTGTAGGCTTTTCATTCGCTGATCCTCTTAAACTGATGTAGACTTCCCTGCTCCCGCTGCTGCTGCTGCTGCGCACGACTCTCCCGGTCGGTTCACACCGACACCGAGCACAGACGGGACCGGACTGTCTTGTGTGTGTGTTTTGTTTCTTCATCTTGCTCACAACAAGTTTGACAGCTGCAGAAAACGGTCCATCGGGGAGACATGCATGCGTAAGTGAGCAAAGAGCGGGGTAACGGGAGCTGGAGAGGCTGAGAGATGCTGCACTGGTGAGGAAAAGGGGATCACTGCAAAGCAAGAGGCGGCGGGGAGAAACTTAACGGCAAGCACGAGAATGATTTCATCATTTTCCAGTGTGGACTTGCGCGCTCACATACTTTGATAACATAGTTTGTGTGCTGTAGTCTTCAAACTGTGGGTTGGTTGTATTGTTTTTTTTAGATATCCCACAGCGCAGCTCTCCTTTGGGGTTTCGCAGTGTTTGTGGTACAGCACTCGCAGCCTTGACCTCAGGCTGCTTATCTATCCACCCTGACAGATTTATTTGTGTCACATCACTGTGAAGCTAAACATCTCTGTCAGAGTCTTGGTGTTATTTTGCTGGAGGATTTCAGCAGAGATGGACCAACACATCGCACCATGCGTCACTCCAAACCTGACGGGATATGAAACAACACATCACTTGCTCATCGTTTAAAACCACTGCGACACCTGAAGAGTGATTATTTATTTCTCCATCCCATCACCCTGAGCAATTGAAGTAAACTTTTCCTCTCCGGTCCTCCTCCTCTGTCTCTCCCCCCTCTCTGGTGAAACCTCCGTAGGATCTCCATGAAGCGACGCACCGGGTGATTATACTTTGTTGGGGATTTTGCTCTCTGCACACCGGGACATCATGTGGACGCCGACGGAGGACGAGAAGATAGGAGTGGGTGAGTGCATCCATGATGTTTGTGTGTCTGTTTGTGGGTGCAGTGTCCGGCTGTGTGTGTGTTTATCTGGATGTCCTGTGCACAGGAGCAGAGCTGATAAGGTGCTTGGGGATTGTGTCCAGCTGCTCTTTATTACATGATATTTAATGATAATTTGGTGATTTGGTCATAAAGATTAATTCTGCTGCTTCTTCCTCTGTGGTAATTTGTGATGAGATCCGAGTCTTCTTCCTCTGTAACACTTCTGAAGGGACGCCCGTGGGTCTGTGGAACTCTGCAGGGAGTTTATAGCACTTTATATTTTTCTATGCTGTGTCTACAATATTCCCACAAACTCTTATAGTATTCCCTTTTAGTTATGTGTCTGTGCAGAGTGTGCATTTTGTGACATCATATTACTGTATCAACATTTCTAATCTGAATGTGTGTGTTTTCAAATGCTCTGTGCCACTTGCTTTGGCATCTCACTATGATACAGTCTAACGGGAGCTCTCCTTATAGCTGTGTTGAGGACAGAGATCATTTCACAGGCTTGTTGAGATGTGGGGCTGTGCACCTGATGTAAATATATATGAACACAGAGACTGTGGGCATCGTGGAAAGGATGCGATGATGTGAGGAACAGCACACTGGATGTATCAGGTCTGTGTTAATAGACAGCGCAGGTGACTCTGCAGCAGGACAGCAGTGATTTATCATCCACTATTATATTGCAGTATAATGAGAGTGAATGTTTTCAGATGAGAGTTGGTGGTTTAAGGGCCATTAGCCAATGATCCAGCATTCAATTATTCTCTCTGTCTCTCTCCTTCCCTCTCTTCCTGAGCCCCCCCACCACACCCCACCCCTCTGTATCTGTTACCGCACACGGTCATTTCCTTGCCACACACTCGTGGGCCTATCTTATAACACTGCTGACTGCTTTCTTGCGCCTGTACCATCCTCATGTATCCTCTGTTGTTTTGTGCTGCAGCTTCACCTGCTGAGTTTCCTGAGGCGCCACTTTGTTCCACCTGTAGGTTTTCTCCAGATTATATATTTTTGTTTTGTGGTCTAGTTGATGAAGCTTAGAAAAAGTTCAGTGATCCAAACTGCCCGTCTGGTACACACTTTGAGGTCTGCGTTGATTTTCAGCGTAGCACTTCCTCTCTACCATCTCCCATGCTCCCTGTAGTCAGCCCTCAGAGTGGTATTACAGCTCCAGGTCATGTTCAATAAGCTCCTCGGGAAATCCCATTCAAGTCAGAGCAGTCAAGTTCTGAAAATGCTCTCTTGATCTCGGTGCTCATCAGAAGACATTTTCCCAGTTGTAATAGTTTCTCGGCTGCTTTGCTGGGTTAATACCCCGAGAGGAGCGTTCAATCTGCGCTGCAGTTGCTTTTACAAAACAGTGAGATTTAGAGTTTTTAATGAACTGTCTCATAAACTTTGTAACCCTGTTTTGATTAAATGCGCCCCTGAGACCACATATTCAGTGGAGGCATGGCATGAAAAACAATCTTAACCTCCACAGTCCAACAAAATTAGCATGAGGATTCCAAATGAGGTGCCAGACCTCCCCCCTGATAGTCCGAGGTATCGATTGACAGCTGCCTGGGCCTTTCCAAGTGACCTATCAGGCAAAACTCTCCACCAATCTGCAGTGGGAGGGAGCAGGGACTCTGCTGACAGGAAGTCAATGTGTGGAATCATGACTCCGGCACTCTGTTAATTGGAAAGAGACATTACCTGAATTTGAATGAGAGGCTGTGTGTTTTTTTTTCTCCCCTGCTGCTTGATACCTTCAGTAGACTCCAGCTGTGACTGCATGCTGGGGCGTCTTGATTTACTCTGCGAGCAGCCTTTTAACATCAGAATCAGAATTGCCTCACAGTTTACAAGGTTTCACGGTGCATGCTGGCAGACATGATACAAGGACAGCAGCACCGTGATCCCACAGTGCAACAGAGTGGGAAGGCAACTATAGATATTGAAATCAGCAGAGGGAACATTTGATTCAGTGAAGAGAGAGTAGCCATTTAATAAGCACAATCATAGAGACGCTCACATGTTCACAATGTATATGTGAACTTATTTATCTTTTAGTGAAGTCAACAAGTTCCTGCCATAAGGTCTGTTATTTGACACTGTAAAATTATCAAACCAATCACCAGAAAAAATACTGGTAACGTATGTTCTGCAAACCAAAAATGTTGCATTTGCACTTTATTATGTAGCTGGTATGATTACACTTTACATTTCAACAACGCTGTGGTTATTTAGGCAGAAAAACACTTTGTAATGGTGAGAAAAAGATCATATTATAGCTTAAAATACCCCGTTCAAGGGGCACAATCCTGTCAGGACAAGCAGCTATGTTTCAGTAAAAACAATTGATTTTTGTGCAACTGGAAAAATAGTGACAGGTTGCTACAAAACACCCACATTTGTTGCCTAAAAAGCTGATGGAAACACAGCAATGACTTGTCAAATCCCAGTCGGTCTTGTTGTTGGTTTGATCAGTGATTTGGCTGGTCTGATGCTGTGCAGGTGTCAAACCCTCCACCATCCCCTTCACCTCCCGATGATAAAGTCAGCTCATACTACGTCACTTAAGTAACATTGATATGATACGTATGAAACATACAAATGTAATGTATTTGCAGAAATGTACAAATCTGACATTCGCCTCTGGCACCTGGGCTGAAAATCATCTAAAGGGGGAATTGTCTACACTGAAACAGTCACTTAGAAACATCCGTGTGTTTAACATCCCTCTGCATGTCATATGCAAATTGCTGCTGTACTTTGGCTTCACAGTGCCTGGAAATTATCCTTGGCATATGAAAGTCAAGTAACGACTGAGCAGGTGCACAAAAGATGAAAGAATAGAGGAAATCCGTAATCTATTATAAAGACGGGATGAGAACTGAGGGTCCGTCCTCTGAAACTGGAGAGTCACGTATCCGTTCAGTGTTTTCATGTAAGTGTGTTTTGTGTCCTTTGTTAATCCAGCCATTTGTGTTTTTTTGCTGGATAAGGCTTTGCATACCAAGGCAGGGAGAGTGGTAACTCATAGAGGCCTTCCAATGGAGTTGGGATGACTAGTGCCTGGTTGTAGAAAACAGCTATTCAGTTGGATGAATGCAGCTTTGTGGCGCCCATAGAGGTTCCTGAATGCGGCTTCACCTCCCCCAGGGCTGCACAGCATAGCACTCAGTTCTCACACTCACAGATAACACAGAACACACACACATAGACAGACAGACAGACAGACAGACAGACAGACAGACAGGCACAGAGACAGACAGATGGACAAATGTACAGACATCCCAGACACACTCGTTATGAAATGCACCTGCTACCGGGTGTCATTTTCACTAAGCACAGTAATTCTGTTTCATTTACATATGTTATGCAAGTTTGAAAAAATAAAATAAAGTGCAACAACATTCAAGTGGACTGATTTGCCCTTGTTCCTTGACCCGAGCTCACTCAGTGTCCACCAAATGTCATTCAAACCTGTAACCAGGTTTTTGAGATGCAGACTGAGCCGTGGGAGTGAAACATCCTGCAGATAATAAGATAAAACAAACACTACAGGGCCACAAATGTAACTCCTGTTAAGATGTTAGTCAGGTCAGTGGCAGGAGAAACACACACACACACACACACACACACACACACACACACACACACACACACACACACATACACGTCACACCACATCTCTCACACCCACAACAGGCGTGCACGAGCGTTCACAGTGATCAAAGTGGGTCACAGTCAAAGTGACAGATGTGTAAAGGATGTCCTTCTTGTGTTAAGCACTGCACCTTTTGTTTTCTTTGTCTGTTGTTTTTATTCCTCTTCTGTTCTCCACTTTTTTTTCCCTCTGACCTATTTATCCCGACCCGGCTTTTCATTTTGCTGCCGGTGCTCGTGCTCATCTGTCACTGTAGTGTCTTTTCATATGGAGAGATCCAGTAGGAGAGGCTGTGTGTTGCCTCCCGATCGGGGCTCCTCCTAGATGATGGAGCGAGCTGCCAGACATCTTTAAACACACTTTAATGACCTTTCTCGTGTCATTTGTTTCTCTTGTCTCTGGTCAGGCTTTGTCTATCTGTCAAATGTCACATGTCAGGTGAATCTCAAAAAGTCTGGCTCTTATTTTGATGAAACTTTAACAGATGAATAAAAATGCATCAGGACAATAATGGTTACAGTGGCCTATTTTATGTTGAATTCTTTTCACTGTAAAGCTTCTGGACATGTTTCTGTATGCTTTGCAACTCACATAATTACAAGATAAAACAATATTATTTCTGCTTTTAGAAAAATAACCTTCCTCAAAAGAAAATCTCTTCCTGTACTTTAAAGGTACAGTCTTGAAAATCTGTGTTTTGCTCTCGTTGGTGGCACATGGTGATGAGCTGTAAATGCAGGTCTTCCTAAAGATTCATCACCCGTCAGGTGTAGATTATTAACGGTTTACTTTCTTCTGAAAATGAAAAAGTTTGTTCTAGTTTCTACGAATGTGCACTAGTTAGCCAAGCTAAAATAACTTGGATATTGGCGCTAACATCTTGTGCCGATGATATCATTTGGAGCCAGAGTCAGCACAGTAGCGATTGGGAAGTGGAGCCATGGTATCAGGTTCCCACCCATCCGACTCCATCACAAGCAGCACCATTGATCCCGAGCATGCCAATAGACACACAGCTGTCAGTCATGACGTTACACCTTCTTTATGTAGCATTAAATAAGTAATAAAAACAAACACTTGAACATATATCAGTGTGATAAGAACGACCTAAAATGAAAAAATCTGTCTTTGGGAAAAGATAATTTGACATGTGTTTGATCTTTTAGTTTGGCCAACTTGTTCACATTTCAAAGTTGTCAAATACTGTCGCTCAGTCTTGATTTCCACTGAAGACACTGATGAAAAACAGGCATCCTTTAGTGGTAGAGTTTTATGCTGTTGGGCTGCATCAGTTCATAATGCCACCGGACTACAATGTAGTTTAAGGACCTGGAAAGTCCCTACAGGGCAGGCATTAGGGGTGGTGGATGCGTCCAACAACACCAGACTTTGACCCACGAAGCCTGTGTTTGCTTCCTGTATGAATGTTGAGCCATACCATGATGTTTTTTGTAACCCTAACAACGTACATTTGTTGCACCACAAAATAAATGTGAATATGCAGTGTTTTACTGACGTTAAAAGTGTATTTTGAACAAGACTTCATGCATCTTATGAGCAGAAACTTTACATTTCCTGTGGAGATGGAAGTGTATTTTAAAAAGACACAATGCATGTGACAGGCACTTATTGACATGCCGTCCTAGAGCATCAACAACAGATGCACCCAGGATGTGTAATATGTAGACGTGAAAGCTCACTGTGTTGTTTGGCCCATGTCCCGTTCCCTAACATGGAGGAGGTGGGGTATATAAGTTACACTGCAGCCAGCCAGCAGTAGGGTAGTTGAGATGATTTGGCTTCTCTGTTGTAGCCTGAGTGTCAGACTGAAGCTCCCAGAACCTTCAGCCTGACATCGCCTCCACTGAAGGCGATTTACGAGGGGGAGGGAATTTGATTTTTCCCTAACCAATCAGTAGAGATCAACGACTCACCCAGAATCTGACGCCATTAGTATCCATGCCTCGGGGGTGCCGAAAACAAGCGAGCATTGCCCGTTTAAAATGTCTCCGTCGTCGTGCACGCCCAGCTGCATCGCCGTTAAATCCAGTTTAGCAGCTTCCTTAATTTGGTCCTCCATTAACGCGAGTAGTGGCGAAATACCTCGATAGCATCGTTAATGTGGTCTGTAAGATCTGTAGCGGTCGCCATTGTTGCTATCCTCACCAATTACCCACTGGCGCACAGCTTGACATCAGCGTGGCGCTGATTGGCTAATCGCTAGACCCGCCCCCACCCCCAGCGTTCATTGGTCCTTCCATCGTTTGGACGAGATAAATCGCAAATTTATTGCAGTATGCCAGACCAGAGATGCAAGCCTACTCAGTTGAGTGGGCGGGGTCTATGGTCTGGAACCAGGCTATCTCTGTTGTGGAGCTGTCATCCATCTTTGTGTACAATCATTAGTCTGTAGTCATCACACTTATCTTTGCTTGTTGGGCCACAGTAAGTGTTTACTTGCAATGATGGCAGAGACTGAAAAATAATCAGAAGATCGATCTGCGGCTCCTCCAGTCCACATGTGGAACACACTGAGCCCCAAATTGCTCCTGACGGCTGTTCCATCGATGTGTGAGTGCATGTGAATGGTTACTGAGTAGCAGGTGGCACCTTGTATGGTAGCCTCCACCACCAGTGTATGAACGTGTGTGTGAATGGGTGAATGTGACTTGTAGTGTAAAAGCACTTTGAGTGACAGGAGGACGAGCAAAGAGCTACACAAGTGCAGTCCATTTCACACACAGTTTAAAGAGCAAGTGTGTGGTGCTAACTCTGCCCACCCTTTCTAGCAGACCAACCTCTGCTGAGTGGTGGAAAACACGTCACCAACTGGGCACCACGTGATTTTTTTTTTTCGCCTCAGTCCAGTTTGGCTGGATATGGCAAATGTGACAGCTTTCCTCTGTGGGCCATAGGCTCAGTTACCATGGTGTTACCTCACTCAGTGATAGACAGTGACTTATCAGATGTTTTTTTAATGAAAATCTTTGAAATTACTAATGACGACATTTGATGCTTTTCCACAAGCTGCAACTAGAAGGAATTTCCGTGATTAACATTTAGATAAGAAAGTATTGGTGGGTTCACTGCACATTGAATAACTGTAAGAAAAGGTTTTGGACCTGTTCTGCAGCTCCATAAGAGCTAATATTAGGGTCTATAATAAAACATGGCTTACATGTGTGATCATGTGTTTTTATGCCCTCTTTCCCTCAAAGACTTATTTTAGTATTTCTGCCTGAGCCTGCTGATCCTCCTGCCTGAAGCTTTTACATACTAGAAGCTACTGTACGTCTCTGAGGAATTCTCTTCTCTCCCCGTTCTCCCGAGACTCTCACACTGGCAAACGATTATTCTCAATACTGAAATATCCGCATCGCCTATGGAAACTGACAGCAAATCAAGCTGATTGCTTTTGCTCCCGCTCCATCACTCCTCCTCTCCGTCTCCCCCTCCTCTTCTCCTCAGGGTGCTAGCTTGGCCTTTTAATCCCATCTCAAGGCAACGAGTTAACAAGCACACATCACACAGACTCTCTTTGCTAATTTAGTCTGTTTTTAGAGGTTTGTGTGTTGTATTATACAGTGTTGCTCTCATCTCCCTCGGCGACATGGGAAACAGGCAATCCTTCTCTCTCTCTCACTCTCTCTCTCTCTCCCTGTCCTGTGAGAAGCTTCGGTGAGTCTCGCTGATACTCTTCAGACATCTTTACGCTGTAATTTAGCAGTAACAGTGAAATTACAGCCAATCAAATGCATCAACCAGCTGTCTTTTCAGATGCACACTTTCCGTTCAACTTGACCGATCCTGTGTGGGGGGCAAATCATGAGAGAGAGGGTGCACCCTGGACAGGTTGCCAGGTCATCACAAAGCTTGCCTGATACTACACAGAACTGTCAACTCGTCACACTCCGTTTCCATTTCCAGTCTGACATTGCGTCCACTCTAACTGATTTCCATTGGGGAAGGAGGTTCGATTTTCCGGAACCAATCACTAAGCCCCACATATCTGCTTCAATCTAATGTCATCTTGAGTCCACGCTGATGCGTAGCCATGACAACATACCTGATTTGCCGGGGTTTTAAGAGTGGAGCGAAGTGAACAAACAAACTACGATGTTGGGCGATATTGAGAAGACACAACCCCCTTCTCCTCCTTCTCCTCCTCAACTCCAGTCTGTGCAGGAGACTAGAGAAAGGTGTTTTTAGAGTCTCTGTGTGTTCAGCTCTCTGTACTTTTGTAGCTTCTAACTGAATCTTTGAGGTTTGAGGTTTAGTTTCTCTCCTGCGTCCTGTTATTACTGACAGATGTCTGCTTTATTTTACTGTTTCATGTTCACTTTGAGTTGTATGAGTAACAAAACAACGAGGGACATTTATTGTGAAGAATCTACAGGAAGTTAAATGTGTTTATCACTGAATTGGTGGCTTTTCTTTGATAAAAACAACTCCACTAATTCCACAGAGAGGAAGAGTAAAATCAGAAACAGCCACAGTGAGATGTTGATGAGGAGCCTCAGACAACAGGCTCTTACTGCACCTTTGTGAACAGCTCACCTCCAACAGGTGAAGCTCTTTTACCTGCCCTGCTGTGTGATGGAAAAACACTCACAGCAAAATATCCACAGACTTTTAGCTGTCTGTGGATGTTTATAAACCATCCATGGGATCAGTCCACAGGCATCAGCTTGACAGCGGTGTTAGTCCTGCCCTTGGCGTGGATTGGTTAATCATCAGTGTCCCTACAGCGCTCATTGGTTGTTTTTTTCTTTAACCGAGAAACCGATGTTTCATGTCATGAAGCCAGACCAAAATCAGTCAACTCATTCTGGGGTTCATTCTGGGGTTCAAAGGTCAGGTCCCAGGCATCACAGGGCTAACACACGTGGACAAACTTATTCACGCTTACATGCATGTTGGACTGTGGGAGCAACACTTACTGACAACCAAAAACACAAAGACAAATGTGACTTTGCGTTTTGTAAATATCTATGCATGATATGTGACTTCTGTATGTTTCAAACTTAATTTTTAAAACATGTTAGCTGTGTGGTGATCATCCTCTCAAACATGTGGATAAATCCAGACTGATTGGATGCTCATTTTGATTATTTGTACAGCTTGATGGACAGATGGTTTGAAAGGATAAACTATATGCACTGATAAATCTTCTTATTCATATTGATCCATGTTGAGGACCTTCAATATCTTCACCCAGACAACCAGGCAGGTTAGACAGCCTGTAGGCTCTGCTAGTCAGTCTAAGGAAATACATCAGAGTACATTAATAATATAAGTGCCTCTTCAGTTTTCTTTGCCTGGGTCCATTAAAGGTTGTCTTAATGAATAGGATTATTTCTGCCAGGAAATAAAAACTCTAATCAGCATTACAGTCTGCCAGCCTGTGTGTATGTGCAGCCGCATCCTTGACCAGGAAACAGAACCTCCACCTGCCTGGTCACTTTAAGCCGTCTGGATCTGAGCTTTGAACATGTAAAACAATCACAGTGAAGCATTTAGCAACTTGTCATTCCTGAGAGAGTGTTTACTGACCCAGATTTATAGCTTTAATCATACAGCTTCTGTAAAATAAGAGCTATTCTCAGAAGAGAAAACATCTAATTGGGAAAAGATCCAGCATGTTTCCCCAGACGCTGGAATCTAACCAGGTCAGTGTTCTGCAGTGGAAACTGCTGACAGTTATAGCATGCTACAACAGAGTATAACGTTAATGTCACGTATAAAATCAGCACATGATGAAAGGATTTAGGTCACTCTGTAGCCGGTGCATTTACATGTGGCTGGGTAGAGACAAAGGTCAACAATGACCAATGAAATGCAAATGAAACGATATTATAATGATAAAAATGATGACTGTAAAAAATGTGAAGACAGCGTTTTGTTGTGTTAGCTTTAACTCACGTTAATGGCTTTCCTAAGTGCTTTTTAGTGACATGGAAGATGAGGAAGTGATCACATCAGTTATCAAGAGGCAGAGAAAGAGACTGAAGAAAAACAGAAGAGTGAAGTAAACAGACTGAGGGAGATGCTGAGCTGGTAATATGGTGTTGTGTTTTCAGCTGAGGATTACGCTGCTAAACAGAGGGTGAAGTCATCACCACAGTGCCCAACAGACACAAACCCAACACTCATACTCAGCGTGACAGTGTGTTCATCCATGTATGTGTATGTGTGTGTGTTTGTGTGTGAACTAAGAAGTGAAGAAACTCAGGAAGCAACACTACTGAGACGACAACAAACACTTTGCTAGCTCGTGGTCCTCACCAAATAATTGCGAACAGCTAAACTGCACTTTAGCCTGCTCTCATTTTTCTTGCTCCAGCCATGTGCACGTGTTTCACACTAATTATTAGCACCGTCTATTCAGTGGGTACCACCGTGCACCACTGAGATATAAAGTCCTGTTATATAACTGTGCATGTAAGCAGTTCATTAATTGGTCTTTAAGGGAGTAAACTGGGTCATTTAGGGGAAATTTCCTGTTTCAAAATGATCATATTTGTGAGAATTGTAAAAGAAGAAATGAAACTAAAACCCAAGAGGAGTTCAGGAAAGCCTGCGAGATAATCCTGGCACATTTACAAGCTATAATCAGGAGCTAATGTGAATGCTCAGGTTAACTATGCCTGACTGAGCTGCTTCATACATTATTCTCTGTGTAGGCGAGTTTCATTATGCTCTGCAGCAGGAGCAGCGTCTAGTGCACATGTATGCAAACATGCCCACACCACATGCAAACAAAATGACCTTTATATGAATTATTTATCCAGTAAAATTTGCGGTTATGGTTCACCATGAAAATTATCTGTACACACAAAATACAGTCGCTCAGTGACAGAAAATACTCATTCCCTCAAGTTATATTTGTAAGCACGCGATGTGGGGACGCTTAAAGATTAAAAGTAAGCCTGGGAGCTGCTGGCTGCTGTCCGTGGTGCTGAAACACACCCAGCCAAGCAGCGATTTAGGTGGAGAGGAGAGGATTCCTTCTTCGCTGCTCGCCTCCACTCTTTGTTTTCCTTCTCCTCTGGTGCAGCTGACAGTAAGTCACGATGGAGAGGCTGTGGGGTTTTCAAATGTAGGCGGGAAGTTCATCACGAGCAGCAGCAAGCAGGTCCAGGTTTCTGTGTGCGTGTGTGTGTCATGGGTTTCCTACCTGAGTCAGTGACGATGCACCACCAACAGTGAGTCGTGCATCAGAACCATAACTGGGACCAAACCTGAGGTGAACCCTCAGGCAGCCCTGCTGTGAGATTAGGATGCATATTGAACAGCGGGCAAGTAGGGAAGGAAACCAAAGACAAAAAGCTCTGAGATGGATTATGCACCGAGTGAAGGCACTTGAGCAGCATTGGGGAGCTCTCTGGCCTCAGGCTAACCATGCTCTTAATTGCTTTTCTCCATAACAAGCTGTTCATTATATACATAACACTGAAAATCATCTCATTGATCGGAGTTGTCTCTGCTGATATGTATATAATTATTTTTGTTTATTTATCAGCGTGCAGGCCTGTGTGTGTATAATCTCTGCACTTTCCTATGTCTCTGCTGACATGTAATCTTGCTTCATGTGTTCATCAGTTTCAACTCGATGTAGTTGTGAAGCTTCCTTCAACATTCCCTCTATTCTTACACGAAATGCTGCTGTTGACTCGGCCCATGCTGCGGCCAAAGCTTTGATAGCAGGAACCCCCCGCGGACTCTGGGAGGGTCTTTTTTTTTTTTTTTTTAACTATCCTCTTAGATTCTCTTTAGACTTGAGACTTTAATCTCTGTCCCTGAATATTTCTGTCACTGTCATGCTCCCTCTTTCTGCCTCCCTCCCCTCTAACTCCTCCTGCCTTTATCTGAAATCTCCCGATACATCCACATCGTACTCTCGCCTGTCTCTGAAATAGAAATGTCCTTTTAGATCTTATTCCAATGGCCTCCATGTAAAGTAACATCACAGTCAGAGCAGGAAACACCAGCTCTGACAATATATATTCTGTATTAAAATGCACCACACGTTCTGAGATTTAAGAAAATGTTGTTTTTTTTCACAGATTTTCCACAAAAAACATGATAAACTCAACTTTGATCCAACATATATACTTTTTTTTAAAAAAATATATTAGTACAGTTTTGCAGTGTTCTATGTGGTTTTAATTTCATTTGACTACTAAAGTGCGTGTGTGACATTCTCCTACCTTACCAACCACTCCACATCATTAATTGGCTAATAATATATCAAGTTTCAGAGGTAGACGGAAAAAAAATCACTGTTGTCACTGGACCCTTTTCCCCTTTATGTCGGGGGCCTTGTGGGTAACCTGTGAGTGTGACGTGTACATCAGTGTGTGTTGTGGGAAGTAGCACTCCCTCGTGTGTTTGATAGTGAAGACCGCATGTGGCAACGAGGGGTGGGGGAAATAATTGATTCTTAGATCCATTGCAATGCAGACATGAACGATTTGGCATCAATTCACAAATGTCAGGTATCTAAATGTTTATGAATTGCATTTTGCAGATTGAATGAGAGAGGCCGAACTCAACTATGAGAGCAATGTAGCAACCGAACAGTCTACAGCGCAGACACACCAGTATTAACTTATTTATCCTTAAATAAGTCAGCAGTTGCAGCATGTTGTAATTTACTGTAATGTCTAAATAATGAAATTTGGAAGACAAACGTGAAATATGTTGTGAGTACTTTGCCACCCCCCAGAGACTAATGTAATGGGAGAGGCGCAGCAATCAGCAGTAACGTAGGCAAACAAAACCTGCCCACACCGCAGCATTGACCAACTTAAAAGACCTCTGTAAAGAAGAAAATAACTCTCAGTTCGGTTTAACTCAAAAAACACTTTCGCTGGCCCGCTCAGTGTCTTGACTTTTCCCAGAGCTGAAGGTGCAGCAGAGATTCTGCACTCCATTGCTGGAGCAGAGCGCGCTGCCTCCCCCTTATTTTCTTCTTCTTATACAGGCAGGAGACTGTAAGATGCTTTCACATGAATTAATTAAGTTAACTTTTAAAATAAAAAAGCTGTAAAACATTTATTATTCAACAGGATGTGAATTGCAAACTATTACGATACAGTCTGCAAACAGTGGACAGTGCAAACAGATATCCCACAGTGGGTTAATGTGAGCCACCACAGATGAATACATGCCACTGACACTCTCAGGTATATGGGAGCATTTAAGGTTGAAGGGAAAAGGGAGCTGGACAAGAGCCACACTGTATGCAGATAAATTCGTCTGTGTATTTAATGATGTATCACTACAAATACAGTATGCAATGTTTTAAACTATCAAGTGGTCACACAGTGAGAAAAAAAACATCATGTATAAAATTTGATGCCTCGATCATTTTATCATCAAATCGTAACCCTCTGACTCGTAACTGAATCTTGAGGTGCCTGAAGATTCCCACTCATACCAGCAACAAGTGATGATGACCAGCATACATGTGTCTAGATGAGCTCAGGGCTACAGCATTACCTCATGAGAAGGTCATGTATTTTGTTCTTTGCTGGAAAGTGCAATAAAGCAACTGTTGGTAAACGGCACCCGAACGCCTCGCTTTTCCGTCCTTTAGCTAAATGTTAATAAGCCAGTTTGTTCCCAACTACGGTTCAGAGCCGGATAGCTGTCAGAGGGGTGACACTGCTCATCATACCTGCACTGGCTGTAACTGAGACTGGTCAACACACACTTTGTGACAAACTGGGAAATAGCTTTGAAGGCTGCTGGGTAATGATCTCCCTCTCCGTCCCTCTCTGTCAATTCAAAAAGCTTTTAAAAATATGTCATTGCCAAAGCAGTTCATAAAAAAAGATTCATATTTCACATATTACACATTCGTTCATTATATATACATCATGTATCACGTACAGGTTCTTTATTATACTGCTGCAGTTCTTTTTTTTATTGCTATACAATATAGTCCACTGTTTAATGCATTTGAATACATTACTGAATATAGAGCAATTCCTAATTTATGAGATATGATATCAGCTGTTAGTCCCTCAGGTTGTAGCAGGCAGATACATATTTAGCTGCTAAAGGAGCTGTTGTCTCTTCACCCAGAAGAAGTGCCAGTTTCTCTTGTGGGGCTCATGTGAGGGAGTTTGGGATTTTCTTGGCTATTTCTCCAAAATTGAAATCCCTAAATAAGGCAACTGTCTCACTGTCTCTCTCTGCCTCACTCTGCACTCCGCTCCTCTCTCTACTCTGCTTTTGCTGCGACCCCCCCGTGGTTCCGGTTTTTGGGTGAAGTGATTTGGGGTTGTGTCTGAGCAGTGACTTGTCATCTAGTTTATATGCACAAAGAGGACGGCTCATCCTTTGAACCAGGAGAGTAAGTTTAAAAAAAAGCAAAAGTTTGAAAGAGAATACATCATAAAGTTTCATAATTTGTGGTTCATGTGTCAGAGAAACTTTTTACTCTGAGTGTGGAGCTCTGGTTTGGATGTGGGCTGCATCTCTATTTGGCAGTCAGCCAGTGGGCGTGTGTGTGTGTGTGTGTGTGTGTGTGTGTGTGTGTCTCGAGGGGTCTTAAACACAGCAGCATTCTAGAGGAGAGTTCCGTCGTTGTTATGGTTACACTCAGTTTCCGCAGACACCCTGGCAAGGCTGGTTCCACTATCGCCATAACAACGATCCAACTTCTCAGCTTCCTTCCAGAGGAGGGAAAAGGATCGCAAACAACCCTGATCAATGTCTCACACTGACAACGCAAACATATTGGCTTTAGCCTGCTGAAGACATTGAACTTAAACACGTAAAAAATAAAACCATTCCCTCACTAACAAACGTGAGAACTTGTCAAAGAGTAGTTAGCCAACGACATCAGTTAGAAGTCTTTTAACAAATTAATTCATAGCTGCTCATTCATTTTCCCAGCTTCAGCTAGCATTAGCATAAACGCCAATCAATATTGTACTGTAATATTACTCTGTGTACGATTGTTTTCACTCAATGAATCTGTTGGAACGATAGAGGCGCTTTCTGATCTGACAGGATGGCATCATATGTTTGTGTCGTCAGATGGGTCCAGCAACACTGGACATTAAGTGTTTTACGTTGCAAGTTTATTTTGAAAAATACTGTATGCATCTAACAAACAGAAACTGAACATTTCCTGTAAAAGCTGAAGTGTATTTCAAAAGACACGCCGTCCCAGAACGTCAACAAGAGATGCACCCAGGATACCTAGTGTGTAATATGTAGAGAGTCCACAGATCAAGCGGCGATATGTGATGGGTTGGGAGTGAGAATGTGTTGTTACAAAAAAAAGAAACACTTGGTTATTGTTGGGAAGCAATGGTTACCTGATATAGGACAACACTGTTAACTCATTACACTCCTTTTCCATCTTCAGTCTGGCATTACGACCGCTCAGTTTTCCCTACATAAATCACTTGAGGCTAATGTATCCGCATGAATCTAACGTCATTTAAAGTCCACACTGATGCCTAGCTATTTTTTTTTACATTTATTTAAGCTTTATTTAACCAGGAAGTCCCATTGAGATTGAAAATCTGTTTTACAAGAGACACCTGGCTGAGGTAGCAGCCAATCAAAACACGTTTAAAATGCAACAAATACAACATATAAAACAAAAATCCACAATAAAACAACAACTATTCAGACACAGTGGCCTCTCAAGAAAAACAAGCACGTCTCTGTCGCCACATTCTTTATGATGCCCTTAAATTCATTAATGGATATAAGTGTTTCTAATTTTAGATCTTTTTGGAGATTTTTCCATGTCCAAGGTGCAGAGTAGGAGAATGCAGTTTTCCCCATATCTGTTAAAACACCGGGGCATATTGAAAAGCAACCACCTGGAGGAGCGAAGCTGGTAACTACCAGAGCTGACACACAGAAGGGTGCCGAGGTCGGCCAGATGTTTGCCCAATTTTTCGCTATAGATAGTGATGAGTAAGTGACTTGCTATTTGTAATAAAACGTAGAGATGTATGGTAGACTGAATCAAGGCTACGTAAAATGGTGGAGGTTGCATGCATATACAATATGTCACCATAATCAATCACAGACAGAAAAGTGGCCTCCACAAGTTTTTTATTAGCACGGAAAGTAAAAAAAGAGACTTATTTCTAAAATAAAAGCAGATCTTCACTTTAAGCTTCCTGACTAGAGCAGCAATATGTATATTAAATGAAAGCTTCTCATCTATCCATATACCCAGGTACTTGTATGAGGACACTCTTTCAATTGATTTACCGTCAGACATGAAGATGCTAAAATCATCAAGCAACTGTCAGCAAGCTTTTAAGAAGACCATAAACTTTGTTTTCTGAGCATTTAAAATCAATTTTAAACTCAGCAAAGCTGTTTGTAATGACTGAAATGCAGTCTGTAGGTTTTGCACTGCTTGCATTATGGAGGGCCCATGCGTGTAAATGACAGTATCATCTGCATATAAATGTATTTTTTCTGCAATGTCTTTACCCAGATCATTTATAAAAATATATGTCACCATACCTGTTTTGCTGGAGTTGTAAGGGTGGAGTAGAGCGAAGTAAAACAAACAATGAAGTGAGGTGATATTAAGAAGACGTGAATTTAGAGCAGCTCATCTGTCTTGCTCTCGCCATTGTTGATTTTACTCCTCCTGCCTTGTTCTGACACACCTATTGACAACATTTGACCACAGCTTGACAGTGTCATTAGCCCCAGGTCAAGAATAGGCAAAAGCAATCGTGGTCATGCTTACTTACTGTTGTCACTAGAGCGTAAATGCTGAAATGACTGATGCTTTTTCTTGAGATGACAGTTGATGTCATCTTTATTTTTCTGGAAAACTGTGCTTAAAAATGCATCCTATAAATTCAGTGAATCCTTTGTCATATAAGTACAGTCACATCCTTCTCCTGTTCACCTCTGAGGACCTTCACTTGCTCAAAGGCTCCTGAGGGGAGGACACTGTTTCTCTTCACTTTCCTCATCTAGTTTGGAATTTAAACCAGCATCCTTTCAATCAGTACTCTGCTTTCTCTGCTTTTGCTGCCTCTTTTTGAGTAGTTCCCAAACACTCAGTGAAAATTGCTGTTTGGAGTCACAGAAGTTGTTTTTGTCTGTTCTCAACTGAACAAGTGAATTAGGCAAAAGTGAATTTGTGTGGTCTGTTCCCTGTTGATGGGACTTGGCTGGTGTCCCATGGAGACTTGGAGATGGACTCGGTAAGCAGCTGAACTTTGTAAAGACTCAGCACCAGAACCCATGTTTCATCTTTTTGAACTGCAGCCTCTTGAACACAACACAGTGAAGTGAATTTTAGACATTTTTGAACCTTTCATGTGACTCTCATCTGACTTGCTTTGACATTTTTTGTATGATGATTGTTTTGCTATTTAAATCCTGTTACTGCTCAAATGACAACAATCTCAGGATCTTAAAGAGAACTGTTTTTAATTGCATTTAAAAGTTTGCCTTCACATACATATTTATCTTTATATGCCTCTGCTCGCGATAGCCATGGAGTTGTCTGGTTGTCTGTCTGTCCATATGTCCGTACGTCCATACATATGTCCATCTTTCCTATTCTAGTTACCACAGTATCTCAAGAACACCTTCAGGGATTTTTTCAAAATTTCAAATTTGGCGCAAACATCTACTTGGACTCAAGGATGAAACAATTAGATTTTGGTGTTAAAAGGTCATGGTCACTGTGACCTTGTGTGCATCTCTTTTTGTGAATGTCATATCTCAAGAAGGCCTTACGGGATCTTCCTCAAATTTGGCACAAATGTCTAATAGGACAAAATGATGAAGTGATGACATTTTCTATCGAAAAGGTCAAAGGTCAACTTCACTGTGACATCATAATGTACTGCAAAAACACTTTTATGTACATAACTCAGCGTTATATCTCAGGAACAGAAGTGGAGACATTTGGTCAGATGCTGAATTAGTGACACTAATCTTGAAACTGTGCTGATTGTTTAGATCCTTTGTGTGTGAAGCATCCATGTTTTCACTGACATGGATGTAAACTGTAAGAGAACCTTTATGGGTTCGTGTAGGAATGTAACCGCGAGGCAGTAATTCTAGTTACTATGTAGTTTTTGTGTAGTTAAGAGAGAAAAACTGATGTGTTTTAATCTACTTTCACATGCTTGTGTATGAATATGACACATGAAGTACATCCTCATCATTTGTCGGTTTTCAGTCTCTTTCCGTTCTCTCCTCTGTCTGTCTCACTATTCCCTGTCTCACTCTCACTCTCTTTCAGCCCCCCTCTGTCCCGTGATCAGAATAGAAAGGAGTCGTCAGCTGTTCTGGACGTCTCTGAGCACCTTAGTTTCCTGAAATGTAATGCCAGCCTGTCTGACTCTGTATTTATTGATTAGTACTTGAAAAAGCACTGCTAGCTTAATAGGTCTGTAGGCCTGCAGCTGGTCCGGTGTATGTTCAAGAGAGTTACACTGTCACAGTGTCAACAAATTCCTTCTTTCACATTCATTGATTACAGCTTAAGACAGGGCTGCTTGCAGAGTAGTGCAGCAGACATGTGGTCTGTCCAGGCCAAGCTTGGGAGAAGTCAACATGGTCAAGTTCCGAGAAATTACTGGAACCTGATCTTAAAGTGTATCGTAGGCAAGTGGACTGGCTTGACTTTCTTGAAGATGTTCAGCCTCTCATCCAAGAAGCTTATTCAGTTCCAGAACTCTCTTGTGCCTCTTGGATGAGAGGTGAAACATCTTCAAAAAACTCAAGCAAGTCCAGCTGCCTATGATATAACACTTAAGATTACCTTGACCTGGATGACTGAGAATCTTCGTACCAGAACCTGGGTGTAATGTTTTTCACACAGCACATGATGTCTGTTATTATAAACGTTTAAAATTATATCTATGTTTCAAATTTAGAGTGAATTTTGTTCTGTAATTGAACAGTTAAATGAGACACAATGGATCATTCAGAAGTGTAAACCAGTTAGAGAGCAAGTGGGAATGATCTTTTATATTTCATCATGACTTTATGAGTGTTTGGGCTACATTCAGTAAAACTTTAAACCCAAATAAAAGTTGCAGGCTTTCTCTTGTAATTCTTTAAACAGACAATTTGCTGAAATAGTAACAGATGCCATGTTATCTGTTGAGTTATTAAATATCTAATAAAGTTTCTGGTCAGGTTTTATTGGGCTGACCTCTTGGGTTGAGTCCATCTTGGTTCATGAAAGACAGAAGGATGCTTAAAAGGAAAGGAAACAAAAATTCAAATGTCACTTTAATAGATTTTCATTTAATTCATGAAACATCTCTCTCGGACTGATGATCCGTGACCCACCGCCTACTATACAATACATTTTGGTTCACTGCCCACCATGTATTCCCTGGCTTTCTCTACAGTGACTCATGCTTGACAGTGTGTCCACATACAAAGCCAGGGCTATGTTTTAATGAGCCTGGACCCGAAGGTGAGAAAAGCAATTACTTATTCAGGCACCAGGGTGAAGAAAGTTTGACGCCTCCTCATTTATTCCATGTTTGTATTTATTCCTGTGTTGCAGAGGGAAGATTGTCGGTGTGTTTTTGTCATTTTTTTGAGTGTGTTTTGCCCTGAGACTTGCTCCTGTTCTCTGCATGGGAGAGGAGACAAATGGTGGGTGACACTGCAGGCTGGGGGGCAGACGCCATGGCCCAATTATCTGTCTGTTTTCCCTCTTTTTACTCTCTCTCTCTCCCCCATTTCTTCCAAATCTGTCTCTTACCTCCTTTCTGTATTTTTCCCTGTCTGTAAATCTCTCACTCTCCGATAACCTCTCACTCGCTCTCACATCTCTCATCTAAATCTGTTTTCCCCCCTCTGCCCCCCCTCCCTTCCATCCATCTATCTCTTACTTAGTCTAATGAATATTTCACATAGAAATGCTATTTATAGACGTGACATCGTTCCTCCGCTCCATCCATCAAGCTCAGCTTTCTCATCTGCACGTTTTATTCAGTCGTTATCAGATTGAGGTTCAGTTTCATGTCACTTTCAATTATCATCAATTCTTAGAAAAAAGACATTTTTTCTTTCAATCACTGCTGCAAGAAGAGAGGTTCACTCTAATTAGTTTCATCATAGATCAAGTCTTATTAAGATTTTATCACAGAGGAGAAATGCACCTGCTGATTTGATTTGATCTCAGTGATGTGAATGCTGCTCTTGTGCACTATTTTACCATTAGGGTTTTTTTTTTTTTTTTATCCCAAAGAATTATTCCTTTCATTGTGCTGGCTTATTTTAGTGCACACACATTAACAGGGCCTGTAGGTCAGATACAGAAGTAAAACAGTTGCCATGTCAGTTTTTTTAGTAGGAAAAAGAAGCTACTAAATATTTCACCTTTTAAACTGCCTGTTGAAGACTTGTCCTGGGTCCACTTTTCACACAAACCAGCATTAAATCCTAAGTCGGGCCTTATTTTACCATCTGTAAGGGAAGGCTTGGTGGCCTTTAAAGTTCTGCGGTTTTGCAGATGTAAAGATCCAGACACAGCAAACTGACTTCAAGAACTATCAGCAATGAAAGCCGACTGTTGCGTCTCCTAACGTCGCCTGTGTCTTGGCCAAAAGGTGGCACATGAACACACCTCGAAGACAACCAGCACGTACGTTCTGCGCCTGCGTGAGAGGGGGTAACTCTCCATACCAGCAGGTGTGGTAGTCTGTATTCGTTATTCAAATATGGAAACCAGAAGACAGTCATGATGCTAGTTAGCCAGTTAGCACATTAACAACCCAATCGAGTGTTGAAAGAACAGAACATATTTACCGTGCGCCACTGAATAATAACACAAACCATCACAAAATGTTTCTGCTAAAGATCTCAGTGGATTAAGAAAAATAATCTTACCTTATGTAACAAGTTTGTTTTGGTCTCACTCCTTCCTGACTTTAGCTCTTTGTTTACTTTCCTCACATCCGTTTCTCTTCTCGTGTGCTGAGCTGTGCTGAGCTATTACATCCAAGGTACCCTGGGTGTGTTGGTTGTTGACGTTCCGGGACGCCGTGTCAACTTCAGCCTGTTACATGCATTGTCTTTTTTCAAATTACACTTCTGTTTTCATGGGAAATGTACAGTTTGCATACAGTCTCTTTCAAAATAAAAGCACTACGTCGGTACAACACCACAAATTGATGTTTTTTTTACTTCAACAACAGAGGCACGTAGTTGGGCAGGAAAGAAGAACATTTGGCTTTACATTCAGGTGGGAAGCAAACCCGGCCTCTGCGGTGAAAGTCATTGGATGCCATGTTTCCCCCAATGCTGCCGGGTGCCATTAAACAATAACGTATCATGCTAATGTGAAAGCACAGCTTTTTTCATTGGTGTCTGATGCTGGAAGTCACTGACCAAATGCTTGTTTTCGATGACTTCAGAGTAAAACTGTATTGGCTCGGCAGTCACAGATGCTAATTCAACATGCTGAATCACCAAAAAAAAAAAAAAAAAGAAAACGGTACAAGACACACCACACTGACTAGGGAGACAGATGCTCACCAATGGCCCAACAGTCACCGTCGGCCGACTGTTGGCTTGGTGTGTCAGGGCCTTAAACTCTGCAACTTGACTTCAAGCTGGCCTGTTTTAAGATGGCTGAAGTAAAGGTGTAATTGATGGGGTAAATGATGTTACTGGCAAAGCTTCTTAGTTTCAAGTTAGTTTTGCTGATAAGATACAGATTCACAAACCAGCTTTGGATCTCTGAATATTATTTTTACAATGAAAATTATATTTTTTACCACCTTATGATGGTATTATAGTATAATAGTGATAGACAACTTTTGTTATTTCTGTTAGCACAACTCACGATGAAGCTGTAAAAATCCAGACCCGTAAGTTACACTGATTAATGGCATTAGTTCCTCTTTTTTTACATACTATTTCAACAAGGTCTCAGTTTGTCTCGTATTTGTCTCCAGAGTACAGTTTGTTCGACCATTTCATGTTGTCAAGCTACAGGCTGTACTTATTTTTCACTTGAATACTGCAGCTCAGCCCAAAAGATGATTCTGATAAATGCCTTTTCTTTGTCAAGCTGCCATCCCATTGGTCCACTATTTTTTTGAATGAGACTGTATGAAGAGCTTCCCTCCTGTGAGAGGACATGCTGTAAGCAGTCAGTGTGATGCTGTAAACCTCCCAGGCTCCCAGCTCTCTACACGTCCCCCTTTAACCCGTTAAAGCTTATTCACCCCACTGCCTGCTCATTCAGTCACATAAATTGGATGACAGTATCAAATGCATGCCTGACCATGGCTTTTGTTAGGCTGAGTCCATGCTTCACGTTTGCATATGGACATGCACAGGACAAGCAAGCCTGCAGGCACGCATGTGTGAGCGAATGAGCATTTGCAAGTTGAGCATTTGCATGTGAGTTTAAGCTCGTGTGAGTGTGTGTGTGTGTGTGTGTGTGTGTGTGTGTGTGTGTGCGTGTGATCGGTTGTAACAAAGACAAAATTGGACCTTGGAGACATTGCTGATGAAATCAAAAGTAACAGCAGCATATTTCAGTGTTTTCATGGCACAGAACTCAAGATAAATATTGGCTTTGGATTTTGGGGGAAACATGCAGCACTGCAGTGGTTTTTAAATGTTTCCTCACATTTTGAAAATGTTTTTCTCTTTGGGTCCCAGACGTGTCTTTCAGGCTGTTTTACAGGCTAATGTGAACAATTAACTAATGCAAGTGCTGCAGCTTTCAGTGTGAATGTTTCTATTGTGCTCATTTAAACAGTGCTGGGACCTTCCCTATAGGCTCTTAAAATCTGTTTTTATTCACTAGATTGCAAAGACCATTATACCCAGTTGTCCTTTGCAGGGCCGTGGAGGGCTGGAGTTTATCCCAGCTCATACTGGGTGAGAGAGGGGGAGAGGGGCTTTAATCTCTACATACTAACAACATATTTTAACAGTTAATTGAGACATGGCATTCCTGAGCCACTTCTTGATAAAAATAAGTGTTTTCATCTTGAACATGTTAACTGTTTCTCAAGCAAACACTTCATAATGAGTTACTTCAGTTAATGCCAGCAGGGCTTTTTTTTTTTTAGGGAGGAAAGTACTTTCTGGTGTTGCCACTTAATTTCATCAGATGTTTCCCTTCTCACTGCCTCCTTTCCCTGTGTTAGATTACACCACACTGTTTGGTAGATATATCAAGATTTCATGTTGTCTTTTTGTTTGTTTTGTTTTGTCTCTGTGGGTGTTGACTCATGGATTTACTGGCTGTGTGTTCATGTGGGTGTATGTAGAAACAGATTTGACCACGCTTATAGATTTTGTCTGGTAGGAGTGTGTGTATGAGAGAGAGTGAATTTGTGTGTGTGCTTGGCCCTGCAGGCTACCATGCAGACAGCATCCCATTGACTTACAATAATGGGCTGGTAATGGGTCTCACTGAGTGGTTGAGGGTGAGGAGGGACCAGGAACATGCCAGAGGTCAATGTGCTGCTTTGGAGCCCACAGGTTTCCCGATCTGTGGGTCAGGTGGGTTTTTTGAACTGTCAAGGCTAACGGTAAAGGCTCTGTCAGAAATAGCTGCTCTACTTAGTGGACTGGAAACAGACTGGAAAAATGGACTGCTGAGTGTTTGAGGGAGACATTTTCAGGTGTTGGCAGGTCCAGTCGCCAGAAAAAATGTTTGCATTGTACGTTTCCCCAAACCACGGATACATTACATTTGCATGTTATTACACCCGGTGGATAGTAGTCAGGTATAGGCGCAAAAACCACAAGGTTATGGTCAAGGAAAGATCCTGTTTTGGCACATAATGCCTACGTTTTAGGACATAATCCCTGTCGGGGAAAGCAGCGATGTTCCTGCTTTTAGTGCCTAAAAAGCTGCTGGAAAAACAGCAACAGAACACCCACGTTTGGGCTACATCCCAACCAGTTTGTTTGTTGGTCTCAAACAGAGATCTGCAGCTTGTCAGGTGTCTTATCTGGGTGACACATGATCCTCCATCCCCTCCACCTCATACAGTAGCCTATATAGCAATCTCATATAGTACTTGTTAAACTGTACTTGTGTACATGTTAAAGGGGAACTAATGTTTTTTTTTCAACCTGGGCCCTATTTTCCGATCTACTTTTGTCTAAATGAGTGATAGGATGTTCAATATTTGACATTTCTCCAGTACAAAGCTAGGGCTGACCTGCCTGCAGCCCGTGAGCGCACGCTATATTAAATAATAGGGCACTCAGACAGCGTCAAACAACATCAAAATACGTCCACCAAAAGTTAGTTAGTATAATTATCCGACAACATAACGGAAAGGAGAAATGAACGTCTGTGTTTACCTTTAGCTGGATTCAGACATGTTCCTCTGCCTGTTGCTGCTCCCTCTCTCTCCTCATCTGCTCTTCAATTTCAATGAGCTCTGCGTCCGTGTACGTCCGTGTTCAAATAAATACGGGCGGTCATCAAATTCAAATGGTTCATCCAGATCCAATTGGTCAAAAGAAAATTGGGTAAAAATTCAGCCATGACTGCTCCAAACAGAGTAATTCCTCGCGTTTGTAAGGTCACTCCAGCGGTAACTTCCTGCAACAACTCAAATCTCGCGAGACGTGAGATTTCAGAGCCAGACTTTCACTCTCTGAGTGAGTGTTCTGACTTGCCACAACAAACATGTCCGAATTTTTACCCGATTTTGACCAACTGGATCTGGATGGACCGTATTTATTTGAACACGGAGTACACGTCAACATGTCAACATTTTCCTCTGGTGACTGGGCTGCAAGTGAAGTAACAGAACAGCCTGCATGGGCAATCAATGCTTTTTTACTGAACACTGACTTATTTGATCACAGTTAGCATGATTTGGACCTTTTGCATGCTATATCACAAATAAGACATAAGAAAAAAATCCTGTTAAATGAACTATGTAAAACATTCTGTATCCAGATAAAAGTGAGAGTGAAGAATCAAATGATCTTACATTGTTTGCAGCCTTTGACCTCCTGCTCTCATTGTTTAAGCATCACACACATCTGTACTTTCAATATGAGCAGAAGAAAAACAGTTTGACATCTTAAAATGACCATAATGGGCTAAACTAGCGTGACATCACCTATAGATTTGTGGACTCCCATTTTGAAACCAGTCGTTGCCATCTTGGGTTTTTGAAGCCAGAGGTGACCATATTTGGATGGCTGTGGAGGAGGAGGAGCGAGGGTTGGATCTCACTGATAAGCCCCGTTCTCACTGCACAAGAAAACCCGCTAACACCTGCTAACATCTGGCTTTTTAATGTAGTGGGAAAGGGGCTTAATCGGCATTCACACCTGGGTCAAATTACTCTGCATAGACACGGAGATTAATCGCCTCTGGCTCTGATCAGTATTGATGGGAACACCACACCCAGGATATGCTAGCTACTTTACCGGCGAGATGCAATGACGAGCCACCACAAAATATCGTCCATTGCCGCCCAAGCAGCACTCAAACATGTTTCAAGACAGACTAAGTAACAGATATATAAAAAGAAGTAACTACCATAAAGTTTTTAGGCCTCCATGCTCCTCTCTACTGTTTATCTGTTCCCTGGCCTGTCTGTGACGTCGAACGTGACACCAAAACAAGATGTGTTTGTCTGCTGCAGAGGCGTGTGCACAATGCTGGTCTACTGGCAATGGGAAATGAGTCTATAGCCTGTTTTAGTGGGTTTACCTGTGTTTAGTAAACCCACATATACGGGTATTAGTCTGTAGCGATACCTCTTTTTTTTTGTACCAAGCTGTAAACATGTTTATTTCTGCTTTAAAGTTGGGCATTTTAACACAGGTGTCTATGGGGATTGACTCGCTTCCCAAGCCAGCCTCAAGTGGCCATTTGATGAGCTGCAGTGTTTAGCACTTCTGTGTTGGCTTCATTTTTCGGACCTGGAGGTTTCCCCTTGGAAATGACCTCATAAATGGGGCAGTAGTTTGTTTTACATGGATTACAGGACCTAAAGTACAGATATAAAAACACTGGACTTCACTATGACACTGGACTTATACTAAAACAGGGTGTGAGAGCACGTGAGTTAATGCACCGCATGCTGAATGTGGCATATTAGATACTGAAGTATTGTATTCCATTTCCCAAACATAGAAGGATGTAGGAAATAATGAAGTGGGTCAGTTTCACTGTCCAGTAAAAGTGATTGACAGCATCAGTTCTCGTTATCTCCACCAAAGATGATGCATGTATCACTCCCAAGTGGCAACAGCTGGAGTTATCGCAGTGTCGTGCATGTTAAGGAGAGCGTGAATGAGTGTGTAGGAGAGCAGCCTGCGAGACCGGTCAGAATTAACATCAATTTGCATAAATTATAGACCAGCCATTTAAATATTTTATCACAGCGTACTTCATTCTTCACGTTACTCCACTCTCACTCACTCCATCTTAATGCCCCCTCTCTCTCAGTCTCCCCTGACCCCTGCTCTGTCACCCTCTCTCCCTCCTCTCCGCTCACTCTGTCTGACCCGTCACACTTTCCTCCTCACCCATCTCCCACTTTCCCTCCCTCCCTCTTCTTATCTAATTCCATTTGATGGACTGATGGACATTTCCACTGACCTGATTAGGGCCCAGCCTATCAGCCAGTAATGGTAGTAGAGCGAGTGTGTGCGTGTGTGTGTGTGCATAGACGTTTTGCTTCCCACCATATCAGTCCATGAGTGCTTCTCTAAGTGCCTTTATGTGTAGTTTATATGGTGTGGGTGTGTTTATGTGTTCTTAGTTGTGTTTATGCGTCTCATCACTGTCAGCCGCTTTTCTAGAGATTAGCATACGCGTTTCCTTCCCACTGTGAAGTTGATCCACTCCTTAACATTTTAAAACCCTCCTGCAAGGAAACCTCATCTTCCTGTTTCTTTTACAACATACTTTCAGAATATATTGGCTGTAACAGGATTACATTTTTTTTTTAAGTAAGCTGCCAGATTCTTAAAAGTACTTTACGGATTTAGCATTGCGCTCCTCTAACATTGGACAGGTTTAAGCAGATGATAGTCTCTCACCTCAGGCATCAGGATATACTGTGCAGGAGTTTCCTAAAAAAACAATGTATAGACTCATACTAGAAATTAACTTTTTGAATCACTGGCCAAGGAGACTGCTGGATGATTTTTTTATCAGCCAAAATAACTTATTTTTTCATTACATATAAACTTGTTTTTGTACATTTCTTTGTAATATTAAGATATTTTATTGAAAACAAACTTAAAGAAAAGGCCAGAGCAAAATCTGAAGCTAAATCATCTTAATATATTAAACAGCTCATCACCACAGCCTCAGTATGTGAATAAGTTACCTCTGGTAAGCAGTAATGCAGTCTACATGTCCAGGGCTTTTACTGTAAAAGGTAAGAACAGCAGCAGTGAAGCTGTAATACCACTGACTGTAGAGTGCAACAGGAATGACTTAGCATTTAAGCCCCCTTCGTTCCCTTGTCTTGAAGTCAATCGGTTTTTGGCTAGATGTCTGACAAGCTGAAGAGATTTTCACATTTTGTTCTACTTTGTAAAATACATTAGTTATTACTCCACTCATGAGTTTAGCTTTTAATTTTTGGCAATTGCCTTTAGGATTCAGAGCTCATGAAAGTGCTGTTCATTTGTGAAGATTATTGCTGAATAAAATGTGTACGATTCATAAATGTTTCTTTGCCACAGAGCTTATTTTTGTGCAATAATCCAAAATCCAGTGGAGAAATCCCACAGGTTTTCTGACGAGGGAACCAGCGTGACGCTAACTTCTTCGCTGGCCTACAAAAAAAACATCATCCCAGCAACACTTTATAGGCACAAGAAATGTGCCGTCTTGGCTCAGACTACGAAGGCTCAGCGTCATATATGGGCACAACTCATAACCGTTAGCAACACATTAGCCTGTGGAAGCTAGCAGCAGACCAACAGCAAGTGATAGTTTAGTGGATCAGCTGATGCTTCGTGTGGTAAACAGTGCCGCAAAACTCAGTTCTGCTGCACAAAGCTGATAGAAAACACATTTGTAGTGTGTGTGTGTGTGTGTGTGTGTGAGTTTCAAACTCACAGTGACAGGAGAGCAGCAGAGAAGCATGCCCATAAATGACACCATTTACATGCCGGTGTGGCAGATGCACCTAGTGCATGGTGGGTGTTAATTCTGACCCTGATTCATACAGAAGTAATTCCTCACAATCATCACTTATGACATTTTATGGGCGTGTACCTCCACAGTGCTCGGGTGAGATCAGAGCTTTATAAAAAGTTAGCAACCAGGTGCCAGACAGTGAGCAGCAGGCATCCAAAGCCCCCTTTACACGGCCTGTTCAAGGCAGGAGTATCATGCC
This sequence comes from Epinephelus lanceolatus, assembly GCF_041903045.1. Lineage (NCBI taxonomy): Eukaryota > Metazoa > Chordata > Actinopteri > Perciformes > Serranidae > Epinephelus > Epinephelus lanceolatus. Next base: position 49,727,461 of record NC_135734.1, on the reverse strand, counting down.
GTTATGCCACCTCGCCGTGCTGTACATAAGGTGCGACCGAGGGACTGGGGGACAGAGTGGGATCAGTTTTAATCCACCACGGGAGGTAGTCACAGCACTGAAACGGTGTCTGTATAAACAGGACATCAGCAGGACTGGACCACGAGCAGGACAGTGTGACTTTTTGAGGATGTGTTATGTGTGCAACCTACCGCAGGAGATTTGAAAAGTAGCTGGTAGCAGTTAGCAACTAACTCAAAGAAGAAATAATCACACACTAAAGGGGAATGTGGCCGCTGTCGTTTGGTTATGTGTGAAAATGCAGAAGCGGCATAAAGACGGGACTTCGTAGCGGCCCTGTAGCCCAACCTCTGTGTGAAAAGGTTCGAGAAACGGATCTGACCAAATACAAATGTAGCGAGGCATGAGGCCTGAATCTGGCGTTGGCTTTTACTTTCACGTTGCTGGTGAGCGAGTTTACAAACAGTAACCCACAATCCTGCACAGTACACCTTTAAACAATAAATGCAATTTTTATTTTCCTGGATTCAATTATATTTAGTCTCAAAGCAATTTAACCGGCAATTTGACTCAAGTAAATGAATGAAATTGCTTCATTTTCTTCACCATCCACTCATTAACTTCACTGATATAACTTTAGCTTATCTGAGCACTGGAATCTGCGTCTGCATCAGGAAAACAAAGTAATGAATTTAAAGAGGCTGAAAGAAGGTAAAGTTCTCAGTGGGCTTTGGTGCTACCAGTGATCTGTTTTACATAACATTTTTGTAGTAGTGATGATACACTGTAATTCCCAATCCATCCATGACACAAAATCCTAATGTTAAGTCTACACAGATGCCCTGGATTGTCAGAATTAAGTCAACAATTTTTTAGTTAATTTGACTAAAATGTATAAAGCTGATTTGATTTTGCCTAATTAGTTTAAGTGCCAACAGACAACACTATCATTGTGCGTTTAACATATTGTGGCGTGTTGGAGTTTCCCAGCATGCAGTGAGACAATTTAAGGCCATAAGCTGAAGACATTACAGTGCTTAATGTTTATGTATTTACAGTGGTTCTAATGGGTTACAGTTAATGTTGTGGTAAAAGACATTTTGCACCATGATTGAAGTTGTATACACAGTTAGTGACGTCGTAGAGAGAGTCTGACAGCACTTCCTGGCCCAGAATTAATCTCTTTGTCTTATCCCAGTCATTGAGAAACCTGATCTCACCACCACAGTATGTTTTTATATTAAATGAAAGGTTATATTAAACTGACATAAGGCAAGGCAAGGCAAATTTATTTGTAGAGCACAATTCGTACACAAAGTAATTCAAAGTGCTTTAAAGAACAAGAAAATGCATTAAAATCACAATACAAAATAAAAACATAAATAATCATTATAAAATGAACTTTAAAAGAGAAGAGTGCAGATAAGATCCTTTCAGTCATATGCACAGTGAAATAGAGCTGTTTTGAGCCTAGATTTGAACATTGTCAGAGTAGAGGCCTGTCTCACATCTTCAGAAAGACTGTTCCAGATTTTAGCTGCATAAAACTGGAATCCTGATTCCCCATATTTAGTCCTGACTCTGGGCACCAGCAGGAGGCCGGTCCCTGAGGTCCTCAGAGTCCGAGATGGTTCATATGGCACTAACATGTCAGAGATGTACTTTGGTGCTAGGCCGTGGAGAGACTTGTACACAAGCAGAGCTGCTTTAAAGTCTATTCTCTGAGCCACAGGAAGCCAGTGTAGAGACCTGAGCACAGGACTAATGTGCTCGTACTTCCTGGTTCTGGTCAGGACCCGAGCAGCAGCATTCTGGATGTACTGCAGCTGTCTTACAGCCCGTTTGGAGAGGCCAGTGAGCAGGCCGTTACAGTAGTCTAACCTACTAGAGACAAATGCATGGATAAGTCTCTCCAAGTCAGGTTTAGACACTATACCTTTGATTTTGGCAATGTTTTTAGATGGTAAAAAGCTGCTGATGTTATTGATTTGATGTGGCTGTTAAAGTTCAAGTCTGAGTCCATTATTACCCCGAGATTTCTAACCTGATTTGTAGGTTTTAGAGAGAGAGACTGGAGGTGACTGCTGACACTTTCTCTTTGTTTCTGTGGACCAAATACAATGACTTCAGTCTTGTCTGAATTTAGCTGGAGAAAGTTGTTTTGCATCCACACACTGACCTGTTGGATGCAGTGACAGAGTGAATCCACTGGCCCATATTCACCTGCTGTCAGTGAGACATAGATCTGAGTGTCGTCTGCATAATTGTGGTAGGACACATTATTACTTTGTATTAACTGGCCTAAAGGCAGCATGTAGAGATTGAACAGAAGGGGTCCCAGGATTGACCCTTGGGGCACCCCACAGGTCAAGGCCATGTGGTCTGAGACACAGTTACCAATTTCAACAAAGTACTTCCTGTCTTCTAGGTAGGACTTCAACCAATTTAGGGCAGTGCCAGAGATGCCCACCCAGTCCTCTAGTCTCTGTGAAAGGATCTCATGATCGACAGTGTCAAAAGCAGCACTCAGATCTAGCAGGACTAAAACTGAGACTTTGCCTGCATCAGTGTTCAGGCGGATGTCATTTGTCAACTTAATAAGAGCGGTCTCAGTGCTGTGATGGGGTCTAAAACCTGACTGGAAAACATCAAAGGAGTTGTTCTTTAGGAGAAAGTCAGTAAGCTGTTGGTAAACAACTTTCCCAAGGACTTTGCCTAAAAACGGCAGATTTGAAATGGGCCGGTAGTTGTTCAGTATAAAAAATCCTGTTAGGCATAAAAAATCCTGTCAGACAAGGGTCATGTGACACATTTCTTTTGTGTCAGGTGAACTCAAAAACATTTATGTTACTGTATTTTACTAAACTTTATTTTGAGTGCAGATTGTTTAAAAAAAAAAAAACGTTTGGTGAGTGCACAGGGTTTTAGAGATATCATGCACGTCTAAAGGAAAACACAGGACTATTTTACAACATTAGGAGTGAGTTTGCCAAGTGTGTCTCACGCTCCAGTCCCCTGTGTGTGTGTGTGTGAAGGAGTGCCAGTTAAGTGTTGTGATCATGAGACATCATTAGATGAGTAACGAGCACAAATCAGGTTGTTACTTAATGGTTCAACACTTTGACGCTGATTCCCTTGGGTTGAAAGAGTCATCAGAGACGTAGAAGAAATAAATTTACTGGACTGGTTGGAAAAACTGCGGCAGCCAGCAAATTGGCCACATTGTTGAAATAATTTTCCATGAAGACTGAGAGGGATTATGTGTTTCTAGAATTGTAGGATTTGGTCATCATGTTATCCAGTCTGAATGATACAATATGATGAGGTGGCCAAACCTTTGCATACTGTTTTTACTCTTCTCATTTTGTGAATGAAAATGTTTATGTAAGGTTTATAGGTGCATCAGGAGCCACAGGGGACGGTCATGTCTGTTTAACCTGTTAAAATCAGATCATTGTTCGTGTTAACTGAGCCAGTCTGATGGATAGAAGTATATATATATATCCAACATGTTAAAGAGAGAGTCAGCCTCCGTTTTCATGTTAATGGCCCCGTGCTGATTGTCTCATTGAGAGCTTCAAAGCAGATTCTCACCAGGACTGTTTGTCGACAAATATGCTGCTTGTCTCAGGTCCGCCTCGTTGTGCGAAACAATAACACAAACTCAAACACGACACACTGAGGGAAGAAAGACAGTAAACTTGGGATCAGATTGTCTTGTCACAGCTTCATTTTTTCTCTGTGTGTAAACCTTGAAGTTGAATTTGCATGAAATGATGACTTGCGTGCTGCCTGTCGCCTGTGCACTCTCCCGTGGATGAATGTTATATCACACACACACACACACACACACACACACACACACACACACACATACACATTTTGCAGACAGACACATGAGCAGTAGCCTGTGTGACGTTTTCTAGGCTTGCGTGACAGTCGAGGTGCGTTCAACCTATTTGTGTTCATTCAGTCGACAGGGACTCGCTCTATGTCCGCCACTCTGTGTGTGTTAGTGTGTGTGTGTGTGTCTGAGAGAGAGATAGAAACACACTACATAAAACACTTAGCAGAGGCCAACAGTTATTACATGTATTGCTGTTTTGTTCTTCGGCAAAGCATCATGTCTCATGTAGTTGTGGTGGGCAGCTCCACTGAGAAAGCGTCAGACCGAAATACTTGTTGTTTGCTCTTCAGTGAATTCAACACCTGACAACAAATCAAGTTGTATTACCGCAGGGGTGTCAAACATACGGCCCGTGGGCCAGAACCAGCCTGCCAAAGGGTCCAATCTGGCTCACTAGATGACTAGACTGAGAGGTGCCAGATTTCAGGAGCAAGCTGAACAATGTGCTGCCTCCATTATGTAAAATTCTGCCTCAGAGGCTTTTCCACCCTGACCAGGATACAGCTCTCTGATATAACGATGAAGACATAAGCCCAGTTCACATTACACGATTTTCACCACAATTTTGACGTCGCAGAGGATCTTGAGAGCCACCTCGGGTTAGAGGTGAGTCGGTAGATAGTCTGCCATGATGAGTCCTCATGTGTGAACAAGCCTACGAGCAAGTCGCTCCCTCGTCTGTGACTGGGACTGGATATCTGGCATGCTAGAAAACTGGAGAAGTGTGACACGACTGACAAAGAGCATCAGCCAATGAGAGGCGGGATACGTCCCACGTTGCCACCTGCCAGGTTCGCTTATTAGCCGCGACTTTGAGCTTATTTCTAAAGTGGAGTTGCTTATTTGGGCTTGCTCTCTAAACGTCACCTTCCTCTATATATATCCGTCTGATAAGTTATTTAAACGCATGATAGTCACTTCTTTTGGGCTTGTTTCCATAGCCCTGGTTGCTTGTTTCTCTCCCAAGATCTGGCAACACTGACAAGCCAGCAAGCAACAACAACAATGGCGGCGTCTACAGGATCACGGTGAGCGCGTTGTGTTTGGACCCAGGCCCTGGAGGCAGATCTGATTCAACACTGGGAAGAATATCCATGCCTTTGCCATGTGTCGTCTCCAAGTTTGGTGACGTCACCGCGTTATCTGGGGCTCAGCGAGGGCTCGGTGGAGAAATCTTGTGGTGTGCACACACAGGTTGTAACGCAGTTGGCGAGACTCAGGTTTGAACACTCAAAAGATTACGATAGTCTCCACAACACAAAATCAGGGTGAAAATCGTGTAATGTGAACTAGGCTTTACTGCGACGAAAGATACTGAAAATTGAATACGTATGAATACATGCACATGTAATGACAGTGATTAGTAGACTGACTAAATGTGGAAAAACTGAGATAGACTGTTGAATTGCACTTACTCTTATTCTTATTATCGTCTGTTTTGAAAATGATGAAGGTCTACAGGATGTACTTGTAATTCTGTACAGAAGAAATAGAAAAATATTAGAGCTGATGGTACTTACAGGTTATTGTGCGATGGTTTTTTATTGGTCCGTTCCATCTGAGATGAAATTGGGCTGTATGTGGCCATGAACTAAAATGAGTTTGATCCTCCTGTATTCCTGCAAAAACTGTATGAAAAGATAATGTTGTCATAGAACACTCCTGCTTGTTGATTTAATATAGTATATAACACGTGATATATCTTTGTACTACCCAACTCTAATATGCAGCAGAAAGTACTTGTGCTTGTGTGTATACAGACGTTGGGTGCGAGTGGCATTGACAGTAGTTTAAAACAGATGGCGGTTACAGAGATGACTCAGTCGTCTCTGTAACTTCTTAAGAGATAAGCATCATCAGTGGGATTACAGTTTCTGCCTCTTATTTTAGTTAGCTTAGCTTGTCTGTCATTTAAAAAAAAAACATTATTAGATTATCAGTAAGGGCTTTTGCCTTTATTAGACAGGATAGTGTTATATGTAAAGGGGGATAAAGAGGAGGGATGACATGCAGCAAAGGGCCACTGTTGCATTTGCACATGGGACACCAGCTCTACGTGCTGAGCTACTGGACCCCCAGTTTTTTTGTCAGATTTTGATTATTGACTGAATGCAGACGGAGGGAGAGGGGGACACATTTGAAGGGTATACTGTATAGATCATGAGCTGGATTTAGACCACGGAAAGTTTTTCATTTAATTTATATCTGACATTACTGGAACCAAGTAAGAACTTTTCTTTGGTCTGTTTTTTTTAGCTTCTCTGAGAGTCTTCTAGGAACCACAGGTATGGTACTCAGACCCACTTCCCTTCATAGGACTCAAAATCAACACTATAAATTATGTAAAAACATCACTAGAGTTGCAAAACTGTCATCTTACAGCAAAAAAACATTTTTTTTCACTAAGACAACAACAAAAGGCACTGCAGTCATGTTGCAAGTTAGATATTAAACACTGCAAGTTCATGGAAGTGGTAATATTTTATGCTACCATTAACCCTCCTTGTACAGGAAAACTAAATGGGCAGGTTGTTACTTTTGACTGTAGTCTTTATGGGCTGAGCAGACATCCTGTACACTCAAGAGGAGGCTGTGTTCAGTCTGATCCATCAAAGAGGAAACACTCATCAGAACAAACACATTGCAATAAAATGAACTCCGTCTCTATCAATGCACGAGTCTTTCTGGTTGTGCCCTCTAAGTCTTCCCTAACATTTAATTTTAGTGCTATAGCTTTAAATGTTGTGGCCTCTTTTCTTCCTCTCTTGTAGTGTGAACAATGCAGTGGGAAAATAGGAAAGTTCAACCAAGTGACCTCTGATTTTTTGATTGCACTAGAAGAGGTATTTTAATAAACTGGGGAAAAAGCTGAACTCCCATAACTGTTATTGCATTGTTCTGATATCCTCTCTAAAATGGATTATAGTGGGAAAAAAACATTTACTGTGGCTGGAGATGCTGACAGTACTGTGCTTTTGAGAAATTGTATTTGTCAGGTGGCTCTTAGTTCAAGGTGCAGTGTGTAAGGTGTAGGGGGATTTAGTGGTATCTAGCAGTGAGGATTGCAGATTGCAGCCAGTGTGTGATAATTATCGTATTTGTAGGATAATTTGGCCCTCTGTACGATGTACGGTCAATAATCCCAAAAAAGGCCAAATGTACAATAATTTGACCATTTCATGAATGTGTGGTTGAAATCAGTATGCCAGAGTTTTTTTGTGAGCCCTGAAGGCATCTGTTCCCATGTGACATGTTTCCAGCCAATCGCACTTTGCTTAGCGTGAGATACAGGTGACGTTTGTCTCTGAACAATGAGCACGATTGGCTGAATGGTCAGCTGTACCTGCCCCACGAGGCGCTAGGACCCGTCAGGAAATAAAGCGAAAATGAGATTCAAAACAGAAAAAGAAGAAGAAGAGGCAAGACAGAGGCAAGGAAAATGGAAAAAAAGTAAACCAAAAGAGGAAACACTGGAGTGACTATATTTGCCTATGCGCATCAGTAGGATTGTTATTTTGGTTATGACGGATGTGCAATAATTTCCCTTCAGTGTTCATTGTTCAGGAGGTTTTTTACCAGGACCTGAATCATCTGCAGAGGTCTCTTCCTCTCAGAAAGAAACAGCCCAACTAATTTAAACCCGTGAAAGCACTGCAAAAAGCAATTTCACTTACAAATCAGTGTTTCTCTGATGCTGCTTGGCATGTTGGATTCAGTCCACTAGCCTAGCACCTGCTAATCTGTGCTCACCTTTTTCCTCTAATAACTTAAGATCCAGAGATTCATGAGTACTTTTATTGGGAGCTGAATTATCCACAGAGGTTTCTTCCTCTCCAGAACAAAATGTGGGTATTTGTGCTGGTAAAAACACTGAACAGAGCAGGTTTATGTTCAATATTTTTTTTCTTGCTGATGCTCTTGTTGTGGAGGGGCTGCCAACGTGAAGACATGAATGTCTGTTCTGGGCTATTGTAGGAACGTGGCGGTGCAACATGGCGATCCTCCGTAGACGAGGACCCTCTCCCTGGGTAGATAAGAACAGCTCATTCTAAAATAACTACACAACTATTCTTATTTTCAGGTGATTATACACCAAAGAAAACATACTTTTTTATATTATATTGAATTCTGCCAGTATATCAGCCTAAATCCTTCACACTGGAACTTTAGCAGAGAGCAGGAGCCCAAGTGATGGTAAAAACTGCTGATTTAAATGCAGGGACTTCAGTGTGGTGCCAGTCAGACTTCCATCAGGCCAAACAGGACATCTGGTTATAAACATATTGATTTTAGAGTTGGGTTAGATGGACATAAGGTGCATCATAAGTGTAATGGCTGTGAGGGCAGGTGAAAGTGGCCCCTGTGCTCATTAAAGAACAATCTAAAACATGAACATTAGAAGAAGTGAATCATTTATGCCCACGCTCTCAGATTTAAAGCCTTGCCCTTTTAGTTTGAAGAAGCATGTTCCTGAATGGATGATGACATTCAAAACGTTAGCTGACTCAACTGTGACCACTAAGCTAGCTGCTCACAATCAATGAGATGTGTAACGCGACACCCATCCATTCCCCTAAGAAGCATAACGCAGCGGCGGTGCCCTGTGGGCAGAAGAACAAATGGAAGGTGACATCATTGAGCTGAGCTGGCTTTTTCTCCAGGATGACACGGCACGGTGAGACAGCAGAGCGTTAAATCTGTAACATGTAATAACAGTGTGTAGATGAAGGCAAATTAATGAGGACAGCACAGGAAAGTAGAGCAGTCAGACACACACTGTCAACACTGTTACTGATGTTTGACACAGAGCAGCAGCACTTATTGTAGTACAGTGTCTGCGTCACAGCTGCCACTGTGGAGCAAGGAAAACTACTGATATTACATTTCTTCTTCTTATTATTATTATTATTATCATTATTATTATTATTTATTGCTGTCTCTTGTATTTTTTGTACTTTTTTTGCATGCCTAGTTTTTTAAGTTTTTAAATTTTGAAATCTTTATCTGACTCTTTCCCCTTGACTGCTGTAACACTGGAATTTCTCAAAAGTGGGATCAATAAAGGTGTATCTTATCTTATCTTATCTTATCGCTTATTTATTCAAAGTTGAAATACAAGGCAAGCCAACATCATTTGAATAGCACATCTCACACACCAGGGCCATTTTATCTTCCACATTTAAATGCACAATTGATTTAAAATATATTCTTAAATACATTAAAATGACGGCTATTTAAAAGCTACGCTTAAAGATAAGTTAACGGGGAGAGGAGGCAGTGTAAAATTAAGTGTTAGCTTCGACTTAAACATGGTCAGAGTCGGGCTGTCTAATAACATCCTCCAAATCTGTGTTTCGTAAATGCTTCAGTGTGTTTTCTCTCTCTCTATCTTGGGACAAGAAAGCCTGTCCCAGATGTCCTCAAGTTTATATGTCACAAGCATATCAGAGATGTTTTTGGGCCCAGAGCCACAGAGGGATTTGTATACGAGCAGCAAGAAATTGAACTGAATTCCCTGAGAGACCGGTGACCAGCATCAGGATTCAACACTGGTTTTAATGTGGTCGTATTTCCTGGTTTTTGTCAGGACTCTGTGTCGCACCTGTCACACAACAATGGCAGGAGTGTGTTTCCGTCATGGAAGTAAGAGCCAGACAAATGAGCTCAGCAAAACAAGCTTGAATTATCCTAAAAGTATTTAGAATACATTACCTAGTCTGAGTAGTCTAATGGAGCACTTTACAAATTGCACTTCAGGACATGTATTCAGTAATCTGTAGTGGAATACATTTTAAAAGTAATGCTCTTCTTCTTTCAGCTGTTTGTCTCTCTGTGTTCAGCGGTTAGCCGTGTCCGTCTGCTGTTTGGTGTCATTTAGTGTACAGTGGGTTTGTCAGAGCTTAGCTGCCTGTTACTGCTGGAAACAGGGTTGAAGAGAGGGCTAAACGTGACCCAAAACAGAAAGGCTGTGGGCCGCAAAAGCAAATCAGTGAAGTGAAAGATGCTCAGTGAAGCTTCGGGGAGCTGCAGAGTCATGTGATAATTTGTTGTGGGTTTGTTTCTACAGCTGACACTTTGCTCATTGTGGACTGATCCATTGTTCCTATAAAAGACATTGAGCATTCTTAACGTGGGAAGGAGAGAAGGTCACGGGTTCATGTAGGAGGGTTCAGTTAAGTTAACAGATGAACAAACACACTCAAAATAGCTGAGTACAGTAGAAGCCCACGAGACAGCTGGAGACAAAGACAGGTGTGTGTGTGAGTGTCTCTACAGTGATCCGGCTGTAGAGATGTGTAATGGCAGCTTTTTTTTGTTTTCTGTGAGGGAGTGGCTGATGTTATGTGGTGTGTAGTTAAATGTGTCAGCAGACCCCGGTGCACCCTGGGAGGTCTAAACCTGCTGAATCAGGAGAGTGTCGATGTGAAGCTGCTGATTGTGAATTTGAAGTCTTTAATTCTTACTTTAAAATGTTTCATTTAAACATTTTACAGCTGCCTTTCTCATCTGCAGAGGTTGAGTTTGGGCGGGATATAACTTCAAAGTAAGCTCTTTGAAATGGTGAGCTACGATTTAGACTGAGCGCTGCTATATGTATGTGAGTAAGTAGAGCAAAACTGCTAGTGCTGGTATAGGTCTTTAATGTAGACATCAGTATTTAAACATTTACGTCAAATTTTGTAATAAGATGTTAGAAATATTATTTATCGGTTATTAATCTCCAGCACATTTTATCCAACAACTAAATTAAGATGCATTTTCCATGTTTTAATCCTGTGACCCTTCTGTGTTAATTGAGCATTTTTTCTCATTATATGCAAAATATAGGTCAAAATTTATCATAGTATTTTTTATACTGCACTCAGGGGCGTTTACAAAACTTCTACAAATGAGGCTTTGGGTGACCAGCTCACTACACCGGTCATATAAAACTGCATTTCACTATTTGATGGCTGCAGTAGCTAAAAGAGCAACATGGAGAGAGACAGAAAGAGATGCATGTTTGGATATCTGTGGGCAAAACCTTTGTTTAATTTCCAAGATATTGTGGCAGAAGTCTAATTCATTCGTCTCTTCCTCCTCCTGATTTAACAGTGGGGGAAGTGTGTGTGTGTGTGTGTGTGTGTGTGTGTGGAGCAAACAGTCCGCACAGCAGTGGACTCTGCTGTCATGCTGAACTCTAAGTCTGCTCACTTTTTAGCAGTCTAATGAAATGCAAAGGATTTGATTTAAATCCCTCGTGTAACTGTACATCACTCAAATGTATAGGTTCACAGGGAGTGTGTCAAGGTAGCGCCGCTCTGTCTTCCTTAACTTTCAGACCATCTCCTTCATTTGATCTTCAAAAATGAATTCATTTACTACTCGCAGTGCGTGACACCGACCCATCTGGGCTCAGACCTGAGAGACCTGTTGGCTAACTGGCACCGTGGAGCCACTCCATTGTGCCAGGCCAAGATATCAGGCCGACCCTGGGGATGCCCTACACACACACTCACACATTGCATTGGATGGCAGATGAAGGTTGGCGGTGCCAGCAGCTCCTCGCTCTGCCAGCAGTGCCCGCAGTGCAGAGCGAGTGTTTCCCTGTGGCGGCGTTTCTCCACTCTGACCTGCAGCTACGCTCATTAATGTGTTAATTGATTTGTGCTGTTGCAGACTCACTGCCAAGAGTAGATGGCTGCAGACAGTAAGTTAATGACTTAAAATCTTAAGCGCTGAAGTCAATGTGGACAAGTCTTCCTTCAGTAAAGAGCTGCATTTAAAGTCAGAGCAGCTCCGTGTGTCTCCACTTCAGACTCTCTGTTTTTCAGGAACCAAATATGTTTTCGATCAAAATGTGTCGCAGTAATTAATCATTGTTTATCAGAAACAATTAGATTCAGAAGATAAAATTAGATTAAATAAAGAAAACATAAAACAATGCCAGTTTGAAGTAATTTCCCATTTTTATATTTAACAACTTCTCTCACCTACATCACAAGTGAATACTACACTCCTAAAATACTCATTTATTAATGAAAGGATGTAAGAGTAATGGGACATGCACAGTGCTCTACTAGTCATGATAACAGTCAATGATTGTCTCCCCAGAGACAGAGAGTACTACTAAGATTAGACACACACACACACATTCTGGTGGCGCCCTCTAAAAGCAGCAGTAGTGCTGTTGGGTGATTAGTGTGTTTTTAAGCCTGTATAATGGAAGCTTAGCCCAGTGCTCCACTTTCAGGGCAAGAACAGCAAGCTTGGCCATCTGGACACCAGTACACTCTGATGCTGGTACACAGAGGGCTGCGAGGCCACGTTACAGAACAAACAGCCTGGGTAGAGCAAAGAAACCAGGGAAACAATGTGCTGTTGCCGACACGGAGCATAAATATTGGACCTTAATTTGAAACAAAAATAAATAAATAGGAGAGAAGAGCAGCTCAGTGACACAGACACACGTGTTTAAACTGTGACTTTAAAAGTGTTTTTGTGAATTAAACTGACTGCAGTACAGATCATACTGGCACTGAGGAGAAACGACTCTGGTAATACACACATTCAGACATAAATGGAGGTACATACACACACACACACACACACACACACACATAACAAGCACTTACTGTAGAGGGATTTTCAGGCAGTGCAGCCTGTACAGTACATCAGGCACTCGCTCGTACTTTCACAGAAGGATTCACACATATTTACTAATGCATGGCTGCACGTACAGTCAATGCACCTGCTCTCTCACACGCACGCACACACACACACACACAGATACACTAACACACTTAGATGAACCAACAAACATCTGGCTGATCTCCTGCCCCACATTATTATCGGACAGTGTGTGGAGGAGTGCTTAGGGTGGGGGAGGGTCCGAATGTGTGTGTGTGTGTCTGTCCGTCCAAGTGCCACGGGACATCAGGGGTTGTTGGGTGTGCCAATATGTGACACTATGTGATTCTTGCGCATGCACACACACAAACTCTGACCTTGGAAGTGTTACCAAGGTCCTCAGCTTGTCACCTCACATCTGCCACTGCTGTGCTGTGTGTGTGTGTGCGTGTGTGTTTGTGTGTGTGTGTGTGTGTGTGTGTGTGTGTTACTGTTGCTATGTGAGAGATGAGTGTAAGGAGAGAAGTAGAGCAGGAGGGATGATCACGGAGGGAGAAGTTGTGTTGAGACAGAGACAAAGGGAGGAGCAGATCTGATCTCATGTACTGTTAATGTTCATTCATAAATGCCAGCTCCAGGGGCCGTGTCCACCAAAATGTTTTTTTCTGAGGCCAGGATATTTTGCTTTTATTTTATTTTTTATTATATTCTGCTCTGAGCCCTGCGTTTGGCGTTTGGCGTGCAGTGATAGCTGCATTGCACTTATTGGACACCCCAGTATTGTGCATGCTGGCTCACTGACACAGCTCACTGGGACACATGATGGATCTGAACCAGCGTTAATGTATCACCTCCACCTGTGCTTTTCTTACTATTACTAGTCAAAATGTCTGCTGTGAAAAGGTCCATGGAGGAGAAATATGTTCATATGCTGTACATGTATAATGACATGCTTCCTCTCATGAACCTACACAGACCAGCAGGCCCTCTCTCCCAGCATGCTTCAGCCTTCCCCTCATCCAGAGCAAGTACTCCACCTTGTGCTGACATGTTTACTTCCATGTCTATTCTGTATCATGGCAACCAGACGCAACCAAAGCATTTCAGTTGAAAAACACCCACAGTTGGACGTATATATTTTTATCACTCTAACCTGTAATATGAGATGTGTATATGTACAGATATATCCACTGGTTGCCTGACATTACGTACGGAGCTTTGACAGTAAATCATTAAATATTCAGAGTTGCGAGTGGCTTCAACATATTTTTCAGTCCATCAATAGACTGCTCCAGAAAATTAGAATCTCAAAATCCCAAAGAACAATAAAATACAGGGATGATTTTGGCATCGTTTAGAGCTGAGGGCAGCTGGGAGTTACTCAGTCTACATCAATCACTTTCAAGTATCCACTCATCTCCATTCAGCTCCTCCTGAAGTGGACTGTGAAATTCTGGTGACAAATGATATTAGGTGCAGGGAATTTGAGACTTTCGCAAAACTCAAAATAGGGCTGGTCGATATGGCTAAAAATGTTAGCATGATAAAAGTTTTCAGGCCTAATTATTATGATAAATGTGAAAAAAGTATTTTTAGTTTAAAGTCTCATTTTTGCTCTCCAGTGAATGTTGAAGAAAGTAGAGAGTTATAGTAGTTCAAACTGTTCAAAATGTGACAAACACTTGGCAAACAGCAAACTAATTCACAAATCTGAGGTCGATCCCAAATAGTTATAATCCAAATAATGAATATTTAAAATGTGAATAAATAGACAGAGACATGTTTATTCTGGGCAGCAGTGTGTCAGACTCTCTGTGCAGAAAGTTTAAAATATTTTGTAAATGTTTTTAGCTGATAATGGAAACAAAATAAATTGACAAAAAGAAAAATCTCAACTGTAATCAGTATTTTCTGTTTTAAACACACAGTATGTCAATTTTGCCATTTTGCAATCAAAACAATAACAAAAGATGGACTTTGATGATGTCATGAAGTAGTGTGGGATCAGTCATTCATTACCAATGAAAATCTATAGACCCTTTTACACTGCCAGATTTTCAACGAATGTTGGGCCGTTTTGCCGGCAAGCTGCAAGCATTTAGACACACAGAGTCGGATTGGCGAGTTGATCTGAGCTGCCCAATTTTCCGCCTCGTAGGGTAGACATATTGGAGGAACCCTTTTAGTTCAAACAGACGAAGGCGGCCTTCCGCCACGGGAGGGGCTGTTGATGACGCTGCATGTGCGAGCCACTGGCGGTGGATAAACAGGAAACAGCTGATAGCAGGAATTGGCGAGCAGCTAGTAGCAAAAGGGAAACACAAACCTGACAGACACTGTAAAGATGAGCAACTGGTGAGACAAGGAATTGCACGCCCTCCTTGTCCTCGCAAACGAAGAGGCCATTAACCGTCAGATGATGGGGACGGTGAAGAACGGGCCAACTTACGAGAGAATCGCCGAAGGACTGACCAGCCGCGGCTTCCTTCCCACGTCACTGTTTACGTCACACGCTGAGCTACACGTTTTGTTACTTGCTCACGCCCCCCATTGCCCCGAAAAAGGCACATTCTGTATAAACAAAAGTAGGTAGGCGGCATTTTGCTGCACTCCCCGATTTTGTTTTTATACTGCCAATGCTGAAAGAAGACTGATTGGGCTTTCCTGCAAATTTGCACAATTCCTATTTAAAAAGGGCTTGTGTCACATTAGCTAACGTAACTTAACGTTAGCTTGCTTACTTACCATTAGCATTAGATGAGTGGAATATAGGCCAGCTACTGTGGCTCACATTAAGTGGCAAATTCAGTTGTGAGGTATCCTAACCCTCAAAAGAACCATGCTAAAGATAACTTAATGCGTGAATGTTGTCTTTATGTTATAACAATATGCATTAGCTTGATGGCTGGTCTCTGCAGGTCTACTTCTTCTTCTTCTACTTTTTATTGGCAGGTGGTAACTGGTGTTTAAGGTGCCTGATATTGAACATTTATCAAGCATTTATATTTCTATTAAAGCAACTCTTACCTTTCTTGCATTTCACACAGCACTTGGAAAAAATTTGAACATCCACAACTCCTGCCTCCCTCCAAAGTCCTACACCCCCCTCCTCCATTACGTCTATGATAGATGTAGGCGTTGGCATGGTAACGTTAGATACACAGAAGAGGAGAGCAAGTGTGACGTTACAACCAAGACAGTCAAACACAACCCCAGAGTTTTAAAACTCAACCGGAGTCAGTGATGACTGATGAGTTTTACAATAAGGTTACAGGGCTAACATTAGATAGCAGCGTTAACGTTACTAGTAAGTGAACACGCACAGGGAAGATAACGTGAATGTTTCAGAGGCTATGCTACAGTAGGCTAACGTTCGCCATTAGCAACTGGATGCTGTGTTGTCATATAACGTTATATGTTATAGCAAACTAAGCATAACGTTACCTGTCCTGCACAATCAAACACAAGTTTGAGTTTTGAAACATTGTGATGTTACGCGAGCGGTTACATCAGTCAGAGGCCTCCACGTGGGGAAGACAGACAGGACAGGAGAAAAAGTTTCCTTAGAACCATATGAGAATGATATAATTATGAGTTTTTATCTCTGGTGGAATTCACTTACATTTTAGTGTGCCATCAGCTTATTAATAGCATTTTAACCTAAACAAATAAAAGCGTAAAATTTCCAGAAAGGTAAGTGTCGCTCTAAACCAAGAAAATTACTGTTACCGTTGTATCACCGAGTCCTAACTCATAAGCCTGAGGTTTAATGTGGGCAGTGAACAGTCTGCTGTTAGCACACAGCAGCTCTCTGACATGGCTGTGAGGCCAGAGTCCATTGTTTTAATAGAGTATGTTTGTTTTCTCCTTCAGGGTGAAAGCATTAAATTATTGAACATAGTTTGACTCCAAAGAAGCACAACATTTGGCCCACTGAGTTCTGCAGCAGTCCCTGCTTCCTCACATGAACGGGCTTTTTGACATTTAGGAGAACTTGATTTATTCGCTTCAGCCCAGCTGGTGGAAACACATCTAATTCACATTTCTTTTTTTTCCTGACATTTTAAATGTTTGCGTAAAATCTGCTTGACAGCTGGATGGATGGATGGCTGGCTGATAAAGGGAGGGAGGGGATAATTGAGGAAGCGATGGAGAGGGAGGACAGTAGAGCGGTTAATTCAGCTGTGGGGCTTTTCACTTAACTTTAAATAATGCTGTAAAATTACTGTAGTTTGCTTCTAGATTAGAAGCAATGAAAAGGGGAATTATATGTAAGAAAAAAACCCTAACTCCTGCTGGTGAGTTATAGCTTCAGTTTCCACTTTGCATTGAGCCAATTGAAAATCAATATACCACAACCTTGGAGGACACGATGGGTGGAGAACTAGAGTAGACTAAGACTGACATGTTAGCAGAGCAGGACTGAAAAGGGAGAAAGGACAGACATGGAAAGACGAAGACAGTGGAGGAGGAGTAGCAGGAGGACGGCAAAGGCAAGGAAAGACAGGAGGAAGTAAGCAAATGAGTGAGGAATGTGGATGAGGGTCAACATGTACATAAATGACCAATGATGACATAAAGATGGAGGTGAAGAGACAGCAAAAGACATAAGAGGAGGAAGTTAGAGGGATGTTGAGAGAAGGAAGTAAAGAAGGTGTATTAGCAGTTAGACAACAACTGGGCCGAGTGGCATTGTATGAAGACACATTAAATAATGAGAACAAAAGTGGAAAGTAGAAAGTTTGAAAGAGTCAGAGTGATAAAGTTCCAAACATTGAGTCAAGAGAGAGTGAGAATACTTTTTAAAAGTGTTACAGGAAAAAGGGGAAAGCAGCCGACATGTAACACGAGGTGACAGAAGCAGCACTGAGGGAAGTAGGCTGAATTTAAAAAAGCGAATGTGTGTGAGAGTGGCAGGAAGAAAGTGTGAGAGAGAGCGAAAAGCCCAGAGCATCCTCTTCATCCCTCATTCAGCCTCTGCAGATAAGTGCTACTGACCTCATTACTCTTTCCCTCCACTCCTCCTCCTCCCGTCTTCCCTTCGTCTTGTTGCTTGGCTGATCGGGCCGACAGATTGTGAGGTAAAATGATGGGAGGAGAGGAAAGAAGAGATGCAAACAGGGAACAGGATAGCACGGCATCGAGGACAGGAGGGAGAAGTCAATGCAGTTCAATTCATCACTGCGTGCCCGAGACTTTTTTATTACTTGAGGGATTTTTGTTGGTTTGGTGCAGTATTGTTATTTAATGTGAACATTTAGATTCACAAGAAAGTTAGATCCCTCTGCTATAAAAAGCAAACGACCGAATACTTAAAATGAGTATGAAAGGAGCTTAAAATCTTCATTAACGAACAACATAGAATGAATCTTTAATTGTACAGTACATGCATATCTTCATGGGGCATCTCCATGTGTGGCTCTCTCTTCTTTCCTCTCTATTGTGTAATATTTATAAGCTGTGGAGCTTCAACGTGGAGTCAGACGTTGCATTGTAGTACAGAACAACATGGAAGCATGACTTAAGAAAATATCTGTGTTTCTGTCATTTAAGCTTCGTCACCCTGAGTGCTTTCATAGCATGTAGTGCCAGCAGGGCTTTCAGCAGGCAAGACCTGAATATAAAAGTTGGATAAATTCAACAAAAGCCTGTCCTGATGCTGCATGTGGGCCACACTTCCAGAGACATTCAGCTATGAAAAGACAACTAGCTTGTTCGTTTGCTTTAGTAGCTAAATAACAAGATGAGCATGCCGTGTACTTCCTGTGTACGTCACACTCATGTTTTTAGGTCATTTTTTGAAAAGCCAAAAACATAGAACAGCTAAAGTCCTTCTCCTCTCCCTCTACTTTCATTTGGGAAGCATCAAACTTGATGACTTGTCCTTGAGAACATCTTTCTCTGTCTGTTGTCAAATGACTGCATTAATGTCAAAGAGAACAGGAGCTCCTGCACTACTGCACTGAGCAAATTGATATTTTGTGCTGCATACATAGTTTTCTGACAATGGAAACAAAAACCTCATTTCCACCTAGCGGTCCAGTTCAGTTCAGATTCAAACAGTTATTTTTCTGTTTCCAATTTAAAAAGTTGTGGATGGTACCAATAGAACAGGTTCATACTGTCACCATTTTTCATCACCCCTCTGTCGGGGTACGCAGCACACTGATCTGACACTCAAAGGTGGAGCTAGAGACACTGCAGTCTGTCACTTGGTCAACAGAGAACCACCACTTTTGCTCAGGGGTGAATTATGGCTGCTTTTAAAGGTCATGTGACCACTTTCATACATAAGTAAACTACAACTATAAAATGATTTAATTCACCCTGTTGTTTAAAGGCTACTGCCGGCAACTTTTAAGAAAAGAATGTTACTCAATGCAAGATTTGACAACGTGATCCAATCAACACACCTTAAACTTCGGCCATTCCATTTCTTTTTACTCTCTCTCTCTCTCTAGGATGACATATGCTTTAGTGGTGATTTGATATATAAGTGTTTAAAAGATGTATATGAATTTCAGCTAGAACTGTGAGAACTAATTCCTCGCTTGGAGAAAAAACGTGATGGAGGGTTGTTCCAGTGTGCACCAGCAGCACCACACAGGGCTTGAAATACATATGCAAAGCCAAATACCTGTTTTGTGTAATTGGCCTGTAAAATATCCCGCTCATTCAGACTCTTCTTACTCCCAAACTCGCCATTTTGTCAGTCGATGTTGACGTCAGACACTGAAGCATAGAGGCATCCTTTGCGTCAGAATGATACACCGGGTGGTGGCAGTTTCTGGACTGGACTCTGGACTTTCCCCATTTCTCATGTGAAACTAAAAATCAGTTAAGTTATTTTAATAAGTGCTAGTATGTGTAGCATGCTACAGTAGTGACATATGTCACATGATGTCTGTCATGTGATGTGACATTATGATAATAACAGCTGTTCTTATTTTAAGCCAAACCATGAGTTTTTTTTCTTAACCTAACCATGGAGTTTTGCTGCCTAAACTTTAGGAAGTTGACCTGAAATCAAAGTGTTTTACCTGCGTTATAAGTTTATTTTGAAAAAGACTGTTTGCATATAACGCACAGATTATTTCCAGTGAAAACTGAAGGGTATTTTGAAAATACACAATGCATGTAGGGAGCTTAAATTGACACACCTTCCCTGAACGTCCATCACAAGCCCTTTTTAGACAGGAGTTGTGCAAATTTGCAGGAAAGCCCAATCAGTCTTTTTTCAGCATTGGCAGTATAAAAACAAAATCGGGGAGTGCAGCAAAATGCCGCCTACCTACTTTTGTTTGTTCAGAATGTGCCTTTTTCGGGGCAATGGGGGGCGTGAGCAAGTAACAAAATGTGTAGCTCAGCGTGTGACGTAAACAGTGACATGGGAGGGAAGCCGCGGCTGGTCAGTCCTTCAGTGATTCTCTCGTAAGTCGGCCTGTCCTTCACCGTCCCCGTCATCTGACGGTTAATGGCCTCTTCGTTTGTGAGGACAAGGAGGGCGCGCAATTCCTTGTCTCCCCAGTTGCTCATCTTTACAGTGTCTGTCAGGTTTGTGTTTCCCTCTTGCTACTAGCTGCTTGCTAATTCCTGCTATCAGCTGTTTCCTGTTTATCCACCACCAGTGGGTCGCACATGCGGCGTCATCAACAGCTCCTCTCACAAGTCATCAACAGCCCCTCCTGTGGCGGAAGGCCGCCTCGCTCTGTTTAAATTAAAAAGGTTCTGCCAATATGTCTACCCTACGAGGCGGAAAATTGGACACCTCGAATCAACTCGCCAGTCCGGCTCTGTGTGTCTAAACGCTCATAGCTTGCCGGCAAAACGGCCCAACATTCGTTGAAAATCTGGCAGTGTAAAAGGGGTTACAGACGCAGAAGGGTACCAACTGCATCAGGCTTTGATGTGTAGATCCACTAACAAAGTGGCGGATGAGAATGTGTTGACTCTTCACATTAATTCCTTGAGTGGAACATAATAATAATAACCAAACATACATTCCCAAACTTTTTGTTACTGTAAGTGTTTGTGTTAAAAAAACTAATAACAGGTATTTTTTAAACTCTCAAATACTTTTTTTATCCCTGTGTGGACCAGACTTTACTCTATTTTTAGTTCTATTAATTAAACTCAATTAGTGCTCACACAGAGAGCTGCAGAAAGCTGGCCTCATGCCGAGCAGCACTCAGTCGTGTCTGACAACATGTGCCATGTTTCAGAAAATCTTTTTACCCCCATCTCTGGATTTATCCTCTGCAGAGTGTGTTCACAAATGTTTCTGTGCTATAAACACCACTGTGATGTGAGCACAGCCTTTTACCCAGGGCAGCCCTCCAGCAGCACAGATCACCTTCAGCAGGAACCAGCAGGAAACTCTGTTTGTTCTTCCTGCTGTTTGTTTCAGCCATTGGCAGATGTCGCCAGTCCAACCCCGACTGCTCTCTCAGTTGCTCACTTCCATAACGACGCCATTTGGATATCCGTGCAGGTTTGCATAGGGGGAGCCACTGTGGAAGTTCCCATCATGCATCTGGTTTATTTTTGTCGACCTTCTTTATGTCCTGCAGTTCACCGCCGTTCCTCATAAACATTTAGTCTCATAGTGAAACACAGATTAGAGCGCTCAGACACTTTGCAGTTTTATTCAACTTAATGATTTCTATCATGGCTCGATGAACAACATGTTTCTTATAGCGTTCACTCAGTCATGCAGCACAAATGAACACATTGTACTTTCCCCTCAGTGTGCTCAAACTCCTGCTGATCTTTGGCTCCATTAACAAGTGAAACTAGATGGGAAAGTAAAAAAAATAAATACAGATCAATATTTGTTCTCCTTCTAGCTGCCAGGCATCACATGTAGGTATGTGCTAACCAGCTGAATGAGATTCTGTTTTTCACTGAATAACATCACAGATTGAGCTGACAGCAGTAATGATGTAAGGCATGCTGGATTAAAACATGAAGGGCGAGGTCCCACTGCAGCACTCAACAAGTCAAACAGTGTTTACGACGACCTCCTCTCCTAAATCTCTCCCATTCTTTATTCCCTCTTTCCCCTCTGCACATTGTAAACTGCAGTGTATTTTTACTTCTTCATATTATCTATCATTTCAATATTACGTGCTGCCCCGCTGTTCAGTCACTCATAAATCTGACTTCCCACCCGTTCATTTGCTGTGAGGTTGGACAGTGATCGTGTCATTTGTGTGTCAGCTTTAAAGATAAGTAGTGGTATTGTTGCACTATCGCCTATCAAAGCTGTTACCCATAAGCTCTCCTACTGATCCACATCCATTTAAAATTCTTTGTGCTCATGAGAGCACTCAGTATGGGGTTTAATGCTAGTTATGTCCTGTGATTTTTAGCTTGAGGGCATGTGCAACAGCTGTAACCCCTGCTGCTTGCTCCCGTTTTGATACCAATTACATTCCTCTGTAGCTCGGGTGGGCCTGCTGCGCAAAACACGCTCTCCATCCCCATGATACTCCTCATTTTCTGGATTAGATTAGCTTCTCTCCGCTTCTAATTTCATCTCTTTTGTTTGGGTTTTCTTTTATTTCTCTGTGTGCTGCACGTGCACGCACACATGCATGTACATGTGTGTGTTCTTGGTGCTCCAGTAAGAGTCTGATTATAAATTCCCTCCTCGGATATTCTTGACAGCAGATTCTATTAGGGGAGTCCCCACGAGTTTACTACGTTTCAACTGCATTAACAAGCCTACGCGTGTGTGCGCGTGTGTGCGTGTCAGAGAAAGAGTGAAAGAGGAGGCGTGATGGAGAGTCAGAGAGACAGGGTGATGCCCACACACAGGAGGAAGGTGGGAGAGAAAAAGAAGATGCAGAAGAGCTAGATAAAGAAAACACCATCATGATTCTCTCTCCTACATTAAATGACGACATAAAATTTCCCATAGAGAGTGTAGCGGAGTTCTTTTTCTTCTTCTTCAAAAAACAGTTATGATTCAACCAGTTCACTTCTACTTTCTTCTTCTTTTGATTACTCATCTCTTGTGTTCCTCCCACTTCCATCTGCAGCAGCCAGGACATTTAGATCTGGTTCCCTCTCTGAGTGAATAATTGTCTTAAACTGACTCAAACATTGTTTAAAGGGGCAAAGGGAGTTCTGCCAGATTGATGATTGGTTCATTTCACCGACATCTTGACGAGTTATGTCCAGGATTACATGTGGGTGTGGAAAGAATCCCAGTGTTGACTTTTGCTTGCTGAAATTTTAGAAGCAGTAGCTTAATCTGTGTCATCCATCAGCCAAACACAGACACGTGCCTCTAAATAAGTCACAGCTCTTGATGTTTTCAGAATAGCTTCTCTAACAGTTTTCATCTTTGAGAGCAAACTAATACAATATGTGCCGATATCACAAAGTTTGCCACAGTATAATTTAGATTCGATGTGATTCAGCAGCCTGTGATGAATATGAGATGATATTAAATGCTCCTTTAACACAGTCTGTTACAGAAGAAGCTGCCTCTCCTTTCTTGTTTGCTTTTGGCCATGAAGGATAAAAAAACACAGAAGTAATGTAGATAATTGTAACTGGTAAAGTGCATTTAAGTGTACTTTGAATTGAAGGCATCGAAGGCACCAAGATCCAACCCGGTGTCACTCCAAAGTCCTCAAATACCAGTCGCTGTATCTGTATCTCAGTCTTCTCCTTTGTGTTGATCTGTCTGTCTTTGATGTGTCATTGTAAATCATGAGTGTGAACTATGATGTGATTCATTCACACACAGACACAACAACACACAGTGACATGCTTTTGCTCAGATGAGGTTTCCCTTTGCTGCAGTGAGTGTGTCTCACTGAAGGAATCCTCTCCTGGTCAGCTTCACAGATGCTGCTGCTGCTGCTAACAGCCACAAAGTGCCAAACAGACCAGTGATAAATAAAGAAGACACTTTAATGATCAGCAACCCAAGTTTCAAGGCTGAAAAACCTTCAGCTGGTCTCAACTAATTCATTTCAGCCAGGTCAGGTTCATGGTATCGAGGTTTATAAACCATTTGTCTTTGTAGAGCTGACAGTTTAGTTATTGACAGGTCTGGATCCAAGTTTGCTAATAATTGTGAAAACCAACCAGGACATATGCTGCTCTGTTAAGTCTCTGTAACAAACGAAAGGTTCTGCGTGTGTGGTGTAATCAGAGCTTCTCTGTGCTTTGTTTTGGCCGTGTGTGCATGTTAGTGCATGTGAGTATCCCACTGGCCAGCTCTCATATGGCGGTTACCCCTGATAGCAGGATGGCGTCGTCTCAGAAACCTGTCATTAAACGGGCTTTGTGGCTAAATTATCAGAGACCATAGTATTGATAAGCTCCGACATTAAAGGTTTTTTTATCTGTACTGTTTTTACGTTGTGGTGTAATATATTATCATGCTGCAGCCCTGACATCTCCACTCTGTGTCGGGGCTGAACTCCTTCAAATACACACAGCGACAGACACACACAGGAGATGCACTGAAGTCAGCTGACATCAGAGCAGAGGCTGTGAATTATTGAAGTTTACTAGAGTTGATGACAACTGTGCTTGTTACTGTGGGTGCAATAAAACCTTTGCAAGTAAAAAGACAATATTTTATGACATTAATACACACAATCAGCAAGTATAAACATTAAGCAAGTTATATTTCATTCTGCTCTATCTGCAGTACACCGCCGCTAGTGTTTTACACAAGCACAACGCGCTCACTCAGCTGATACCGAATTATTACAAACAAGCTAAAACATCAACTGTTGGTGTCTAACTGTTGAGCATGTTTGAAATTGGGTGGATTCTTTTAAATGTAGCTGCTGACTGAGACAAACAGCGCCCTGTGCCTTTAGCAGAAGTAACGTTACCTGCACACAGTGACTCACATCAGAGGGACAGAGGACAGGAGGAATGACTAACGCCGACTGATGAAAACAAAATTTCACTCAGTGTTGTGATGTCAGGAATATTATTTACATAGTGAATTTGCTGCTGTAAACAATTCTGTTGCTGCTCTACAAACAACATTTAGTTAGGCTATATTTAAGATACTGAATTTAAATCCTCCTAATTAAAGGTAATAAAGGTATTAATAAAGTACTAAACTGATTAGGAGTATCAACAGGACTAGTAATATTGATAGAATCGTAATGATATCCATCCCTAACAATGCCCACCCTCTGGTCCCCCCCGGTTAACACCATTAGCTCTGTCAGCACTGTTGCTGCTGTTTAGCACTTTTAGCTGCTAGCTGGTTGCTCAGCTACCTCCATTCACCTTATATGCTCTGAATTTCACGTAGAGCCCTTTAACAGTTTGCCTTGCTGTGGACCAGGAACTAGAGATGATGTTTTAATTGAACTTGACCTCGCTTTGGTTTTGCAGTTATTTGCAGAGCATGGGAACACCCGCACACAGCAGCGCTCAGGTCCCTTGAGCTTTGTCACAGTTTAATGTAAATTTTAGTAACAACAGAGGGCACTGAATATTCTAATGATCTCCTTTCTCCATGAAACACACTGAACAGATGAAAGCTTCAGCTTAGTTTAGTTCTCTAATTCTACAGCAGCATACTGCAGCACACAGATAACGACTGAAGTCAGGACACAGCTGTGATTTTATTGCACTCTACTGTGCCAGACATTTACAGACATTTTATTGTGTACAGTACACCTCTGTTTTTACATGTTGTGAAGTGAACTTTAGTTGTGAAGTGGAGAAGACAAAAAGACATGGACAGAGCATATCGCTAACATACAAAACTGAATGTTTGCAGGTTTGTCTGTCAGCTCAGAACATTTTACACATTAGTTACAATATGGAACATTTATACTTTCATACCAACGTTAGTCTTTAAGACAATGTTAGTAAAGCACATAGAGCACACTCATGTTCTCCAACAGGGCTGCTCTATATCACAAAGGATGTAAAAAAGATATCAGTGAGTCCATCTTTCTCTGGGTGGAGTGCTGCTTATTTGCTGTTAACGAGGCACTTTGGATTTCACTGACAGTCTCAGAGGGAGAGAGTGAAATGCAGTTTGTGTTTGGGACTAATGTAATTATGTTTCTACATAAAAGTCCTGCTGTTGCAGCTTGAAATTGTTAGCGTATGATGTCACAAACAGTTATTGGCCTGCTTCAGAGCACAGGCCAGTTTTTTTATCTGATGAAACCATGTGATGCAACACTGAGCCAGGGAGTCTGTGCTGTTGTGTCATTACAAATACATTTGTTTGTCTCGTGGGACAAAGGAGAGTCCTGCAACAATGCAGCAGCACAACGGTCCTGCACGCAGTGAGGAATGCTTAACTGGCACATCCCCCCCCCCCCCCATGTGTTCACGGGCACACAAAAACATTGTGACACCTACACGTGCACGCACAATAGTGCATTGATCCATAAAAACACATGATCATGTATGTAAGCTGTAAAGGAAGGGCAGGCGCATTGAGAGAACTCAGTGAACTCTGCTTACTGGCACACAAGCTCAGCAGAGGGAAAACCCCTTCTGTCTCTCTTTCACATCTTTTCTTCTGTCCTCCTCCTCCTCCTCCTGCTCCTTTCTTTTCCTTTTCCTCCCAGTCTCTCCTCTTCTTTGTTTTTTCTTCTCCACTCCGTCTTTTTCATTTGAATCCCAGCATTTTGCTGTTTTCATTCTGACAGCACGATTGCATGATTTGGCCTGAAGACATTTACAGTTTGTAGAGAAACATCGACGCTGCGTCTCTTCTGATGGGCAAATTATAGTGGACTTGCATCAGAGGAAAGTTTCCCTCAAAACTCCAGTTTATCTTACAAATGAGCTCAGGGTTCAGAGGACATTTGGGGTGAGCAAACTTTACCGTCGATCAGCTGCTGCTGAGCAAAGCTCGTCTGAAGCCTCAGATGTGCTCTCGCTTTTCCATCCTTGTGCTCTGTTCTCTGAATCATATTTTAAAGGTTCATCAGGGGGGTTGCAAGTTTATGAGTGATGTGGATTTGTAAAAGATAAAGTCAAGCCTCTTTTCCACCCCACAAAAACCCACTAACACCCACTAACATCTGGCTTTTTAATGTAATGAGAAAGGTTTCAGTCGGCATTCACACCTGGGTCAAATGACTCTGCAGTAGTCACGGGTATTTATCGGCTCCAGCTCTGATCAGGATCGATGGAAATAAAACACCAGCGTGAACAAGCTAATTTTAGCCCCCTAACCGGCGAGATGCAATGATACACCACCACAAAATATCATCCGTCTGCCCAAGCAGCACTCAGACATTGATGCAAAATAATCTGCATCCAGTTTGAAAGAGACTGAATAAGTAAGAGGTATATAAGGAAGAGCAACCACCGCACAGTTTTTACAGGCCTCTCTGCTGCTTACTACTGTTCACTGGCCTGTTTTCCGGGCTGCCTGTGACATTGAACATGACACACCAAAAAAAAAAAAAAAACACGCACAGAAAGGCATAGTCGTCTGCTGCAGAGCCATGTACACAGCTCTGGTCTTATGGCAATGGAAATGAGTCTATCACCTATTTATAGCAGGTTTACCCATGTTTAAGAGACAAACGCGCTAATATTGGTGGAAAAGGGATTTAAGGCTTTAAAGGATTGGATGGCAATGTTGATCAATCACTCAATCAATCAATTAAATTTATAAAGCCCAATATCATAAATCACAATTTGCCTCACAGGGCTTTACAGCATATGACATCCCTCTGTCCTTAGGACCCTCACAGCTGATCAGGAAAAACTCCCCAAAAAAAACCCCTTTAACAGGGGATCAGTTGGTCAATCTTTGGACCAGACAACTATTGGATGGATGCTGATAAAATGTGGTTCAAACATTCATCTTAAAGGAAATGGCCACTTTAGAATGAAAATACAGACAGTACTTACTGACCCTCATGCCGACAAGAAGTTCAGTGTAGTTTTTTTAATCCACAAAACTTGTTCGGGGTATTGGAGGATAACAGCTAGCCGTAATAACAGCTACACTTGAAATGCATGGAACCCACATTTTGAAAAAGTAATGAAACTCTGACGGCTCGTCCGTCGTAATCCAAGTGCCCTGAAGCTGTGGCATGCAAAACTGACTTGAAAAGACGTAATTTATTCCACTTTTATAGAATCGTTTCTCACCGTGGTCAGTTAGCCTGCCTCGCGCGAGACTTGAGAACTAGCACCACCACTAGCCATCAGCTAGTCTCGCACGTAAGTATTGGACAAATACTGCATTATATCAGCTGTACTTTATGTTCAAAGGATACTTTGTCAATTTTTAACCAGCTCTCCATCATAATAATGTGGGTTGTTTGTGTAAATGAACTGTGGTAAACTTCACTCCACCTTACAAAGGCCCACATCTCCCTGTTTATCTCTCAGTCAGTGAAAATTCACCAGATGACGCGTTTTGCATCATCCGGCCGAATGTTGATGTCTTTTGTTGTCTGTTGCTTAAACTACAGATTGTACTTCCATAATTTCATATGTCTGCTACCACAGACACAAAGAGTATAGACGTAGAAAAGACCAAACTCTGATCAAACTTTAAAGTCAAGCAGTGTAGATCAAATATAAATCAAGACTCTGTTACTGTATTGCCTATTTCTTGCCTACACTGTCATCAGATATTTTAGTGCACTGTTTGGCTGTAGTATGAGAGTTTCTGGACAGAAAGTGCACGCAGCACTGCTCCTTTAAACTGAAAAAACTCAGATCAAATGGTAAAACTGAGCAGCGCTGATCAAAAATGAATCAAGATCCTGTTATTGCGTCGCCTCTTTCCCTCCTAAAATATTTTCAGAAACATATTTTAGGTTACCATTTAACTGCAACACAAGATTGTTTGTCTCCAGCCGGTCATCATATTGTTTGTCCTTTGTCAAAACAGCCGAGCTCAACTTGCGTTAATCACCAGCGGGAGCATTTATTGGTCTGGTGTGGCACAGTGGATCCCTGTAGTTGTAGGTTTTCTGCCTCTTGAGTAAAAGTGAATGCCACAGCCCTTTCTTCTCTTTCCTGTTGTCATGAAGCAACATTTCAAAAGTGTTTGCAACCATGTATTGCACAGTTTTATGGAAATGTTAGCATGCTAAAATAAGGTGGTGAATGAGGTAAATGTTACTGTGCTAAACATTAACATGTTAGCACTGTCATTGTGAGCATGTTAGGACACTACAGTCAGCATGCAGCTCAAAGCTCTGCTGTGCCTCACAGTCGCTGTAAACTCTGTGTTGTTTTAAATTAAATGGAAGGACTTGAGAGTGAAAGTTAAAGGGTGACAAACATGTCGATACTTTTTTAGTTTAGAGTACTTAAATTCAACCAAACGTCTTAAAATCAAGTGAAGAGTTAATGTGGGAACCCGCTCTTATCTCTCTTATCCGCCAGTCACTTCTTTTGTCTCCTCATCTTTTCTTTTATTTTCACTTCTCAAGTTTCTCTCATTGCTTCTCTCTCTTTAATATTTCAGTACACTCTTCTTACACTGCAGTCTTCTTACTGTTTTTTTTTTTATAATTTCCGCAGTAAACACACTCACTTACCCACATACACACAAACGCACACTATCTATCTGTGATCTCAAGGGGCGGTTTGTTATGTGAGTAGTTGTGTGTTCCAGTCAAGTAGAGTTTATCCAGGTCAGTAAGTTGATCTGATTAAGTCAGTTTAACAGTTACCCGAGGGGCTACCCCCCCCCCCAACCCCCCTTCGCCAACCCTCTGTCTCTCTTGCTTCTCACCTCGATTCCTCTCCCTCCTTTGCCCGTATTTTCAGGCCTTTCCCGTAATCTGCCCTTCTGTCTTCCTCTTTCACAATCTGTCACACACTCCCCTTTTTCTCATTTGACATTTCTGTGTGTGTGTGCGTGTGTGTATGTGTGTGTGTGTTTCCGAGATCTGTGCTTGTTAATGCCAGTAATGTCGTTGCAGTAATGGTTGGATGACATGAATGTCACAGTGAGATTAGGACTCTCAGACGGGAGTTACTCATCAGCCAGTCTTTGTACTGTACTGATGCAGGTTTTATTCTCAAAGGAAAACTCAGTGGTAGTTGTATTAAAGTCCTGCAGCTGTTGAGGTTACATATTATCTCACATAATTTACTTGAAACATGGCTTTGTTGTTGTTGTTTTCCTTTTTTTGGTGCTGCTCCTGATTTCTTTCTGTCTTTCTTGATGTTTCACCTCCTCTGGCTCTGTGTCTTTTCCTTCATCTTTGTTCCCTTTTTACTTCCTTTATTCCTTCCTTCCCTCCTCTGTCTTCACCACTGCCTGTAATTGATGTCTTTACAGCCAGAGGAGACAGCCAAGTAAACAAGCTTCCTAAACAACTACTACTGTACAAACATCACTTACCAGGGTTTCTCAAGCTTTGGCTCAAAGCTCAAAGCCCATTGGAGATTAAGTTTGGTCCATGTGAGCAGCACACTGGTTTTGATTGAACACATGATGTTAAGTAAACTGTCACTGAGCCAAGTTCTAATGAAGACAAACCAGTTCAAAGCAATATGTATTGAAATGTTTAATACTATACAGTGTACATGACACATTTATAGTCTCCAAAACAACCTGAAAAAAGGTCACATGATGAAAAACTAGTCATGAACTGCACTTTATTTCTTAAAAAGTAGGAGAAAAGATCTGGATTGTAAATAGAGCTGCAACATAAGATTATTTTCATCATTGATTAATTTACAGACAGAAAATTGCTTGCTTGTTTGTTTGTTTTCAACTATCGGTTCATAACCCCAAAAATATTCTGTTCACTATAAAGACCTGGACACCAAATCGACGTCAAATAACTAGTGGCTACTAAGGCTGAACGTTGCGTGGCTGCGCAGCCTCACATCACCTCATGACGCCTCACATCACCTTATACTGCCTCAGGACACCTCATGACACCTCATGAGGCCTCACATCGCCTCATGTCACCTCATGACGCCTCACGTAACCTTATGATGCCTCATGTCACCTCACATCGCCTCATGTCACCTCATGACACCTCATGTCACCTTATGACACCTCATGTCACCTCACATCGCCTCATGTCACCTCACATCACCTCACATTGCCTCATGTTGCCTCATGACGCCTCATGTTGCCTCATGACACCTCATGATGCCTCATGTTGCCTCACATCGCCTTATGTCGCCTCATGTCACCTTATGATGCCTCATATCGCCTCACATCGCCTCATGTCACCTCACATCGCCTCATGTCACCTTTTGATGCCTCATGTCGCCTCACATCACCTCATGTCGCCTCACAACACCTCACAACACCTCACATCGCCTCACATCGCCTCATGTCTCCTCACATCACCTCATGTCGCCTCACAACACCTCATGTCGCCTCACAACACCTCATGTCGCTTCATGTCGCCTCACAACACCTCACATCACCTCATGTCGCCTCACAACACCTCATGTCACCTCATGTCGCCTCACAACACCTCACATCACCTCATGTCGCCTCACAACACCTCACATCACCTCACATCGCCTCATGTCTCCTCACATCACCTCATGTCGCCTCACAACACCTCACATCGCCTCACATCGCCTCATGTCGCCTCACAACACCTCATGTCACCTCATGTCGCCTCACAACACCTCACATCACCTCATGTCGCCTCACATCACCTCATGTCGCCTCACAACACCTCATGTCACCTCATGTCGCCTCACAACACCTCATGTCACCTCATGTTGCCTCACAACACCTCACATCACCTCATGTCGCCTCACAACACCTCACATCATCTCATGTCGCCTCACATCACCTCATGTCGCCTCACAACACCTCATGTCACCTCATGTCGCCTCACAACACCTCATGTCACCTCATGTTGCCTCACAACACCTCACATCACCTCATGTCGCCTCATGTCGCCTCACATCACCTCATGTCGTCTCACAACACCTCACATCGCCTCACATCGCCTCATGTCTCCTCACATCACCTCACATTGCTTCAGGTTGCCTCACGTCGCCTCATGACACCTCATGATGCCTCATGTCGCCTCACATCACCTCACATTGCCTCATGTCGCCTCACATCACCTCATGTCGCCTCACATCATCTCACATTGCCTCATGTCGCCTCACATCACCTCATGTCGCCTCACATCACCTCACATTGCCTCATGTCACCTCATGACGCCTCATGTCACCTCATGACGCCTCATGTCACCTTATGACGCCTCACATTGCTTCATGTTGCCTCATGACACCTCATGTTGCCTTGCCTAATGTCGTCTCATGTCGCTTTGCGTCATGATGCCTCATGTCACCTCATTTTGCCTCATGTTACCTCATGTCGACTCATGTTGCCTCATGTCAACTCATGTCAACTCATGTCTCTTGTGTCTCAATCAAATAGTTGCACTTGAAGACACCACAAAGACATCAGCCCACTGCCAACTAGCATGTACGTTCTGCGCCTGGTGTATCAGGGCTTTGATAGCACAACAAGAAATTAGCAAATATTCACGTTTGAGAAACTGGAGCCAGTTTTTATTTTTTTATTTCTGCATTTTGCAGATGAATTAATTTTTGATCAACTTGCTTCAGCTCTGATTCTGACAACATGACAGTTTCTGGTGTGGGACACTAATTTCTTTCTTAAGAGGTGAATTTTTACCAGATTTCATCAAGATGATTAAAAAATATCAGCCTAAAGTGTTGCAACAGAAGTTGAGTTTATTGGTCAGAATGACTCAACATTTGGACAGTTGGGTGGGGCGGAGTGTTTGCTCTCTCTCGCTCACAAACAGAAACCCACACAAAGTACAGACACAGACGGATGATCAGTGACAGGACCACACATGCAGGCTCTCACAACATGCCTAAACACAAGCCACTCTGCTGCTGTCCCACCTGCCAATTAGCACCAGTGAAATGTCATTTTAATCTGTTTAGACTGGGCAGGAGGAGGACAGTGAGCCTGTGAGGTGGAGGAGAGGGGTGGTTTTTTTTTGGTCCTGTCCATCAGAATTTCTCCTCGTTAATCCCGATTAATCCTGGCTAATGCTTCTTTTGTCCAAAGACACGTCACCAGCACAGGCCTCCTTCTCCTCCTGTGTGCCTTCAAACAAATCAATTACTGCAGGATGACCGACGGTTACTGCTGCTGTTAACAAACAGGCATGGCCGGATTAGGAAATGAGAATTAATTTTGTTTAAAACACAAAACCACAGTGTTTAATGTTAAAGCATTTGGACACACAGTAGAGACAAACACACACATATACATAACCACAGACACCAGCAGACTGAGCAGCGGTCTCTAACGGCTGAAATGTTCCCTCACTAACATGGAGAACATTGTGCTGCCGTCAACGATGACTATTTCCCATCTCGGCCCATATGTGCCCACAGTGAAGCTGCATTTGATGCGTAATCGCGCATAATTTCCCTGCAGTCAATTAGCGAAGCCTCTGAGCCCCTCAGAGTGAGATTTATCAAAGCCAGCTCCATCCAGCATAACAAAATGGCATCTGTCTGTTGTTTTTTATTTTTTATATTTACTCCACGCAGGAACGACTAGTAATCCTGGTCCTCTTCAGCTGTTGTACCATTTGTTAATGACAAATAATTAATGAGCTGAGTTGGTGTTCTTGTTGTTGTTGGACCATCTGGTTTCTGTGTCAGCACAAAAACTTCATCAGGATGACTTCTTTAAGCTTTCTGTAGCATTAAAACAAGATTTAGGTTTTAGCTACTCTATCACTGATTGATGTATCTGACTGAACCTACCAAGGGCAGAAGCAAATGATAAATTTCACTATCTGTAGCGGCTGCTATCAATAAAAAGGCCGCTGAGAGGCTTAAGTGGGTGACTCGTTCCTTCATTGAATCAGTCCACTTGACAGTTGTGTAAGTTTTATTTTGCAAACGAAAGAAGACTTACAATACAGTGATCCGATGTGACGGTCAACAGAAGATATCAGAGCTCACTCAACCCTATTGTCTCCATTCCCGCCAGGGATTTAAATGCCCAGTTAAATAACTTAAACCACACCCATGTGTCAACCACCAGATGTAACATACCTGTGCATAAATACAAATAAACAATAAACATAAGCAAAATATATATTTTGGCTCTTACACTATCAGTCACAGACTGAATTAGAACATTTTCTCAAACAAAAACCCAAGAAAAAACAGGACAATTTGTGTCCCGGGAAAGGATAGCTATTTTCTGGGACAGTCGCTCAAGAAAGAACACTCCCGGGAAAACCAGAACGTTTGGCAGCCCCATGTGAACATTGGTGCATCATGAGAGAGTTTGCGAGAGCTTCAGGAGGACGCCAAGAGAAAATGTCCTCGACAATTTGCTGATTGAAATTGTGACAAGTTTCTATTTTAATTCATGGTTACGCTTTTACCACGAACCACCTCCTCTTATTCTGGTTAGCCACGTAAGCTAAAGTGTTGTGCTAATGCAACATAGCTTGTTAGCCGTTTGTAGCAGCTATTTGTCACTTTGTACAAAGATGATCACAGAGATGATGATGAGATGAACCACTGAATGTGAGGCATGCTGACTTTTGTGTTTTTGTTGTATCACTGAGTCAGGTTTGAGTTGTGGATACATCCCAGTTTATTGTTGGGTAGATGGTTTGAATACTGGTATGAATTACAGCCTTCTATCACGTTGTAGTTCCCCACAGCTGCCAGTAGATGTTATTAAAGAGCCAGATTTTACTGATAATACTTAAAAAGTTGGATACATCAGCTTTATGTGGGTGTGTGTGGATGCATGTACCTTTTTGTTTGTTTTTTGATGTTTGTGTGAGAGCCAGCCTCTGTGTGTGTGTGTGTGTGTGTGTACGTTGTTATGATGTATACTGGAACAAACTGTGCCTGGACTTAGTGAGTCATGTTCAGTATAAAACAAACACATTATATTCTCCCTCACATTTCCTCAAACCTCAAAGTGTTCAGTTATAGATATGCAGCACTGCTGTACAGTCACTGCTTTGAAATACTCAGAGTGTGACCACATTAGGCATGAGGTCACCTGTTGGAGGGGGCTTCTGTTATGGAATGAAAACTAGTTTTACTCAGACTTAGGATACAGAGTTTTTGCAAAATAAAGGAAAATACAATTGAAAAAAAAATGGATAAGAAAAAGTTTGCAAGAATTATGCGTGCTTAAACCTGTATATTTATAATCAAAGATTATTAGAAGTCTCTTGATCAAGGATGAAGCAAAACATCATTACTCAGTAGGAAAACTTTCAAATTATCTCATGCGTCTCTTCTGCAGTTCATCTCATGCAGATAGGTTGTTATAGAAATGAGAAACTCGACATAAAACGACTGTGATGCTCCTTTTTAGTGACGACCAAATACAATACAAATACTGCAAAGACAAACAGTCACATCTTTTGTGCAAGTGCTGAATAACAACAACAATTGAGGATAAATCAGTTAATATTACTGTATTTATATTATGTTTCCTCTCATGGACCCACACAGACTGGCGCGTCCAACCTCTCTTCCTGCTTGCTTCAGCTTCCTCTTCTTCTAAAGCAAGTACTCTGCCTTGTGCTGACATGTGCACTTCCATGGATATTCCGTATCATAGCAACCAGACGCAACTTAAGCGTCTCAGCTGAAAAAGTCCTGCGCCTCAAAAGTGCTCTCAAACGCTCCCAGCTGCGTGTTTCTTGAGGAGCACCTGGCGTTTTCAGCTATGAAAAAATGCTGTGGTGTCCGTGGGGCCTCACAGTGTTTGCCTTTTTACAAGTGAAGAATTACAGACCTGCAGGTTTATGTTAAATAATACCATTATCTCCTTTTACTTATTTCAGTATCACCTGTTTTTAAGAACAATGGAAACAGTGAAGTGAGTCAGAGTCGTCTCTAAATTCCACCGTGGTCAGAGCAGCATCAGGCTTTTACAGACAGCAATGGTGCTCAGTGTGTTCTGTGTGGCGTCCCGAGGCCTCAGTCTGCTAATGCACTTACGCAACTATGGGGGTTCGACTCATTTTGCTCCACATCTCTCCTTCTATACCTACAGATGCTGTAGATGGGTAGATGTTTTACAAAAGTACTAGCTTGACCTGAGGAAGGTGGAGTTCCCACTCTCCCCGAGGAGCTGAATAATAAATCAGACTGTATTGCTTTTCCTCCCACCAAGATGCCTTGGGTTGTTCCCCCCGGCAGACAGAGCTGGGCTTATGTAACGGAGGGCTTCACTCTGACCCAAATGGGAAAGACAAAGCCTGCAGTCACTCTGACATGGGTTACAGTAGCAAGCAAATTTAGAAGCTGATGAATGATTCAGTACAACACTGGAGGCTACCAGCTGAGCTAAACAGTTAAGATGGGGGATTGTGCTTCTCTGAGTTTTGGTAACACAAAGCTTTATATTTGTTCAGGTATTGTTTTAATTGTGTTAGTTGTGTTGTGTAAAATATAGAGGCTGGAGGTTGGAGAGGCCACTCTTCGTATCACATTACAAATTATTGCAATATTACATCACTTTGGTTCTTATAGCAATCATCATTGTCCGTTTCCATCCCTGTCACATTAACAACACAACAACACAGAGGAAGATTAAAATTATAAAGATAATCAGTAAGAAAATCTGTTTCAAAGTGCGTCCCCATCTTTCTCACTCATCTCTGATGATAACGCTGCTCTCATTTATCCAGCATCATCTGTCTCAGAGATCTTAAAAATTTCAGCCACTTAATGTGAAGCACTATCCTCAGCTCTCTGAGCCAAAGCATTTATTGAACACCACAGTGTGCGGCCATTAGAAGAAAATGGCTCCGTAGATGCTTCCTTTAATGATAATGTGATACCTTATTGATCCCACTATAGGGAAATAGTCTTTCAGCTGGCCTCTTTCCAGCAGCAAAGCTTTCTCACCACATCACACTGATGTCACTGTGAAAGGAGCAGTACCACATTTCGGTAACAGCAGACTCCAGGAAGTCACTTTTACCAAAGAAATAGTCTGGCACATGATCCAGCATGAAATGGTCATAATTGGTTTTATGTTTTTTTGTTTTGTTTTGTTTTGCCTTTGAGGCAGCTGTGGCTCAGAGGGTAGAGCAGGTTGGTTGATTCTCGGTTTGTCCAGTTCACACGTGGAAGTATCCTTTAAATAATGAGTGAGCTTTAGAGGTGCATTGTAGTATCTTCAAACAGAGCCAGGCTCGTTGTCTCCCCTGTTTCCAGTATTTGTTCTAAGCTAAGCTAACTGGCTGCTGGCTGTAGCTCCATAGTTACTGCACGGACATGAGTGTGATATCGATCTTCTTTATTATCACTCCAGTCGCCAGAAAAAAATAATGGCATGGTACGTTTCTGCAAACCATAGATATGTTACATTCGCCTGTTTCATGTGTATCATATTAACATTTCTACAGTGATGAAGTACATGAGCTGACTTTGTCATCTGGAGGTGGAGTGGATGGCGTGACACCTAGGCAAGAT
Organism: Epinephelus lanceolatus; assembly: GCF_041903045.1. Classification (NCBI taxonomy): domain Eukaryota; kingdom Metazoa; phylum Chordata; class Actinopteri; order Perciformes; family Serranidae; genus Epinephelus; species Epinephelus lanceolatus. The sequence continues at coordinate 49,690,500 of NC_135734.1, read as the reverse complement.
GTCTGCCAAGCTGCAGACCACTGTGCAAGACCAACAGTCAGACTGTTCTCACGACGAATTTGTACATATCCCATGTATTTTGAAAGGCTGCGATCATGTGCCCAATAAACTGATGGCAGTAAACAAGGACGCAGTCCCGAGCACTTGCTGCTTTTCAGACCACAAAAGTGGGTGACCCATCACTGTGTTTCCAGCGGGGGTTCTTTTTTAAGCCAAAATATGACCTTTTTCCTAACCATAACTAAAAGTTGTTGTTTTTTTTTGCCTAAACCTAACCACACTTGCATTTCACTAAAACCTTACTATTTAAAACTGAACTGAAAGTAAACTTATCTCTGCTCTCTGCAGAGCCAGACTCCAATACTGACTTTTTTTTCTGTGAAAATGTATGTGTTTTGAAAATACTTAGAATCTGACTGGACAAATGAGACATGGATTCTACTGCACGAGTTGTGTGAGAGTTTGTAAATGGATATTTTGATATGGTTGTGCTGTTGTTAAATGTGGTCCCCAATCAATCAGTAAATCAGTATGTGTGCCGGAATTCATGAATTCAAGGTTACACTGCCCGACTAATTGATTTACCAATTATCATTTAAAGGCGCTGTATGTAAGAATGTGGCCAAAACGGTTACTGCACTCAAATTCAAAATACTGCCGTGAGTCGTGTCCGCCCCCCCCTACAGATTCGAGGTTGCTGGACAGCGGCACACTGGAGACTGATTTGTTTGCCCACGGGCGGCTGCCGTGGCAGGGCTGCGTTACTGTGTCCTTGATCTTCGGTTTTCCAGCGGACCGTTCGACCGTGCTAATGCTGCTTGCCGTGCTGCTAACGTTTGTTTCTCAAAAAATCAATCAGGTCGATGACCCACCTGCACATGGGCTACAATGTATGATCGAAAATGATTAACAGTTGAAAGTATTCGAAATGTCCATCCCCGTCTATGATGCTAGTTAGCCAACTTTGGCTAAAGCTTACCTGTCGAGGAGAAGAGCAGCCATTTCAACATCCGATTTCAAATTCTTCCACTTTCAACCGTCTCCACTGTTCAAAAGCATCTCCTATATAGACCCTCGCTTTGCCTCGAGTTTTGTCTTGGCGTTTTTGGGAATTATAACGAGATCGATTGGGTTTAGTCGCACCGTCAGCCATTGTAGCTCAGTCGTAACTGTAACTGATGCTGAGACTCTACTGACTGTGTGACTGGTAGACGGCGGTGGGTGGCGCAACAGGCCAAAACACAAATTCAAAGCAAACATGATTTGCAGGCCGTAAACATTTTTTTTTAAATACGAATATTCTGGCTGTGCTATTGTTGTCGGTGAGATCAGTATGTTATATGAACATTATTCCTTAGTCTCTGTGACATATTAGGAGGATCTGACGACTATTTGCTTTAGATTTCTTACATATAGCTCCTTTAATGGGTGAAGTATAAGAACATTTTTTTTAAAGCTATTACAGAGTGATTCCTAAAATGCTTAAAAACCTAACAAAGCAATTCATAAATGTGAATTATAGAGACAAACAACAAACAACAGTCCAGAAGACTCAAATATACAATAGTGTAGATATTCCCTTGGTTTACTGCTAAACAGTGCAGCAGTCTGAGATTACAGTGTCGCTAGTTTGACAGCTCAAAGGCTGGAAATATGTTGATGGAAGAGATGAACAAGAGCCTCCTTCTGCTCCATCAGCAGCCTTGGTCATCCATTTAAAGGGCGCCGGGTAAATTAGGATGAATATGTGATGAGAAACATTCTCTCTGTCTCTCTCTGTCTCTCTCTCTCTCTCTCTCTCTCTGTTTCCCTCTCTCTCTGTCTCTCTCTGTCTCTCTCTCTCGTGGTGGTAATTTGTAAACAGAAATAATTGTCACATCGCTTGATGACACAGATAACACATGCAAGCAAACTCACAACAGCTAATTTAGCATCTGACTGCTGCTGCAGACAGTGGCGTGTGTGTGTGTGTGTGTGTGTGTGTGTGTGGCACTTGGTTTCTCAACACATAAAATCAATCCGTGATGAGATAATCAGTTTCCAGTCAAACACTGGTGCAGAGATCAGTCATTTCTCTTCAGTCCTGGCTGACAGTGGTTCATGTATCACCTGCAACCTGAAATATTTCAACCCCACAGTTTGATGCATTCGATGAGAAAAGGAGTGTAGAGATGGATGAAGACGTGAAAAGAAATAAGAAGCAATGTAGAGTAGGGAGAGGTTATGTGAAGTACTCATCCGTGACACAGTGTCCTTCAGAGGGTCCTCCAATCCCCACATCACATGTTTTATTCAAAGTGCTGAGTCAGCCATCCAGTAGTCAAACACCACCATCACTGGTCCAAAGGTCACTGAAGTGCAGTAGCATGCATTTCAATAACGTATCCCACTGTTCTTTATCATGTGGGGGGAGTCTACAGAAACAACAACATGAGCCACTTTGAATAATGATTCATAATTTATTAATGGCTGTATGTTATTAAATGTTTCCTGGTTGGTTGAGGATCAAATGAATGTTACTGGTTTGATTGACTGTTTATGGGAAGACTGTAAAATAAACCGTTGCAGCATTTTTGAGTTTTCAGACAGAACAAAAAAGAGTATTTTGTGGTTTCATCAAATTAAGTCTTTGACGACATAAAGAGTCTGTGAAAAAAGCTTTTGTGGAACAAAAAGCCCAAACGGATACTGTTATTAAAACTAAAGTCAAATTCAGATCATTGGTAATTCCAATTAAATAACATTGGGTGACTCTTATTCATGATGCTGTCACTGATTATTTTTGATCATTTAATAGCCTACATATGTAACTGAGGCATAGAGAGAGTTATAGATGACAGAAGCCAACTGGTCACCACCATTACCACCACTGTGCAGTGATGCTGCAGTACGCGTCAGCATCCCTGATGCATTAGAATATGAAAAGACACTATCGATGCATCCTCTATAACTGGTCTCTATTATTTTCCCTCATGCTACATTGTGAACAACCAATTGGTGCTGAAACAGTGGTGTCGTGTGACTTTACTTGTTCTGAAAGTATCTCTCATGTCACAGAAACAACTGAGAGTGAAACTTGTGTTTTGGATGTTATTATCATACTGCTCTGCACTCGTGGTGGGAATCAGCAGGCTCCACGATACAGTATTATTACGATACTTTAGTCATGATACAATATTAATGTGATTTTAAACGTGTTGCGATATGCTGGGTATTGCCATAAAATATATATTGCAATTTTATTACCTGTTTTAAACTGCAAATTATGTCCCCGGAGGAAAACTATGTCAACATCTGTTTTATCTACTAAGAAAAAGTTCTCAATCAGTTCATTTCACTTTTCTATTTATTTATTTATTTTGCAGCAAAGTGTGTAGTGGACTGAAAAAGCAACTGATTATATTATTCAAGTGGGCTGCGTAAAGTTTAACTTGTATTTACAATATTGATATTTTATATAATTAAAAAATCAATACTTGACACTGTGTGACAATACAATATTGCCACACAAAAATACAAAGATACCATGCTGTACTGATTTATTCCCCCACCCCTACTCATCATACATCAAACACCCATTCAACCACCTGCTCTCATTCCCGGCTCATTGCGTTGCCGTTTCCTGGTAAAGATGGCGGGGCAGCACAGAGGTCCCAACAGACCGCTGCTAGACAATGACCTTGTATTTTAGGATTCATAACTACTACACATGTTCTGTTATCTTGCTGCGCAGTGTCTGCTGTGATGGCAGGTGCTGTATTCACTCATGTCAATGATGGTGGCGCTTTACCATCCAGGGCACGCGCCACGTGTTTCCCCCTTGATAATATTACACTGTGATAATGTGGTTGTGCTACTGATCGATACTGTATTGACCCATGTTGATGATAAGCAATGATGTTTTACTGTCCAGGGGACGCGCCCTGTTGAATTAACATTTTCACTGGCTGCTGCCATTTTCTAACCGTACATATGATCTATCTCCTGCAAGTTCTATCTCCTGTTGTTTACTGTTTTGGTCACAGTCTCAATAAGTAAAAAAAAAAAAAAAAAAAAAAAAAAAAAAAAAAAACCTCTCCTCAGAATGAAAAAGAATAACTGTATTTCTCAAAATGTTGAAGTATTAAATCTATACAGTAACGTGTTCAATTCTTTATGGATTATCCATACTCAACTCAACTCAGCTCAACTCAACTCAACTCAAACTTTATTTATAAAGCACATTTAAAACAACCAAGGTTGGCCAAAGTGCTGAACAGGTCGATAGAAATAATGAAGCAAATAAAATGAGGTACCTAATAGTACACCACAATAACAACCATAAGATACATAAAATACAATACCATAAAATAAAATACAAGAGTTATAAAATAAGATAAAAATAAGATAAAATGTTTGGTTGTCCAGCTCAACCTGAGTTAAAAGCCTGAGAGAAGAAGTGGGTTTTAAGAAAAGACTTAAAAACCTCTAGGGTCTGGGCAGACCTAATATGCAGGGGCAGGCTATTCCAGAGCCGCCCCAAAGGCTCTGTCACCTCTGGTCTTCAGCCTAGTCCTAGGAGCAGCCAGTAATAGCTGACTGGCCGATCGCAAGGCTCTGGAGGGAGCATGAAAGTGCAGGAGTTCGGTTAAATAAGGGGGTGCCAGCCCATTTAGGGCTTTTAAAACAATCAATAAAATCTTAAAATCAATTCTAAAACGCACTGGAAGCCAGTGGAGCGAGGCCAAGATTGGTGTGATGTGTTTGCCTTTGCGCTTTCCAGTGAGGAGGCGGGCTGCTGCGTTCTGGACAAGCTGTAGACGGTGTAGCAGTGACTAGTCAATACCGACATAAAGCGAGTTACAGTAGTCCAGACATGAGGTTATAAAAGCATGGATTACCCTCTCTAGATTTTGGGGGGAGAGATAGCCCTTTACTTTAGCTAAAAGCCTGAGTTGATAAAAGCTGGTCTGTGTTATTGATCTAACTTGTTTATCGAATTTAAAAGCACTGTCAAAGGTCCATAGACATTTTATTTCTGATTATTACAAATCACAATCACATATCACATCTGATTGGCCTTATACTAGGTAGATGATTTTGGTGCTCTCAGCTCAGCCAAGATTTGACATTTGTCTCATGTTTTGTACGTAGACTCTGTGTAAAGACTCACTACATTGAAAACCTATCAACATCACTGACAGCAATACAACAGTTTGGGACATCACCCAGATGTAGAGTCAGAAATCCACATCTCAGTCGTGTCGAGTCCATTTCCATCCTTCCTCCAGGTTAATCCTCCCAGTGTCAGGGCAGAGAGGCATGGTGGAGAGCCAGCCCTAAAAACAAGCCACTTGAATGTGTTGGTGAGAGGCCAGGACACTGTCAATGTGATGGTGAGGTGGAAGTGAAAAGGACACTGTCAAAGCTTTTTTTGTGAAGCTCCACTAAAGGGTAAAAATGTCTAATTTGAGCAGTCAGCTGTGATTCTGCTCAAAGAGAACATGGACATTTTCTCTTCCCCAGCTCTGCGATGTTGTTTCTAAATATGGCCCCATTGCTTTTTCATGTATTTATGTAGGCGTTTACATATGCTAAATAATCCCTTGATGTTGTATTTTATAATTAAATGCGTGTATATTTATGCTAAATACTGAACAAGTGCTTGTGGTACTTGCAGCTGGCGTTTCTGCATGTGAGGCACATGATAAACTCTGGTATATTAAGAATCTGGGCTGCTCTTGAGCTAAATGAAAGTATTCTGCTGCTTATTGAGGCATTCAAATTCAAAACATTGGAAAACACTCTGCTGACAGCAGATTTTTACAAGCTGCAATTCAGAAAATTACCTCACATTTCTCCTAAGCACGGATCAGCTCATGCAAAGTGTGTACTGTAAACAGGACATTTGCACGCAATATGTTTCCCTGATGGGAGATACAGGGCTTTACAGCGTGAACCTAATGTCCCTGCTGCTGGAGGTGACCTCAGTGTGTCCTTAAACTGTCTCAGGAATAGAGACAGTACTACTCTCCAGGTGCACTTTGGGATCTCTAACATTTGTAGCTTGTTAACTCAACTTGAATGAAGTCATTTTGAAGTCATTTTTTTGAAGTCTGCCTGCTTGCCTCCTCTTAACATGAGGTCATTTAGTTTATTGCGTTTTACGGATGGCGTTGCCCTGTCTGTCCATCTGTCCATCTGTCTGTGCCTAGCCACATTCTTGTATAAACATAATAACTTAAACACTGTACATAAAAGAATCAAATCATACTCACACTACCCCCTGTGGACTAAAATCTAATTCGATTTTTTAGCACCTTGCTGCATAAATTTAAATATTAATAAGGAAAAAAGGTGTTCAGCAAACTACTTCCTCTAACTTCTACATCATTTAATATACAGAGGTCATTTCACCGTACCAGGCGTGTGTCATCTGAAAACCAGATGCCGACAGTAAAAAAATGTTTTCATGGTGTTTATCAGTCTTTTGTCTTCTGTCAGACACATTTCTCTGCTGCTTTCCACATGTGTTTCCTCCTTAATCAGTGATCCGTCATTTCATTCTGTCAGTTTCATTCTGTCCTTTTCTTTTTTTAACCCTGCGTCTTCCTCATTATCTTTCTTATTCTCACCAGTTTTTCCCCATCTCCTCTCCGTCTCTCTCTGTTCCCTCTCCTGAGGCAGGTGATTACACTTTGGCTTTCCTCTTATAGACTCCCTACTGTAATAATGCTCAGGGGTGGTGTGTGTGTGCATGTGTGTGTTACAGTGAAGTCTATTGAGCCATTTTTACTCAGTCTTTGTTGTCGGTGTGAATCCAGCTCAGTCACCAGAAGAAAAGGTTGGCATTGTACATTTCTGAAAACCACAAATCTATGACATTTGTATGTTTTATACATACCATATTAATGTTTCTAAAATGAAGCATATGAGCTGACTTGAGGTGGAGGGGAATGTGGATGGTGTGATACCTGAACGAGACGCCACTGTTCGAGACCAACAAACAACAAAACTGATTGTCACTTAGCTGGTCATTGCCTTTTTCCCAGCAGCTTCGTAGTCCCCAATCAAAGGTGTTTCTTACGACCCACTGCTAGTTTTCCAGCAGAGCTTGTGCCCCTGAAACTGGGTGTTCAGAAAACATGATCTTTTCATTACTACGACAAAGTTTTTATGCCTAAACGTAACCACACGTTGACCCAACACGTTCTCATCTCAAGTCGTCACCTATCGCCACTTTGTCAGTGGCCTTTCACGTCTACATATCATGTGTTAGGTACACAATCAACTAAAGCACATGGTTAGTGTAAGGGACCAAGCTGGCAGACAAGAGGAGACTCAGGTGGTTTTCAAAAAAAGGCTTTTATTTTACCCAAATAATGCAAAAAAAGGTACAAATGACAAAATATATAACTAAAGTTCTGGGCCCATAAATGAGGTCAAATAAACAGAACTCAACTGAAGTGACCTTAACACCACCAACAGACCTTACAAAGTGGACACAATGGGGAACATATATACTGGCTGATCAGACCATTAAGACACAAGAGGGATGACAGACAGACAAACACTACCAACTAAGCAATGAATAACAAAACAGAATAATTCCCCAAAAAAGGTTAACTCAACTAAATTAACCAAACCAAAAATACCAAAACTAAATTTTTAATAAAGAGAAACAAACAATATAACTAAACGGAAAAATAAACAGTTTCTCCCTATGAGGTGGCAGGAATTAGTACGGCCCAATTGGCCACTTCCTGTATTTAACAGTTTCATTTCCTGGGCCACATCCTTTGCTCGGGCGTGGCCAGATGTCCTTCAGGAGCAGCACCTCCACACTGGTAACTCAAGAAATGAAAATTAGAACAATTTAAAGAAACTAGTGACTGTACAAAAGTTAACCAAATGTGCACGCTACAAATAGAAACTAATGTGCTGTCAAAACTGTAAAATAAAATGAGTATGATGTATGAAACAAAATCCAATGTGTTATTTATTTGTTTGTAATGTGAGATGTAATTAAGATAAGCTAAATGAGGAAAAAATGAACTACAAATGTAAAAGAAACCAAAGTGTGAGTGCCACCGGGGGGCAGACCTTAATGCAGCTGTGTGGCTGCAAGTGCGGCCATCACAGTTAGGTTTAGAAATAGAAACATCATGATAAGCGAACACTAGGCTCCAGGGTGAAAGTCCAGGATTTGTTGAGGCCTTCTGCCCCACCATTGTGACTTTCCAGCTCCTTACGTTATGTCATTACTGGCAGCGTGTCATACTGCCACTACAGGTGCTGTCCAGCCATGTTATATGCACTGATGCCGTCCCTCTGCGCATCATACTGTCACGACAGGTGCCCTCTTGCTGACCGGCGGTGTATCATAACACTGCGAAAGGTTCTGTCCGGCCATGTTACAAACTGCCGCCGCCCTGCAGCCTATCATACCTCTGTAAAAGGTGACTTTTGGCTTCAGGTGTCTAACGCCAAAATCACTGACAAAGTGGCGATACTAGACAGCTTTCGAATGACTACTGGCTAGTTACCCACAGCACGAAGTTTCTGTGTTTCCACTACATAATAACATGCATATGTGCAAATGTACCGTGTCTGTGGTTTGCAGAGATGTATACTGCTGACTTTTTTATGCGATTGGATCTGTGTATCTTCACCTCCTTCATGAGTGCCTTTTCCAATACAAAAATTAAGCAAAAATATTTGGAATGATGTGTTGCAACTCAAAGCTGATATGATTAGATTCAGCTTTGATTAGTTAAATAATATTATGTCATATTCATATGTCAATATAAAGTGTATAATAATAATAATGATAATAGGTACATAAATAATGATTAATTTTATGAGGTGAATATTAATTATCTCAGTTTTTCCTCCAAACACTAAGGCCTAGTCCACACAGACCCGTGTGCTTCTGAAACTGTTTACCGGGCTCTGGTTTCCAAAAGAAATTCTTCCACACGAGTGGTGTGATAAACAAATATGATATCCACACGAAACCGCAAAACCCAAGTGAGGTAGTACACATGCCAAAGCAGCAGGTGGCACTGTAACTTCTAACGGAAAGGCCATTTTAACCAATCAGAAGTCAGAGTCAATACCGGAATAGGGAAGTGCGGAAAATAAAAACAACCTGATCCACAAAAGTAGTGTAGTTGAGGTAGCTAGCAACAGGTGCAGCCTCCTTCGTTGGTCGTTCAGGCGCCTCTGCTGTTGAATTAGGTCGAGCAGCTGGATATGCCATCCAAAGAGAGCAGATAGCACACTCACAAATAAAGTTAGCACCAGCATGTTTGTTTGGTCTGCCATTTCACTCGCTATTTACTGTCGCTCTGACGTCAAACAGTGGAGACCAAAAACTTGGACTCCCTTTTGGGGGTCCAAAAGTGCGGTTGCGTGTGGCCAAACAGCCAAATCGCATAGAATAAAACAGGGTTTCAGAAGTACATGAGTCCGTGTGGACTAGGCCTGAATCATCAGAAAATGACGTCCTCTGCCAAACTAACAGTAAACACAGACAGTGGAACACTGAACTTTTAAGTTCATTTTCTGTGTCAGTTCCTGGGTCGGTGTCATTCATCTAAATTTAGTATTTTTGGTAATGCTGTCTGGGCACGTCCGTGTAAATAAAACATCCTTCCTCTCATTTTCTTCAGTGCAATATGCTGAATGTTTCCAAGCTGACTTTCATTCCTTATTTCTTCAATTTAGACCTGCCTGTCTCCCTCATCCCTTCCTTGTTTATCTCTGTGGGCACTGCTTCATCAGTTCACTGTTTCTCACCCTCCCTCAATCTCATTCTCGCTCCCTCTGTGTCTCTCTCTCCCTCGCGGGGTGAATGAGCTGTCCAGTGTGCTCAGTGCTGAATTCAATCCTCCAACTTTTATTTCCCAAAGTGGTCTTTGTTTAACGATATTGGCCCGGCTTTTTTTTTTTTTTCCTTTCCTTTTTTTAGCCGACCAAATTTCATTAGAGTTGTTGCCAACAAAGAGTGTGTGAATTGGGATTGACCTCCTGCTCTCCTGTCTTTGTCTGGCAGAGAGATTATGAAGCCATTTCATATTTCAATTTCACCCGTCAAATCCCTACGCTCAGCTGGATGAAGCTCTCTCTCTCAAACACACACACACACACACACTACAGATATATATACATATATACTGCATTAAGCTGCAGTGTCCTGGTCACAGTTGTTGGCTCACAGTATCACGTTTATAGTGAACGTGGAACACGAACACTTGTACTGGATTTCATCAGATTGCACTAAAGTGGCCATTTTAGTGTGACATTGTCTGGTAACACATTTAAGAATATCATTAGAGATATAAGATGAAAATGTGTGTTTCTTTTGCTGCTCTGGAGAATTAATTACTCAACAAATTAAAGTACTTCATCACATTGTGTTTGGTAAATCTAATGTTTCCATTATTACAGTCCTGCTCAGTGACTTGACTCATCGCCAACAATGGACTTATTCCAGCAGACATTTTAAAGGGACACATATATCAGTGGAAAGAAAAGTCTCTGCTGGTTCTCTAATCTTTATGGTCTCTCACATACTCTCTATAATATTTTTTAGCATTTAAGCTAATTTGATCATTAATGTGACTCTTGGCTGCAGATTTAAACCCAGGATTCTTTTTCAAACCACTTCAGCATTTGCAAATAAATAGCAAAACAAAATGGAACTCAGGCACTTCTGTTATTGCACTACAACACATCTGCAATGGATCGATGCAGCTATGAGACATTCTATTGTTAGAGACAAAGTGTTCTCAATGCATTAAAAGTACAAGAAGACTTTTTGGCTCCAGTCCCATAGTGCAACAATTATTCCACCAACTGGTGAGGTTTCTGCTTTCACTGATGTCTGATATGAAATAAATCCTCTCTGCCCCCCCACGCAGTGTTCGAAGGCGGTCATTGATTACTTAATGCTCCTACCTTTTGGCCGACCTCTCTTAGGTTTAACAGAGAGAGTGACATTATTTATTTGCTCTCCTCGTGCTCCTGCTCATGATTTATTTATATGAATCATTTACACTCTTACTGTTCCAAGAATGATTTTTGATATGATATTAAAGGAGTAATGTAACCCACCTGCCCTGCGTTTAAAGCTGTAGTGTGTCATTGGTAAAGGGGGCGTGCAGCTGCCGTAAAGCCTTCTGGTTGTGAAGACCCGTGTGTGTGGTGTGGGTGGTGATGTGCATGTAAAGCGGGACAGGCCACGTTGATGAGGGCTTATAGGTTACACAGCCTTATGTCTCCTAACCCACTTTCAACACACAACCTACTTAACTTCAGCCTGTGATGCAGTCATATTTAATTAACACTCTAATCCCAATGATGTCATGTTGTGCAGAAGCGACTCCACACTGCAGGTTTGCATTTTCATTTCTAAATGCCTCTGCAGATCTAACCATGGCCACTGATCGTTGTCACCCTGCGCTCCTTTAACCTCGACTTAATCCCAACTCTTTCTCACTTAAAAGGATCAGGGGCTTTCTCTGTTGTGTCCTGTCAAATTCACTGTATATAAAGATGGACAACACGTCTCAGCTTACTTCCACTGTACAAAAATGAAGCCAAGATATCCCTGCAGGTACAGCTGCTACCACCCTGCGCTGGTGACATCATTTGGAGCCAGAGTCTGCACAGCATTGATTGCTGCGGTATGAAGTTCCCACACATACACTGAACACTCCAACTGGCACACACAGCCATTGACAGCTGTCAATCAAGTCATCAAACCCCCTTTTTATAGCATCATATAAGTGATTAGAACCAAACTTATCAGGAACACAAACACTTGAACGAACATCAGTGTGATAAGAACTACCTAAAATAACACAAACCATCTTTGGTAAGAAATTATTTGATGTGCACTAACATCGGAGTTTATGACCCATACTGCAGCTTATGGAGATGTATTGGCTTCATTTCTGGAGAGCTGTCATGCCGTCCATCTTTATATACAGTCTATGGTTCCTATAATCAACTGAAAATATATTTCAAGGGAAACTGTTAAGGTGCATGAAGTAACTTCTTTTGTCAACCACTGGAAATCACAGGTAGTCTTAAAGGCTTAAAGGTCTTTCGTAGAAGCACTCAGTGAGTTCCAGTGTTTATGGAGTCAGGTGAAGGAAATAAAGGGGTAGTTTGAATTTTTATAAGGTACTTATTTACAGTCAGTGTTTTACCTATGATAGTCAGCATGCCCTCAGTTTGGAGAAGCAAGCTGGAGTTCGCCACAGAGGCTACACAATGTGCTGCTGTGGATGGGGGCAGCAGCAAAACACTTTTTAGCCACCTTAAGAAAATCAATACTATGAAGTACTGTAGTGTAATGTAGTAGTGTAGTGGAGGGTATATGCAGGTATATGGGTTATACTATTTTTCTGGACATTTACAGCATACCCACCTATCAGCCAAAAAGCCATTGGAAAATATAGGAGAGTATTCCCACTTCCTCCTCGCTAACCTACCCATCTACCTTCTAGTACACCATCTCATCAGCTACCACCACACCAATGCTGAAGCCGTCATATCGCTCTCTTGAAAGACACCAAACTCCACTGACGAAAACAGCAACTTAACCTCATTAAACACAGGACCTGCTGCTCTACCACTGCATCAATCAGTAGTTTTTTGTGTTTTCAGGCGGGGTACACCCTGGACAGGTCACCAGACTATTGCAGGGCTAACATATAGAGACTCGGTGGCGCAAGAGGGAAACGCGGCAGGAAAAGAATGAAAGTTAAGGGGGCGCATGTCTGAGTAGGGCCGGCGGGAGGGGTGGTGGATAGGTCCAACACTTTTACTTGGGAGGCTAGTGTCTGCTTTCTGTATGAATGTAAAGCCAAACCCTGTTCTTTTGTCCTAAACCCAACCATATTCATTTCTTGTCAATTGGTGATGTTGTAGTGACGTAGTGCTTTTATTTTGAAAGAGACGGAATGCAAACTGTACATTTCCTGTGAAAACAGAAGTGTGTTTTGAAAACAGACAATGCATGTAACAGGCTGAAGTTAGCAACCAACACCCCCAGGGTACCTTGGACATCATATCTTGGGAAGTCCATGACCAAACGTCAATATGTGACGAGGTCGGAGTGAGAGTGTGTTGACCACAGTAGTACATTGCTTAGCTTCTGTGGTGTTACTCCTGCCTGCGTCTGACAGCCATCTACTGTAGGTATTACACTGACAATGGATACGTACCTCATACAACCCCACTTCACAAAATCTGAACTATCCCTTTAATGTTGTGAAGCAGCTTCTTCCTCCTTCCACCACCCTCAAGACACATGGAGAGGTGGAGTTGGTAAAACTTTGAAGAAGTTGTAGAGTCTGTCTGAGGGCTGGAAAACAACACCACAATCACAAGTGCGTCTTACACGAGGCGAGTTTGTCACAACTCAGTGACTGATGGTACGAGGTTGTGCTCGTGCTCAGCGTCTGTCTCCCAGCAGGAAATGTGTGTCACTGTATGAATATCAATTTCAGGGTGCTGAAAAGAGGCATGCATGCTCAGCGAAATTCAAAAAAGGCGAGCTCTGCATGACATGGATCAAACTATAATAAATATGAAAAACAAAGGAGAGCACAATAGGTCTGAACCACACAGTCTGCTTTTGTCTTTCAGTTTATCTTTACCTCCGTCCCACTGTTGTTCATTGTCCTCATCTTTGTGAAAATCACCACTCAATATTTCACTGTTCACAGCAGGAATGATTGATAAACAAATTGTTCTGTTCAAAGGGGAGGAATATTTTAAAGTCATCTCTAGTGTTCCTTTGTCACAATGACTCTAGTAGAAAATCAGTGGCTGTGGAGGAATTTAAAGTCTCACATGAAGCTCTCTAAAATCTAGTTTATTCTCCTTTTGAAGTCTCGTCGATTTTAACACTTGGGGATGCCAGGGCCCACAGGGATTATTCCACATTCTACTGTAATAATTTGACCTCAGCTGCTTTGCAATCAGGGAGTTTTCCCTTAATATGAACCATCCAGTCAGTCAGCCTCACTGTACATTACGATCACACGTCACTTTGGTGAAAGATATCACCAAATGAGGTTTCCTCTCAGCGCTGTGGGCTCAGTCCAGCTCTGTACAAACAGGCTGTTAGCAGGAATGTTGTCACCCCTGGGCGAGGCTCGGCATTTTGGTGGGAAGCTGTTTTGGCTGACTGTCTGTTTCTGTTTGAGAGGATTAACGTTTGGGCCATTTTGCCCTGTGGTGGCTGGTGTAGAGGGGGAGGGGCACGTAACAGCAGGGGGTAGTTATAGTTGTTTGTGCTTTTGTGGTTGTTTATTTTTGTCACTGCTTTGGAAACACCACATTGCAATGGCCTTATTTTTATTTGGTGCAATAGATTTTGTGAGTTCATACTTTCACAGCTGACCTCTAAAGCAACCCATAATGAGTGCAACAAAGGAAACAGACCCTGTTCTTTTGTTTGTTCACCGGTGTGTTTGACCATCTGTGTCACAGGAGAATTCATATGTGCGACAGAAGAGTTTGACATACAAATGGAAAAGGAGTATTTTGTAATTCTCAACTTATCATAACTACAAATAAAGCACTGTTTTGCTAGTGTGTCTATCAGCATTACCGTTTCTTTTAACAATAGAGAGCATTTAGCTGTCGTCAAGAGTTAAGGCCCTGACACACCAAGCTGATGGTCGGCTGTCGGTTAGTGTTGGGACATCAATTAGTGTCTGTCACCGTAGTTGGTGTGGTGTGTCCCGCACCATTGCCCCTCGTCAGCCCCCATTGAATTTTCTTTTGGCTGAGTCAGCATGTTAAATCGCTGCCGGTGGAGCCTGTCAGTTCAGCTCAACGCACGAGGAGAGAAAAGGAAATGAGGAAAGTAATCAAACAGCTAAAGTCAAGAGGGAGTGAGACCAAACAAAGTTGTTCCACAAGGTCAGATTATTTTCCTTTAGCCACTGAGCCCTTAAGCAGAAACATTTCCTGATGGTTTGTGTTGTTGTTCTCTGGTGCACAGTAAATATGCTCCGTCCTTTCAATGACAGGAATTGGATTGTGTTGCTAATGTGCTAACTGGCTAACTAGCATGAAGACGGTCTTCCTATTTCCCTTTTTGAATGATGAATGCAGATTACCGCCATCTGCTGGTGTGAGGAGTTATTTCCTCTCATTCAAGTGGTTGGCCGTCGGCTGTTGTCTCTGCTGTGTGTTCATGTGCGCCTTTTTGGCCAAGACACTGCAACGTAAGGCAACGCAACAGTTGGCTTTCGTTGCTGGTAGTTCTTTGCTGTCAGTTTGGTGTCTCTGGGCCTTTAAAAGCAATAGCGTCAACCATGTTGCTCAGTATTGTCATTGGTTGCTGACCTATGCCGATTGACAGAGTGACTGTAGTAAAAATAGATTATTTTCTGGAGAGTTGCTGTGCATCATTGCTGGGTGATGGGCCACCAAGAAACCCTGGCAATTTGATGCTAACAGACGGAGCTTAAGATGCCTCCAGTGTCTCTGTACAAGGAAAACTAGGAGACACTTGCAGAGCGCAAACTTCTGCCCAGGTCAAATGTTTGATCTTGCAAAATCAAATGTGCAATATACAACATTTGGAACAGTACTAAAACAGCAAACAATGATTTGAGAATGAAGTCACACTCTCAAGTTTCTCTGTTTTTTTGTTTAAGTAGCCAGGCCGGCTGTATGTGCATGTTGATGCACGTGAACCTCCTTCTTTATTTCTGGCTGGTTCCTTTGTTTTCATGCAGCCTGCTTTATCTTATTTTCTGTTTCTCTCCATCTCTCTACTGTACTGTGTATCTCCATCTGTTTCCATCCCTCCATATCAGTGACCTTTCAGCCTAATGTTCATGTATATTCCCTCTCTCCTCTTCCACCCATATGACATATGGAGCTCTATATTCTGATCTCCGAGAAGCTCAATTAGCTCGATTACTTCATAACACACGTCTTAAAGCCTCATCTCTCCACCAATCAGCCCCAGCCCCTCTCTATCACCCATCCATCTTCAATCCCTCTCTCCACTTTTCTTTCTTTCTCTCCTCCGCCCTCGCTCAGCTGAAGTTTTGCGGCTGAGATCAGCTGTTATTCTGCATCCTGAATGACTTTTGACAGAGGGAGCAGGGACGAGCGATGGAGTGCTCTCAGAGAGAAGAGATAAAAGCATGGCTGACCTTGTCCAAGAGAGGCGGAGGATAAATCCCTCAGATGAAAGCAGCAGAGGTTACTTCTCTGCGGATTTGTTCATCACAAAATACTTTTTGCGTTTCTCTTTTCTTTTTTTTCTACTTTCTAAAGTTAAATGTTGGGTCATTTTTATCCATTTAACTCTTTTAGTGTCTAATCTAAAGCTAAGCAGCTCGTCCTTTGTGTCCTCCCTCCCTCTGCCGTCGCTGTACTGTCCCCTCTTTGCTATATCTGTCTTGTTGTTGAGTCATTCCCTCTGAGCAGAGACCTTGTGTATCCTTTTTTTTCTGACATCCCTCCACTCCTCTGATTTTCTTTCTTTCTCCCCTTTAATTTCCCCCTCTCCTCATGACACATCATTCCTGATATATCCTCCCTCTCTCTCCCATTCCCCTCCATCGCTCACTCTCTCGACCCGATGGCATCTAATTCCCTGGCGATATTGTCACTGTATATCAAATTTCATGGGCTTAGTGCTCAGGCCTGCACATGAGTTTCTCCCTCCCCTCTTTTCTCCCTGAACTCCTTCATCATTTCATCACCCGATCCCTCCGTCCACTCCTTTTTTTCCCCTCTCCCAGAACATCGAAATCCCTGGTAATTCGTCCGCTTTTCAAGCCTTAACATCCATCAGCTCTCTGTAAAGCCCAGGAAACATGTCTGTTCTCTCCTCAGTCCAGTTCCTCCCTCACTTCCTTGTACCTCAGTTTCTTCTATTGTGTACTGCTGAGAATTATTAGCTCAGCATTTACCCTTTTCTCTGTTCCACACTCACTCCCTCCATCTCTTTGTCCCTTGTTTTCTCACATGTAGCTTGACGCTGTATCAAGAATCACTGACTCATTTCTCAGGTTCAGAAACATATTTCCTACTCCTCAGTTCTCCTCCTCTACCTCGTTTCATTTCTTTATGTCCATTGTAACTCTTTGAGCTGTGTTCATGACGTTATTTTATGAGGAGCCGTCCCCCTGAAACCACATCCCTCATATTCCCCTGCATCACTCCTTTCGTCCTCCTTTGACATCTGTCCATCCGTCGTCTCTTCTCTTCTCCTGTGCCTGATATTTTTAACCCATCTGCTGTTTGCTGACAGATTTTTTCCGTCCTTGGTCCAAAGACAAACAGGGTGGAGGATGAATTTGAATCCATCGGAAAATCTGTCTGTCAAATTTGGATTTTGGTGTTTATTTTCATGAGTAATGTGGCCAGACCATAATAACCCCCCGGATGGCAAACAGCCCAGTTTATTGTTTATCTATTTCTCTGTCATTGTTTTGTCCCCTTTTCATAGTGACATGTCTTTGAGGAAGATGGCTGCAGTGTGTGTGTGTGTGTGTGTGTGTGTGTGTGTGTGTGTGTGTCCTTGTGTTTGGCTGCACAAAATACACAGATTCAGAGAAAGACAGAAATCAGATGGAGATGCACAGAGGCAGTTACAAAACAAACAGAGTGACATAAAAATCTATATAGAGAAGCAGAGCAGATGCTCAAACACACACACACACACACACACACACACACACTGATGCCCAGTGCTGCCAAGACGGAGACTGGCATGCTGTTGACCAAGATACACAGATGTGTGTGTGTGTCTGTGTGTTGCCACATCAGCATGATTCCCTGCAGCAGTGCAGCAGGCACAGTGTGTGCGTGGGAGTGGAGGGTTTCTGTGAGCACGGATTAGTTGTATATAATCAAACTTGATGGTTATAATGATCATTTACATGTGAGCTAATGGCCTCAGAGCCTGGATTTCCTGCTGTAAATGATTACAGATTAAGCACTAATGACCCACTAATATCCAATTCTTACATGATGTGATATATTCAATAAGGACTCAGACGGCTGAACAAAGGTGTTGCATACGCACACTGAGAGGCAATATGCTCGGTAGGTATAAAACGTTTGATAGAATCTGTGTGACTGAGTGCATCTGTCCATTGAAGTGATGTTTTATTATATTATAGTTAATGCAATTTCAAACTTATTGTCACACATTAGCTGCTGTTACCACCTGTCTCTGATAGCTGTCTCCTGGTAACAGGGACACTTTGGCGTCGCAGTATCAGTGACTACAGGTTGTTTGAAATAACAGGTGGTATGAAGCTTTGCTGAGAGAGAGAGAGAGAGAGCACAATAACCACAACTACGAAGAGATGAGCCTTGACCAGCAAATCACCACTATGGCTCAACAAAGAATAGAGCGCCACCTACTGAAAGTCAGACTTAGACTTCTGCACAAAAAAGTAAAGATATCTATATATATTTAAAAAACAACTTGAAGGTATACTATGTAAGATTTTTGTGTTACTATTTGTTAGCATGCTCGCCAGCGAAAGTGAAAGTAAAAGCCACCGTCAGATTCACTCTAGTTTGGCGTTTTGCGTTGCTATATTTGCGGGTTTTTTTGTTTTGGCACTGTGTCTCTGATGCCTGCTGCTTATGGTCTGGCACCTGGTTGCTACCTTTTGATAAAGCCCTGACCTCACCTCAGTGCTGTGGGGTACGTGCCCATGAACGTCCCGAACACAGTAAATAAGAAGAAAATCAGGCCCCCAGAAAGTGACTAGGGCTGCAACGATTAGTCGACTAATCGCTGACTAATTGACTATTAAAATTATCGGTGACTATTTTAGTAGTCGACTAATCGATTTGAGTCATTTTTCATAGAGAAGTACTATAAAAGTACCCCAAAATACTCTTACTGCAGCTTCTTATGCTCAAATATTGGCAGCTTTACACACTCTCCCATGAGAGTGAAAGTCTTTGGCGTGAGTATGAAACAAGACATTAGATGACATAATTTGGGGTTTGGGAGAGACAGATCGACATTTTTCAACATTTTAACACATTTTTCGATAAAATGCTTAGTCGATTAATCGAAGAAATAATCGACAGACAATGAAAATAATCGTTAGTTGCAGCCCTAGTAGTGACCAAATAGTGGTAATACAAGTTTTGAGTCTGTCACATGATGCCACTGGGCCCCAAAAGACTTTTTTCCATACATGTACATACATTGTGAGAGAGACATCTGTAAATCAGTAGATCCATCATTTCTTAAGCATCACAGCCCCACAAAGTGACTCGTTTCACTATCATGATTTAATCCATTTGGTCCAATAACATTTCAAATGTCTGGAAGAGCTGCAAGATTTAATCATTTTATCTTTATTCAAGTTAGGGGAGTGCTAAACTGGAGGCAGCCGGCTGGGCCAGTGGAGGTCTTAAGTGCACTTGCTCTATGGACCAGCCTTTTTGGCTTCATTTGCCACTGAGCAGTTTTCATAGGAATGAACAGGATCCTGCCTCTGACGCTGCGTCCAGGTCTCCATGAAGAAATTAAGAAAATCCAGGCAGAGTCTCTGCAGATAAATACACCACCACACACTGAGAGTGGGTCATACAGTTAGTGATGACTGAGAGGGATTATTTCTGTATGAGTGTTGTTTTACAGGAACATCCTGCATGGTGTACCTTAAAAATCCTGGAGATAACAATATGGAAGATTGTCTGTAGCACTGATACTTTGTCAAAGTCCATGATCAGGAAACATTCTCACATATTGAAAGTGTTCAGCTAAAACAAGACACTTGTCATTGGTTAAAGTGTTGCATGTTTTCTTGTCAGCAGGGACGTGCACAGACATTTTGAGGGGCTGCTGCTCTAATTTGACAAAAGCTCCACCCCCACCTCCAATTCAGGTGTCACTCAAAGTAACTTCAACCAAATTATCTAAATATATTGTGCCTGCCTGTATTCACAGTAAGTCAGCTATATATCTAGTGTTGTATGTAGAAATGTGTGCTATAATACACAACAACTAAAAATGTCAGAAAGGATTTAATGAACATTTTTTCTGGACTTACCTTCCCATATTTTACTATAGCTATCAGAACTGTTTTACTTGATCACCAGGCTCTCCAACACTCTCTCAGGTGGAGCATTTGTGGTTACGTTTAGGATGAAACTTATTTACAATACTTTGCACAGACATTATATACTGTGTATTTATCATTGAGTGAAACATTTGTTCTAATTTCCAACTTTTAAAGATACTTAAAACAGGCGTACTTCTCACATTTCTATGATAATGCTTCACCTGTTGGCAGTCTGAATCCAGCTCTGCAAAGCCCTCAGCTTCCTCCCTCAGCTCTTCATCTCTCTGCTGTCTCTCTCTTGCATGCAGTCTGTTGCCTGTCAGTTAACCAGCTAGCTAAGGTTGGTTCCTGCAATTGCATCATATAAATCAATATAGGACAGCGTGATACAAAGTGACAAGCTGCACAGTGTTTGGAAGTGTTTGTGGAGCATTTTAATCACAGCATATCTCATTGGTTATTCCATTAATTATTGATCATTTCCACAATTTAAGAAGACTCACCGCACCGGAGCCCCTAAAAGTCAGCAACATCAGCTTCATGGGCTGTTGCTCAGGTAACTTAAACACGTACTTGTGCACATCCCTGCCTTTAAAGCTGCACATATAGCCCCACCAGCCTCCACCTGTTAGGTTTGGGAGCCTGTGTGAAGCCTGAGAGGCCCCAAAGCACTTAGTGCATCACTTGTTACTGCTCGTTAAGCTTATTGCTCTGAGTGCACAGCACGGTGGTTATTGAAGCCGATGAGTGTATCAACATCTTTATCAACTCCTCTCCTCTGTCATCTGGACTGTGATGGCAGGGCATTAGAGAACAATATTCAGACTTTAGTGAGGGGGACAAAATACAATTGGGGACATTTCCCCCCATCTTCACTGAAAATGACTTCCTAGCTGTCCTCTACTGCAAAACAACAGCACAGATTATTGGAAAGGATCGAAACATTACATTTGCATTCATAATCAGGCAGTGTGACGCCACTGAAAAAAGTTTTGGGCAGAAGATTTGCTTTAAGAAAAGGCACTCAAAGTGTCCGACTCCCATCAACACTAATGTATCATTCACTTAAATTAACATAAGTTGTCTATACTTAAAAAAAAAGTAGTGTAATTGTGTCAAAACTCTCATATGGGTTGTTTTAAACAAAAATATGTTAGTTAGGAAGATAAGTCAAATTACATTCATCTTTAGCTGAAATATGAAGGACAGATCCCTGACTCAAAGATCTCCATCTCTGTTTTCCACTGCTGGTTCAAAGGTCTGACAACCAGAGCTTGATTGTCAGATGCTCCACAGCGCTGAGCTTCATGTGGTTTATCACACTGAGAAGACAACGATAGACAAAAATAAACCATTATCGAGGCTTGTATTTCAATGTTGAAGAAGTGTGTGCAGAGGTCTGCGCTCTGCTTTCCAGCCTAAAGGCAAACATGAAGCGTGTTTGCGTGAGAGATCATCTCAGTTTTCCATTACAGAGAAAAAAAGAGGAAAACATGAGATAAGTTTTCTTTCAGATGCTGCTAACATCTGGGGACAGGAAGTGAGCGGCCTCTTCTTCCTGAGCTGATTTTCCACATCAGCACAGATGAATATTTTCCCCGCTGTACACGAATGATTTCAGAGCCTGCAGCTGTGCGTGTGTGTGTGTGTGTGTGTGTGTGTGTGTGTTTGTACGTGTGTTTGTGTTTGTGTGTGTTTGTGTTTGTGTTTGTGTGTCAGCACCCAAAGCTATTTTTTGCAAAGCTGCAGTCTGTTGTGAATTAGTGAAAGTGGATGGGCAGACATCAACATCTGTGTCTTGCAGCTAATTATATGAAATACAGAGACGAACATGTACAGTAGAGGACGTTATGGATGTTACAAGGTCAATAAATTATTCAGAGTTGTTTATTAAACCTCATAAAGATTCCTCAGCTATAGAGGTTTTTCAACTTTAACTGGTAACTTTTACCTGACGCACATGTACAGAGTTGAAATATGTAAGACAGTTACTCTCAAACATGTTTACTCACCCGCCTAAAACAGGACGGTAGTTGTTTCAGTCGTAGTCCGAACAGCACACAAAGTAGTTATAGTCCTCTAGTCTCTTTTCTACGCTTTCATCAGCTTGCTGTATGATGTTAATAATGTTAGGAGTAGGGGTGTGCCGTATCATGTAGTTCACGATAATACCGGAGTAATTTTTAATATGTTACAAAAAAATTTATATCGTGATCCTCGCAATATTTCAACGTGACATATTGACGTCATGCCACGGCAACAACAAGCATGGCTGACAGCAAAATTATCGCCAACTTTGTGGTGGTTCCAAAAAGAGGAGCAGCTTCAGTAGTTTGGAATAAACCTGAATGTTTTACTTCTCAGACTCTTTTAGTGACTTACCGCTCAGACAGAACTCATTCAGCGGCTCCTCTGGCAGCAGCACAGCGTCTCTCCCTCTCCTCTCTCGCCGTGCGCAAACAGGAGTCGGAGTAATCAAGTGATTTTGTCATAAACCTTTGGTGATGTAAACCTACATGACGCTCGCGGCTCGACAAACAACTCCATATATGTGAATGTGTGATAGTTGTGGTATCAGAACAACCTGTCAGCCTGTATAAAAAAGAGAAGAAAATAAAATACAGGTTTTTTTTTTTACTAATTTAGCATTTTGTCAAGAATATCATTATTGCAAAAATACCCTGAAATATCGTGATATTTCATGATATGCCATCTTGAGCGCCCCTAGCTAGGAGGTCTGGAGGATGAGGTCCAACGTTGCCAGGTGGGAAAAGTAGGATTATCGTACCAGAGACTAAAAATTATCGTATTTCGAGGGAAATTATCATACATCTGTCATAACCAAAATAACAATCCTACTGATGCGCTATAGGCAAATATACAGTACAGGCCAAAAGTTTGGACACACCTTCTCATTCAATGCGTTTTCTTTACTTTCATGACTATTTACATTGTAGATTCTCACTGAAGGCATCAAAACTATGAATGAACACATGTGGAGTTATGTACTTAACAAAAAAAGGTGAAATAACTGAAAACATGTTTTATATTCTAGTTTCTTCAAAATAGCCACCCTTTGCTCTGATTACTGCTTTGCACACTCTTGGCATTCTCTCCATGAGCTTCAAGAGGTAGTCACCTGAAATGGTTTTCCAATAGTCTTGAAGGAGTTCCCAGAGGTGTTTAGCACTTGTTGGCCCCTTTGCCTTCACTCTGCGGTCCAGCTCACCCCATACCATCTGGATTGGGTTCAGGTCCGGTGACTGTGGAGGCCAGGTCATCTGCCGCAGCACTCCATCACTCTCCTTCTTGGTCAAATAGCCCTTACACAGCCTGGAGGTGTGTTTGGGGTCATTGTCCTGTTGAAAAATAAATGATCGTCCAACTAAACGCAAACCGGATGGGATGGCATGTCGCTGCAGGATGCTGTGGTAGCCATGCTGGTTCAGTGTGCCTTCAATTTTGAATAAATCCCCAACAGTGTCACCAGCAAAACACCCCCACACCATCACACCTCCTCCTCCATGCTTCACAGTGGGAACCAGGCATGTGGAATCCATCCGTTCACCTTTTCTGCGTCTCACAAAGACACGGCGGTTGGAACCAAAGATCTCAAATTTGGACTCATCAGACCAAAGCACAGATTTCCACTGGTCTAATGTCCATTCCTTGTGTTTCTTGGCCCAAACAAATCTCTTCTGCTTGTTGCCTCTCCTTAGCAGTGGTTTCCTAGCAGCTATTTGACCATGAAGGCCTGATTGGCGCAGTCTCCTCTTAACAGTTGTTCTAGAGATGGGTCTGCTGCTAGAACTCTGTGTGGCATTCATCTGGTCTCTGATCTGAGCTGCTGTTAACTTGCGATTTCTGAGGCTGGTGACTCGGATGAACTTATCCTCAGAAGCAGAGGTGACTCTTGGTCTTCCTTTCTGGGTCGGTCCTCATGTGTGCCAGTTTCGTTGTAGCGTTTGATGGTTTTTGCGACTCCACTTGGGGACACATTTAAAGTTTTTGCAATTTTCCGGACTGACTGACCTTCATTTCTTAAAGTAATGATGGCCACTGGTTTTTCTTTAGTTAGCTGATTGGTTCTTGCCATAATATGAATTTTAACAGTTGTCCAATAGGGCTGTCAGCTGTGTATTAACCTGACTTCTGCACAACACAACTGATGGTCCCAACCCCATTGATAAAGCAAGAAATTCCACTAATTAACCCTGATAAGGCACACCTGTGAAGTGGAAACCATTTCAGGTGACTACCTCTTGAAGCTCATGGAGAGAATGCCAAGAGTGTGCAAAGCAGTAATCAGAGCAAAGGGTGGCTATTTTGAAGAAACTAGAATATAAAACATGTTTTCAGTTATTTCACCTTTTTTTGTTAAGTACATAACTCCACATGTGTTCATTCATAGTTTTGATGCCTTCAGTGAGAATCTACAATGTAAATAGTCATGAAAATAAAGAAAACACATTGAATGAGAAGGTGTGTCCAAACTTTTGGCCTGTACTGTAGTCACTCTAGTGTTTACTCTTTTGGATTACATTTTTTCCATTTTCCTTGCTTCTGTTTTTCCTCTTCTTCTTCTTCTGACTTCCTGATGGGTCCTAGCACCTCGTGGGACGGGTACAGCTGAACATTCAGCCAATCGTGCTCATTGTTCAGAGACAAATGTCACCTGTATCTCACGCTAAGCAAAGTGCGATTGGCTGGAAACATGTCACATGGGAACAGATGCCTTCAGGGCTCACAAAAAAACTCTGGCATACTGAATACAACCACACATTCATGAAATGGTCAAATTATTGTACATTTGGCCTTTTTTGGGATTATTGATTGTACATGGTACAAGAGGGCCAAATTATCCTACAAATACGATAATTATCGTACACCTGGCAACACTGACGAGGTCATTTATATTGAAGATCGTGTCCACACCTGATTGCAGACAATGGGCCTCATTCACAAACAGTGCGTACGCACAAATCTGTGCTTAAACTGTGCGTACGATCGTTTGACGCACAAATCCGAGATTCATCAATATTTTCTTACCCGAATTTGTTCTTTCTCTGCGAACAAATTTAGAACTGCTTCAGACCATGCGTACGCACAAATGAGGAAAGCCAAACTGACTTACAAAATGCAAACACATACCTTTTAAGTACATGCAGAGCCTATAAAACAGCATTCATTAAAAAGAGATTTAATTAACATTTTTTAAAATCATTAATTTACTAATATATTGGCCAAATGTATTAAATAACCATGAAATTGGCACACTTTCACCCTCATCATTGTGACAATTAAAATATTCAACGATAACAACAGTCCTAGTTTACAAAGGAATATATGAGAATGTACATTTCGAAATGTAGGCCTAACAGTTTTGGCTTTCATTTAATTGTTTTGGCCTTAATGATCACCCACTCCCAACAGTTTCTTGTGCCATGAATTACGCATTTGTGGCCAAAGGCAATTGGTTAATTGGTAGCATGTTAAAGGGCATGCACGGTATATAAACAATTCTGATTCACCTGTGCAAGTGTTAAGATGGCATATCTAGCCTTGCTAGAGGATATTGCAGCCCGTCCCACAATAGCAGACCGGGCTGGGATTTCACAACCCTCCCTGAGCCGTGTCATCACACGGGTATTAAATGGCATCCTAAGGCTATTGCCTGAATATATCAAATTCCCATATGATGAACATAATCAGACCGATGTGAAGAGGGGGTTCCATGGCATAGCTGGAATGCCAAATACAATTGGCGCAATAGACTGTACCCATGTGCGTATCAAAGCTCCATCGATTGACTCAATGCAATACATGAACAGAAAAAACTATCACTCCATCAGCGTGCAGATGATCTGTAATGCCGACTGCCATATCCTTAACGCTGTGGCCCGCTGGCCAGGAGGCACCCACGACTCATTTATTTTGCAAAACAGTACAGTGGGAATGCGTTTGGAGGCAGGGGCTGTGAGAAGTGGATGGCTTGTTGGTGAGCATCTTTTGTTCAAGTCTTTTATTTCAATTGTTTTTAGTTAGTATTTTCAGTAAGTCTCTACTCCGTTAATGCTAAAATGTTATATTGTTTAGGTGACCGGGGATATGGCCTTAAAACATGGCTGATGTCGCCATACGCAAACCCTGAAACCCCTCAAGAGGTGTGCTATAATAACATACATGCCCACACACGCGCCGTAATAGAGCGCACTTTTGGCGAGCTTATGTGTTGGATGTGTTTGGATACAGCCGGTGGCAAACTACTTTAGCTATATGTCTGAGAAGGAGTGCAAGATCATCCTGGCATGCTGTGTCCTCCACAATCTTGCAATGACCCATGGCATTCCTGTAAGACCCGGCGCCATTGCTTCTAACAAACTGTGAAATTTACTACTTCTCTCCTCGCGTAACTGCTTCCTTCATTCATGAATCAACTCTAGGCAAGCGGTTTCCTTATATGGAGAAAACGTGGATGTGGTAGTATGCTAATCACAAATTGCGAGCACGCGCCTGTCAGTTTAGAATGATTCTGATTCACACACATACGCAAGGTGGTGAGAACAAAATTGGCCGGTGTGCAGGTGTCATGAATCCCACGGTGATTTTGCGTACGCACTTATTTTGTGCGCAAAGTAAGAACATTTCCACGCACATATTAGTGAATGAGACCCAATGTATTCTAAGATACTTGTAAAGTGCACTTTAAAGGAGCTGTCCACAGCACCACAAAACCACCACACCAGCCAGAAGACGTCCAATGCTTTACAAGATACAACAGAATCTGACTTTAGTTCCTTTCTGCAGTCCCTTTGATGTCTTCTGTCATTATTTTTAGTAAATTAATTAACTAGGATTTGTTGTCTGGTAATGAGGCTTGCAGCAAGTCTAGTTATGTATTAAACATTTTTTAAAAATCTGTTGCAATTATAATCTTGTCAAAGGAAAGAGACAACAGTGTGTTTAAAAATCTGGTGACTGCAGTAATCTTGTCAAAGGAAAGGCGTGTTTGTCCCCAAAAATATAAAAAACAAAACAATGCAAATCTCCTGGAATGAACTTTAATAATCCCCGCTGGCTTGATTCAATAATTGTGAAGTCCCCCAGCCAACCCTAGATTTAATCACTTGGCCCAGACACGGGGGGGCGGATGTTGTCTCTGTCCATAAATCACAAATCATCCTTCAACCTTGAGACTGTAGGTTTAATAAACTCTGGTTTGAGAGCCAAAACGGCGGCTCGGATCCTTGACAGTTATCTTCACATCACAAGAAGAACACAATATATGTTGTCATCAGGGTCAAAGGGCAGGAGTGAGTTTTTTAGACTTCAAAGATAGACTGACTTTAACATTTAGGCTTTTTCTGGAGGTTTGATATTTGACTGTGTAATCCCACCACACCCTGAAGCAACATTAAGCCCAGTAGACCTGCTGGACGGGGTAAATTAAGCTGCTGTTATTATCACCACAGTAACGACCAACTGTTGCACGTCCCGGCTGCACACGTGACTCTGCTCACTCACATATCACGACGTATAAATAAACTCTTGGTATTACTGTGAAATGGCTTTGGCATCATGGAGATAAGTGTGTGTTGATCTGTACAGGCCCTGACCTCAAAGAACATTTAGCCCTCACTGCTGTTTTACAGAATATCGCTCTGCAGTGGCCACAAGGTGAGAGAAGTGGGCGTATGACCAGAAGGTCACAAGTTACATTTCCCTGACAACCAGGGCAGGGAAATTGAAAGTAATGTTCTATCATCTGCTCCAGTAGAGCTACTCAGTGGTCATCAGCTGAGGCCTGGTCGCTGTTACAGCTCCTAGATGTGAGTGTTTGTGTGGACAGATCTTGGAATGAAATATAAACTTGATAAATATTAAAAGAGCTAAACTCACTTTTGCTTTGTGAAAAATTGCAAAATGCCACGGACATCAGTAAAATGGATTTGATTTATACATTTTGGGAAAAAAAGAACAAAAGATTGAAAAAAAAATGTGCAGGATAGTGCTCTATGTGATGTTGAATGTAATTAACTAGCTAACCTGTGACATGATTATTTTCCGTAAAAGACTAGAGAGAACCAAACATTTATAAAGAAACTTACAGATGAAGAAATCCTCAAAACATTGACATCAGTGGAAACATGCTTCAAAAACAACACTGACACAGTTTCATCACCTTATAACTTGATATAATGAACTTATTAGCAAATAGTTTCTTATCTGCAAATCTAGCAGGAGCAACATTATTATTCTTTAAGAGACATGTTTTCATCCCCTTGGCAAATGTACGGGTGACATTCATTCAGGTTTTGTATTCATCGATGGAAGGGGCTGCAGTTCTTTTTTCCTAAACCCAACCCTGTGTGTGCATTGTTGAAAGAAAAAACATCAATTCGTGGTGTTGTACCAACATAATGTATTTTGGAAGAGACTGTATGCAAACTATATTTTGAAAACAGACAATGCATGTAACAGGCTGAAGTTGACACATCCAAGAACATCAACAACCAACACACCCAGGGTACCTTGTATGTCATATTTCGACATGAAAAGTCTATGACCAATTAGCCCCTTTTACACTGCCAGATTTTCCACGAATGTTGGGCTGTTTTGCCGGCAAGCTGCGAGCATTTAGACACACAGAGCCGGATTGGCGAGTTGATCCGAGGTGCCCAATTTTCCGCCTCGTAGGGTAGACATATTGGTGTAACCTTTTTGGCTTAAAAAGACCGAGGCGGCCTTCCGTCACGGGAGGGGCTGTTGATGAGGCTGCATGTGCGAGCCACTGGAGGTAAATAAACAGGAAACAGCTGATAGCAGGAATTAGCGAGCAGCTAGTAGCAAGAGGGAAACACAAACCTGGGGCTATTGTTGATATGTGCCAAGGTCTTAATGAGAATGTGATGACGCTGCGGAGGCATGGCTAACCTGTGCATAGTGCTGGCCAAAATGATTTTTGTGTTAATTGCAGTTTTGTGTTTGGACATACGAGTCTGTAAAGCTCTTCTGATTTGACGACATAAACCAAAGGGTCATTTTAGTACATAAACAACATGTGTGCTGCTGCAGTTAATGAAGGGTTTTATGAAGTATTTCCACCAGTACATGGATGTGTAAAGTAATTAGTGTCTGACGAGTGCATCCCTAGTTTTTGGTTTCCCAAAGAAGAATATCTGTTTTTTTAGCTGCTAAATGTTAGTTTCTGTCTCTAAAGGACCAAAAACAACAAAAACACCACTAAAGACTGGAGCTGTGTCCTGAAACAACCTGCAGGTTACAGTCCACACCATTAGGAGTTGATGAGGTGCTGTATTCCATTATAGTAGTGCCATTAAAATCAAGGCTATTACATTACAGAACAGATGTAAATAGGAGAGAGTCCAAGCAGGGAAGGCTCATTGTTGGCAAACGTATGGGACCTCACTGAGCATTTATTGGATAGTCGGCCTCAGAAAAGTCACACAATTGTTTCGGCACAACTGAGTGTATTTCTCTAATCATTAAAAAAGTTTGAAAGCACTGATAACGGTCTTTAAAATACCGCCACACTTCATTCCCTGAAGACCATTAATGGCTTGATTAACTGCTGCTTCCTATCAGCCATTTCCTCGATTAAACTTCCATCACGAGCGCGATCGGGACTTCTGTTCTAAGATAAATGGGAGTAGGTGTGTGAGCTCTGCCGGCAGCTACATCCAGCCAAACCTTTATCTTCAGAGAGATAATTAGATTGATACGCTGACATTTTAAATGTTCCTCTGTTAATGGATATCAGGTGGTTAGTTACAGCTTTGACTGTCCCAGGTCAAGATAATTACATTCAAGTCCCAACATGTTTTAGAGTCGCCCGTTAGCCACTGCACATTGTTTCCTTAAACACATCCAGGAACTGATGCAGAAATGATTGCAAATCAATTGTATTGAAAGGAATACTGTATTGGCCAACTTATCACCTGTTCAGTTTTGAGAGTAGTAAGTATGAAAACATTGACCTGTCGGACACAGATCACTGATAGTAGTGCTCAGGGCTGAATGCTACTCAAGGAAAGGCCAGGTGTCAGGATGACAGGGGACAGAGGGGACTGTGAAAAATTGTGAGAGGGCTTTTTTCGGGATGGCTGTGGCTCAGAGGTAGATCGGGTCGTTCGTTGGGGTTCGATCCCCAACTCTTCCAGTATCTCCTCCTCAAAGTATCCTTGGGCAAGATACTGAACCCCAAATTGCTCCCGATGCTACTGAAGCACAGGCCAGGTTTCAGGATGACAGGTGACAGCGTGAGTGCGAGTGAATGGTAACTGAGTAGCAGGTGGCACCTTGTATGGTATGTATCCTCAGCCATCAGTGTGTCAGTGTGTGTGAATGGGTGAATGTGCACGTGGTGTAAAAGAGCTTTGAGTGGTCGTAAGACTAGAAAAATGCTATACAAGTGCAGTCCATTCACCATTTCCCATGGTTTTCTTCATAAAATATAGAATGTGAAGAGATGTCACGTTGTGTTAACGTTTTTTTGACAGGCGTGCCGTACTTTCACGTTGGCATGATAAGCAGCCGATCATCGTTGTTGCTTAATGGCGCCCAGTGGCATCAGGGGGTAACGTGATGGGACAACAAAGAAAGTGGACATTATAAGAATTGCAGTTTTTGGCGCTTCTGTGTTGGCTCCTCTTCAGCCCGTGCTTAAATGTTGGAATCGAGGTAGGGTGAGCAGAGAAACTTAAATGAACGACACAAGGCTTCTTCAAGCTTTAAGTAACAGGTTTGAGATCATCACCAAATTACAAATAAACATCTTGTAGGCTCTTTCGGCCATGTCAGTCCAGTGAGTCGTCTACAGAATTGGTTTCAAGCTTCAGCTGTGGTGGTCTCAACCTGACTACAACTCTTGTGCCCCTGATCGTGCATGCTCCTTTTCAGCTTCCTCCTGATTAAAATTCACAACACACACCCTCTCCTGGGAGCTGCCCGGTACCAACCACCCTAACTGTTGGTTACTGAGACATCTCTTGTGGAGCAGTTGGGGGTAAAGTGCAAGTGAGTCCTTTTCCCGTTTAGCCTATTAATAGCAGGGAGCAGATCTCCAGGCTCGACATTACATACCGAGGTCTGCGTCCCATCTGTGCGGTACAGTTTATCTCAGCTGTATGTGGGTTGGTGTGTGCCGTCTGTGCTGTCCCAATCACTACTGTGGGTTCAGGGAGGTGGCCTAGTTCTGCTTGATGCGCTGCTGATGCTGAGAGAGACTTTTACCACATTCTTTTTTTTCTCGTCCATTTTCATTTTCACCCCCCCTACCTCTTTATTCAGTGATTCTGTCTTGCATTTCATCTTGTTATGTAGCTTAAAAGCTTACAGGAATTCTACCTCACATGCATGAAAGCAGACATACAATCACTGCACACACACACTCACACACACGTATGAATAAATAAATGAGCACATGCAAAAAAAGCTGCGTGTCTCTGTCATCGCCATCCTTGGCTTTCAATCTCTTCTGCTCCCTTTCTGCTCCCTCCAGTTTTTTTTTACTCGTCATCACACTTACAAAACCTCATCCTCACGAATCAGCTGACGAGCAGCAGCAACTAGAGAGTAAGGGGCAAATCTCCGTCTCACATACAAACGTGGACACACAGACATACACTCACACACAGCCCATCTGCTGCGGTGCTGAGTGCACTTGAGACTTTGCCTGCTTGTGCCTGTGGGCATCGTGGATGATGTTAAAATGACAAGCTTCATGTCTTAATTAGGATGAGATCTGTTCGCAGGGCATGATGACACACACACACACACACACACACACACACACACACATCCACAAAATATCCACCAATGTACACACACATGCAGTTTATACTATCATGTACAGAGAGACTCATTTGTAGGCAGCAAGCATTAACGAGCAACTTCTGTTCGTGCTCTCCCTCTCTGACTGTATGCATGTATAACAGACGTACAGCAGGCTAAGTAATCTACATACATCTTTTTCTGACTTTTTATGGAAGTACATTGATGACAAAAGATTTTAGCACAGAACAAATTTGAGTTTGCATGTCAGCCTCGGAGATTTGTAAGAGCAGAATCAGATCTGTGCACGAGGGAGGAAAGAATGAGCGTCACAGAAAGCAGAATTTTGTAACTACATATTGTGACAGTGACAAAGATTTTCACGCTTGCATTGATCAAAGCTGCTCACGCGCACTTTTGGCAGTCTGTAACACCTGAGGACAAACGTTAACTGAGAGCAGAGCATCACCTGATCAGTGTGACCTGGAGGTGAAGGGTCATCCTTTTGAACCTGTCCTTCTAATTTTGAAATTAAAGCTGGGACCATGGCATTTTCTAACAATTAGACGGTAACAATAGGAGTTGATGTTTGTGTTACCTATTGTTGGCAAATTATCAAATTTTTAAGCCATTATGTCATTGCGTTTGTCAAATTTAGAAGTGGCCATATTAGCTTTGGGTTCACTTCTATTTCTCGTGTGATTTGCTGAACCAGATGTAGATTTTTTTCATTTCATCTTCTTCCATTTTTATTAATGATTTTAACAGAAACAGTGTTAAAACCATTTATAAATGAGGCTCATCATCCAACCCAGTCACCAGAAGAAAATGTCAGCATTGTACGTGTTTGCAAACCACAAATATGTTACACTGGCATGTTTCATACATACATATCATATCAAGGCTTCTAAGCTGATGTTGTACATGAGCCGACTTTGTCACTGGGAGCTGGAGGGGAGGATGGATGGTGTGACACCTCGGCATAAAGTGGATGTTTTTTAGCAACCCACTGGTAGCAGGTTGCTAGCATTGGGTTGGGGATGAGAGGGTTTTCCAGTGGGGATAGTGGCATGAAAAGCAGTTGTTTTCAGCAAGAATTGTGCTGCAAGTGGGTTGTTTTTTTGCCCAAACATAACCACACACAGGGTTATTGAAATGTAAAGTTTCAACATATCTGCTACATAACGTGCAAATGTAACATATCCATGGTTTGCAGAAATCTACAATGCCAACATTTTTCCTGGCGGTTGGGTTGCATTGTCACCTCTGTGTAGGATGCTGGCCTCAGAAATTTAAAAAGCGTTATATGGTGTGATGTGATCTGATTTAACTCCATGTGGGATTCAAAAAATGAAGAGTTCAAAATACAGATAATGGTAATGATAATACAGTTATTATGAGCTGTGGCTGCATACAAACTGACAGCATTTTCAGAATAGGTGTGGTGCAGATCTGACATACTGAATATACTAGGTGACAGTGAGGGGATCAGCTGGATCAGCAGGATTTGACTGAACATCAATCTACAGTGCAGATTCGCCCATAATAACTGAAATTAAAAAAAGCAAATGATAAAGTATACAGGCAGAGAATATGTAAATTAAATGTCGTACTTATCAAAATGGAGCAATATATTTTAAAGCTGAGTTTTTTCCTTGTGCAGAGTTTAACTTTAAACAAAACTTGACTCTGGTGTTTGGATGTGGGCGTGTCCTGTTGCAGCTTTCTGTTCAGACATGGTTGACCAGCGACCTACTACGATGTCAAGTGCTCAGAAGTAAAAACAGCTGAAAGAAACTGAGGGAGCAATACTCAAATCTGAACAAATCTGCCTTCAGGCTTTCAAATGTTTAGTTGCAGACTGTATCAGGATTCATTTTGTGCTCTCACAAATCGTTAGTGTTCAATATACTTCCATAATTCTTCTCCGTTTACTGTAAGTTTGTACACTTGTGCTCGCTCTGAAGATCTACAGTACACCTCAAATAGGTTTCTCTCTCTCTCTCTCTCTCTCTCTCTCTCTCTCTCTCTCTCACACACACACTCACACACACACAGTCCCCCTGTGGTTCAGCGCAGCTCTGGTTCACACTCGAGGGATTCCCATTTATTCCCTTTCATATGCTTATAGATGGAACACACAACTAAATGCGCGTGTAATATGTTTCTAAGGCAGCCACATATTGCAGCAGCAGGCAGATACAGTATGATGCATAATGCATGAGGACGAGTTCCACAAAATGTAACATTACATGCATTAATCCCACACTATTTACAGTAAGAGGGGAATCCATTTGGAGGGTTTATCGGGGGGATTATGTGTTTTACTTGCTGTTTTTTCCTGCATGTCACATACTGTAATGTCATGGTTTGGTTTAAAGTTGTTAAAGTGGTTCATGGCTCCGCAGATGAAGGCTTGTGCAGAGTATTTCTTTATGCATTTCTAAATTAAAGAAGATACTATTAGTGCAGATACAACTCATTAAGAGACCTGACATCATCTTACGTTCCAGGCTGCACTAACCGTGGCCTCAGTTCATTTCCACAGTTCTTCCTTTATCTATCTGAAGAGCTCTGACAGGGTGCTGCACTTTGATTATCTGTTCATACTGCATACATCTACAACTGAACCTGTTAGAAAACTTCAACAGCTTATGATTTTAACAAAGATAAAATGACTAATATTAAATGTTGAACAACTCAAGATGTGAGAGTTTGAGACAAAGCTGTAACGTAAAACAAACTCCTGAAAAAAAAATTGTTTCATTTTTGTTGTTTGTGTTACAACATGCTAAAATATTTGCATTCAGTATAGTTGTAGATACACTGGATATACCTGTCGTAGTATTATCTATTGGAAATGTAGTGGGGCTGCTGCTCTCTATCCACCTTATTCCTAGCCCCCATAATGCCTTGCCTAAATTATAGGCATCGGAACCGGCGTTTTCCAATGGCAGCGGTACGCTAACAGTACACTAATCCTTTCTCCTCGAGGGATTTTGAAATAAAGCATGTGGAACACACCACCTGTTACACCTCAGACGGGATAATGTGATCATACCTCTGTCATCTCTGACAGCCATTTCAAAGCATTGGTTGTTTTCTTTCTTCTATTTTTATTTCTCAGTGTAACACCACAGTTAGCCTGATTTTTTAGAGCTTGGCTAACATTAATTTGCTATGGCTCTTTCTCACACTTGTGCTTGAATGAGCTGCCAAAAATATTAAATTGACTGACTGACACCGTCTTGGGAAAGTAAGAAGTAAATCTCTGTAGAGCTGACCGCCCCTCACATGCTCTTGATGGGGATTTTCTTTATTTTAATAGCTAGCTAGGCTAGCTGACTTGCTAACCTTGCTGTCCAGAGGCTGAAATGATTATCAAAATGATAAAAAAAAAAACACTAAAAAAGAAGGGATGCACAGTAATATCAGCACGTCATTGTTATCGGCCAATATTGGCTTTAAAATGAATCGGCCAATATACTTTTTCTTAATTCGCACAATGAATGAATATTACATACACTGAGAGGTATTGTATTTCATGTCTCCATCTGCTGGTGGGTCGTCACAATAACAGATGCATGTATGATGATGATCTCTTTTACAGGGCAGACCTGGCCAAGACAGTAGCACACAAACAGTTACAGCCCATCAACCACACAATAAAAACATTTAAGATATACAGTAAAGTTGAAATATTAGATCACCAATGACCAACCGACTCATTCATCCTTGTACTTATAAGAGACCAGTTCACCTAGCTTTAACTCTTGTTGAAGGTTATTCCAAGTGAGAGGAGCAGAGCACATGAAGGCTTTCTTCCCCAGCTCAGTCTGAGCACTAGGAACAACAAAACTAAAACTAAATCTCAGACTGTGGCTACAATCAGATCTCTGTTCAATCAAAGTACAAATGTAAGAAGGGAGTTTACCCAGTAAGGCTTTCTAAATGAACAAATACCAGTGACTGAGCCTATGAAAGTGAAAGATGGCCAACCAGCCCTGGAATAAAGCGTACAGTGATGAGTGAGGGCTTTACAGTTAGTAATAAATCTCAGTGCACTATGATGTGCAGTATCTAACATGTGCAAACAATGTGCAGATGCATTAATGTACAACAAATCACCAATCCAGAACCAGTAAAAACGTAGCACTGACCAGTCTTTTCGTGGCCTCAAAGGAAAAACAGGACTTGTTTCTGAAAAAAAATCAGCATTTAATACTAGCTTAAGTTGTGAAAGCTGAATCTGGATAATTAAAGCTGGTTTTAAATGCTGATAAAAGTAAGGTTATGCATTTCTCCAATGCTAAGAAGACGCCTGTGAACTCTCTGGATGTTCTTACTGCTCAGGGAAAGAAGTTAGAGGTTGTCACTTGTTACAAATATCTCAGTATTTTGCTTGACTAGTCCATAGCCATTGGTAGCTTTGTCACCTTCTACCTATGCCAATCCTCAATGCCTATGTGCAGTTTCACATAGATTGACCACGTCAGTGAGTAGAAAAACGTGGGACAGACAGAATGACTGACTGACAGAATGACACACTGACAGTTTCCCTGATTATGTACAGCATACCATACCATGACTTAGTCATACCAAACATTAGAAAACACCAACATTGGTCCACAGGGGGAGCCACAGCGATCGGTCGCATTTTAGCCATTTTGAAGCATTTTTCTGTTGTTATAGCGCCACCCAGTTGCCAATTAGAGTTAAATTTCTCCAGTCACCTTGAGGCGTACTGTTCTACATATCTACCAAGTTTAGTAAAAATCCATATGGCGGTTAGGCCTAGATAAGAAATGAGCTCTCTAGCGCCCCCATTTTGTTTGATGGGGTCAATAATGGAGGGGTCCCCTCAGATTATGTGTGGTCATATGCCTACAAAGTTGCGTGGTGATGGGTGAAACCCTTGAGATGTTATACACCTTTATGTGATGAGCCACGCCCTCCGCAATATTCATTGCCTTATAGAAGCTCAGTTTTAGTAAGTTTTCCAACTTTTGCCAAGAGGGAACTTTAGATATTGGTCCCTAGATTATGTTCACCCAGTTTCATGCAGATCGCTCAAACTTCCTAGGAAGAGATCCATTTGAAGTGTTTTTCAAAAAATTCAAAATGGCGGAAAATCTATATAAGCGGAAGTTATGGGTTCTTGAGGCAAATGTGTTCCTCATGAGGAGAGGCATCTCTGTGCAAAGTTTCATGTCTCTACGACATACGGGGCATGAGATATGCCCATTCAAAGTTTGACATTTCAATCGGTTGCCATAGCGCCCCCCTTTGGCCAATTGATGTAATATTGCTTCATTGGCATCCTCCCATGACCCTCTACCACTGTGCCAAATTTCACATGGATTGACCAAGTCAGTGAGGAGAAAAACGTGGAACACACACACACACACACACAGAGTTTTCTTCATTATATAGTAAGATGACTCCCTGTCCTTTAAACCTCAGGTGGATAATCTTATTGAAAAGCTGAGGCTGAGGCTGAGGCTTATTGGTCAAATGAGTTGTTACATATCGGCATATCGAATATCAGCAAAAAATCCAATATTGTGCATCCTCAGTACAAAGCTTAATGTGACAATTGAAGTAGCATTAACTAACTAAAGGATGAAATAGCACCGTGATCAGAAGGTCAGAGGTGAAGGTAATGTTACTGTGGAGTTGACAGGAAGTAGAGATGTGAACTTTGTAAAACAGATTTATGTCACACTTAATTGTGCAAGTAGAGATCAGCTAATAATGTGAAACACATATTTAGTACACTAAAATGGATGCTATATTTATAAATGTTGACATCTGTACCACAGGGTTCATCCAGAGCGCCTGCAATGCCACATTAGCATGTAAATATTGTTCCATCTAGCACCTGCCAAGTGTGTTTTCATCAGTGTGCATGCTGTATGTGCTATTTGATGTAACGAGGTTGTGTTGAGTTCATAAACCTACAGGGGGTCATCACATCTGTTCGCCAACTCCCATCATTCCCCAGCTGTCTCCACATCTCTGTCACATTAACGTGATAAGAAATTGACCTTTAAATAGAGATATGACTGTTCTGTATTCACTCATACATTATTGAGTTTTCTTATTCTCATGCAAGCTTTCAAGTACCTACACATAAAACACTCCGGTCATAGCCTCTAACCCTCTTAAAGATAAGGGAGGATTTTTTTGTGTAAAACTTTTGGCATTTTATCAGCTTAAATTGTAATTGTTAACCTTCAAGGCATTTGAACTGCTGCAGAGACTAAGTTTCACTTTGCTACAGTATATTGCTTGTCTTCCGGGTACCAAGTGTATGAAGAATGTCTCCACTACAGTAGTTTTAGTCAGTCCCCACACTCCCTCATACAGATGACTCTAATGTATTAATTGCTGTAATCATGAAGGGTTTCTGCTTTAAAATCTCAGGCTGAGGCTGCAAAAGAGGAGATCGTCTCATTCTCCTAATTGAGACCCTGTGGACTCTTGTGTCCAACATCCACGAGTTTTTAACACAGCTCTGGTCATTGAAATTCAGCATCTTTAAACCATTTCTCCCTGCTGCTGTTTGGAGCTGACAACGTGCAAAGTCACCCAGTGTTGCATTTAATAAAGGATGATAAGAAGTGTGTTCCAATATGAGCGCTGTGAGGAAGTCTGTGGATCCGTTTTTTCCTGTTTGATTCCTTTTTGGTCAAATCACCTCATTTTTGGTGTTTGTACACATAATAGACAATTCCGCCCGTGTGCTGTAACTCCACAGAGACACTAACATGAATGTGGAAAGCTCATGCTGCAGTGCTGTATCCACTAACAGGCACTGTTGGGTCCTTAGAGTAAAGCATGCACTAAACATTTATTCTCTGTGTGTATCTTTTTTCTGCTTATGAAACTTCCATATTTAAATAATTCACGGGATTTAAATTTGTGTCACATGTCCTCTTCAGTTTGGGTTTTAGTGGCGCTCTGGAGCAGAAATTAAATATTGAAAGAAATTTCTGAAGTCGCACCCTAAATTGAATTATCCTGTCAGAGAAAATGACTCATTCAAGTGCCACACACACATACACACACACACACACACACACACGCACACGCACACACACACACACACACAGATTCCTGCTGACAACTACACATCCATTATTTCTTTCTCTGGTGTTTCCTTTCTCTCTCAAACACATTCAAACACAAACACACACACATAAAGGCCACAGGCTAAGTGGTGTGACTCGCCTAACAGATGTGAGTCATTTGTCAGACTATTGACCCAATCCGCTGGATAAACTAAATGCCAATACCATCCGGACAGAGCAATGCTAATCCCTGTGTGTTCAGTGTGTGTGTGTGTGTTTCCCTCCATGTCTTCTCTCCTCTGCCTCCTCTCTTCTCTGGAGTGCTCTCAGCTTTGTGACGGCCTTTTTTTTCCCCCTTAATTTGTATTCATACATGTAGTTACCAAGCAGCAACCTCTGGGGCTGAAAATATAAAGCCAACACGGAATTTAAATTGTTGCTACCCTGCAATTCAGAAACCAAACTATCGTGTTGCAGACATGTTCAGGACAGTGTCTAAAGACCTTTGTATTATAGGGCCACTACAAAGTCCCTTCTTTACGCCACCTTGGCATTTTTACACAGAACCAAACAACGACAGCATCATGCCGCTCCAGTGAGTGAATTTAAACAGCATGCTTGCATCCTGGAAGCAAAAGAGGTGTGATGGGCGTGACATGTAACGCAACAGTGTCGACCTCCAGTGAAACATATAACGTGTGTCAGCAGAAAGCTGCAACCTCCGAGGCTGAAAAATGAACTTCCTCTAATGGCCACTTGAGGCTGGCTCCAAGAGCGAGTCAGTCGCCATAGATTCCCTCAGAAATTCAGAAGTAAACATGTTTACAGTCTGGTCTCTGTAGCTAACATCCCCCTTCATGACAACTGTATAATTAAGGTCAGACTTTGAGTGACTGTATCCCCGACTCCTGCGTCAGATCCACCCTTTGGTCCTCTCAGCACCAGCCTCTCACCCAAATATGGCATGGATGTATTTAGAGACCTGGATATAGGGTTGAAGGTGGGACACCGTTCATTCCTATGAAAGTTGCTCAGTGGTAAATGAAGCCAAAAAAGCTCTGTTTCCGTTTTATGAAATTACTCAGATGATCAGCTGCTTCCACAACATTAGTCTCGCTCACCAGACCTTTCTCAAGAAAAGAAAGGTCTGGCTGGGCCAACTCTCACTTTAAGATTGGAGGAAAAAAACGCCCCGGCTTTTTTTTATTTCTTTCAACCAATCACAATCGTTCTGGGCGGTGCCACAGCAACGGTGCGCTTGCAAAAATATTGCTGGGGGGAAACAGGTTTTGGTGTAACACGCCCACAAAAATATCACCTACAGGACGCGAACCATGGCAGAAAAATGGCTACATCCCCGCAAGATCAAACACCACAAAAGTTAGTAAAGGATGTGTTGAAAACTGCTACACAACCAGAGGTGGTAGGGCGGGACTTAAGTGGGTGGCTCGTTCCGCCCAATGAGAGGCTGATCTATGCAGCGAACTTCCGCCCACTCAGACTACAACGACATTGGTCCCATGGAGCAGGCGCACTAGTGACTTCCGCTGGCCGAGCTGGCTCCTTCCAGTTTGGTGCTCGGCTAACTTGATGGGGATAAACTGATTTAATCTTGCAGCTCTTTTAGACTTTCCAAATGTTATTGGACCAAAGGGATAAAATTGTGATAGTCTAACGAGTCATTTTCCAGAGGTTGCATTTCTCACGAAAATGTATGAAATTGTAGTACCATTGTTTGGCTGCTACAAAAATGGGCTTCAATACCTGCTCACTTCCTGGGGGCCTGAAATATGGTCACATCTGGCTCCAAAAATTACTTTCACAGTCTGTGGTAGATACACTTTATGTAATAGAAAGAATCATAATCAGATCTTTGGAGATTACAGACTGGTCCAGATCCAATTCAATTCAATTTTATTTATAAAGCCCAATATCACAAATCACAATTTGCCTCACAGGGCTTTACAGCATACGACATCCTTCTGTCCTCAGGACCCTCACAGCTGATCAGGAAAAACTCCCCAAAAAATGGTAGAAAGCTCAGGAAGAGCAACTGAGGAGGGATCCCTCTTCCAGGACGGACAGACGTGCAATAGATGTCGTACAGAACAGATCAACATAATAAATTAACAGTAATCCGTATGCCACAATAATCCAGGCCTATATTGGGGTTGACTGGCTAGAATTTAATTTAATCTGGAAGATGTGACCCACATTTTAATCCACACTTACTGGATGGTCTTCTTGTGCAATATAACTTTCATCTTTAAGCTGTAAAGCTTTTGATTCACTCGCAGCCATTAAGTGAAACCCCTCTGATGACTGAGGAGATATCTGGTACTGTAAATAATAATGTCGTCATGGCGTCTGCCACAGTCTCTGATTAAGTACTCCAAGTGTCTTCTATAATGTCTTATACTGCGATAAGATAGATGAGATAACTTGCTTTATTAAATTTCTATGCAGATATTGGTGGGGTTATTATTTTTTTCCAGGCAATGGCAGTTATAGTCCCATTCTTTCTGAGGTCCGCAAATGAATTAATCCACAGGAGTTCTCTTGTTTCTGTTGTGTCCCAAAAAAGAACCAGCAGTGCATTTAATTCTGATGGTTTGATTTCATGCATTAACACCAGAAAACACACCAAGCAGCAGCAAAGTGCAGCCGGCAGTGAGCTGCAGTGCAAAGCTGCTGCAGCTGTTTGATTCTGTGGTGAAGTGTGGCCAAAATAAAACTGGAAATTGTTTAACTTTCTGCAGCAAACTGTGGCCAGAGAACAGCCACAGCCAATCAGTAAATAGAGTCCCTTACTCCTGTAACATGTTGACCTGTGTTACAAAGAATCTCCTCCTGCCAGAAACACATGAACACACCTCCCGGTCACAGAAGAATGTAATTATTGTGGCGAGCCACGTTTCACCGCTGCCTGGTGTGTTTTCGGCGTAAGATGACACTGCTATCAGGAACATTAGGTCGCACTCATGAATCACCGCCACAGCAGATTGTGTTTGCCACTTAACTTTAAAATCATGTGCTCGAAAATCATTTATCATTCAGGGAGCGCATACCGTATTTGATGACTCAACAGGATATAGTAAATGGGTTGTGAACAAACTATATTATTAAACCGCTGTAGAGATTTAAGACTTTTATTTTGTAAGTCATGACTATGTCTTCTAAACACAACAGTGGGACCAAGCTCAGTACATCCTGTTCTCTGTCGTCGGGACACAGGTTTAGAATAAAACTCACAGTTACCCACTGAGCTTTCCTCGTGCTTTTAGATGAGAGGTGAGAGGAGCAGAGTCATGAACCCGATGTCATTAAACTGACTCAAGGACGAGACAGAAAGATTGCACACACATGATTAGTCAAAAAGCAACTAAAAAGAAGACAAGCAGGAGGCAACATTCAAAACAATCATTTGTGTGAGAGACTGCAGGAATGAGACTGACTGATCGAGACATTTTATTATGATTTCAGCTCAGTGAGCCTCCACTCACTGACGAGACAACACTCTATGCTGTGAAACATCACACAGAAAGTCAGAAAAATCAACTTATCTTTTGTCATTAACTTAACATATGCTCATAACTTTTATTAAAGGCAGACCATAAACTGCAAAAATAATGGACGTAGCTACGGAGACATCACCCATTGTGTGTGGACCCCTGTTTTGAAGCCCTGAGTTCAGCATTTCAGCTATCGCCATCTTGTTTTGGTTTGCAGCCAGAAATGACCATATTTGGAAAAGAGGCTGGTGCCGTGGAGGAGGGAAAGTTGCATTGCAAGTAGTTGCCAGTTTTAACTCATCTCGTCTCAAATTTTTGGTCTGATCTGGGCTTAAGGCAGCAGAAAGATTTTATAGGTCAACACTGTAAAATGTTTCACAGTGTCCCAACTACAAACAGCAGAGAAGTGGAGGAGTACTTTTGGGCCATCGCAGGTGAACTTCCCTTTTGCTCCTGAACTCAGTGTGAACTCTGCGGTCGCATCCATCATGCTCCTTTTGCCTCCTTTCATGGACTCAGCTTTAATCGATATTGTTATGTTCCATATTTTGTCCGAGCACAGGGCAAGAGAGCAAGACAGAGTGAGAACAGACATGGTCTCTGACAGTCGCGTCAAACAAATGACAGAGTGACAAGGCCAGCGACAGTGACGGAGTGACAGTGATGACAGCAGGTTACAGTGAACAAATGAGAGATGCAGAGGGGGGGGGATGTCAGTGACAGAATTCAAAACAGTGACAATGCCATACGCGTTGATAATGGAGACCCAGAGCATGACAGTGACAGAGAGAGTGACAGCGATGACAGAGAGACAGACGGTGACAATGCTGGAGAGAGAGAGAGGCATTGATGATCAGGAGACAGATGGTGACAGTGACAGAGAGACGATGTCAGACAGAGACAGACGCAAACAATCCCGCCGCCTTGAGGTGTGTGGTGTGTGTCCTCACTGCCAAAGTATCAGACGACAATCAGCAGCTCGAGCTACAGATTGTTGTTGTGGGTGTGTGTGTGTGATTTAGTTGAAACTGTCTCTGTTATCAGTGTGATACAAAAGTTAAAGTTGTAAACCTTGAAGGACCGATTTTCCCATGTTTTTGTGTCTAAAGATCTTTGTACACTCAGCCGTCTGATATTGTCGCACATCTAAAAAGTAATACAACCTCACGTTGTGTCAATCACGTTTACACACTGACTCCAAAACTTTCATCCATCATTAAACCTTTGTAACAAGTTCGATTTTTCAATTTTTGCAAAGGTAGATGGTTTAATACACAGCTCTGACCTAACCAAATCTAACTGGCATCACTACTGTTAACACAACACTGTTGTGACAAATCCGACATGTCAATGTATACACACAAGTAACTGAAGTCAGAGCATCACACAATACAAAAATAAAGGCTTGGTGTTTCCCATACATTGATTCATGGCCATCATGTCAAATCTGACCTGCCAGACTTAGATGTCAACAATGTTACCTATGCT
The DNA here is from genome assembly GCF_041903045.1 of Epinephelus lanceolatus. NCBI lineage: Eukaryota > Metazoa > Chordata > Actinopteri > Perciformes > Serranidae > Epinephelus > Epinephelus lanceolatus. The sequence continues at coordinate 49,646,565 of NC_135734.1, read as the reverse complement.
TATTAACGGGCTTAACGACAGAGAAAGATGTTTTCTCTGTTGGTTTGGTTTATTCGAATCCTTAAACAGCTTAGTGTTGGATATGAGCCAATGCTGTTGTGTTAGCTCGAGCTAACCTGGCTGACAGTGGACGGACCGTTCCCCAGGAAGGCAGTGGCTCCTTGGACGGTCCTTCAGCACTGCATCTAGTCAGTGTAATGGCAGCGACAGAAATGGATCAGACCACACTGGCAACATGTTTGGCTCCCTAGTTAGCGTGATGCACTTACCCTTCTGTGTTCATTGGCGGTGTAGATGCTGCACCAGTTAAGTAAGTAAAAGCAGTTTGTCTTTGCATTATGGGCCTTATTTATTGGCTCTAATTTTATTATTGGAATAACAATAATTGTATAAATTTCCCTTTATCAGCTGATAATCTATTGGCTCGATGTATATTGTGCATCCCTAACTGTATGCCTGTAAGCCTGTGTGTGCCTGGGTAAGACAGCAGAGCACTTTGCCATCAGATGAAGTGTGACTCATCAGAATGAGAAAGTGTTAGAGACAAAGTGAATGACATGTTCTAACACCAGGGATTTGTCAGGATTTGTAAACTATTAGACCAACAGTTGCAATAACAGCCGGACACTATATATAGAGACGGAGACAAACGGAGAGTGGCATTGATGACGGACAGAGTGGCGGTCATGAGGCCTTGAGGAGCGTGACCATGCCTTGATCATAAAGTTGGCTTTGTCTTCAAGGTTGATTCACAGCGGGCTGAATAAGAGATAAACCACTGTGACCTCAGACCGACGGACACAAAGAGAGTTAATGGAAACAGCCAGTTAAACAAAGACAGAACAGAAGATCTTGTTCTACATTCAGAACAGACTGCTGTCGCGACCCAAGCTCACCTCCGCAAAGACTTGTGTTTCAAAAAAGGACACCAGACAAGTGAGAAGTGCTGGTTTGCCTCCGGGCAACAGTGTGATCTGTGACTTTCCACTAAGCAATTTACAATATATGAGAAGTGTGCAGGTACTGATGGACCATATTCTCACCATGTGTTCAAAGGTATCAAAAACTTGGACCTCCTTAGAATACTCTTTAAATTTTAACCTTAAACTGCAGCATTAAGTTTCTTATGTAACTGATGCACTCAAATGTCTCCTGAGTCCAACACATAGAGACTCATAGAAACGTCCCAGGCCACCAGGAAGCTGAACTGTGTCCTCTGACCTTTGCATATCATCAACCATGTCATGCTTCCTTCCTTCGCACTGTCCTGCAGATGCACTTGTGACATATTTACATCTGACATCTTTATAGGTGGCACAGTGGTGCAGTGGTTAGCATTGTCACCTCACAGCAAGAGGTTTCCTGGTTTGAACCAATATGTGGCCAATAAATTGGTGCATCCCTGTTTCTTTTGTGTGAATGTGCTGAGGGTGCATGCAGCCCTCTGCAGTTGCTTGTTTCTTATTTCTTTCCAACTTAGAGCTTTCTTCTTTTATCATACTTGTCGTCCCAATTTCCCTCCGGGGATCAATAAAGTGTTTCTGAGTGTCTCAGTACACCTGGCATAAATGAATCTCCTGGTGTTGTTTATTGTTGCACACTGTCCTTCTCTGAGAAGAATGAAAAATTGTATAAACTACTTGTCATTACATCTAGGCACCACGCCATGTTTAAAACAGCCACTACCCAAAATCCAACACAGTTTGAATGTAGTATCAGTTATGTAGATCGTCATTCGAAGCAGCCACTTCTTTCCTTATATAACAGCCAATCATTTATGTGTCACATGATGTCTGTGTTTAGTCCTTTTTGGCTTTTCGTGCACTGTAGACTGCTGCTTTGTCATTGTCCATGTTTCCAGATGGTTCTGGTAATCCATGGTTTCTTGCTGTGGGATGATTTAACTGTAGTTTTGGGAACAGTTCCCTCTGTTGTTTTACTGAAGTTACATCTCTACACACTCTTTACTTCTGGCTGAGGATGAAAGTGTGTTCTTGACGGGTTTAAACTTTAAAGGTCGAGCAGAAGTACATCTTACCTTTGGGGAAATTTCAATATTTAATATATTTCAGTCCTGTATGGAGTGACTTAGAGTGACTGCAACACTGGAATGAGCTCTGCTGTTGTTTTCTGAGTGCACTGGTGCAGTCATGGGGATTATTAACATCAGCACTGGCTGGTACAGCACGGACTGTGGATGTTCAGTCAAGCTCTGATGCTAATGTCATGCTGCTGTCACGGGACAGGCAGACAGTGACAGTGACAGTGGAAGGGATGGAAGCAGATGAGGGCACAGCTTTGGTATTCACGTGCTTTGTGAACTATGCTGAATAATGAAATTACTATTGATTTTTTGGATGAATAAAAGATTATCTAGGTTCATTAATAATGAATAAAAATAGTTGCTGCCCTGCAATTCTAAAACCAAACTCTCATGTTTGAGCTGGGTGTTCCAAAAATTCAGGACAGCATCTCAAGCCCTTTATATTCAGCGATCGCACTGTAAGGCCACTACAAAGTCCCCTCTTTATGCCACCTTGGCGTTTCTACACAGAACCAAACAACGACTTTGTCACACTTTGCCAGTGTGTGATTTTAAGCAGCATACCCGCATCCAAGAAGCAAAGAGACGTGATGGCGGTGACATGTAACACAACAGTGTCGGCCTTTAGTGTGACATAAAACATACGCATCGGCAGCAAGCTGCAACCTCTGAGGCTGAAAAATGAAGCCAACATGGTAAAAACTGCAGTTCCTCTAATGGCCACTTGAGGCTGGCTTCAAGAGCGAGTCAGTCCCCTATAGAACCCCATGTTACTGTAAAATGCCCAACTTAATAGCAGAAATACACGTTTACAGCCTGGTCTCTGTAGCTATTTCCCCCTTCATGACGACTGTATGGGTGAATTTTTATATAACTCACCTGTTTACATTTTACTAAGGCTTAAAGTTACACATAATTAAGGGAAGGCTGTTTTGAGTGACAGGCTGTCTTCCGGTAGTGTCCTTGGCTTCTCAGTCCGATCCACCCCTCACTCCTCTGTAGTACCACCCTCTCGCCCAAATATGATCACTTTTGGCTCCAAAAAGCCAACATGGCGACGGCCGTGATGCCAAACTTGAGGCTTCAAAATGGGAGCCCATCAACCACTGTGTGACATCATGGTAGCTATGTCCATTATTTTTACAGTCTATGGTCTGCAGTGCTTTATTAACTATGGCCAACATGGCAATAACAATCAATTACCATCCGAGTTATATGGAGACTGATCTCGTCCTCTGTTTGGAGGATAAGGAATTCCTAGACCTCATTGTTTTTTTTCATTTTCAGATATTTTGGTTTCTGTTCTTCGTCTTTGAGTTAGCTGCTAACTGCTTCTAGCTGCTTTTTAAATCTCCTGGTGAGGGTGACATACATAACACGTTGTCAAAACATCACACCCATCCTGTCCATGGTCCTGTCCTGCCGACTGTCCCTTTCAAACAGATGTTGATTCGGCGCTGTTACGACCTCCACTGTTGGCTTAAAGACAGACAATCGTGTCCCCACGTTCTGTGATTGTACCCTTTGTGCAGAACCCCAGGGCGGAATAATGGCGCAACAACCAGTGTAAAAGGGGCTTCAGAGTTTTATGTTTTCACCATACTCTCAGGATCTCATCTTTTCTTCTTCTCTCTCTTTCTCCACAGTGATCTGCAACTTCCGTGGCTCAGTGACTCAGGGTTTGGCCCTGGAGGTGGGAGAGACGGTTCAGATTCTGGAGAAATGTGAAGGTAAGACTTCTTTCTACCTGATAAATAGCTTCATGAAATACTCTGGGGGCGGGTGTTTGATGCAGTAAAAATGTCCTTGATCATTGTTGCAGTACTGGAGCGTCATTAAAGTGCCAGTGATCACTGTAAACATCCTCCAGGGTTAGAGATAACTGTTCTGCCTCAAAAGTTTATTTCAGCAACATTTGCATCCATGAAGTGAGAATGAAGATCAGGAGGGAAGACATGTCTGAGAGAAAATTAGGACCATAGAAGTTATAGCCTTCTGCACAGATGCGACATGTATGTGGACTGTGAGTTCTGAAACTGCATAATGGTTTTATACTGTGCTCTGCAACAAGATGTCAAAATCCCATTTCAAACCATAAAATGAGGAGAAGAGATGCTTCAGATCTGCTTTAATTGGCTTCCTGCTTTTGTAAAACATTTCTTCCTCTCCTTGTAGAAATTAACAACATTCAGACAAGTTACCAAAGTTGTAACGCGCTCATCAGATTAAAGAGCCTTTAGAGTTGTGCTTTTGATAACCTGTAATCAGATTTTCAAACGACTATAGTGTGAACGTGAATAACAGTAATTAATGTCACAGAGCTGCTCTCACGGTGCTGATGTTCAGTGATCTTCCTTGGAACATTTAAATCTCTGCTCAGAGGTTCGTTTGAAGAAAACAGGATCACCTTTCAGTTCGGCTCTGGTATTCACAGCACAACATATGAGAAATGCCACCTGACAACCTCAGTAAGAAATGCAGCAAAGTCTTGGTAAAAAAACATCCACTCTTCATGGCTATAAAGCCCCTGGAAACATAGCGACCAGTCCCTGAAAAAACATGATGATTTTTCAGAGACACCAGTTTATATCTGGTGGCATCAAAGACCTTAAAAACAAATACAAAACACATTTTATTAGAAATGCCATCTGACAACCTCAGTAAGATACCTGCCTCCACGCTGCTGTCTTTATCATACAAACTACGTCCTCGAGATAAATCCTAGTATCATTTTTTGATTTTGGCGTTAAGTTTCTGTGTGGAGTTTTTGACCACCTGTAGCACTGAAATGTTTTTCCAGCATGCAGCTGAAGTGCCAACAAAGTCAGAAAAAACAAGACTGCTAGCAAGTAAACTTGGATGAAATCAATGCACAACTTTAGTTTAGTTTCCCCTCTGGGCATTTAGAAAGTTAACTTACTGAAAATATTGAGAAAATCAGCTTTACAGATGTTTATGATTGTTTATTATGTGCCAAAAAAGCTGCTGGGAAAAAAAGCAATGGGTCGCCTCAGAGCACCCACATTTGGTGCCGAAACACTAGAAACACAGCAGTGACTCACAATGACTCACTAGCCTAGGTGTTACACCATCCACCATCTCCTCCACCTCCAAATGACGAAGTCAGCTCATATACGTCACTTTAGAAATGTTGATATGCTACGTATGAATGTGCAGATGTAACATATTTGTGGTTTGCAGAAACGTATTATGCCAACATTTTGTTCTGGCCACTATGAGGAAGGAAATGCGTATCACCACTGCTCTGCTGCTCCGTTGCTAGGGACGCCATAGCAACGGCCTTAGACTGAGGAGCATCAAAATCAGTTAAAGTTAGTCCACACAGGCCAAATAGGATCGGAGTGGCAAAATTCAGCATTTTCATCTCAGCCTCAGACTTACGTGATCTGACGAAGGATGCGTTTGAGCTGAAGACGGATGAAAATGGAGTGGAGTATTTCATCCTTCCCACAACCCCGAAACAAAAAATCACAAAGATCCCAGAGATCCATGCAAACAAATTTACAGAGGATGCATATTTAGAGAGCCACAAAACCCAAGGGGGTTGTCCCGTCAGATTTATTAAAAAATATTTATCTCTATATTTTATTTAAATATTTTAGTAGTAAGCCATGTTCTAAGCGGGATAATGTATAGTGAGCTGAGTATAGCTGCGCGTCGGGGTTCAATCCCCCTGTCGGGAGTTATTTTTCAACAGTCACCGGCTCACTATACATTATCCCTTACATGGAAATGGTGCTTCATTTGCCACTAACAGTTCCCGCATTAAAGGTCCAGGGTGTAGGATTTAGAGGTATATATTGGATATAATAAGCATGTTTTATTTAATGTACAGTCACCTGAAAATAAGAATTGTTGTGTTTTCATCACCTTACAATGAGCCTTTATATCTGTGTATGGAGCTGGTCCTCATCTACAGAGATCACCATGTAGAACAGCCATGTTTCTACAGTAGCCTAGAATGGAAAATCCAAACACGGGCTCTAGGTAGGGCTATTCGAGCCCATCTGCAGCTAGCAGCATCAAAATTATACTGGTTTGTAATGTGAAACTACTTTTTCAGTGTTTTTACCAATTTAAATCTGGTCTGTTTGTTTTGGAGAGAAGGAGACCTCTGTGGATAATTTGGCTCCTGATAAAATCCTCCTGAGAGTCTGGATCTTAAGTTATTGGAAATGAAACGTGAGCACACATTGGCAGGTGGTTGATGAGCCGCCCACACTGTCATGCCAAACAGTGTTGGAGATGCACTGATTTGTAACGTGAAACTGCTTTATTCAGTGTTTTTGCTAATTATAATCCCCAGGGGTCTCATTCATAAAACAATATGTAGGATCCATACTAAAAATGTACATACAACGCCTCTTTCAGGCCTTGTTTTGTGCGTATGCAATGTTTATAAATGAGACCCCTGGTCTGTTTGTTTTGGAGAGGACAAGGTCTCTGTGGATAACTCAGCGCCGTGTAAAACCCTCCTCAACAATGGCCGCTGAAGAAATTCTAGCCTTTTAGCTGGTTGCACTCCTCACCGTTAGACGCCACCAAATCCCCCTAAATCACACACTTCACCTTTAATTCCTGAGTCCCTGTAAAGACTGCTGAATGACTTTGTGTAGCCTTATTGAAAATGTACTCTATTGTAAGTTTAGCTTTTCTTTTAGTCCTCTGTTATCTCAAAAGACAACAAAAACAATTTGGTATAAATAATCAGAGCCACAGTAACTCTGTGCCCTGGTGGATCAAGGACCATTGCCCCCGATTCTCATGAGGACACCAGACAGAAAGGTTTCACAACAACGCTGATGTGGCTGTGTTGCCACAAATGAGCGCAGATAAAATAAAGTAATACTCATTGCCGCATCCATAGTTCTCCCCAATAATGAGTGCAAATAGCCTGTAATAGCTCAGCACAAGCCTGGACGACAGCCCAAGTTATTAGCCGATGTTACTCCCATTTCTATTCCTAGATTGACTCACAGAAATTAGCAACTCAATCCAGGATGTGTCTGAAGCCAGGAAGTGTTGTCTTTTGCAGATAATGAGTGAGTATGTGCTTCATTAGCCACAGCTGGGCAGGGCGCTACCATTGATCCTGTGTCAGCAGCTGATTGGGCCTTTTCTTTATCTGGGGAGGGAGATACCCATGAGAGAGAGAGAGAGAGAGAGAGAGAGAGAGAGAGAGAGAGAGAGGGGAAATGTTGAGTTGATGGAAAATACAGAACAACATGGGTTTTCATTCCTTCTCCCCCCGTGTTGTCATACAATCCTCTTTACTTTCTCTCCCCAGTCATCTTTATTTTCCTCCCAACCCGATTCTTTTATCTTTGCTTTCCACTTCCCCACTTCCTCTCCTCCATATTTCTCCTCTCTTATTGTCTGCTTGTATTGACCAGCCTCGTATTCAATCCAATCAGCATCTAATTTGCCCTCGTTATGAAATGCAACCCCTCCAGCGAGGGACATGGGCTATTATCTGAGCCCTTGTGGCGCAGGCTGGCATCACAGCCCGAACACACAGCGATTATCAGGGCATGCCAGGGCTAACTTTTGTCCAAGGTCCCCGTGGCAATTTCAAAATCCCCCCAGCTGCTGTCATTATCCAAACACGCAAATACAGTTTTAGAAAGTACCCTCCAAACAATCAAACAATGGTTGGCTAATAGTGCAGAGCAGATATTTATGAGAGAATGTTTGTTTGTGTAATTGGCAATTATTTATATCGAAGTAAACATGTTTTATTTGTCCTTTACAAAAACCTTCTGCAGTCATGCTGACTAAGACATGACGAGTCTCTGCACTTCTGGATGAAAATTAAAAATATATATCTAGACTGTGTATATGTGTCTCTTGCTCTGTGTGTGTGTGTGTGTGTGTCATCTTTGCCAATTCTGCTGCTGCAGAAATACTGCAGAGCTGTTTTTTTCCCAGATAGTACACCCAGTGTTAAAGATGGAAGGAAAATCTTTTTTTAAATTGGCTTCCTGTGCCCTCTTGCACTGTGGCTAGCACTCCTCTGCCTGCACTAATGCAAAATTATCGTCCCCAGACAGAAACTCAATGACTGCAATGACAGTGATATGGAGATGGCAGCCGGGCTGCGGGAATGCAATCCCCCAGTTCCATTCTTGACATATAGATTACAGTCATAACACTTGAGAAAGCATTAGACTTCGATTAAGGGCGTAGCAGCATTCTAAAGTATGAGTTTTTGACTCTCAGTACTGTCGGCATTACTGAAGAGCCCATAATCACAGCTAAGAACAGCCTCTCATTATTTTAGAGAGGCTTTTCAGCTGTAACAAATCTTTAATAGCAAGCTGCTGCTGCTGCTGTTGTGAATGCTCAGAAGAGAGCTGGCTGTTGATAAACAACTGTGAAATATTAAACAACCAGGCTGCGGATGAAGAGTTATGAATATAGAAACAGACTCAGAGCAGGATGGTCAAAAAGGCTGACAATTTAATGTGTGCTGTTGCCATTGCAAATAACTGTGATTGTTTATAGTGGGCTAGTTTCTGTATTAACTGACTTGAAGACTCCCTGAGGGGAGGTTTTGTAGTAACGACCAAAGTGCATGTTCATTTATGATGAATCTTGAACTGCAGCCACTAGCTGGTGGTCTTCTACATGTTGCAGCTGCATTTTAAGTGATCAAAGGTATTAACAGCTTTGCATAGCCAGTAGATGTTTTTTGTGGGTTACAATAGGCTGTAGCTGTTTATCTCACTTTCAACTGAAGCCATCTCTTCTCCACTAACATTACAGCTAACCTACGACAGTTTACAGAGGTGTAGACTCGAGTCATATGATTTGGACTCAACTTGACAGAATCAAAAAAGACTTGCAACTCGACTTTGACTTTAACACCAATGACATGTGACTTCACTTTGACCTGAGCCTTTTGACTTCAAAATACTTGACACCTTCCCCCACGCCAAAAAGTACTTTATTTAACCAGTATGTAAAAAATTTTATTCATTTATTTATTTGTTTGTTTCACATACATAAACACAAAACAAAAGGGAATGAAAAATATAAAAAGTGCATGTGAGGGTGTGGTAGAAACATGTACAGGCTTATATGAAAACCCTAACCAGAAGATATAGAAGTGGTAAAATACAACAGTCAAAATCATCAATACATTTTAAATATCAGAATTAAGAAAAATGTCACTTTATAAAATATAGTATAGTAAAATATTGAGTAATTCCTATATATACTACTAGTATACTAACAGCATGAACAGCAGTTCCTAAGAGTGATCAGTGTTGTTGTAAATCATCTTTTTTTTTTTTTTTGACAGCAGAGCATTTCTAAGTCTCTTTTTGTACAAAGACACAGAAGAATTCAGTGAAGAAACATTTTCATCCCATAAAACAACTCCACAATATTTGATAGAAAACTGACCGGGGCGTTTTATACAGAGAAAGATAAACGATTCTAAGCCCACCTGGTTGTGTATTTAAGGAATTGTGAGTTAATAAAAAAATGATATCTAAAACTAAAAGCTAAATCTGTAATCTCATATTTCACTTTAAAGACAAGTGTACAGATTTAAAGAATAGTATAGATGAAGATAGTATAGAATAGTTTCTGATGCCTTAAGTCACTGCTTAAGCACCGGATTTCAACGACTTCAGAGTGAGACTGTGCTCAGAAAACATGTCTATGAAACTTTGATTGTTTCTTCATTATGAATATGAAGTTCAATGTGCTCATTGTCGTGCTTCTTATTTCCTGCAAACAACATGAAATTAGACTTTTTAACATTTAGTGACAACCCTAATGACACACATAATGGTCGGATGGGTCAACAACTCACATGTGACCTCAACGACTCCGTAAAGGTTCACACCCACGCAGGGTTTAAAGCCTGTGACTTCGCATCAGTCCATTAGAGCTGAAGAAGCCTCTTGGATGAGAGGTGAAATGTCTTCAGGAAACTCATACAAGTCCAGTTGCCTATGATATAGCACTTAAGATTGCTATGACCTGGATGATGGAGAATAACAGGGATAACAGCTTGGGAATGAGTGGTTTCCTCTGAACAAAGAAATCATCTCATTACATAACATTCACTGGGCAGGTGCGTTTGTCCAAAGCAAATTACAAAATATAAATAATAATATATAAATAACTAAAGTAAAAACGTTCAGTGCAACAGTACAAGTGATTAGAAATGTTTTTGTTGTTTATTTTTGTTTGTTAAGAAATGAGATGTAAGGAAGTGCTACCAGGGGTTTTTTTTGTTTAATGTAAAAGGTGTTTTTTAGCCTGATGGGCAGTGACTCTGCTGTGATGACGTGGGACCAGAACCGAGAAGAGCCTCAACGGAAATGAGCGACCACGGGCTCCTCTGAATGATGGAACAGTTAAATGTCCCAAAGCTGAGGAGTGCGATGGTTGGGCCGGGATGTAGGGTTTGACCATGGCTTGAAAGAAGTGAACAGAGAAGAAGTGCGGAGGTCTGATGGCGGAGGCAGAACTCAGCAAGGAGGGGGTTACAGTAGTAGAGGTGGGAGATAGGAAGCTGCCCTGTGAAGAAAGAGTTAATCTTCCTGATGTTGTAGAGGAGAAATCAACAGGAGCTACTGCTGCGGTATTTGCAGGGAACGACACGTCGTCATCCAGGGTTACACCCAAGTGCTTCACCGTCCAAATTGGCATCACCACAGGGTTGAGCTTTAGGTGATATCTTGACATCCTCAGATATCAGCCAGGCAAGCAGAGAGCGACGACATGTGTCAGAACCATCAGCCAAGTTGTACTTTTAAAAAAAAACAACTGTTTCATATCCAAAAATAGCTGAAAGGCAAAAAGATGGGAAAGTGGCTGGTTGTTAGGCAACCTGGTTCTAACAGTGCCGATGCCTCTGATCAAGTTTTCTTAAGTATTCTTTATTTGTTGCTATGACAACCAATAAAGTAACCATGGTGATAGTTGGCCTGCTTCTCATAAATGTTTGCACAGTGTACTGACTTGATATTTATCAGTCAATACCTGTGCATTGCCAGCGTTGTGTGAAGCGAGGATGCTGTGCTCTCAGTGAGCTCCGCGGCTCAGCTGCAGCTCGCACTTGTGTCAAATCACTGTCATAACTGTAATTACAATGAGAAACGCCCTCTCCGCTACTATTACTGCATCAACAAGCAATTCCCTTCTTCATAAACTAGCTTGAGGTGTGCTCTACAGGGATATGAAGTATCATTTAAGACTCGTATTTGGCTGCTTTAATGGCATGATGGAAAACTGCATTTATTATATAATGCTGTATTCATAATGAGTTCAGTCTGAACCTGCATTAACGCTGCAGAAGTGACTCCTTGAGTTCTGCTTTCCTGATTTACAGAGATTATCATTTTGAATTTGGTAACAGTGCCAAATGATTATTCTAATAACCACTTTGTGAGGCGTTTGGACACCGGAGGCAAGATGATTATTCTTTTTTTGAGAAAGGCTGTATGACAACAGAAAAATTAGGCACCTGCGAGCTCATGGGTGAAACACACAAACACCTGCTCTGTCTTCCCTGCTCTCACAAATAGGAAATAATCATACACACACACACACACACACACATTCAAATTAATCTATTTTCCCTGTCTTTCAGTCCCCCTGTGCCTTTGGAGTCTCTTACAGATGCAGGAAACTCACTCAGCTCCAGCAACACACACACACACACACACACACACACCCGTCCTCATTTCAACCCTTACAAATAGGCCTAGACACTGCTGGTCCAGCCCCAGTCTGATTTCCATATAGATGAGAGGCTGGGGAGTAAACACAGCCATCTTAACGAGGGTGATAAATGAATCTTGATTGGTTATTAATTAACCGTCCAATTAAACCTTCATCTCCATATTCATATCAGATTATGGGGAACTGCTGAGAAATGGATCTCACGATTTTGCGGGAAGATAAGATGAGAGGTAATATGAGGCTGATGCAGTGTCAGTGTTGGTGTCACTGAAACATTTCTCAAAATGTTTGCTGTTTGATTATCAGGGACAGTTCTGGTTCATGATAGTTGCCATACAGTAAATGTGCTCTTTATAGAAGTGCCTTAAAACGTGCATGTTATGGAGCTCAGGATCAACATTGTGGTGGTTCATATAATATACATAACCTTTATTTAACTAGGAAGTTATATTGAGATTAAAACCTCTTTTGCAAGACCTAGCTAAGATAAATGGATATGCCAAAATGCAATACATAATACAGTGCATTAACACAGCAATAATATTTAGTCTAGAATTTATTAGTTAATTAAAGCAGCTGCAGCTACATGTGACCACTTCCTCAATACTAAGTTTAAAATCATTTTAAAAGATAAGGGTTTAAAGTTTGAGCTCAGCCTGCAGATTATTCCAGGAGCAGGAACGATAGTAGAACAGACTTGTTTTGCCAGCAGCCTCTGTGCTGGTACAAGGCACTTTAAACTGAAGCCATTTGTGTGACCTAAGATTATGACTGCTTTGCAGAGATAAAATCTTGCACCTTAGATGAGTTGGAAACCTGAAACAGTGTCGTGATCTACGCAAAGTGAGAGATTACCATCCTACCATGCAAGATACAATGATGTGAAGTTAGATTTAGTGATATACAGTACAGGCCAAAAGTTTGGACACACCTTCTCATTCAATGCGTTTTCTTTATTTTCATGACTATTTACATTGTAGATTCTCACTGAAGGCATCAAAACTATGAATGAACACATGTGGAGTTATGTACTTAACAAAAAAAGGTGAAATAACTGAAAACATGTTTTATATTCTAGTTTCTTCAAAATAGCCACCCTTTGCTCTGATTACTGCTTTGCACACTCTTGGCATTCTCTCCATGAGCTTCAAGAGGTAGTCACCTGAAATGGTTTTCCAACAGTCTTGAAGGAGTTCCCAGAGGTGTTTAGCACTTGTTGGCCCCTTTGCCTTCACTCTGCGGTCCAGCTCACCCCAAACCATCTCGATTGGGTTCAGGTCCGGTGACTGTGGAGGCCAGGTCATCTGCCGCAGCACTCCATCACTCTCCTTCTTGGTCAAATAGCCCTTACACAGCCTGGAGGTGTGTTTGGGGTCATTGTCCTGTTGAAAAATAAATGATGGTCCAACTAAACGCAAACCGGATGGGATGGCATGTCGCTGCAGGATGCTGTGGTAGCCATGCTGGTTCAGTGTGCCTTCAATTTTGAATAAATGCCCAACAGTGTCACCAGCAAAACACCCCCACACCATCACACCTCCTCCTCCATGCTTCACAGTGGGAACCAGGCATGTGGAATCCATCCGTTCACCTTTTCTGTGTCTCACAAAGACACGGTGGTTGGAACCAAAGATCTCAAATTTGGACTCATCAGACCAAAGCACAGATTTCCACTGGTCTAATGTCCATTCCTTGTGTTTCTTGGCCCAAACAAATCTCTTCTGCTTGTTGCCTCTCCTTAGCAGTGGTTTCCTAGCAGCTATTTGACCATGAAGGCCTGATTGGCGCAGTCTCCTCTTAACAGTTGTTCTAGAGATGGGTCTGCTGCTAGAACTCTGTCATAATATTGCCATAATATGAATTTTAACAGTTGTCCAATAGGGCTGTCGGCTGTGTATTAACCTGACTTCTGCACAACACAACTGATGGTCCCAACCCCATTGATAAAGCAAGAAATTCCACTAATTAACCCTGATAAGGCACACCTGTGAAGTGGAAACCATTTCAGGTGACTACCTCTTGAAGCTCATGGAGAGAATGCCAAGAGTGTGCAAAGCAGTAATCAGAGCAAAGGGTGGCTATTTTGAAGAAACTAGAATATAAAACATGTTTTCAGTTATTTCACCTTTTTTTGTTAAGTACATAACTCCACATGTGTTCATTCATAGTTTTGATGCCTTCAGTGAGAATCTACAATGTAAATAGTCACGAAAATAAAGAAAACGCATTGAATGAGAAGGTGTGTCCAAACTTTTGGCCTGTACTGTACCTCAGGACTGAGTGATACAGAGGGTCAAGTTTGGACAAGGTGGACGGTGAGGCGAACCTGTGAATAGTATCACCAAAATCAATCTGAGTCAGAAGTACTCCAACATTAAGCGTTTCCTCAATGCCACCAAAAATCAGGACTTTAGCCTGTACAGAAAGTCCAGTGTGAAATTAATTACTTTGTGAGAAAGTCAATATGATGTGTAAACTGACCCTTTTATTCAACTGAATTCCCAAATATTTATAATGGAGATACCATAAAGAGTATTGATGAAGAGGATTGGAACGTCTGTTTGCCCAGGGGAGAAAGTTTAAGAGCACTTTCAGGTCTGTAATGAAATACTGCAGGGTATTAAAATCAGTCTGCAGATTTGAAAAGGTTATATCTGCAGTGGGGGTACAGGAGTACACCACTGCGTCATCTGCATACAAATGATACTTGCAGAATTTGAACTTATCACAAATATTACTAATTGTTTTTTTTGTTTTTTTGTATTTTTTAAAAAGCAAGGGTCCCAAAACAGATCCTTGTGGAACACCCCTTTCCACAATGACTGGATCGGACATGACGTTGCCACGTTTAACAATCAGATGATGATTATTCAGATAGGTATTTTGCTAACCATTTTGCCGCTTTGCATCCAATGCCAGCACTCAGCAAGGTGTTAATGAGTAGTGGGTGGTCCACAGTATGGAAAGCCTTTGTATAGTCTCTAAAAAGAGACACACATAAGTTTGCTGTTCATAGCCCAATCAGTGTCATCAGTGACTTTTAAAGTGGCGGTTACAATGCTACGTCCTTATCCGAAGCCTGAGTGCATGTAATTTAAAATACTGGGAGAGTCCATGTATGATGTCAGTTGGGTGGCGACTAATGATTCCAAGATTTTTGAGAGGACACATATATTTGAAAATGGCCAGTAATTGTTCATATCAGATCGGCTGCCAGTTTTAAATAGGGGTGTAACATAAGCTCGCTTCCACAGAACTGGAACCTGGTTAAGAACAATAGAAATATTAAAAAGGTGGGTAACAGGCTTCACTATGAACACAGCAGCAGCCTTTCAGGGTCCAGACCATCAGGTCCAGGGGCCGTCTTGTGGTCGATCATATTTAATTCATGAAGAAATGTCAGAATATTGTCACCTCTGCTAAAAGTATGAGAAATTGGTTTTCTAGCAGTGTACACTGTGGTAGTCTGTGAAGGTCAAAGTAATGATATGCATCATTTGGATATAAATAAATGTGTCTTTGCTTCACTGACAGACAGTGGTCACCCAAGCCTTATATTTCCAAGAGCCAGAGACACAATCATTTTTATTTCCACTTGAATGGAGACAAATGATGTCCCCACAGTCTAAGAGGATGTCTCAGAGCTCCACTGTACATATTTAGTCCCTGGATTCAAGTCATTTTCAGTTGTCAAGGTTTTACTTCAAGTTGAGTCAATTTTCATGACAGCTTCCTTCTCCACAGAGGCATCTGATGAATGTCCGTCCATGTGGAAAGAACTGTTGTGCTCTCTGTGACTCACAGGAGGAAGGGGATCATCACACACACACACACACACACACACACACACAGTGTACTACAAGCCACACTGGGTTAAGGGTAGCACTGTGAACCTTGACCTTGATCTGACTCCCTTTGTGTCACTGACTGGTTTTGATGCTTAAGACTCATAAACTCTTTGAAAAATTGGTTGATACTGTGACATCACCCATTGGTTTGTTGACTACCATTTCAAAGCCTTGAGTTCAGCATTATTTGGACTTATGCGTAACTTTAATCCTTAATAAAGTGTAAACAAGTGAGTTGTATAACAATGCACTCCTGTACAGTTGTCATGAATGGGAAAATTAGCTATAGGGACGAAAACATTTTTTTATACCAGTCTGTAAACATGTTTATTTCTGCTGTAAAAACTTCGTTTTTTGGCACTTTCACATTGGCTTCATTCCTCGGAGGTTGCCGCTTGGCTAATGTTAGAACATTATAGTAAGCTTGGTCAATATTGAAATATCATTCTGTGATACTGTCTGATTTCTTCCTTACTCTCTGAAGTATCAACTGGTGTTTCCCTGGAAGTTAGAGCAACAAGAGGGGGTAAAGGGTCAAATGGCAGGTGACCAAATGAAACACAGTTACCTTGAATAAGCTTACAGACCTCTCTGGGTTTGAACATTGTTTGAAACATTTGGGATAATGTAAGTACACAACTTAACAAAATACATAGGTCTAGTTGTTTTTAGCCATTTTAATGCAAAAATGTTAACATATCGTATCTTTAATTTTCAGGTTAACCCTAAAACTAAATCTTAACCCTCAGTCCTTTGAGGACGTTGGCACTGGCCTAAATGTCATGCGACTACGTAGTTGATGTAAAGTGACTAACAAGCACAGATGTGACTTGTTTTTGATACTACCCAGTCAGAGACACGGGGTGTCTGACTTTGTTTCTAAATATTTTTTGTGTTTTATTGTGCTAAAGTTGTCCTCAATCTCAAAGATCACAAAGACAAAAATGCGACGTAACTCGCGCACGCGCACACGCACACACACACACATGTCCTTATGTCAACCCTTGAATATAGGCCCAGACACCGCTGGTCCAGCCCCAGTCTGATTTCCATACACACACTTTAAAAATGTCCTCACTCTTACTGTGTAGCCGGTATAAGCACACACACACACACACACACACTCATTCACACAGGGCAAAGAGTAGCAGACTGAAAGTGTCTTCATCTTGGGGCATCGTTTTCTGTCACTGTCTGTTTCTGACTTCATCCTGCACATTTATAAGCTTGCACACAAAGTGTGGCTACACACACCTCAGGCTATGAACAAGTCACAGCCAGACATTCACACATACTCAGCTGAGTCTTTCACTTCACTCTTACTGACTAAATGTCCATGACTAAATAATATTGATTGCTTGATTGCTAACTATCTTCCTCTTGAGGACACATTGCAACTTCAGATGAAATTAAATCATTTTACTTTTCTGTATTGTTAAAACTTTAAATATTATGCTTTTCCACCAAGACATGTAGATTATAGGTTATTTCAGGCTTGTACTTCAAGTTAACTGTGATTTAGATCAAAGGAGTTGACAGAGTAGTGTATTGTTTTTGGGGAAACATTTGCATGTTGCAGAAATAAAGATGTTAGGTTATTGTTCTGAAAAGATCAGTCCAATAGACCTCTGATAGAAATTGTATTATTCTTTTTTCTTCTTAAATTTTAAGAAAATGTTTAGACTCAGACTAACCCTGTTGACCTGTGGCACCACACCAGTGTTTTTGTGTGTTTCAGCCCCAAATCATGAATTTCAGGGATTTTTGCATTTTCTTCTGAATAAAAAAGCACTATGACATGTATACTGCTCAAATAATTTCCTTGAGTCCTTTTTTAGATTCGTGGGCTTATGATCTATGTGAAGTAAAAAACAAGTTTTGCCTCCAGTTAAGTAGAATCCTGATATTTAGGCTATTATTGCTGCTGGAAGCTTCGAAGAGAAGTGTGTGTTAGTCTTACATGAACTAAATTAAGGTTGGAAATGATCGTCACAACTAATTATACCAGCCTGTTTGTTGAACATAGATTTAGCTTATTTTTCTTGGTTAATACTGGTGGAGATGTCACTTACAATGTAATTTAATGTGGAAGTAGACAACTTTTTTAAATACCGACAACTAGCTAATGTTGTCTACTTTTCATGAACTCCTTCACAGATCACAGATTTTTGTTTCTGGCTGCCAGTGTTAGCTAGTGCACTATCGTCAGCGAGCCTTCACTTTCTCAGGCAGACAGGAGCCAATCTTAATCCACATTATGTAATGTAAACAAAGAGCATGTTTTCTTGTGACTGATGCAAAGATGTTGACGACAAACAGACAGCGTTAGCTAGGTAGCATATTAGCCAGTTGAAAAGCTGTCTACTTTCACATTAAATTATATTATATAGGGATGTCTCTGCAAGTATAGAGTGGTGCAGGACTGAGTCCTAAAACTTGGAAATGAGTTAGCATTTTTGCTATGGTCTGTGGTTTATACAAGCTAATGAGCCTTTCATGTTTTGTTCTATGACATAAAACACATCAGTAAATTCTCCACTCATGAAATTTTAAATTTTAAGATGTAGCTAATGAGACCACAGAACGTCATCACACCAAACACAGCTTTACAGCCTCACCAAAGATGACCATGGTGTAATTAGTTTGTAGCCTAACGTTAACTTTTTACTTCTAGCAATTGCCTTTACGCTAATTTGTGAAAATTATCTTGTTGAACAAAATGTGGAAGTATCATAAACTTTGTTTGCCATAGAGCTTTGGCAACGATCATAGGCTTTTTGATGAGGGAACCAGGGCAACGTTAACTTCTATGTTGGCTTACAAAAAGAAATTTATCCCTGCAGCACTCTTTTTAACCAACGAAATGAGCCAAATCTATGCTTAACAAGTAATTTCTTATAATTCCAATGTATTATTTTCCACCATGTGAGTAATTCAGTTCTCCTGTATTGAGTGTCCAGCAGTAATTATAACCAGCAAGATTCTAATTAACTGGAGACAAAACCTTTTTTCGACCTCATATAGATCATAAACCCTTGATTACAAAAACAGCTCACTGAAATCAGTTAAGAAAGGAAAATGTCATAGTGCTTTTATCCAGAAAATCTTCAGCTCCCCCGCTCACTTGCATTTGTTTGCAGACAAGTCTCGCCTTCCCCAATGTGACGGCAACACTGACGTATAATCCAGCAGCCAATGAGGCATCTGCGTCTCTATATCTATGTATGGTCTTGTTCAGATGCAGTTTTTTATTTTATTTTTTATTTTACTTGTGAACAAAGATCTTGTTGTTAAAATGTCTCCTTGCATATTCAGCTAAAGTGCTGAGTCATAACCCTTCACTGAATCTCTGTGTTTGCTGTCTTAGTCACTCATGTTTCTGTTTTCTTTCAGGATGGTACAGAGGATTCTCAACGAGGAAGCCAAATGTCAAGGTAAGAGAGACTGACAGCTTCAGCTCCTCTCAGGCTGACTGACGAATAACACTTTCTTCCTCTTAAAGTTTTACTCTCAATTTCTCCATTCCCTCTTTTTCTTTCCACACCTCAGATTCCCTTTCTCCCCGTCATTCTCTAGAGTGGTGATGTTGAGACATGGGTTATTTATGTAGCCAACATCTCTAACTGCATGTGTAATGTCAAGGAGACTTTATGCAAATAAAATTGCAGACTTTTTCTCTCTATCGTCATACTTTCTGTCTAACCTGTTTCGACTTCTCTCTACCTTTGATCTGATTTTCTGGCAGACTTAAAACCTCACACATTGGCAGACAATGTTAGACATTGTTTTAGAGAAGATTCATGACTTTTCCATGGTAAAAACTTGTAAAAACTGTAAAATGAACTCAACCATTGACGTACATGATTGTTAGCTGCTGATGGTTGACAACAGAGCAGGGCTGCCCCCTTGAAAGTCGGATATTCGAGTCATCGGGTCAGTAGCCCCTCAGTCTACTGAGATGCTTCAAGTCAAGGGGATGTTTTAGTCCTGAGATGTAGCTGCAGAGTGAGTGCTTTGACGCTGCTTGCAGGTAGCTGCTGACCCAGACCCCCGGTAAGTCTGAAGGTGCTTTCGCACCGCCACATGGTAAGCGCCCTGACAACCGTCTACCTGTGCATCCCCCTCATTAAAAGCAGCTGCTGCCTGTACATGACAGGCAGGTGCTTCGGTAAAAACTGACAAAAGTTCAAGCTAACTTGTAGCTGCATACTGTAGCAATACATACTAAATCACTAAAATGACCAAAGATATCTACATATTTGGACAATTCACCATCATCTGAAGATTGGTGGAAATATTATGCCAGGCCCAGTTTTTCTTCTGGTTGTCCCTATAAGTTGCTAGCGCTGTAATTCCCAGTTTTCTGATTCCAACATTATCAGCTCCTTCATCTTGTCTTCTTTCTGCTTCTACGATGCCCACTTTTTGATGGGCCAAAACCAAGCGGCAACTGCCACGAGTTCAACAAGGTGAACTCTGTGGCCCTATCGCCCTGTTCGAAATAGCTTCCCCACCTTCCCCTCTTTGAAATGACTGGAAGCAGCGACAGTGTGAAAGCCCCTTGACTGAAGCGTAGGCAGCTGCTCAGAGTAAGGCAGACTTTGCCCTGTCAGGATCCCAGATATTGTTGTCTTCTGCCTTCTACTTCAAAGTTATGAATTCACAGCTCACAGCAACTTATTACGATACAGTCTCTGACTTGTGTGTGATATCTAGCGATGCACTTTTCCAGTCCCTTGTTAGCTTAGTTAGCATACATTAGCTTGGTGGGCTAACTTGGCTTGTTTGCTTCACATCTTTGAGCTACCCATATTGACAGTTACTCTTTAACCAGATTAATCCCTTCTGCCCTTCAGAGCTTCAGCAAATGTACTTTTGACATAAAAGGACAGTTAATAAACATGGCAGAGCCCGTATTTCTTACAATAATAGCTAGCTACATTCAATGAAATAGTAGCCATACAGCACATCGACATCCTATCAGTGTGCCGGAGGACAAAACAACTTCACCGTTATCACTCAGCAACAAGTAACAGCAGTGAGACTCTAACTAGTCGATTGGCTGGTAAACATGGACCGCAGGGATCTTTAGGAGTTTATTATTTCAATTGTGCTATTACTTCTTTCATATTGAACTGATAACACCATATGTGTCTGCTGACATTCAATGTGGAAAGTATGTCCAAGCCTGACTAGTTTAATCTGACACATAGTAGTGGTGACTTAATGCAAGAGGAGAAAAAAACACGAGAAAGAGAACTTTGAGCTGCAATTGAAAAAAGGAAGGAGGGAAAAACACTACACTCTTGATCAAAAATTGTGACAAAAACTCCATAATCTTCACCCTAGGCAGACTTTCTCGCTCTTTATACTATGTCACCTGACTTCTTCAATTGCTTTCGTCAAAATTAATGTGGCCACTAGAAGTCACCACCTCGTAATAAATGTAAATATGGGTCGTAATAAGTTGCTTGTACAATGGACCTATAGTTTTGTTTTTTGAGTGAGGACAGTCTCCCATAACACCTTGTGATTGTACTCACTGTATTAATGAAGTATAAATGCACATGTCCTGGTCGTCAGTGTGACTTGATGAGTAACGTCAGTGAGATGTAACATAAAACTGTGCACCACTTCGTGTGATGTTTAGTGAGGTCGAACAGAGCCTGTCGTTCAGATCCTGCTGATTATAAGTGTGTGTTTTAGCTCATGGTAATGTTGGCAGCAGGAGTGAATCAGTGGCGTCTGATTCAAAGCAGATGTTCTCAGTAACAAACGTAACATGGTCTGTTGTTTGATGGAACCCAACGCTGCAGCATGTGGTCTGATCTTTTAATACACAACAGCCTGCAGCGCTTTGTATCTTGTTGAGATGCTCTGTACATCACAGTAATAATTCTTTGACATGATGGTAACTACAAAGAAGCAATCTTGTTTGTTGCAAATATGCCCCGTAGCTCCAGTTGATGAAACCCCACTGATGTCAGATGAAACCAGTATACCTTGAAAGAAGTCTTTCAAGAATAATAGTAATAATACCAATCTCTAAATCCCTGACAAGTATTGTCTTGAAAGCAAACAAGAAGGTTTTGAAGAGGTTTTTAGACACAGTGGTTATGAAACCCTCAATGCATAACAGTGTCCCATTTTAGAGATGAAAAACACATAGGTATGTGGTTTTGACCCAACATCAACTACAGAAAAGAGTTTGTTGTGACCAGACTCTGGAAAGCAGACATGCCTTTAGGGCCATGTCAACTTGATATACTACACAGTGACTTTAAGACACCAGTTTATTCCACCAGCCTGTCTCAACCCCCTCCTCCCTGTGTCCAGCAGTTTCTGTAACTCTCCGACAATCCGACATTCACACCCACTTCATGTAGCGATAGCCAGATGTGTGGAGGTGTGATTTGGTCTTGTCACTTTTCTTGTGTGCAACTGAGTGCAACACTGTTGTATGTCTTCCAGAAAAGACTGAAAGCATTTAATTTTAATGCCATATTTAAAGTGCAGATGAAACACTGAACAATGTGACTGTGGTTCATTTGATTTTTACCTCAGGCAACATGTGACACTGCAGTCAGTCTTGATATCCACCTTGATTTGCTAGAAAACTTCATAGTATTTCACTTTTCGCCAGCAGGGCGCAACAAGCTGTTGGTGACGTGTTGAGGGTGGTTGTTTACAAGGAGCTCTGAGTACAGCACTGTATGTCAGACTAGTTAAGTGTTGATACAATGGAATTTGAGAGTTTTCATGAGATACAAAGAACCAAGGACAAAGTTAAAAACCATTTGCCAGTGCTTTTTGAGTCAGCAAGACCAAATTTAGTGATAAGACCTGTTACCCTGGGGTCAGATGACAGCAGCGAAAGTGAAGAGCTGCCTGAACTTGACTGACGTTACATTTAATGTCAAACTGTTACAGCTGACAAACCACACTAAACACTTCCCTACACCAAAAATGTGCTCCACCACAGTCTCCCTATAGCTCTCAGACAGCAAACATAGCTAATGGTAGCCTTACTTTGCAGTCATGTCCACAAGCCACCTTATATCATGGTCAACATCATTACCACCCAGGTTCTGCATCAGGAAGCATTGATAAATTAAACAATCAGCATGACTCCACATCGGAAGAACTGTTGGGGCTGAGCATCACTTGAACTTGTCCCATGTCCCCGTATGAGTTAAATAGCTTGTGGCACCCGTTTGGTTACCTGCTTGTTCAGAATAAACCTGTTAAGTTAGGCTGGTTGATGGTGTAAGCTTCACTTTAGATTACGAAACCAAAAGTTTTTCTCTATTTAGTCCTCACTGCCTTCGAAATGGCTCCTCTCATAGTATTGTATATCCAAATAAGTAATCCCAAACTCAAACTGTTCTGTCAAAACAGCAAGTAAGGTGGGCGTGCACCCGCGTGCACCCGCCTGCACCATTCTGGGATGTCAGCAATGCAAAGTGTGCAAAGTTTGTCCTATCTTTCAGTTGCTATGGGACTTTCTGTAAATTTGCTGCTCTACTCGAAACATCTCATACACTGGCTGTAATTTTTTTTTTTTGTTAAAGCACAAAACAGCCATCTAAGGACAAAACCTGTTTCAGGGCTTGTGTCCACATAGCTGGGGAGCACTTCGTACCAGTGTTACCGTAAAAAAAGCACTTGCAGCGCTTTTTTAAATGACGTGCTCTGCATAGGTATGTTTCTATGACAACAATATCTTGACACTAACATTAGTTAGGTAGCTAATGTGATGCTGCATTAACAGAGGGTTGACTACACTGTCGCACAGTGGTAAAAGCCCAAGCAGACAACAGAGATGAACAGTTCTTTCGACATCACCAACTAGCTTATTGAAACATGGCTGCTCCCTGCTGGAGAAAATGTAAAATACTAGCAAACCACAGGGAAATCACATTTTACTGCAGTGTCATATCTTGTCTAAGGCAAAAATCAAACGAACCAAAGTCATATTGCTCAATTTTTCATCTCCTCTTTAAGCACCTTGCCCACCATTTCCACTGAAAATGTGTACTTTTTGAAAGCAAAGACAAACCCAAAAGTTAACTTATCCAAGTACAGGTGTGACCTGAGTGCTGCAGTAAAAGTATTATGCCTGAATCATGCAGTGCAGTGTGATTAGGTAATCAACACCTTTTGACAGATTTCATTGGAGCAGCTCTCCTGACCCTGTGCTGGATATGACTCACACTAACAGCCTTATATCCATCTCTTTTTTAAACACCATGTCCGGATCACAAGCTAACAGGCTTCTGGGTTTTTAGTCTTTTAAAAAAGAACATCTTTTGTGTTTTGTCCCGCTCTGTCCCATTGTCCTCTTTGCACCAGCCTTCTATTTTATTTGACTCTGCTCCATCCTGCTCTGTGGGTCCCTAAGAGGCTTTACTCTCTAGCTTTACTATATCTAGACAGCAGTGTCTCCTCTAGCTGCTGTGGTTCCCTGCTGGGTGTTCTGTGCTGTAGATAGGAGAGGTATTAACATGAGAGAGATCATCGGCTTGGGTTTTGTATTCCATCTAAGAAACAGGCAGACAGAAAAGGTGAGAGGTGATGTAATAAAATAAACGCCGCTGATTTGGGTTTGAGTTGATTATCAATGTTAACGATCCCCAAACATGTACAACAAACCAAAAACACTCTTAGGAAGTAACATTTCATGTTTGTCATGGAACCTGTGTCGGTTGATTTATAACTCTGTGTACATATAGTGATATATCTATACACATTCAAAGTTCCTTTAAAACTCTGAAAACCAACCATGGTGGATTTTCGGAGACATGGGAGCAGTGCTCAAAAGTGAAAGGTCCAGAAACAAAAGAAACACAAGACCAGAAATCACTTAAAAAAAAGAAGAAAAAATTCAGGATTTTTTTTTTTAAATGCTCTAAGTGACCATATTAAAGTGATGAGGCCCGAGGTGTGAGTCAGGTGATTCAGCTACCTCACAAGTCTGTAGCAGTTAGCGCTAATGTTAGCATGGTGCCTCGAGAAACTGGTGTTAGCCAAGAAGCTTACAAGCAGATCTCCGTACTACAGAATGCTAGTTGTGAAGAAGAGCAAATCCCGGCAGTACTACCTGGGCTGCACATTGACTTGGACACCAGTAAAACAAGTAACATTACACCCACAGCAGGATCACAAAGGACCACTGACGATGACACTGATGGTACGTGTCCACGGGATCTGTCATTTCCTTGCTTCCTATTCATCGTCTATTACGGCAGCCATGTAAAGCATTGTGGTGGAGCTGCATTGCATTTCAAGAGATGGGTAATCTGCTTCTTATTTGCATAAAGTTAAATCTAGCCTAACGTGAGTTTTTACAATTCCTTATGGCGATGAATTATTTTCAACCTCATAAGTAATTCAGTTTATGTAAGCCTAACACAGACTCCTCCATCAGGTGTCCAGCAGCCATTATAGCCTTAAATCTAATGAACTGGAGACAAGCATTGGAAATTTTAAGCACTTTCCTTAATCGATCATTGGTAACATTAACAATCAATTCATCAATTAATCATGATTTTATTCATGATTTATTTTATTTTTTTTTTTAAACTTTGCATATACCAAACAATACCAAACATATGACATATGAAATACAGTAAATGTATAACTAAATAATGCTTCACTTTGCTAGCCACTGAAACATGTTTTCAGTGGCTAGAATGTAAGAGAATGTAATTGTTTATATTTCAGAAACAGATCTGTATTTGATTGATACAGTTTCCTAATCACTTAATAACTGATTGTTGATCAATCATTATCATCCCTACTGAAGACAAAACGTTTTGTTTTTTTTTAACATGTTTTATACTACATGTAGTCAAAGAAAATGAAAAAAAGCCTGCACACTACTCCAAGTCACAACTGTGGTTTATTAGGACAACGTTTCGATCCCTTCTGTTTGACCTGACCAAGATCCAGAAGGGATCGAAACGTTGTCCTAATAAACCACAGCTGTGACTTGGAGTAGTGTGCAGGCTTTTTTCATTTTCTTTGACGCTTGTTGATAGCTTTGCATCTACCAGTGATGTGTGTATATCTGTTCCTCTTATACTGCATGTAGACCATAAACATGACCTATTGAAAGGATTGGTGGATAGGATAGGTGGATTAATATAAATGCAATAGTGATTTTTATCCAGAAATTGAATTTGTTTACAGACAAGTCTTGCCTTCTCCGATATGGTGACAGTGTTGACGTATTGCTGCAACTGCAACTTGTGTATGTGTCAATGACAATAACTACAGTGCCACAATATTTTAAAGATGGTACCAAACTGCATAATGTGTAAGACAATTCTCAGGCAGCATGTACGTTTTTACACATTAAATAAGACAAAGATGTCATACACAGTTAATGTTGACTCTGTGGGAAAAAAAAGTGTAAATCAGATCTTGTCGAGAGCTTCAAGGCTGTACCTCCAGAGAAAACCTTGACTTATAGTGGACTAGCATAACAGCTTGGCCGTGGGCGGCGCACTGCCATTCATTTCTGTAGGTTACAGCAAGGGCAATGGGATGCAGCACGGCAGGGATAATAAGAAAGAAGAAGTTGAAGCTCAGGTTTCTTCATGCAAATCAAATATCAGGGATCTTGGGAGCTCTGCGGTAGAGAGCACTGTTTAACAAAGAGAGCTCAGCTACACTGGTACCAAGACTTCACCCCACCTGCGTCTATGCAGCAAATCTCTCTCCATTTTGTCAGGACAGCCACTGACAGAATCACACAGATATGTCACGATTCAACACCGTGATCTTTGAAATCTCTCTTCACATTATTACTGAACTTTAAATGGATCAAAGTCTTGTCATTCTACGCTGTTTTTTTCAGACGTGGCGTATCAGAGCAGCGGGAGGCAATAATCTTAAAGGTAGAAACCCACAGAGCAGTGCTGTTAAAGAGCTTTGCAGTGTCTGGTTTGAGACATGTGTTGCTTAATCTGTAACAAATCTGAATCATGTATTGTAAACTTAACTGTGAAATACTCACTGACCTGTGGAAACTTGTACCTTTCCCAACCACAACGTTTCCAAGTAGTATTATTGTTGGTGCCACTGTCTTGAAGACAACTGGATTGCTTTGTGTTTCCTCAGAGCCGGGCAGCTACCAACAACACAGGACATACTGCATTTTGTTTCCCACAGTTACTCTTGTTGTTCCACCATTTGTCATTTCAACTAGTGGGTAAAGTAACTGCAAACAACTTAGACTGATACTCTGGTAACTGGGGATAGCCACCAAGGCTACCAGGGGAACAAACGTCTTTGTGCCGTAAATCAACGATAATTTTCTTGGGAGATTCTACCTGGTGGCAGACAGAACTGCATAGTAAAAGCAAGGCTTACTGTATAGGGAACCAGTCTAAACACTGATGGTGGTATTATTCCATACAATTACATAGTGCAATCAACATTATGATAAATTTACTGAAAACTATTTCCACTGTAAATTTTCCAAGGATCTGTGTTGAAGAGATAGTCCTGATTTTCTGAAGTGGGGTTGTATGGGATGTGTATTCAGTGTATTACCTACAGTAGATGTCAGTCAGCATGCCCCCAGTTTGGGGAAGCTGCAGGAGTAAGACAGAAGCCTAGCAGCGTACTACTGTGGATTGCGGCAGCAGCAAAATGTACTTTAGCCACTTAAAAAAAGTTCAATTTTTGCCTCCCATCCACTTCTATTCAAGGCTAGCAGAAGGGCGAATAAAACATTTTTCCATCATGTGAAGTTCAACTTTGGTGAACTTTGACTGCCAAAGTCACAGCCTCAACAAATAGCAAAATAGTGTGTGTGGACAAAACAGTGATTGTTGCCGTCTTTAACCAGCTGATATTCTATGATACTAGCTACGAAAAATACAAACTGCCCTACATGAAAGATGCTTCCTGGCTGGCAGTGAGTTGAGGGAAAGGCATGGAACATAAGCAAATGTAAAACGTACCAGAAACATCATATTCCGCTGTATTTTAGCCTGCTAGCTAACATTAGCTAGCCAGCCAGGTTTCTGTGTCAATCATGTCAGGCACTGCTTGAATATCGCCTGGGCAGGTGATGGTCACTGACCTGCAGTCGGTCATGTGTGACTGCTATATTGAGAGTATTTTCACAGGTGTTACAACCCAATTGGAGACTAAGGGTAAGGGAAGCAACATAAAACCAGACAACGAAAGTAGAATGAATAAGGCAAGCTGCCGTTTATTCGTTCACAGCAATAAAATGAAAATACAGGCTACACTTTGCCAGAAAAACGCCACACAAATAGTGTTACAAAAACACTGGCACACTATACAACACAAACCGGACCTGAGGAGAGGAGCCTCAGCGGTGAATTGTAACAAAAAGAAATACAGCAAAATAAACACTGGGAAGGGCTGCGGGTGACGGCAAACCATAAACCAATTAAAACAAAACTCTGACCTGTCACCAAAAGCACCCCAGCTAACTAACTTTAGCGGAAGGCCACCCAGAGGAACAAAACAAAAACGTACCTACCTGTCCGCTCTAAGACTTACCTGACAAAACAAAACACACTCGGACCGCCACCCATAAGTCTAGTGTGTTAACAAAGGTAAATCCAACATGTGGGAGCAAAATGGTATGTGGCTAAGCTAAGAAGCTAGATCCTAATGCCCCAGATTTCCCAGATACTCACAGTACAACATGATAACGAAGCCGCGACACAAACAGACAATGGCTACCAAGAGTGACAGCGAGTTGGACTGCTCAGGTTAAATCACAGCCGCCATTGCTGTCGACTCCGCGCAGCAGACTCCATTGACAAAAACAGTTATTTTGGCTTGCTGAACACAAGAGCTACTACACTTCTGCTGCCTTGATCAACGGGTTAGTTTGTGTTACTATGTGTCTTTGGTGAATCCAAACCAACCCTTTTAAATGCCAAAGTCCCACAATAACACAAACTACGTAACCAACTTAGGCAGCGGTAGACCAGCTGCTCCTGTGTTCAGGGATATTAAATCACTATTTTTCTTAATGGAGTCTGGCTTTGAAGAGAGCGATATAACAGCTTCAGTTCTTTATCAGAAATTACTGTCTGAGGGTACTAGTGCGGTTAGAGCACTCGTCTTCCATGCCGAAGGTCCGGGGTTCCAATCCTGCTCAAGTCGAGGTCAACAAAGGCATGCCGAATCAAACGGTAGTGAAGGCGCGTCTCAAGCCAGTCGTAGATGGTGGGCGTAAAAGCAGATTAACTGTCTAACAGTAGGATAAAGCAGTGAAAACACTGTGTATATATACTGTACAATTAAATTGCAGTACATAGCTAAACCTCAATGCTGAACTCCAGTCTGTTTCTCCAAACTGAGAGCATGCCGACTGACATCTACTGTAGGTAATACACTGACTACGGATAAGTGACTCATACAACTTCACTTCAAAAGATCTGAATTATATCTTTAATGTTATCTCGGTCTAAACAGCATTGACATCAGTTCACCCTCCAGTCCAACACTGGTTATAAGAGTCTAAGAGTAGGAAGATGGTTCATGTAAACAGGTTATAGTGGCAGGTCCTCAGTGCAGCAGGTATCACGGTTAAGTCAGGTTCATCTTCAACCATCTAAATGCTACCAGAGCAGTCTGTGTGTGTGTGTGTGTGTGTGTGTGTTTAGTACAGCGTAAAGAGAGACAGGTGCAAATGTGCGTGTCGTGTGGAGACAGCCACCCTACAATTGTGCCCACTTGCATGCTACAGAATGCATTCATACGTCTGCATGCCTCGCTGTGCTGTGTGTCTAAATGTGAGTGTGTATGTGCGCTGCCGTTCTCTCCCAGGAGCGAGGCTTCAGCTCAATCCTGTTAGTTCCACCCTAATCACCTGGTCGCTCTACAATAGGCTCGCTGGTAGAAACGAATCGCTATGTCTCCCTCAGGAAACGCCTTCCTGCTCTGACTCATCTCTAATCCAGCAGCACTATAGAAAACTTCACACTTTGAGTTCCATCAGCGTTTTGATTACCCAGACTATCAGGGCCACAGAGAGGGCAGCTCACAGTCAGAGAGTTCAGCGTTTCTTAAAGCGCTGATCAATGAGCTGTTTTCATTCAGCTGTGAGAGAGTTATAGGAACTGGTCCAGTAAAACACCAACTCAACACATCCGTCACAGTTTCAACCAAAACTTAATTTAAAATAAGTTATGGTAGGGTTGTTCTGTTGGATTCTATTGGATTGCTTTACTTTGTACAGATGTGCCAAGTAAAGAAAATAAATTGATGAAGGCTTTTCTTGTTGGAGCATGTTGGTACATATAGTGTCAGGGGTTTTAGGGACAGTTGAATACATACACATCATTTTCTCTTACCTGTAGTGCTGTTTATCAACCTGGATTGTTTTGGTGTGAGTTGCCGTATTTTTTTCCCCAAACATTTGGATGTGCCACCCAGAGCCTCAGGAAGTGGGCTGGGCTTTGAGGACAATTTTCATAGTGGCGAAACACGTGATGCCATTGGACCCAAAAGACTTTTGGGAGAGAGACATCTGCAAATCAGTAGATATGTTTTATTGAGTGTCACAACCCCTGCGAAATGACTTATTCCACTATCAAAGTTTTATTTTGTTCAGTCAGATAACATTTGGAAAATCTAGAAGAGCCGGTAGATTAAATTATTGTATCCCCATTGAGGTTAGCAGAGTGCCAAACTGGAAGTAGCCAGCTCAGCCAGTGGAAGTCTCGAGTGTGCTTGTTTTAAGGGGCGAGTGATACAGAAGCAACACCAATCATCCATCATGTTTTCAGGTTGTCCGTCCATCCATCTGTCCATCCCACTGCGAATGAGATATCCTAAAAAAGTTTCAGCAAATAACTGATCCGTCATATTTACATGTTGTATACGTATTATATCAACATTTCTAAAGTGATGTAGCATATGAGCTGACACTGTCATTGGCAGGTGGAGGGTATAGTGGGTGGTGTGACGCCTTCTAGCATTGTGTTTCCAGCAGCTTTTTGGGCTCCAAAGGCACAAAAAGCAGTTGTTTATAAGCCTCCATGCTGGTGATAGCTGAGGCCAGAGGCATTTTGCTTTCGGGCGGTCCTTCTGTGTCTGTCTATATGTCCATACGTCCCATTCTCATGAACGCAGTATCTCAAGAACGCCTTGAGGGAATTTCTTCAAATTTGGCACAAACCTAATCGCTAACATGCTTACCTTGAAACTGTGCTGACTGTATAGATCTTCTGTGTGTGAAGCACCCATGTTTTCACAGACATGGACGTAAACTGTGAGAGAAACTTGACTGGTGCATGGAGGCATACAGCCATGAGGAGGTAACTCTAGTTTCTGATATATAATTTATATATAATTTATATAATTTATGTCTCAACTGCTGCTATGCAGAGTAACTCTGCTTTAAAGTTAAAACCCTTGACGAAAATGTCTCATCAGTTCCACTCTAAACTGGTGAAGTTGAGCAAACAAAGGTCTCCAGAGATGTTTGGTTTCCCTCCACTCTGACCTTTGAATATAATCTATGAGTTTCTCTTTAGAATAAAGGCAGCAGCAGGGCTGGCTGCCCAGATAGCAAGGAATCCCTGAAGACAGTGTGTGTGTGTGTGTGTGTGTGTGTGTGTGTGTGTGTGTGTGTGTATGTATGACTTCATCATTGTGTTGTAGGAGGAAACTGTTGGCGGGTGGCATTTAGGGACATTCAGTTTTGTTGTAGTTAGATCAGACATAATTTATTTTTTAAAAAGGTAAAATTACTGTGTGTGTGTGTGTGTGTGTGTGTGTGTGTGCGCGCGCGCGCGTGCGTGCGTGTGTTCTTTGTTCTGACACCCTCCTCTGATTGGTCTAATCTCTGAAGGTGACTGGACAGACAGTCACTTCCTCTGAACTGAGCCAAGCACACACACATTTAGGCTGGACGTCACTGGGAGAGAAAGACTATGGTCACTTCTTAATGGGTATGAGTGTGTGTGTGTGTGTGTGTGTGTGTGTGTTTATTTACACCTGGCTCAGAGCAGTTGGCTGACAGGTGTGTGTTCACTTTGGCAGAGTAGATCAGAAGTCACCTCACACACAAACGTAACGCCCTTCACTGGCCTGCTGTGGTGCATCAGTGACTCCAGAGAGCCAGTTACACACACACACACACACAGACACACACAGACACAGACACACACACACAGTCAGTCAGTCAGTCAGTGTGGCCTTTGGGACTGCACTCGCTTTGAGTTAGTCACGGTCATCAGTCCATTTAACCATGGATCAGCACAGTTTGGCTCACAGCTCTCATATTCTGCCCTCTGCTGCTCTCTGCGAAAACCCAACTCTCATATCATCAGCGGACAGGTTGTAAAATAAAGGCTGCTCCATGGGCACATTATGAGACAGTGGGCTCTGGGCACAGATCTGCAAAGGGCCGCACCACCTCTTCTTCATAGGAACAAAGACAGACAGACAGACTTTGTTGTAGTTTTGCATCTCTTTGTAGTCGTTATGCATCTTTTTGTGGTTTTGTGTCTCCTCTTGGTTGTTATGTGTCTTTTTGTAGTTGTTTGGGCCTTGTTGAGGTCATTTTGTGCCTTTTTTTGTGGTTATTTTGTACGTGTATGTTTTTATTGGTGTTTTTTTGTTTTGTTTTTTTGAGTCTCTTCCTGGTCAGTATGTGTTAATTTGAGTGACATTTTACATTTTTCCCTGACTCTTTGGGCCCCTGGGCATGTGGCCAGTAGACCCCTTCAGTAACCCATCCACGGGCCACCCCATAAACAAGATTTAGATGCACATATTTAGACTACTGAGTGTGATCCTAAATGTAAAGACTGCATGATATCTTTTTTATTTCTCTGTCTGGTACTATCATTACCATAACTCATAATTTATAAAATAAAATCCTTCAGAATCTGAAGTTAAGACGGATAATTGACTGAAACATCTGTGGCTGAGCTGGAGAGCTTCTGTGGATAGATATTAAAGAGACACCAGTCTCTTTGACATAATGTAAACATTTTAAATAAAGGCTGTGCTAACATGTTTTTTTAAGATGCTTTTAATGATTCTTTTGGGGTCTTTTTTGCTTTAGTAGCACGGCTGCAGTTCAGGGATGCACCGATATATTGACCAAACATGTAACAGCTGGTATTTGTCTTTTCCACTGCAAATAAGACGACACTCAGTGATGGCAGAGGCTGATGTTTACCAGCATCTGCCACCATGTAATAATTTTCCATTTAAATGGAGCTTGACCGTTCATTAGGAGCGCTGTGAGAACACACATTCCCTTTGGTTATTCATCACACCACACTGTCAGAGCATGGACAGTGGTGAAGAACCTGAAGACAGAGAAGAAACAAACTTGCACAATGTTTCTGTATTTCTGTACTTTTGTTTTCAGTAAATCTTCAGTGTAGGAAAATAAATGTTTCTTGTATGACTGATGAAGAGTGTCAGATTAGACTTGAGGTAACAGGAGAGTTGAGAGGCTTTGGATGATCTCTTTTCATACCCAGCATGGATGAAATACAGCATGTTGAATATGTAACGCTGTGGACACTCAAGCTGCAGTCTTCTTCCATGTTGTTTAGTCGTTCCCTTTCTCTTGGTACACTGGATCATAACGGGTGAGTGTGTGTATCTGTTGTGTCTGTGTGTGTGTTCTGCATTTAGCTGATGCAGGCAACGTGCTCTTTTAGCATCAGCACTATAAATGTCCTTCTCTTGATAAACACAATTACAAGCAGTGAACACAAAGCAGGGTCAAAGTTATCGATCCTCCTGTATCACAGTTTGGACGTCTGAAAGCAAAGTGTTGAAAGGAATAAAAGATGAAGAGCGAGATCGAAGGGAAACATAGTGTGTGTGTGTATTGCTGTCTGTCTGTTTTATCACTCTGGGATGTCGAGCTCCTCACCGCTGCAACAACCAGCGGGTATAAAAAGGCTTCTCTCTGCAGGGAGCTGTGAGTGGAGATTACACCTGGCACAATACAAATATGGTTTAGGCTGCTCCAACACTGTCTGGGTCTGTGAGCTGCCAGTAAGAGTGTGTCTGAGTGCATGTAATTTAGAGAGGGACAGAGGATCTATTCAGACTTCAACTGAAGATGAAGAAATAGAAGTCTGTTGACATCTCATGTATAGAGATGGAAGACATGCAGACAGATGCTGCTGCGGTGTGTAAAAAAACACTGACATAAAATAACTGCACAGAGATGTTGGAGAGCTGTTTGTTCTGACTGAGGATCTAATCTGACCCAACAATAAAACAACCGGTACATTAGAGTTTATTTGCATAAAAATGTAAAATGTTGACATCACAGAGCCAGCAGTCCATCAGTCTATATCGATAGAGATATGATAAACTTGCTCTTTGGTTTAATTCTCTCTTCTCCATTACAGTGTTTGTGGATGGCTATTTTTGAACTGGAAGCTGCAATAAAGTTAAGGACTGTAACTCTGCCTCGTCTCCCACGTTCCACACTCACTTTAGCACACTTGCTTTTGATTAATAGTTCCTGAGAGTCAGGTCAGGTGGCGCATTAAAGTGACTCAGAAAATATTAGGAAACTACAACTTGCTAGAAATAGCTCTAACATAGTTTGTTATGATGCTCATATTCAGAAACGTCCTTCTGTTCTCTTAAGTACTATATTGGCCCAAATTTAATGTGCTAAAACAACCCATAATGCAACACTCTCTATAGGAGCATGTTCTATCATTACTCTCTCCATTCAAAAAGAATATCTGAGGGTTTCTACACAAGTCTGGGTGAAAGAGAAATGTACTTGCCCTACTGGACAAGTTCAAAATCATAAACAACAAAAAACAGTGTCTTCAGAATATGTGCCACTCATTACTTGGCTAGTTAGTTAAATGAATACACTCAGACAGGGTTGCAAATGGTGTGAGATTTTCACAATATGATATCAGAAAATATAGTGGTTTCACAGTATCAGAGTATTACAGACTTTATATTATCAGTCACAATGACCCTCAAAGGAATGAAAATGGAGGCTGATTGTTGGTTGACCAAATGTTTTATTGCTGTAAATGAAACTTGAAACTCTTTCCTTATCCTGAATTCCCTTCACTGGCTCCAGGAGGGCTGTTGGATGGGTCCAACATCCAACTTTCACCCAGGAGGCCGGTGTTCACTTCCTGTATGATGGCAAAGCCAAACCGTGTTATTTTTACCTTAACCTAACCGAGCGTGTGTGCTGGCATTTGTCGTTGAAGGAAAAAAAAAACTTAATTTGCGGTGCTGTCCCAGCGTAGTGCTTTTATTTTGAAAGAGACTGCATGCAAACTGTACATTTCCTATGAAAAGTATGAACACAATGCATGTAACAGGCTGAAGTTGACACGGCGTCCCAGAACATTAACAACCAACACACCCAGAGTACCTTGGACGTCATATGTCAACGTGAGAAGTCCATGACCAAACGTGGACATGTGACAAGGTCAGAGTGAGAATGCGTTGGACTGTTATCACTGGAGTTTGTCTTGAGATTATAGATGTAAAGTTAGTGTCTTTCACTGGAGATAACAGACTTAGGGCCCGTCCCAATACCCCCCCTTAGCCCTACCCCTACATTTGCGCGTTCCCGCGAGGGGTAGTGGGTATGAAACTAGCCCTTCGGAGCGAGGGATTTCAGATGCTGACTTGCCACCGAGGGGTAGACGTTGCCATGGCTACCACCGAGCAAGAGATGGGGAAAAAAGTTCATACATAGCTAACGTTACCGTCGTCACGTTGCTTGTTAGCTAGCTAGCTAGCTCTCACTGTCTGGCATCTGTCATCTGTCCTGTTCTGCAAAATTGTCGGATTTTTCACATTAGGATAACACACCAGCTTGTATAACTATGTTGCCTTGTAATGTTAGCTGGTTAGCTAGCTATCTAGTTAGCAGAAGTCCCCTGTCGTCTGTCGTTCATCAAACGAAGCATGATGAATGCAGCAAACGTGATCGGTAGGATGAACTCAACTGGAGACTCCATTGTAGATGCAGGTTGGAAATGTAGATGGCTCGCAGCTTCCTGTTTAAAATAGTTACGTATGCGTGAACGTAACCAACGCCGATTCCTAGGGAAAGATTTCAACCCCTGCCCCTTGTTGCTCCATTTGGAGGGCCAAGGGGTAGTGGGCAATGGCTAGGAGTAGGGCCAATGGCTAAGGGGTAGTGGACAAGGGGGGGTATTGGGATTGGGCCTTAATTCTGGCACTAAGTAGCTCAGCTGAGCCAATATTGACATGGACAATAACAACAACAGAAGTAAGTCAGAGTCTTGACCTTTATTTAGAGAGACAGTTCAGTCAAAACTCAAAAAGATTCAAACTGTAACAAAATGTCTTGAAAACCAGCAGGAGAGAGACACAGGTATAAAACTGATGTTTCTGTTTATTCGTGTGCAGAGCATGTGTGTCTTTTGGACATGGCTGTCAGCTCGTATAACTATGAAGTATGACTAGATGTGAACAGTCTTCCAAAAATATCAGCCAGGAGCAGCAGTTTTAGCACTGTGAAAACAGCCTTACATAAAGAGAGAGAGAGAGAGAGAGATGTGAATATGCGTACATTCATTATGGCTCCTCTCCCTTTATGAATCTCATTGCAGTGGAAATGTCTCAGACTATTTAAAAAGACGTTCATTGTTGAAGAATCAAACAACAACAAAGGAGGACGCTGTACAGTTCTGCAGTTATGATGTAATCACTGTTATTTTATCATCCCAGCCGAGTCAGAGCCGCTGTGTGAAACTATAGACCAGACTACATTATGATGCTGCACCGAGCTGTATGTGGGAATTACACAATCCTCTTTCTTGCTTGCAGCGTGGACAATGCACAGAGCAGAATACGCTCAGAGTGGAAGAGAATAGATGGAAGGGTTAGAAGATAAACTCCTTGAGGATGGTAGAAGGACGAAACAAAAAAAGACAGAAAGGTGAAAGAAGACAGGAGAGTGAAGCGCAGCTGCTTTCAGGCTGTCACAGCACTGACTGGAATACAATGAATGACAGTTTATCACAAACTCATCAGCAGGTGTGAAACAAAGGAGAGAGCAATTACTGTACAGCAAAAGGAGGCAGAGAACAATGTTGGGACGAAAAGAATGAATATGCTTAAAGATTGTGAAAAATAATAATCAGTAGAGGACCCACGAGAGGATATTATCACAATACGATGTTATCACGATACAATATTATTGCGATATGCTGAGTATTGTGATACAAAATATTGTGATTTATTCCTTTTTATTGCCCCAAAGGAAAACTTTGTCAACATCAGTTTTACTTCATAAGATAAAGTTTTCAGTCTGTTCATCAACTTTAGCATTAGCAACGTTAGCTTGGTCGTCAGTGGCTGACACTATCTCTGGATGGTGGAGTGTGAGCTGAGCCCTCATGTTTGTAGTATTCCCAGAGTATTTTATTCTCATATAACACTGCTTACAAATCGCATGTGTCATACCCAAGTAGAGCTTAGATCGGGCCCAAAAAATCCAGCCCGACCCCACCCGAGCCCATGCATGTTCTGTCCACGCCTGGCCCGTCCCGTCCATTTAACTGCAATTACGAGCCCAGTTTAAACCCGACTTTTTTATATACGAACGTGGACACTGAAGGCTGACTCTCGTCTTTCTTTCCATGGCAAGCCTTCGTCATGTGAGTGTTGAGGTCCCTGTCTTTTTGCTGTCATATACCAGCATCGTGCTGCACTTGGTACACTAGACGAAGCCGACCTAGCCTACCTCTATTATGAGGAGCCCGACCCGTCCAAGCCTGAGGATAGTGACGGAAACGGGCCGGGTCGGGTTGGGGCTTGGGCAGAGAATCTAAACTCTATACCCAAGTCCTCCTTTCCCTCCGTGTTTAAAAATCCAAAATAAGTCAAGACATTTGAATTAAACGCCAACGGCGCATTTCTGATTTTTTCTCTGGTGCTTTCATCTTTTTTTTGATGAACTTCTGCCAAATGCCACTCCTTGAGATCGCTGCTGACCTCGCCAGGAAAAATCATCAGCACCATCTAGTGGACAGTAAAAGAAATTGATTTTATTAATTTAGCACCAAAAGTTGTATACATTATCAGTTTTTGCAAATATACATTTTAATACAAGATCGATACTTGGCATCCGTGTATTGATACAACATCGCCACGCAAAATCCCTAACAGCCCTAATAATTAGGGAGAGAACCAAAAAGCTGATGACCTTTATGGCATGCGAGGGAGACAGATCATGAAAAGCAGGTGAGAACTTAGTGTGATATTTTAGTCCAATAAAAACTTTCTCTCCGCAGCACTTAACACGCCGACCTCCATGTGTGCTGATAACTGATGAGCCGGGAGATCTTTCTCACCCACTGATGCTAGAGGTCATGTTGAGATGAGAGTGCTAAATGAGCTAAAGATGGTGAAACCAACACATTAAGCACGGTGCAATCTGCTAATGTCCAACTATGACATGAACTTTGGTGCAGTGTTTGACAGCTGTGTGCTCTACTGACTTGGATAAGAGCTCATGAGTGCTTTAAACTCAATACAGCAATGTTTAAAGTGTTTTTTAATATGATATGGCCTTAATTCTTCACCATGACTAAGTGGTCACCGCCCACTGTCTTTATAAGTAGACATCAGCAAGGACTCTCTCCCACCTCATGCTGTGCTGGAACTTTTTGTTCCTTTCATAGCCGATGCCCTGCTACTGAACTAAAACAGTGTTTTTAATACCTCAGCTCTGCCTCTCACTTCTAAGACTAAATACAAACCTTTTCAGTGTGTCCTGCATGTAGAGACTTAAGTATTTGAGTTCATTTCAGGCACCATGTGTTCTTAAACCCAGTTCTACCTGACTGATGTAAGATCAGACATTAACACTGGGAGTAAACGCAGTGTGACTAATCTGGAATATTTGAGCTGTGTTTCAGCGCGGCTGGTTTACTGAATCCACCTCGTCAAATTAAGGCAGCATTCACGTCAAAATCTGTCCCCATCCTGAAACTGAAACCATCTTTTTTTAGACGGATAATCTTGTGAAGATTTGATGTGGTTCGGATGCTTGGTGAAAGCCAGATTTCAGTGAAATGACTCTCACTCTTCAGATGTGGCTGACTTCTGTTTTACATGTACAGTTAATCTCCACTTGTTAAACTAAGAGTCCCACTCATACTGGAGGTAGCTTTTTTCCAGAACATTTTCGTGCTCTATGCAGAGCTGAGTGAGTGTGCATAAAGGCTTTTGGTGCCATCTTACATAACTTCAGCACATTTACACACTTTCTGACAGCAGTTGCTGAACAGGTGAACGACCTCTCATTCTGTTTTCTCACAAGCTGCATTTTAAGGCCCTTTCACACCTTCTCAGTTTGATCTGAACCAAAGCTACAGGTGTGACACTTCACCCGGTCCATAGTCTGGACCAAACAGCCAATCCTTGGTCGGATGAAAAGAAGTGGTCTTGGTCTGGATCAAACTGGACCATGGTTCGGTTCCTTTCTGGTTTGAAAACATTTTTTTGGATGGTTCTGACTTGAGATGAATTAAAGGAAGTTTTGGCAGGTGGTCATCAAGTGATAAGAGTAGTGTGTTTTCTCAGTGTGTCGTGTGTGTTTGAGAGAGTCACTGTGGCTGAGCTTAGAGCAGACAGGTGTTGGCGGTCGGAACAGAGGAGGAATTAGCAGTGAAGTTGTCAAGAGGTAGTACATGTTCTGTGTAGGTTTGAGTCCATGAACAACACAACATAACAATGAGCCACAGTAGCACATGGGGGGAGGAGGAGACGATTTTGTAAAGAGTCGGTTGGAAAAACTCACAAAACTTCTGGCACATACGCGAGGATGAGAGAACCTGTCTGCAAACCTATCAGTGTCAAGCATAGATGCAGCTAATTTAGGTGATGACAACAGGATGTATACTTCCAACATCTTGACCGGACCTTGGTTCTGACTTTCAGGTGTGAAAAGGCTGTTAATGTGTTTCACCAACCTAATAGCCAGTAATAATGTTGGCATTGTGGTTTAAGGTTTAAGCACAAAAACCACTTGGTTAGGGACAGGAAAACATCTTTTTTTGGCCTGAAAACACCCAGTATGGTCTGCAAACACGCCTGGAAATGTCTTGACTTCTTGTAAAAAACTCCACTTTTGTCATGATTGTGGTCGGCAGCTTGGCAGCTGTCTCACCTAGGTGTCACACCATTCACTATCCCCTCCTTCTCCTGATGAGAAACTCCGCTCATATACATGTAATCTGAACCATGAATCATGTATGGAAACATACAAATTTAACATATCTGCAGACAGCGGAAATGTATAATGCCAACATTCTGGCAACTGGGCCGCTCTTACAATGCAACATATCCCTATACGACAGTTAATATGATAACCAACAAATTAGTGCCCCTTCAGGTCAGGTCAGGTAACGTTAGGTTAGGTTAGGAAAAGAGTCATGGTTGTTGGTGCTGTATGTAAATCTGGAGAATGATAGCTGATTTTTAAGTCTTTTTCCCAGGTTGTCAAATAGTAGGCTAATGCTTTGGGTTGGTACTCGGACCAAACCACCAACCCAAAGCATCAGTGTTCAGTAACCTGGGAATGAGACTCACTGATCAACTGTCTTTCTCCAGAGTTATATATTGCATTTTTAACATTAAGTTATGTGGACGAGGTTTAGGAAAAGAACCATGGTGATCACTGTCATGTTACATACTTAAAATAAAGTTATATTCTTGATGTAAAGTGACAAAGTATCTTAAAATAACTCAGACTTAGCTTCACACAGGACACAACCACCTTAACAACTGTCTCTCCAACAGCTCTTTGGCAACAAGTTGTGCTGGACATGTTATAATAATAATAATAATAATAATATAATGAAATGAAAAAGTATTTACAAATAATCACTGTTCAGCTGATTGTTCAGCAGCTGTTATTCATCGGACTCTCTTAGTTACACACGATTCCCTCAGTTCATAGGTCAGGCCACAAAAAAAGCCTTTTTTCAGAGAGACAATAAATCATCTTCTCTTTCAGGTGGATGGTCTCTGTCCAAAACACAAGTTCAATCATTTACGACCTGGAGCG
The DNA here is from genome assembly GCF_041903045.1 of Epinephelus lanceolatus. Lineage (NCBI taxonomy): Eukaryota > Metazoa > Chordata > Actinopteri > Perciformes > Serranidae > Epinephelus > Epinephelus lanceolatus. The sequence continues at coordinate 49,605,878 of NC_135734.1, read as the reverse complement.
TTTTCACCACTGGTCTGCAGTAAGGCTACAAAGACCATTCATTATTTACTGGTCTAGCAAAGAGAAAAGTGGGAGAGTGAGAGTCGGGGATGAAGTTTGGCTGAAACTTTAGGGGTTATTGCACATTTTACTCATCATACTAATTTTATTTTTTGTGAATTCACAGTTTATTTAAAGGCCTGAGGCTGCACAGGTTTCCCCACAGAGAGCCACCTTGAGTTAAAAAGACATTGCTCATCCTACAAGCTTTTATTGGAACTAATTTTACTGGGGAGTTCATGATGTTTTATGGTTTTAAGTTTTTTGGGTTTGAAGGTTTTTCACCTTGATGAGACTCATATGGGAAAAGGGCGCTTGCTCTCTGTGCAGAAACATTCTTTGGAAAGACATTAGGTCAAAATGTGATAAGCGTGGCTGCAGTTGATTTTTCGACCCAAATGGCAGAATAAATGTGGGCATTGTATTATTCAGCAAACCAAGGATACATTACATTTGTACGTCAGTATGTACGAAACGTTATGTTTCAACATCGCTGTTTTTAATGTGTGGGCACAAAAACTACTTAGTTATGGTTCGGAAAAAATCAAGGTTTTGCTTAAAATACCTGGTTTTCATGGCACAATGGCGGCTGAAAAAGCACTGAAGTCTCCGTAAAAACAATCGCTTTTTATGCCGCTATCCCTGCTAGAATAAACACCATGGGTCACTAAAAACATGTTTGGTGGTTTAAAAGCTGCTGGAATGCAGCAAGGACTCACTAAAGCACACCGGTTTTGTTGTTTTTTGGTCTCTAACAGAGGTCTGCAGTTTGGCAGGCTTGTCACCTAGATGTCATGCCATCCACCATCCCCTCACTAGGGTGTAACAATATGTCAGTCTAGATCAAGATATCGATTCAGTGATCAATGATTTCATATTATTAATGCAAAGTGAAAATATCAACATTTTTAATGTATGCTTTTACTTTGAAATTTCTATGGCACGCCTGTGTCACCATTTCTGTCCAATCATGTCTCCTTTCTAAACACTCAAACAGTGCATGCGGCCAAGCAGCACACAGATGATGGTCAGCAGCCCGGACAAAGACAATGAGGATATTTACTGATCTTGTCTCATGTCAATCACAGGCCACTGACTGGATTGAATCCAAACAATATCATATCGTGGCAGTCTTTTAGATATCAGCAAATATTGTATTATTGTTCAAGGGATCAATATAATGTTGTATTGTGATGAAACCTGTGATTTACCCTCCGACCCTCCATCTCTGACGACAGAGTCAGCTCATAGCCTACGTCACTTAGAAACAATGATATGATATGTATAAATCATGTAATATATCTGTGGTTTGCAGAAATGTACAATGTGGATTTTTGTTTTATATATTTAAAAGTAAAAGTTTGAAATTCTCAGTATTTGTACACTGCATTGCATTAAATAATCCCCTTTAAACAAACTGAAAAACAGTGAGCAAACTAAGTTAATTTCTTTTATTCCACAGTGAGCAGAACAGATAGAGATGGGGAAGAGGAGCGGTCCAAACTGTTTTGCCTTGAAGGTTAGAGGAGTCATTAAGACAGCCGGACTGAATGTTGCAGATGTTGAATAATTTACAGCAGCAGTGAAAAGGAACACCCACATTAAACTTCAGAGATGGGACTGTAGTCTGCCTCTTGTCTTTTTAACTTCAGTTAAACATAATGGACTCGTCTGTACTCTCTGCTGTAACTGACCTCAGCTGGAGTTCACGTCAGATAAGAAGATGGAGAAACAGCTGAGTGTGGGCATCAGTTCCCGCTGATCTCTGGGTCTTTAAAACTGTTTGCTTGTGTGTCCTGCTCAGTCTACCAGACTGCACACACTCAGCAGAATGTAACTAAATACATTTACTCAAGTATTTTAGAATTTTTGGCACTTTGACACAACTTTGTTGAGTATTTCCATTTAGTGCAGTTTTACACTTCTTCTCCTTATACATCTCTGAGGTACTTTTTACTGCACCACATTTGTGTGACAGCTCCTTCCTGTCCAGTGAAAACCTTGTATCTACAGATGTGTTGATGCTGAATGTTTGTGATAAACTGAAGGATGAAGTGTTCCTTTATGTGTTGAGAAAATTCTCCTCCTTGCGAAGCTAAATAATCTCTTTAAAAACCCTCTTGGATGAGCTGGAAAAGTCGTCCTCACAGAGCTGAAAAGTGACACCGTGAAAAGTTAGCTCTTTAGAGATATGTGGTTCTTCAACACGTTCTGCTCTGAAGTGCATGGTGCAAGCGTCTGTAAGGTAAACGATACCTAATCTGGGTGCACAGTGAGGTGCAAAGGGGTTGTATTTAGTCCCTTAATTAATCATAGAGCATAACATGAATTCAACCAATCAGTGTCATCTCCCATTTCCTTTGAAAGCCAGGTGAGCAGAAGTTAACTCTCAGTTTCTAAAATTATCAGTAAAGTTTCTCTGCTCCTTAACGTGCAAAGGGTCACATATTGAGGAGTCTGTCAGCAGCTCTGCAGCTCTGCAGCTCTGCTCTGATCTCTGCTACGTTCACAGTTTACAGAATGTCATTCATATGTTCCTCATTAATCAAGAATTATTTCACCAACCCACAACACACGTGTCTCTGTGTGTGAGTAGTAAAGCCTCTGTGGGCGCATGTTACCATGTGAATAATGCCCCCTTTAATTAGCAGAAAAATACTGCATCATTTTGACTTGAGCTCAAGTTTTTGTTGGTCAACAGCGCGATTCCCTCTGCTGCCTTAAAATCAGGTTCCCTGCAGATCTGTACTAAATGTCTTGAAATTTAGTATTTGATATTTAAGGTTGTTGGTCAATAAGGTCTAAAAATGTCTTCAATTGTAGGAGAGGAGGTATTAAATCTGATCCAGGACAGAATGAATGAGCGTTTTATTTTCCCCACATTTTGTATTCCACAAAAATGACCATTTCTGCAACGTCCGATACGTGTTTGTTTTTACGCAAACAAATCCGCATGTTGATCCACATTTTAAAGAGGGATGTTCCTGGCGACTAATTTCCCCGTCGACTAAACAAACATTTTAATTAAGACCAGTCGACTAGTCTAAAAGAGTAAAACATTCAGAAACCAGTCAAAATTTAGCACAATTTATTGTTAAGTATTTGAAACATTGTCCCTAAAAATCTTGTTTGCATTAAGAGCCCTTTGAAGCCTTTAATCACAATCCTCAACAACCATGTTGGATTTTAAATGATGTTGAGGTACGAGACACTTGAACATGAACATTCAGACTCAACATATTCCATTAACTTCCTGAAGCCTTTACCTTTAACAAGGTTAAGTGGAAGCATATCTTGTGAGGCCATTGTCGTGATGAGCTACGTTATCTTCTCAGTCCGGGCGGGATCACAGCGTCTCTGGGAGAACCATGTCAATTTGAGCTGTGTGTGGCGAGCACAGCTAACAGCAGAATGCGTCGTTCCATGCAGGTTAACATCCAAAGGCTTACAGTATGTTGAATGTGGTTGTGCATTGTTTCAGCCAGTTGTTTCCAACACAGCCTACATTCTTTTCATTTTCTAGATCAATGTACTGCAAAACCGCACTGGTTTTGCATTGGACATCTCTCTTATTTCCCACTGTGCCATTTTAAAACTCCAGTCTACTCTGTAGCACCCACTAGTGGTGGGTGGCTGCATGACAGTTAAGCAGCCTTGTACATGAATAAAACATTAATTGGTTTAACCGACTAATATTTCTGGTGCCGACTAGTGAGGAGGCGGACGTTTAACCCTTTAGACAGCTAATGGCGTGCATCCCTAATTTTAACCTAGATGAAGAATGTGTTTATGCAGCGTCTGATTTGAGGCTGCAGCGAGAAAAAAGGAAAAAAAATCAAGAACACAATGCTGCAAACAAGCGATGCAGGCTCAGCCATGGGCAAAGCAAATACATTACAGAAGTAATTACAGAAAATACAGAAGTGGTTGGAGGACAACAGATATTGTGGCTGGCTGAAACCATCCATTGATTCGTTTGAAGTGTGATGTAAACTGTATCAAGGCCAATGCTAGCACTTCTATGCCCATTGAGTTGTTTGTAATTAATTGTTCCTTTATGTGCTAAAGAACATTCTTAGACTTCTTCAGCTAAATCAACTAGCTTGTTGTTTTCTGTTGCCGCAATAATGGTGTTATTTTTTCCTTTTAAAGGGCATTAAAAAGGCATTTTTTTACTTGGAAAATCTGCAGAGAGAAAGTAGCAATCTACCATCAATGAACTTGACCAAATCTTATTTTAAAACCTGCACACCCATGGGCGCACAGATTGGTACATGAGGTGCATTTCCAATTAATGCAATGTGGGTGTTGCCCATGAAACTTGTCAGGAAACAGACAGTTGCACTGCGCTGTGTGCCGCTTTCAGTGTCTGATATTCAGTGTTTCTTTGTTTCCTTCTGTATCTTTGACTGTATGTAGAGATGCATAGTTTCTCAGATGTGTCACAGTGATTGGCCCCTGGAAGACACTTACAACGCAGGTCAAAACAAGGTGACGTACAGTATCTGCAGCTGACTGCTCTGGAGGGACACTGTATTATTTGTGGGTGGATGATGACATTTTTACTGCAGCCTTGTTCCTCCTTTGTTGTCTCCCTGTTCTTCTCCTGTTGGCTCATCCTTCTGCGTGTGTATCCTTTATTATACTTCTTTGAATGAGACACTCGTACATTTTGATCTCCTCTCGTCTCTGTCTCCCTCTTTTCTCTTTTTCACTCTTTAACAAGACGACCTTTTAAGTGAACCACCGCTTCAACACCATCAGCTAAATAAGGAACAACACAACACTCTTATGACCTCCTGCCCATCACACACACACACACACACACACACATACACACACACACACACACACTTTGAGCCAGGTAGCGTCAGAGAGGAGCCTGAGGTGTTCTGAATGCACTGACCTGTTAACAACCATCCATTGTCACAGTTAACCAGGCAGAGACAGGAACAAGATGTGCTCTCTCTCTCTCTCTCTCTCTCTCTCTCTCTCTCTCTCTCTCTCTCTCTCTCTCTCTCTCTGTGTGTTTCATACTGCCTTGTCTACATCTGATGTCTCCATTTTCACAGCAACACTATTATATGAGCTTGACATCACAGTGGGGCAGATACAGTTCAGCTGCGTTCATTACAGTGTGTTTAGTTTGGAGTCTCTCTGTGTTTCTGGACACATATTTTAAAGGTATTTATCAAACTTGGACACATCTGTCATTAAATAAAGCAGACTGAAACCTCCAGTTCATAAATATGGAACCCAATAATAATAATGCCATTATACCATTGTTTATTTAGCGCCTTTGCTTTTCTGGGTTTTACAGTACTGCTGTTGCGATCCAGCCCAAAAATACTTGTTAATATCATACATCACAGCCATTTGTTTCTACATGAGCCACTGATAATGACAGTTTGTTAAATGTTCTGTCAGTGGTGCTCAATTGGTCAATCTCCAGAGGAATTTTGTCACTGTGGCATATCTGTCATATTCAGTAGCTTCACCCATAAATGTAAAGGCTTGTGTCATCACTCATTCTTGAGAATTGGAACAAAACCTTACTTTTTGGGGTTTTTGATTTGTATTCTTTAATTAGGCTCAAATATTTTTTTTAAAAAAAATTAAAGCCTTGGCTGTTAAACCTTGTAATGATCCAACCTCCCAGTGAATTTTTTCATGAACAGCATACATAATGGGTGTCAGAGGTAAGATCTGACGGAGCTGACATCTCACAAAGTTGAAAAAAAGTTTTATATTTATGAATTTCACAGTAGTTGTAGTGAGGAGACATTGTATGTTTCAAAGTTAGACTTGTCTTAATGTTAATCACATTACTAATTTTTAAACTGTAATTCTCATTTAGTTTAATTTAGAAGGGCTATGAAGTTGACATGTTATGGTTGAGATACACCCGATAGACATATTATTTAATGAATCTATCAAAAAGAAAGAAAGAAAGAAAGCTTTCCAGTTTTCTAGCGGCATTCAAACTTTTTGGAAACCAGGGAGCGAGTGTGGAGTCCTTGTGATCGTGCCAATCCCTTTAATGCCCTTTTATTTTTTTTGTAGAAATCTGACAGTGTTGACAGAAATCTTGGAGACCTCTTTAAAGGGCCAACGCTTTCACAAAAAATATATTTTAAAGCAAAGATGATAGCAGTACATTTTGACAGCGACATTATCTGCATACTGTTAGTTTTAGATTTTAAAAACCTTTAACACATTTTTATTTGTTTAAAGTTGTGAATTCTTGTCTGGCACAAGGCTGTTTTCCAGCAAAGGGCAAGTTTAGAGAAGAAAAAAAAAACTGCTATGGGAGCTGGTTTTTAACGACACAGAGTGAGTGGGGCAAAATGCATTTAATTCCAGGGGCAGCCGGCTGGTAAAAGGACAGTGGCATTAAGTGCCACCAGCGCTCTTGAACGCATAGGCACACATTGACAATAATAGGGGCATATTTTTTGACGCATTGCGTTTGCCACTAGTGTGTTGTGGCCATAAGGTGGTGAACATGGTAAAAATTATACAGGCAAAACATCAGTAGTATATATTGTCTGCTATCAGAACTGTCACCTCATTACATTCTGTTTCCATCTTCAGTCTGACATTGCATCCAGTCTAAGTGATGTTAGATGTGGGGGAGGGGAATTTAATTTTCCCTAACCAGTCACTAGAGACCAACATATCTGCCTGAATCGAACATCATTTTGAGTCTACACTGATGTGTAGCCATGCAAATATGCTGGTTTTGTCAGAGTTATAAGAGTGGAGTGGAGCGCAGTAAAAACAAACTACAATATCAGGCGATTCAGAAGAGCCTTGATAGTGGCCTCCATCTTGTTTATAGCAGTCGCCTTAGTGATTATTACTCCTCACTGGTAACGGCACAATGTTCAACAACAGCTTGATAACAGCTTTAGTCCTGTCCATTGCACTGATTGGCTAATTGAGTCACCCCACTGTTTTTTATTTTAACTGAGAAACTGCAGTTTTATGTCACAATACCAAACAAATCTGTCAACTCGGACGTGGTGGAGTGGACTGGTGAAAATGTCTGGAAGCATACAAGTACCACAAGATTATACAAGTGACAAGTGCAGTACTCGTGTAAATATACTTGGTTATATTCATGTTTGTTCTCTATCAACAAAGGTTAAATATATATTATACATCAAATGAACATCAGATGTCAGGAAAGAACAGAATCCTCTGAGTTTTATAGATGCAGCAAAGGAGCAGAGTCATGAGGCCAGTATGAGTATGAAGAGGACATTTTCCACACTGTGTGTTTATGGTTCTGGGCAAACAGGTAATTGAGCGAGCTCCCTGGAGGCCTGGCCGCCACCTCTGAACCACTCCTGTCAAATGCATGGCTAACCACAGTTACTCTATTTCTCCTTAGCACTATTGTGCTCATTTTCTTCCTGTCTTTATGGGTCTCTCTCCCCCTCTCACTCTCTCCCTCTCTCCACCCTCTTTGTCTCTTCTAAAAATACATTCACACTTGAATAACAGAGGAAGGTGCTCCCCTGTGTTTTATTATGTGATGTTTGACCCTAAAAGGTCTTTTGACAGGCGCAGCAGAAAACATCTCTGTCGACAGGAGAGGTCTAAAAAGACAGCAGGGTTATTATGCATGATGGCACAGGGTGGCTTTCTTTCCTAACTGCCGCAGGCCGAGCTTTTAGAGTACAGACAGGACATTCATCTACACACACACACACACACACACACACACACAGACTCACACTCACTCATATAATAGTTTCAACAAGGATGTTTCCATACATGAATAAACAGTCAAACACTATCTGGACACACTAACGTCAAGTCTTAAAATAGATTCCCTCCTCTCTGTGTCTGCTCTTCTTCTCCTCACTGAAACATGTAGTAGAATATGAATGAAATCCCTTCAGTGTGAAGGTTCCCTCAGCAGACTGCTGCAGCACCAGCTTCACTTTGTTAATTCAACAATCTTTTTTCTTTTCCTACCCTCACAATTTCCATAAAATATTTCTGAGTCACTTGAGATACAAAGATTTGATTGCACAAAATACCTAATTTCCTCCACATGTGAGGAGGAATACTGTGTGTAGCTTTTACAGTGTGCAAAGATAAAGTGGAGCAAAAAGTTTCTTTGCAGATAGAGATATCCTGCACTGTGGGAAATGACTCTTACTTCAGGGTGTCAGTGACACAACAGGCACATGCTGCAGAGGCACTGATTGTCTTGTCAGAGACCTGCAGTGAAAACAGTGCCTCACATCTGTTGTTTTGCAACATTAGAGGGAAAATAAAGTAATTTGAAAGTAGCATAACTGAGCAAGTTAATGAGCACCAGCATCACTGTAAAACCAACACTATGTAAAATGTTAAATAAATGGAGGAATAATGTACCTGAGAGGGGAAATGTTGTAGAGATCCAGATGAATGCTGCCACAGGAGCACAGTCCAGGCTCTGCACACTGGTGCACATAAAGTAAGGTGGCATTAAACTGTAAATTAAACATAATGAAACAAGTTTACATTAAACATAAAACAAATGAGAGTGTTTTTATGGTTAAGATGTAATCAATACATTTGCACTCAGTGTACTAAATCTTTTGCAACACTATAGCTAACTGGTGCCATGCCATGCTCACTCCATTGACCCGATAAATCAAGATGGAAGTGAAGAGTTTTACTTTAACATAACAGTTTCCATCCATCATCTGGAGCCGCTTATCCTATTCAGGGTTGCAGAGGGAGGGTACTGGCCCAGTCGCCAGAAGAAAATGCTGGCATTGCATGTTCCATGATAGCCGAGGCCGGAGGCATTATGCTTTTGGGTTGTCCTTCTGTCCATCTGCCCCTATGTCCGTACATCCATCCATCCCATTCTTATGAACGTAATATCTCAAGAATGCTGTGAGGGTATTTCTTCAATTGTCCACAAACATCCACTTGGACTCAACAATAAGCTGATTAGAATTTGGGGGTCAAAGGTCAAAGTTCAAGGACACTGTGACCTTGCATCAGTCTGATTCTCATGAACCTGATATCTCAAAATGAATTCAAGAGAATTTCCTCACAGTTTGCACAACATTCACTTTGAGTCGAGGGTGAACTGATTACCTTTTGGTGGTCAAAGGTCAAAGGTTAAGGTCACTGTGACTTCATCCATTGCATTCTTGTGAACACTTGATGTGACAGAACACCTCGAGGGAATTTTTTTCAAATTTGGCACAAACAAATGGTTGGATGGAAGGATGATCTGATCAGAATTTAGTGATGAAAACTCAAAGGTCACTGTGACTTTACAAACATGTTTAAGCCATATCCCAAGAGTTCATATGCCAAATATGACAAAAATCAAATTATATAAAATGTCAAACAGGATAAAATGATAAAGTGATGACATTTTACATCCAAAAGGTCAAAGGTCAACTTCACTGTGACATCATAATGTTTGTAAACGTAATTTTATGTCCATTATTTAACGTCATATCTCAGGAACAGAAGGGGAGACATTTGGTCAGATACTGAATTTGTGACACTTTACTTGGGAGTCCACCGTGAAACTGTGCCGATTGTATAGATCGTCTGTGCTGTCAGGGGAAGATGTGTGTGAAGTACATGTTTTCACTGACATGAATGTAAATTGTAAGAGAAACTTAAACTGGTGCACGAACACAAATAACTGCAAGGTGATAATTATAATTTGCTGCGTTTCCTGTCAGAATTGTCTCCCAAACAGGGTATTCTGAGCCAAAACATGATGTTTCCTAACCAAGTGGCTTTTGTGCCTTATTTCTAACCACAGCATTGCTGAAATGTAAAATGTCAACGTATCTGTGACATAACAGTAACTTGCAAACGTAATCCATGGTTTGCCGAAATACACAATGGCACTTTCTGGCGACTGGGGTGGGGTTGAACCCTGGACAGGTCACCATGACTGACACATAGAGAAAGACAACATTCAAGCTCAAATGCACACTGTTAATTTAGAGTCATCAGTCAAGCTAACCTGCATGTCGTTGGACTGTGGAAGGAAGCCAGAGAACCTGGAGAAAAATCCATGCGGACACGGAAAGAACATAAATACTCCACATAGAAGCGCCCAGGCTGAACAGCGGGTTCAAACCCAGAACCCTCTTGCTGTGGGGCAACAGTGCTAACTACTGCTGCTGCCCACAGAGCAGTTTGTCATAGTCTACAGAGTTTACATTGTCACTTTAAATCCCTTTTTTCGTAGAACATTTTAGAAACTTAACAACAGAAAAGACCAAAAGGAGAAGGCATTTTCCTACTGTAGCCGTAATGTGGGAGTTTATATCAAGTCAAAGTGACACGCATGAAGCCATCTGGCTGACATGCCATCAGCTTTTGTTGTAACCTTCACAGTGACTGAATTATTGAACAGTGCACCTCTGAGACACTTTGCATCTTTTGTTGCAGAGCTGTACAGGGCAGGTAGTCTTCACTCTACATGTATTCAACTTGTTCTGCCTGCCTGTGTTACAGGTTGAGGAGTAGTGGAGGGTACTTTCTGGAAGAATTTAATGAATTAAATATTCATATAATAAGCTTTACTAACTCTTCCAGACACTCGAGCAGCATAGCTCTGGAGATGACGGGGTCAGGAGGTTTTTCAGTACACTTCGTTCATCCAGATGGAAATATCTTGATCAATACAAGATGGATTGCCATTAAATTGTACACATTCATGTCCCCGGAGGGTGATTCATAATGATTTTTGTGATCTGCTGACTCGTCCTTTAGCACTCTAGTGTGTGGCAAAAAAGTAAAGTTATGGAAGTTTAGTTATGGAAGTTTAGTTATGGAAGTTGTGGCTGAGAATCCCTCCATCCATTTTTGGTCACTTTTGTGGGTCAGAGTTGTACTAGCTTCACAAGAAAAGAAGAGTTATAAGAAGAGTTGATTGGTCACACTGTTTCTAACATGCAATGCATTATGGGAAGAGGAAATTTAAAGAGAAACTGAGAAAAAGAGTTTTTGTTTCTAAAGGTGAAGTACTGGCACTCTCTGGACTCCTGAAAGTTTGCTGGGTGCCTCAATGAAATGTATACGGCTGCACACAGTGTATCCTCATTAGTAAAGCAGCTGTAGAGAGGATGGTTTGATCCTGGTGTTAATGTTTTATTCTGTCTCTGTCTCTCCAGGGAGTTTTCCCAGCGAGCTACATTCACTTGAAGAAAGCCATCGTCACCAACAGAGGGTAAGTTTACCAACCTCTAAAGCCAAGTGCACACCACACGACTTTCAAAGACGTCAGATCGCTGCACTGTTCACACTACACAACCTGCTGTGTCTTGGGGTCATTGTGGTTCTCACACAACATGACTCAGCAGCGACAGGAGGTTACACGCCACAAGATCTTTCACCAGGATCTTATACCCAGATGAGTATGTCATGTGGTGCGCTGGTCAAACCACAACCTGTGTTTGGGGCGTTGCTTAACCAAGAGTGACAAAGCAGTTTCTGAGTACATTTTTAGGCTAAAAATCTACAGAGACATCAGTGCAACAGTCAACCTACTATCTTCTCCCGTAACTTACACTCTCATTGGCTGTAGCTTGCCAACAAAGTCCCAGACAGATCCAGATATTCAGCATGCTAGATGAGCAAATGAGCTGAAGATCAGGGCTAAATCTGTGTGTGTGAACTATGCATCAGACTACACCAAGCACAATCCCTCTACATAACCTCTGGGGCTGCTGTAGTTCTGGGAACGCCATAAGAGGAACTGCCCACTGAGGAGCTCCCTAAAGCACTAAAAACCTAGTCTCGCCACCAGACAATCAGAGATCTCCGCCTTCTGATAGTCTGGGGACACTCCTTTCTAAAGTGTGTTTAACACACTGGAGAAAACGGCCAGCAACAAATCAACGCCTCTTGCATTTTTTAAAAGGACACGCCCTCCCGGAAATGTGCGCTCCCCCTTTTCTCGTCCGCAAGGAAACAAACACACAGAGAGCTTGAAAATGGATGCTGAGAGATTTAACTCTGTTTTCTCAAACATGTTCTCAGTCCACAAGATTGTGGAAATGAAGGACTTACAGCGACTTTGTTTAAAACTTTTAACGCAGTCGGATTATGTTTACGAGCACAAGAGTTCAGCGAGCCACCGAAGGACCGCCCTGCAGATTTACTATTGGTTCTGCAACGTAGGGAGTTTTTTTAAACTCTGAAATTGTATCCGCCCATCTAAACACAAAATCAGGGAGAAAGACATCAGTCTTTAGTTAAGCAAAGCGTCTAAAGACTGACTTGTGAGTCTACTAAAAACCTTCAAGGGTTTTCTTCTGTTTGCATTCATGCTGCTAATAGGAACACCAAAGTGACATACTATCAGCTGGCTGGTGGTTAGCAACATCACTTTCGCTTTGACAGGTCAAGATCAGGTATTTCCACTATCATATATATATGCTCAGTAAAGCCTGGACTTCACTGTCTGGCCATTTGTCCAACCTCTCTTCCATTTCTTCTTTATGAGCTGTTGTTTGTGTTTCGTGTTCTTCTGTTGTTTACACGGCTAAAGTGTTTTTGAAAATGGCGATTGCTAGTGTTGTATTGTCTGTGTTTAGCCAGCTAGTGTACACTTATGTCACTCATGGTTCCTCTTGTCTTGGGAGAGACCCTACTCTGAAATAGGAGCTAAAAAAAGTCCCTCAAAACGGCGCTCTAAGTACTCCGATTGTTCATGCAGTGCGGAAACAACAAAACAGGGGTTCTCAGAGCTATGAAAAAGTTCCTCTGTTTCAGAAACGCCTAATGTTCACAGTGTAAATTTATCTAACACCTGCATTTCCACCAATGTCATACTTTTGCCTTTTGGGGACCAAAAGAAATGTTGCACATCATGGCAACAAAGCAATGACCCTAATTTTTCCTTAATCTCTTGTCACTTATCCAAACATTGAGCATGAGTAGCCAAAGGTGCACCATGTAAGAGAGCTGATGGGTGAAAGAGGGAGTCGACATTAAACCAAGCACAATGTGAGGGGTATAAAAACAGTAGAAGTCCGAGCTGCTTCACACTGCTGCTGCAAACAACACTAATAAACTGCTTTCAGATTCCTTTGAAAACTGAAGGACATGGTTGTTGGGACCAAGGACGTCAATAATTAATCATTTAACTGCCAAGAATATTGTTGACAGGTTAGGCATGTTGATCTATAGGTTACTTTACATCCACATGCACACAACACAGCAAATTTCAGCCACTTGCACACTGATTACCTGCTACAGACAGACACAGTCAGAGACACACAGCCACTGATTGGTTTGACGAAGGCATCATGGACAGCTAGTGGAGCTAACAACAACAATAATTAAGCAATATCACACGAGAGGGAGTGATGTTATACTCGTATATCATCACAGCTGTGATTCGGTCATAGGCACGAGGCTGCAGGCAAGGCTGATTAAGAAATGTTGAAAAATGAGGACAAAATAGATAATTTAAGCATTTTTTTTGTCTTCCACCAACAAAAATAGTTCCCTCAGGACTCCGCTGTCACCGTTGCTATGTATCGCAGACATGGTGCGCCAGGCACTTACTCTTTATCCACATTTATCTGCACATGTCCATTAATTGTGCAGCCGGTGAAATAAGTCTCTGGTGACTGCATGGTGGACTGTGGCTTCACAGGCACAGCCGACTCTGCCTTCTGATCTGACACTATGTTGCTTTTCTCCAAGTCATTGAGCTCCGCTGATGAAACACTGACAAACCTGGATATGTGCTCAGATGGATTCAGCTTCTCCTCTCCCTCATCTTCCTCTGATGACCATTCATAGTTCAATTCAAAACTTATTTTAGGAAATAAATCCATATTTCTGGCTGTTTGACAGTGGATGAATTAATTAGCCTACAATGCAACTGCTGACCTAACTGACACTAACCGTCAGTTTTGATTTGATTGTTGATTGCAATCAGCTGTGAGGCGGAGTGATACATACACATTGAAATAACCGTGATGTTGTACTCCAGTATCATCACGGTTTTACTGTCTCGCGACCAATCAGATTGCAGGGCCAAAACTAACTGTTGTATAACTGTTTTTAACACGGAAAAATGGGTAAAAAATCACAGAAGACATTTGGTGTTGGATTTAACATTATGGATTGATTTTACAAAGTCTCCAAAAAACACCACAGTTCATGGCTGGATTACAAAGCTTCTGAAAGGGATACGAATATGCCGGAGCCCATGTTGGGATGGCACATGACAGTTAGCGTTAACTCCTTGGTTAAAAAAAGTAATTGTCTCTTGGATGTGGTATTTCAGAGATATTTAATGTTGGTGATGTTAGGTCTTATACGACACTGTTACCACCGGAATTCAGTTCTTTATTGTCCAGCATGTCAGATTTTTCTCATCAGTTCTGTCCAACACTTGGTAGTGAGACAGACCCGCACATGAAGCTCAACTGGAAAAGTTCCACCTCAGTGATAGACTATACAGTCAATTTTTTAGATAACATAACATTTATTTTTCACTTGCCAGACTGGACAACTGCATGAGTAATTTCTCTTGCTCAGACACAAATTTACTATTACAAATTACAAATGTTGCGATGGGACCTGACGGCACCCATCGGAACCCAACAGCTCGGGCCAGGTTCGGATCAGAAACTCTGCTCGGGTTCGGCTCACTTGACATGCTGGAATTTGTCATTTACACACTGTTCATGTGTGATCAAGGTAAACAGACAAGCTGTTACCATGATAACAATAACTATGTCAGGTAACAAACTGCTTTGTGTCAGGTTCCGACGTAAAAATCAGGCTGGCGGGTTCAGGCCGGGCTCGGTTATAACTGTCTCAGAGTCGGGTCGGGTTCGGTCAGGAAAATGTGGCCTGAGCCGTGCTCTACTGGGGGCGTCACATCATATCCAGAAATACAGTCTCAGTTAAGAACATTTTATAAGGCTGAATACCCTTTAACCAAACCTGGTGACATGTTACAGCGTCATATTTCACTGATTACCGCAGAAAGAACGGTTAAAGCTGCTCATTGCTTCGAGGAAAAAATAAGTTCATTATGTGTTTTCTTTGACAGTGTCTTACACACACAGTTATTATTTCAATTCCAAGATGAATGAGGCCCTTCAGCCTGATGGCCTCGCCTTAGAAACTCAAAGAATCCAAATCAATTTCAGCTTGCAGATTTCAAACACAACATCATTTCTCTCCAGTGTGAACCACTGATGTGAAGCTGTTAAAAAGATCTTAAAGTGCTTCGTGTAGACGGAGCGGTAGTGTACACTGTGTGAGCGTCATACACAGGACTTTGGTGTAATTTTTAAACAGCAGTAGGATATGTAGTGTCTTTATGTCATGGCAGCACTGATGTGATTGTCTAAGACAATACAAGCTTAAGTCTCGTCAGTCTAAGATGATGCCACAGTTGAGTGTACTTTATTTCCACAGTGCCGGGAGCTTTTTTTTCCCGTCCTAGCTGAAGCCATTTAAGGGCTAATTTGATGAAATCTGGTTTTCTGTTGGGATCAGTTGTTTTGAGACCCATTCTCTCTAAATAAGGTATGAACCTCCTCGTTTCTGATTCCCTTCCAAGTTCAAGAGCACATATTTTAATACATTTACATAATGATTGGAAAAGCTTTTTTTTCTTCTTTTTTTGAAACTCAAGATTAATCAGAGTTACAGAGCGTGTCTCGATTTGCATAAGAGTTTTTTAATTAAAGGCACGAAGAGAGTAAATTAATTGGAATTAGTGAATCCTTTGCTGTTTCAAGTAGACCTCCAGGGCAACAAAAGAGAGCGTTTGGAGTGGAGAGCTGGAGTGTATTTCACTGAATCTGGGCGGCTGGTACATGATGACAAATACAGTTATGGACTACTGACCATGTGGGTCTGAATAGAGTGTGTGTGCATACTTCACTGCTTTGTTCTCTAACTCTAACTATAAAGACAAGGCTACACAGTGCGGCCACCATCAGTGTAGCAGAGAGGAAGTGGAACTCAAGCAAAGGTGATTATTAAAAAAATTACCATGCCATATTAGTTTAGAGGCTTTAGTCTAATGTGTGTAAACGGCCAAGCAGTGACAGATCAATGCATACTACAACACTTATTATATACTCCTGCACTTTAACTTGAAAATTGTGACGGATAAATGAAAAAAATGAAAAAAGGCTCGTAACTCGTTTATAAAATGCTCTAAAAGAAAGAACATTTTGTTGTGAAGTGGCATTGGGCACATGCACCACAGTGTCTATTTCCATCGGGCAGATCGTCCAGGAATGTGTGTGGAATGTTCTTTCTTTTACCATCCACTCACAGGAAGAAGGATCAGTATAAGAGGACAAATCTCATGCACCACTGCCAACGTAATCTACATGTTAAAGTGCCCGTGTGGAAAAGCATACGTGGGAGAAACAAAACGGGCACTGAAAACACAGATATCAGAACACAGGTCCACTATTAGAAATGGGGATGAAAAAAGTCCAGTAGCCGTACACTTCAGAGATGCACATCACAATGTATCCTCACTGAAGTACATTGAACAAGTCTCCACACCAAGACGTGGAGGTGATCTGGATAACCTCCTACTGATACGTGAACTGTGGTGGATTCACTACTGTATCTCGGTACTATGGCACCTACTGGTCTGAACGAAGAGTTTGATATCAGACCCCATTTATGAGGGAAGAGAGAACGAGCTAGAGATAGAATATCATTACTTTCTTTGTCTATATATACTTTATACTTTATTCATTTGTATCTGTTGTACTGACGAGTTTATTGTGCTACGATATTTCTTGGTTTCATATTGTAGAATCATCCTCTTCTGGTTTATATTGATACTAAGGGAGTCTAGTTTCATCCAAGGCTGGGTTGTATGATATTCTAATATTCTATATTCCCTCGTATTAATAATTATCCAGTTGTGGTTTCACCAGTCATGTTTCTTCACTCTAGTATGATTGAGACTTTATTTACTGCAGATACTTGATCCTTTACTACTATTCTCTGCAGATATTGTCAGCTATTTATGCTGTGTTGATTGTTTTGTTTTTAACTTGTATTAAAATGTATTAAGGTTTTTTAAAACTGTTAAAATCATCTGTAAATGGAAGTTGGGTACACTCCCGACCACCAGAGGGTGCATAGCGCCCAGAGGTGTCTATATAAATTGGTATTTCCTGTTTGTCAAACAAATTTAACTTGACAAAGATCTATTGCTGATCGAAACGTTGTCACTGAATAAATTGGGAGCATTTTATAGATGAGTTGCGAGCCTTTTTTCATTTTTTTGATTTCTGGTTAGCCATTAGGATCTGCACTGAAGTATTGGATGTGCATGAGGACGTGTTAATTACCTGCGACGGATAAATGACCAGTGGTGGGAGTATTTAATTACATAGAGGTCAGTTAGTAGTTTAAGTACAATATGCAATAGCTGGGTGGCAGCTACACTCAAATCTCAGTAGCTTTTTCAGTAGTTAACAACTTTGGGTCATGTAGTTTATGTAGTTAATAACAAACTGGATATTCATACAGTATATCACAGTGCTACAGCTCAGTGGCCACGGTTGTCATTTAATGCAACACGTTCTCACTGTGACCTCGTCACACATCGACGTTTGGTCATGGACTTTCCACGTCCACATAGGACGTCCAAGGTACCCTGGGTGTGTTGGTTGTTGACTCTCTGGGACTCTGTGTCAACTTCAGCCTGTTACATGCATTGTCTGTTTTCGTAATACTGTTTTCACAGGAAATGTACAGTTTGCATACAATCTCTTTCAAAATAAAAGCACTACGTCAGTACAACACAAGACACAAAAGAAGAGGGTTTGGTGCAGGCCTCCCAAGTGAAAGTCGGTGGTTGTTGAACCCATCCATCTTCTGCTTTACTCGCACTTCCGCCCCCTTAACTGTCGTTGTTGTTCCACCCTGTTACCCCGTCACCACCACAATAACAGCGACCAGCTACTTATCATGCCGATGTGAAAGGATGGAAAGATGGCTTTTTTCGTTTGTGTCAAAACGTCAAAAATTGTGACGTCAAAAGTCACTGACCAAGCGGTGGTTTTCAACGACTTCGGAATGAGACCAAGTTTCACCTGCTATTTGACTAAAATCACCTGTTCCTCTGTCTCCCTGCACTGACCCTCTCAGGCAGCAGTGGGCCCCTTGTTAAACAGGAGAAGCATTAGCTCACGAGCACACACTCTTTTCAATCTGCACATTTCCAATTCTATTATACTGTAAGCAATCTTTCCTTCAGGCTTATTGGTCCTTAAATATTGTGGGAAAACTTGCAGTCACAATATTCTTGTGTGAGAAAGAAGCTGCCAGTTATCTACATTTGTTGAAGTCATCACACTGAGTTATAGATATCTATATTTATATGTGCAGCATGTAGCAAAATGCGTTTTATGGAGTCTGAATAGTGAGTCGGCCCAGTCGGCACCGCTGAGCGAATACAGACAGAACACTGATGTGCGGCAGTCTCCAGTTTCGACACTGCGTCAAGTTGTCAGGAAGTTGTGAAGAACACTTTGCCAGCTGTCTGCTTCTCTGCAGGATAAACACACTCTCAGAGCTGACATTTATAAATATCAGAAAACAGCACCCCCTCCTCATCTCAGGATCACACCCGAGAGACAAATAAACCTGTAAACACACACACACATGCTGCATTCATGTAGACAGTATCAGACACACACAGACTGAGACAAGATGCAGTTGCGTGCTGCACAAACACATGTACTATATTAAAAACATTTTCAAAAACAAACATGTAGGTAAGAGAAGAGAAAATCTGATTCATGTCTACACTCAGATACACACACTGCAGAATCTCAGGCTCCCTAAACAAACGTCTTCCTGTAAGTCTGGTGTTATCTCCCTGAGGGGAGATTAGAAGCTTCAGTGAGCTCCATCACCTGGGATCAGTTTTACTTTAGACCTCTGGGGCCCGATTTGCATGCAGGTGTACAGCAGCAGGCTTCGTTATACACCGGCAAAGTGTGTGTTTAATGTGTGTTTGATGTGTGTTTAATGTGTGTTTGATGTGTTTAATGTGTGTTTGATGTGTGTTTAATGTGTGTTTAATGTGTTTTTGACGTGTGTTTGATGTGTGTTTAATGTGTGTTTGATGTGTGTTTAATGTGTGTTTGATGTGTTTAACGTGTGTTTGATGTGTGTTTAATGTGTGTTTGTGTTTAATGTGTGTTTGATGTGTGTTTAATGTGTGTTTGTGTTTAATGTGTGTTTAATGTGTGTTTGATGTGTGTTTAATGTGTGTTTGATATGTGTTTAATGTGTGTTTGATGTGTGTTTAATGTGTGCTTGATGTGTGTTTGATGTGTGTTTAATGTGTGATGTGTGTTTGATGTGTGTTTAATGTGTGTTTGATGTGTGTTTAATGCGTGTTTGATGTGTGTTTATTGTGTGTTTAATGTGTGTTTGATGTGTGTTTAATGTGTGTTTATTGTGTTTAATGTGTGTTTGATGTGTGTTTAATGTGTTTTTGACATGTGTTTGATGTGTGTTTAATGTGTGCTTGATGTGTGTTTGATGTGTGTTTAACATGTGTTTTTGACGTGTGTTTGATGTGTGTTTAATGTGTGTTTGTGTTTAATGTGTGTTTGATGTGTTTGATGTGTGTTTAATGTGTGTTTGATGTGTGTTTAATGTGTGTTTAATGTGTGTTTGATGTGTGTTTAATGTGTGTTTGATGTGTGTTTAATGTGTGTTTGATGTGTGTTTATTGTGTGTTTAATGTGTGTTTGATGTGTGTTTAATGTGTGTTTAATGTGTGTTTGATGTGTGTTTAATGTGTTTTTGACATGTGTTTGATGTGTGTTTAATGTGTGCTTGATGTGTGTTTGATGTGTGTTTAACATGTGTTTTTGACGTGTGTTTGATGTGTGTTTAATGTGTGTTTGATGTGTTTAATGTGTGTTTGATGTGTGTTTAATGTGTGTTTAATGTGTTTTTGACGTGTGTTTGATGTGTGTTTAATGTGTGTTTGATGTGTGTTTAATGTGTGTTTGATGTGTTTAACGTGTGTTTGATGTGTGTTTAATGTGTGTTTGTGTTTAATGTGTGTTTGATGTGTGTTTAATGTGTGTTTGTGTTTAATGTGTGTTTAATGTGTGTTTGATGTGTGTTTAATGTGTGTTTGATATGTGTTTAATGTGTGTTTGATGTGTGTTTAATGTGTGCTTGATGTGTGTTTGATGTGTGTTTAATGTGTGATGTGTGTTTGATGTGTGTTTAATGTGTGTTTGATGTGTGTTTAATGCGTGTTTGATGTGTGTTTATTGTGTGTTTAATGTGTGTTTGATGTGTGTTTAATGTGTGTTTATTGTGTTTAATGTGTGTTTGATGTGTGTTTAATGTGTTTTTGACATGTGTTTGATGTGTGTTTAATGTGTGCTTGATGTGTGTTTGATGTGTGTTTAACATGTGTTTTTGACGTGTGTTTGATGTGTGTTTAATGTGTGTTTGTGTTTAATGTGTGTTTGATGTGTTTGATGTGTGTTTAATGTGTGTTTGATGTGTGTTTAATGTGTGTTTAATGTGTGTTTGATGTGTGTTTAATGTGTGTTTGATGTGTGTTTAATGTGTGTTTGATGTGTGTTTATTGTGTGTTTAATGTGTGTTTGATGTGTGTTTAATGTGTGTTTAATGTGTGTTTGATGTGTGTTTAATGTGTTTTTGACATGTGTTTGATGTGTGTTTAATGTGTGCTTGATGTGTGTTTGATGTGTGTTTAACATGTGTTTTTGACGTGTGTTTGATGTGTGTTTAATGTGTGTTCAATGTGTGTTTATTGTGTGTTTAATGTGTGTTTGATGTGTGTTTAATGTGTTTTTGACATGTGTTTGATGTGTGTTTAATGTGTTTTTGATGTGTTTGATGTGTGTTTAATGTGTGTTTGATGTGTGTTTAATGTGTTTTTGACATGTGTTTGATGTGTTTAATGTGTGTTTAATGTGTTTTTGACGTGTGTTTGATGTGTGTTTAATGTGTGTTTGATGTGTGTTTAATGTGTGTTCAATGTGTGTTTATTGTGTGTTTAATGTGTGTTTGATGTGTGTTTAATGTGTTTTTGACGTGTGTTTGATGTGTGTTTGATGTGTGTTTAATGTGTTTTTGACGTGTGTTTGAAGCGTTTAATGTGTGTTTAATGTGTGTTTGATGTGTGTTTAATGTGTGTTTGATGCATTTAATGTGTGTTTTGAATCAACTACACTTTACAGCACTTCACAGAAACCTCCACCGTTGACTAGTGTTTTAGAGGTGTGTGACTCAGCAAATTTGTCAAGTTGAACTTTAACTGGCAATAAACCAGTTAAATAAACACAAACAGCCCACTGGGTTGTGAAATACCTGCTGCTTATCTGGATTGTACAGGTGTGTGTTCTTTGTCAAAGTCTGAATAAATCACATTTCACCTGTAAAAGTTTGATTTTGACCATAAATTACAGATTTAAAGATCTATGTAGCATCAAAAGTAGGTTTTACATTTGACTAGTGAAAGTGTTTCTGCCTGAGTCATCGTCTTGTTTTCCTCGTGGAAAAAAGGTCATTGACGGAAAACTATTGACCATGATATGGTGCTTGTTGAGGTTGCTGCCACCAAGTTCTTGAAAGCTGGCACAGAAAAGGAACAAGACTAGCGCCCAGCACCCGACTTTGTGTTTTCCAGGTAGTTAAAGACGCAGCATGTGTAAATATAGTAATAATAAACTCTATTGATATTGCACCTTTCCAAACACAGTTACAAAGTGCTGCACAATAAAACACAAGGGGAATGAAACCTCCTCTGAAACACCGATCAGTTTCATTGATCAGTTTCACTGATCAGTTTGATTGATCAGTTTCAGAGGTGTTTAAACCATAACTTCAACAGATACCAGTTCTTACACTTTTTACCTTCCATAATGTCATAACATTATATTTATGCTGTTTGTTTTCATTCAAAGACACAGAAACATTGAACTCCAATTTGATGTTATTTTATTATGACCAGTTATGGTATAGTCTAATGTGATTGGAATTGACAGGAAAACCTGAGCACCAGGAGAAAACCCGTGAGTAGATGTAATAATCTACAGAAGCCGTCAGTGCTATATCGTAGGCAAATGGATTTGCCTGTGTCCCTTTGCCTACGATATAGCACTTATGAGTATCATGACCTGGATGACTGAGACACAGACATCTCTGGGAGGCAACTGTTGCCCAGCCTGAGCTGAACAATCAGCAGCCTCCATTTCTTCCTCCATCTTTTCAGCTTCTCTTGCTTTTGCTGCCTTCTGCTGCATTTTGGTTTTCAGTTGTTGCAGCTGGGTCTCTCTGTCGTCAGAAGACCTCCTTGGAAACAGCAAGAAGCGTTTCCTCTTACTGTGAATAAACAAGCAGAGGTCCTCCAGCTCTGCCTTGTTGGCGATCAGCTGTGCCACCTCTCTTTCCCAGCTCTGCTGTTTCTCAGCCAGGTGCTTTGTGATGTTCTCCAGAGCGGTGTTCTTATTCTGCCAGGCTTTCTGGCTCTGGAGTTCAGTAGCTCTACAGGTCAGCTCTTGCGTTGTCTCTGCAAGTTTTTCAATGAGACAGTTGTTGTCCTCGGTGAGACGGAGGATCTCAACGTCTCTCTGATGGATTTGCTCTTCCATCAGAGAGACCTTGATGGTGAATTCATTCTCCTGTGTCTCCCATTTCTTGTTTTTTTCTTCCATGTCCGTTGTGAGTTTCTCTCTCAGAGCCTCATATTTTTCCTGCCAGGCTTCCTCGCTCTGCTGGAGAACAGCATTTTTGCTGGTAACCGCTGTGTGTGCGTCTGCCAGCGTCAGAAAGAGACCCTGTTGTTCCTCATGGATTTTCAGGAGGTCAGCGCCCATCTGATGTATTTTCTTTTCCATCTGGGCTTCCTTCTCCTGGTACACACTCTGTACTTGGCTCTCGACCTCCTGCCTGAAAACCTGGTTGATTTGGTTTGAGGCAGTTTGTCTTTCGGCCTCATACTTTGCAACCATCTCCTCAAATCGCAGTTTGCTCTCCTTCTCTTGGCGTTGGAGAGCCAATGTGAGCTGGTAGTTCTCTGTTTCGAGGTTACAGACTCTCTCAGCTTGTTTTTTGCATTCTGAGCTGAACCCCCTGTCTCTGGCCTCAAGCAGCTCCTCCAGACGCTTGATTTGATCCTTCTTCTTCTTTATGATGTGGCGGAACTTCTGGTGTTCCGCGTCCTCAAGGTTTCCCCAAGACGCATTGTTGTGCTGGTGGTAATGATGTTGGGGAGGTCCACGATGGCCCGCAGCATCACCAGCTGGTCTCTGTCTGTTGTTCATTCTTCTGTCCATCGTTGTGTGTATTGATGGCCAACAGACTGCTTGACTCAGAAATAGTCACTGTGTGTGTAAGATTGTCTGTGTAATAGACTCAGTACGCGACATGAGTGTGTGACTGAAATTATGTGATCTCCTGGGGTACTTAGCAATTTTAAATCCTTTGATCTTTTGAACATTTGAACACAAATAGAAAGTTGGTTATTGAAAGTGCTTGAATTCATATATTTATGCAAAAAAACAAATTGTAGTTGTTTTAATATTGTCAGCCATCACTGTAACACATTGATTATTGTTGTCTGTGAGCTCCTGTAAAGCTGCTAGTCCTCATAAAAATTCCCAGATGTTGTTTTTGAGGCTAAACGCCAACAAAATGGACTGAAGCTGAATATTTTGTTCAGTAAAAACATTGCATCCATCTTGTTTTAATAACTTTTGAATTTTGGACTTAACAATAAACTACTCTGGAGTTAAACGTTTTTGGAAATGTTTGGAAACAATCCTACACAGCCTCAACTAGAATCCAATTCCAGTGTATTACAACCCCGATTCCAAAAAAAATAAAAAATAAAAACAAAATGCAATAATTCCACAATTGTCCTTGACCAAGATTCCGTTAAATATGGTAAAATGAAATATATGTAATGTTTGTCTGATGTGTTGAATGCTCATTTACTCCAATATATGTCGAAAAGAATTTGCAGATCATTTAATTATGTTTTTGTGCTTGTTTTAAACGGCGTCACGACTTTTTTACTGCATTGGTACATCCAGCACAAACAGAATTTCAAAAGTGTGTCTTAGCTATCAGCTCAGTCCATGTCTGACCTGTACAAAACGCTTCACTGTAACTCGCAGCATTCACAGACAAACACTTGTCTTTATCTGGACACATTTTCCCCACAAATACAACATGCTCACATTTTTAGCACAAGCCTATGGCATTTTACATTGTATAAATTAGCCTAGCAGGTATTAATCGTTTCTTCTACTCATATGAAGCCAGGGACAACAGCAACATTTAACAAAGGTAACGTCACAAAATTTGGCTCAATTACAACTCACAACATTCACAGACAAAACAACTGTCTGATACTAAACAGCTCTGCTCATATGAATCCAGGATAAATCACACACAAGACGTAAAATGCTATTTTAGTGGAGGCTTTATTGTCTTCAAAATTTATTGTTTCTTATCTGTGAAATTAAAGTAAATAAAAGCTTTGTTTCCACTGAGGGAAATGGTTTTATAAATCATACATACATACATAAGTACATTTATTTGACATTGGACATGATTCGTCCTAATTATTGAGGATGAGTAATTGACATTTGTTTAGATTTATTTTTTTTTTAATCTTCCTGACACACTGACATGAAAACACATATAATATGTGAAAGAGGAACAGAAGAACCTCTTTGGAACCCCTCTGAAGGAGCAGATAATTATAGAAGCACAGAGTGTAAACGTGTGTGTACTCGTTAACACGGTGCAGGGTTGTGAAACTCAGCTTTCATTAAGAACATCGAGGTCAACTGGCTGCTGTCCTGCGTTTGACCCTCAGGTTAATGTCAGCGTGTGTGTGTGTGTGTGTGTGTGTGTGTGTGTGTGTGTGTAGAGCGTTTCTGAGAGTGAGATACAAAAGGTGTAACTGAAACATGCATCTCATCTACAGACATGTACGCATTAAGTCCACCCCTGTGTACTCCTATGTGACTGGATAGTAGTTCTTCATGTTCAGCTTTTCCACAGATTTGAAACACAATCTTATTATTTATATTATAATGTTAATTTCTTCAATACTGCAGATCATATGTTCTGCTCCAGGCATGAGGAAACAGTTTTCTTATTTAGGCTATTTTTTCCTCTCATTCTCCTATCAGTCCATCCTGCCTCTTCTAAACTTTATTCGTTGCTTGTTCTCTTTTTTTCTCGTCATCCTCTCCTGATCTGCTGGTTCAACACAAGAGATGCATTACAGGGATGTCACTCAGTATGTTTCAGCTTTGCTCATTTGTTCCTTAGAATTCCCAAAGCTTAACTCCCTAAGATCCACTGAGGGACAAAACTGTTAAGACATTAAAACAGAAACTGTCTCTTCTGTACGCAAATTGCATAGTTTCCTCCAGGTGCTCCAGCTTCCTCCCACAGTCCAAAGACATGCAGGTTAATTGGTGACTCTAAATTGTCCGTAGGTGTGAATGTGAGTGTGAATGGTTGTCTGTCTCTATGTGTCAGCCCTGTGATAGTCTGGTGACCTGTCCAGGGTGTACCCTGCCTCTCACCCAGTGTCAGCTGGGATAGGCTCCAGCCCAAACCCTAACAGGATAAGCGGAAAATGAATCAGTGAACAAATATCCAGTTTTGCCACTTATCATTTGGAGTTACATTTCTCTTGAAGGGTACTATGCAGGAATTATTGGCTACTGTTTCTAAACAGTATAACCAGTGAAAGTGAAGCCAACTCCAGCTTCATCTGCTTAATGTATCTCCTCGCTGTATTTGCAGGGTTTTTTTTCAGCGCTGTGTCCACGATTTTTGTAGCTTCCTCTTGGATGCGTGCTTCTTACAATCTTTTATAAAGTCCCGAGCTCATGTTTGTGCTGTGCCCAGGAATATCCAGAGCACTGCAGAATAAGAAGACAGGCAGAGGGCAAAGTGTCTGTAGATTAATACATCATCATACATAGAGATGATTGAGAGGAATTACTTCTGTCTGAGTCAAGTCATTGTTTTTAAGGAGAATCCTGCATAGTATACCTTTATGTCAGTGAATGAATCTCGTAGTGAGTGTTGGGGTTCATGTGAGGCCAACTGTGAATGAACGAGGAAGGTTTAAAAGTCGTGACATATTTTGAGGTATTTGATTGATTAAACTCAGGGCAGGAGACCAGCCAGCCGACTCTGAAGTCGTAACCAACAAAAGCAGATAACAGTTGTATTTCTTCGAACATCAGATTCAGCGCCTCCGTCTTTGATGCTCTCTTTTCTCTAACGAGAGCAAACGTATGAACTCTTTTTGTTATCATGCTGAGACGTCTAATGAGCACAGTCCAGCCGCAGACAGCGACTGATACGAGATTCAGATTCAGTTATGTTTGTGAATCAGTTCAACTCATTCACTTTAATGTTCAAATGAAAGATTGATGCGTGAATCATCTCATCAGTAGTTTAGGAACGATTGGCAGAGAGAGTAAGAAGTCACCATGTCATTCAAGGTATGAAAGCTGATAAATGGATTAAAAGCTGCAAACAAATTGCTTCAGTAAACCTTATGGCACTGTATTGGAACTAAATGACAGGTCTTTGGAGTCAGTATTTCAAAGAATATGTCATAGTGGTAAATCTGGGGAAAGTTCTGTCTGTTATGTACACAAAATAATAAAAGATCAAATCCCACAGTTGGATTTATGATGAAACACAGTCAGTTAGAGAAGCCAATAGACCAAATAATAAATGCCTTTAAAGTTTGAAGCACAGCTGCGGGCTTTAATTATTAAGTGAACCAAGCAAAGACAAAAGAAGTCCCCAAAAATCTCTTTTCTTCTCAAACAGAAATACAGAGAGTTTCAGAAGAAAATATTTGCATAGAGAGTTAAAGAGAGACATACATAAGGGGTGCTTTCCATTATGTTAGCATGTCTCCTCGCTTCCCTTCCTCATGTCTCATCTCCTCCAGCGATGATGTCAGAGAGATGCAGAGAAGAGATGCATAGGATACATCAGTGCTTCCTCGCTCTAAGCTCCTCCAAAAGCCTCCTCCAAGGAAAAGGGGAAACAATTTCTGGGTCACAGGAGGAGAGAGGATGCGAGGAAGCATAAGTTAGCATAATGAAACCACTGCAGAAGAGAAAGTTGGGGTGGAGGAGATTGAAATATTAGGATGGTGCAAAAGACGCTTCAGACTGATGGAGGACAGAAATGTCAGCTTGGAGCAGAGACAGGAAGATGAGAGAGAAGAGACTTGCAGTAAATATGGACACACATTTGCACTTAAGAAGAATAAAGACTAGATGAGAGAAAGGTCATAGAAGTTGAAAGATGAAGAAGGCTGAAGCTGAGTGGGAGAAGAGTGCAGAGAGGGGAAGGAGGTGTAGATGAGGGCTGAGAAGGAAGAAGGGAGAAGAGAGGAGGGCTGCACAGTTAATAGAATGTTAATCACGATCATGATTCTGGTTTCCCACGATTAAATGATCAACTGCAATATTGTTGCTCATAGAAAACTCTGCTGTATATTCAAATCAAACATTTCCTTAACTAACAGCAGCCTCCACCTTTGAGGAGCTGTCATGCGGCCGTGTGTGAACCCTGCAGCAGCAGCCTGTGAAAAACTTTCCTGAATATTGCAACTGCAGACGGGCTAAAAATGAAAATCATCCGTCATCATCTGCTGTTTGAAAGTATTTCAGACTTAGAGTTCATCAACTGTAAAAAAAATGTATGACACTTGTGTCTACATGCTAAGCAACGCAACTTAAGTCTAGTTCACATTATATGATTTTCACCCTGATTGTGCATCGTGGAGACTATCGTAATCTTTTGAGTGTTCATACCTGGCGGCGTGTGTTTCTGTCAGCGGGAGTCTCGCCAACTGCGTTACGACCTGTGTGTGCACACCACAAGATTTCTCCACCGAGCCCTCGCTGACAGAGCCCCAGATAACGCGGTGACGTCACCAAACTTGGAGACGACACATGGCAAAGGCATGGATATTCTTCCCAGTGTTGAATCAGATCTGCCTCCAGGGCCTGGGTCCAAACACAACGCGCTCCCCGTGATCCTGTGGACGCCGCCATTGTTGTTGTTGCTTGCCGGCTTGTCAGTGTTGCCAGATCTTGGGAGAGAAACAAGCAACCAGGGCTATGGAAACAAGCCCAAAAGAAACGACTATCATGCGTTTAAGTAACTTATTAGACGGAGATATATATAGAGGAAGGTGACATTTAGAGAGCAAGCCCAAATAAGCAACTCCACTTCAGTAACAAGCCCAAAGTCACGGCTAATAAGCGGACCTGGCAACCCTGCGGCTTGTCCTCCTCAAATGTCTTCCGTCCTCCTGCGTGCTGACTTGGGACGTATCCCACCTCTCATTGGCTGATGCTCTTTGTCAGTCGTGTCACACTTCTCCAGTTTTCTAGCATGCCAGATATCCAGTCCCAGTCACAGACGAGGGGGCGACTTGCTCGTAGGCTTGTTCACATATGAGGACTCGTCATGGCAGACTATCTGCTGACTCACCTCCGACCCAAGGTGGCTCTCAAGATCCTCTGCGACGTCCAAATCGCGGTGAAAATCGTGTAATGTGAACTAGGCTTAAATTGTTAAACACCTGAAAAACATCACAATCTGCAGTACGATGAAAACATGAAGACCGAGACGAATAACTTCAACCAGTGTTGGGCAGTAGTGTCACCACAAGTAGCAACGTTACTAACTTCACTACATTTCTCAGCAGCGTGGTGGTAACGTCACTGCTTTCTGAGTCAAATTGATGTTCCGTAGCAAAGCTGAGTATTGACCGAGTAGTGCAACACATTCTCACTCTGACCTCGTCACATATCGACGTTTGGTCATGGACTTTCCACGTCCACATATAACGTCCAAGGTACCCTGGGTGTGTTGGTTGTTGCGTTCTGGGACGCCGTGTCAACTTCAGCCTGTTACATGCATTGTCTGTTTTCAAAATACACTCCTGTTTTCACAGGAAATGTACAGTTTGCATACAGTTTCTTTCAGAATAAATGCAGGACGTTGGTACAACACCACAAATTGATGTTTTTTTCCTTCAACAACAAAAGCACATGTTTGGATTTAGGAAAAAGGAACGGGCATAGCTTTATAATGATATGGGAGCCGAACACCGGCCTCCTGAGTGAAAGTTGGTGGTTGTTGGATTTGCAACAAGGGGAGAGAAAGAAAGAGAGCAATAGGCTGACTGATGTCATGTCTTCAGATAACACCAAAAAAAAAGAAAAGAAGAAAAGAACATTTTAATTCAAGTCTGTTATTTTATAATAAACAGTCGAACTGTACATGTTTGTCTGCCTATTTGTCTGACAGTTTTATGATCACTGAGATAACACTGATTTGACAAAGTATCTCAAGGCAATTGAATCAAACACAACTGGACTTAGTTTAGTCTTAGAAGACGTTTCATCTCTTATCCAAGAGGCTTCATCAGTTCATGCTTGTCTGACTAGGCTGGAACTAGTCTGACAAACTGGTGTGTAAGCACCCAGGTATTTAACCTCTGAGAAGGTCTTCACAAGGCCAGTGATGTCATTGGTTCATTAGTGCTCCAATGGTGTGTCAACGACAGTTGTTGCAACTCCTGCTGCAACGGTGGTCGTGGTCATCTATCTCCCTTCTTCGACCTTCTGCCTCCCTTCTCCTCCTCAACAGACGAAGCATTAGCAGAACAAGGTTGTTGTCGTGCTGCTGCTTCAAGAATATAAGCAAAACAAGCCTGAAAAAGGCACTAAGAACGGCATCGTCAAGCATCTTGTTATCTGGAGCGAGGACTACAGTGTTTTCTTCCAATAAACGTAAACACGTAACATCTGCCCCGCCCCCTATCCAATCAGAAACCTTCCCTGCCCCAAACCTTGTGCAGACCTGAATACAGGCGATTAAAAGGCGATTAAACTGATCTCCGTGTAAACCTTCATTCAGAATGAATATTTCTCATGTAAACTACCTGGAAAAACTTTAATTCCGAATGATTTCATTCAGATTTATTTCATTCTGAATGAGAAGCCATCATGTAACCACACCCACTGTTACCATTAATCCCGTCCTTGTCCAGCGTAACTCAGACATCCACTGCGACACTGCAGCACGTCACAGTAACATGACCTATGTAAGATGAAAAAAACAAAAAACTTTCACTGAATTCAGATGAAGAAGAACCTTATTTTAGGTCTTACTTTAATGGAAACATTAGTACAATAGTAAGAATGTAGCACAACATGAAAGTGTGCTCTGTTTATTGAAATGTGAAATTGCAATGAAAATATTTTGTCCCTAGAAACAATGAATATCATAAGAAATAACTGTGATCTCAATATTGAAAATAATTGTGATTATTATTCTGGCCATAATCGTGCAGCCCCAGAAGAAAGAGGTGGAGGAAAAGAGAGAAGAAGGGGAAAGTGCTGGAGGAAAGGAAAGAGAGGTGTAAAAGGGAAAAGGTCTTAAAAGAGTAGATGGGAGGAGAGAGTAAAGAAAGAAATGTAATATTAGTGAGGGAGAAGAAGAGCAGAGCAGAAACTGGGAGGAATGATGGAAATGTGCCAGAACAAAGAGAAAACCTGAGGAGGAACAATGGGAGGCAGGGAAGTAAAAGGGAAACAGGAGGAGGGAGGGAAAAAGGAGGGAGCGTTTAGACTGAGTGAAAAGTAGAACAGAGGAGAAGAGGAGGAGAAGTGCCTGAGATACAAGTGTAACTAATGTGGGTGAAATCACCAGGCGGTCGCCAGCCACAGCTCCACTGGGAGATCAGCTAATCTAGCACACTGCTTTTATTAATTAATCAGTTATGAGACAGAGAGAGGGAAAACCAGAGAAAGGAGAGAATACATGAGAGGCAGAGTAAAAAGGGAGAGTCGGGGAGGGAGGAGAAGAGAGGTACTCTAATATTCCTGACTCCAGGGCTGAGACAGTGACTCAGCTTTCAATTTTAGTGAACAACGATGTTCAAAATGATGTGTAAGGGAGGGAGGAGAGGAACGAGAGAGGGAGCGCACAATTATTTCTCAAGTCAGTGAGGTGAAGTGAGGTCTTTGTTTTCAAGTGCTGCAGCAGTTTGCCAGTTTGCTCACTTTGGCACGTAACGAGTTCTCTGTGGAAGAAGTCTTATCAGGTTTGTTGTCTCTATCTGAGACCCTGTGTCCTCATGAGGACATCACATTTTGGGTTTACTGGACCTTATTACATTCTGCTTCACTCAGACCTGTTGTCCTCGTTCATGGACACTATTTTGTGCCATCTAGTGGAAGTCAAACCACAATACACTAATCCATGTAAAAACAAGATGGCAGCCATCTCTGCCAAGTCAGTCTGCAGCTGATCCGGACACAAAAGTTGACAAGGTCCAAAACCTGATCAAATCTGATGGTTGAAACTTGTTTATTTATGGTTAATAACATTCGTAGTTTGATAAGCCAACAGATTTCACCAATGGTGACAAGGTTAAGACGCTGTTAATTAAAAAATACTCATTTGGAGACATAAGAAATTTATCAGCAGCTCGCTGAAGGACATTGAGACTTTATTATCGTCTGGTTTGAGGATATAGGGACTTTATTATCGCTGACAATGTTTAGTTTTTTATACATATCAGGTCCTACTAATCCCAAATAGCTAGGATAAATCAAAAATGTGAACCAAACAAAAATCCCTCTCTCAGGAGGCCATAGGTGCTGAGTTTGTATTAACATTTTGATGCTTTTCTTTTTCTAATATTGTAGATATTCAACACAAAATTAGATAAAGGAAACACACTGTCTATTTTCTAGGTCAGAAATATGGTGATGGGTGAGTGCACACTAATCAGGCAGCAAAACTAAATATGACTGTGGTGCACCAAGCATTCAGATCGCAGCATATGTTCGGGCTGCAACTGTAATACAACACAGCAGAGTGAGGTCTTCGGCCACAAAACTCAATCGGGTGTTTCTCTCTGTTCTGTTCAGTAATTAATGTTTAATGCATTTATGTTTCTGTCTTTAATTGTCTTGTATTCATGCATATTAAAATCCTGTTTGTAAATAATGATTCACCTCAGTGGCTGTGAATAAATCGTGTGTGTGTTTCTGTTTTATCTCTGCACAGGCCACATGAGACTGTGGTGCCTCTTGAAGACCCCATAGTTACTGAGGTGACGTCAACACTGCAGGAATGGGCCTTACTATGGAAACAGCTCTATGTGGTAAGCAGCACGTTATATTTTTCTGTAAGTGTGTCGTGTGCCACTGCAGTTTGTTTTGTTTGCTGTGCTTTGCTACATCGTGCATTGAGGCAGAAGAGCCAAGCTCAACAGACTGAGTCAACCAGACACACTGAAGCTGTTAAATTTCATTAATCTTCAAAAGAATAACCTGCACAAGACTCGTGTTATTATGAATTTTATCATAAAGGATGGAGTTTGATATTCAGCATAAACATCATTATTTGTAATGATGTAACGTCTGTCCATCCCATCTGTGAACACCATGTCTCAAGAAAGCCTCATGGGAATTTCATTAAATTTGGCACAAACGTCCACTTGGACCCATATATAATCTGACTAGATTTGGAGGTCATAGGTCAAAGGTCAAGGTCACTGTGGCCTTGTCTGTGTCATTCTTGTGAATGCAATATCTCAAGAACACCGTGAGGGAATTTCTTCAAATTTGGCAAAAACGTTCACTTAACAATGAACTGATTACATTTTGGTGGTCAAAGTTCAAGGTCAGTGTGACCTTGAATCAATCTCATTCTTGTGAATACAATATCTCAACAAGGCCCTCAGGAAGTTTTCTCAAATTTGACACAAATGTCAAATTGGGCTCAAGAATTAAATCATTAGAATATGGAGGTCGAAGGTCAAAGGTCACTATGACCTTACAAAACATGTTTCGGCCACAATTCAGGAATTCATACACTAATTAAGAAGAAATTTCACACAAATGTCTCATTGCATAAAATTATGAAGTGAGAACATTTTATATCCAAAGGGTCAAAGGTCAACTTCACTGTGACATCATAATGTTCTGCAGAAACCCTTTTCTGGCCATTACTCACTGTCATATTTCAGAAACAGAAGGGGACACATTTGGTCAGATACTGAATCCGTGACACTTGGATGTCCACCTTGAAACTGTGCTGATTGTATCGATCTTCTGTGCTGCTGGGTGCAAGATGTGTGTGAAGCATCCATGTTTTCACAAACATAGATGTAAACTGTTAAGTGCAACTTGACTGGTTTGCAGAGGCGTACGTCCACAAGGTGGTAACTGTAGTTTAAGCCTAAATATGATCTTTTCCTCACTATAACCAAGTGGGTTTTGTGTCTAAAGCTAACCACACATTAACTACAGTGCTGTTGAAATGTAAAGTTTCAGCGTATCAGCTACATAATAACATGCAAACGTTACGTAACATATCTGTGGTTTGCAGAGATATAAAATGCAAACATTTACTCTGGGGATTGTCTTGTTATAATCCAGCTGGTTTAGTCATGTTTGCAGTGACAGCAGCTTTGAAAGTCCACTTTATGTGCACATTATGTCACTGTGGCATGTGGTGTTTTCACTCACCTGCAGCTGACACGCTAACATTTCAACAGAGAGACAGCTGCATTGCAACATTTCATAGAATAGGAAGGAAACACTGAATCCTTTGCGTTCAGCTTTCCCTCAGATATGTAAAGTGTCCCCCGTTAGCTTGAAGCACTTCTTGTATTTCTGTTGAGAAGCCCGCAGTGTTACGTCCTCACTCTACACATGGAACGATGCCATTAAGTCTGTCTGAGTTTCACTTTGTGCTATCCTCCTCCAAGCAGTGTGTATGTGCTTGTGTGAGGTTCTGTGTGTTTTGCAGTTTAATCGAGTGTCAAAAGACGTTTCAGACACAGTAGTGAAGAGCTGAAGATGTGCCGCAGGTTGTGTCTTTCTCTCTTTGTGTCTAGGTTTTGTTTTCAAGGTTTTTGCAACAGCTTGAATCTTCTCCTCTTTACCTTTCTGTTTCCTTTTCCATTTGTTTGGTTTATTTAAACCTGCTGACAGTCAAAATGAAAAAGTTGAGAAAGTTTAGTTTCCTTACAGACGGACTTATGGGGTTGAATTCATTTACATTCACAATATACATTACATGCTTATCGTTAGTGCTATGTTGTAGGCAACTGGATTTGCTTGCTTTTCTTGAAGACGTTTCGCCTCTCATCTAAGAAGCTTCTTCAGTTCTAAATGACTGGTACGAAGTTGCAGGCTATAAACAGTATGGGTGGGAACCCTTGCAGAGTCGTAGGGGTCACGTGAGCTCTTAGTTTCAGAGTTGTTAAGGTCACAATGTGAGTCGTTGACCCATCTGGCCACCATGTGAGCCGTTAGGGTCAGGTGGGTCCAGGTGTGAATGGGCGTGAAGTCGTCTGGGGGGGGGATCCCAAGACTGCATTGTAGGTGGGGGATAAGTAGTGTCGTAAGCCACCCCCTCTGTTTAACGATGGTCGTTCCAGCTTGACGTAGATGGCTTATTTTACCCCTCTTTCAAACCATCTTTCCTCCCTGACCAACATGTGCACATTGCTGTCCTCAAAGGAGTGTCCCTTCTCCTGTAGATGTAAGTGGACAGCCGAGTCTTGACCAGAGGAGCTGGCTCTCCTGTGTTGTGTTGTGCCATGCGCTTGTGGAGTGGTTCCTCGGGTCAAGACTCGGCTGTCCACCGCTTCTTGGATGAGAGGCAAAACATCATCAAGAAACACAAGCAAGTCCAGTTGCCTACGATATAGCCCTTACGATTACCATGACCTGGATGACTGAGAATCTTCACAGACAAATTACATGCTTACGGTACTTTTGCCTGACTGATAGATGAAACATCCTTTATAAACATACGTTCTGCTTTTATAAAAACAAAAGATCTCCATCGTTGTGTGAACTCAGTTAATGTGATCAGGGTCATTTACTAAATATTTCAAGTTGGAGCAATAAATGCTCACCACTGATTAACTAACAATTGAGTCACTTTTTATTCTGAAAAACAAATAAACATTACTTCATTGTGCTTTGTCTTAGAGCCAATAACAGTGGTGGAAACAATGAGGAACATGTTCTCGTTCCCAACTAGAGGGTAACACAGGAATGGATTTTGACTCTTGTCCCGTCCCAATCCTGACTCATGTCCAACGGTTTTATCTTGTCGTGAATCTTTGGTCTGAACTGGACTTTAAGCTTTTCCTTAACATACTTGGTTAGGTTTAGGAAAAGATTGATGGATCGGTTAAATGACGCTGACTTTTGGTTTTACATGAGACAGGAACAGCGATCTCCTAGGTGAAAGTCCTGTGTTTGTCCTGTGTGCGTTTGATCTATCCACCCTGACATCCTTCCAAAGACTTTCTCACTCTTTATGCTACCTCAGTTGCTCGGGGCATCAGCAGATGGGTTGGCATTAGAGTTATTTGAAAGTCCAGTGCTTCTCATGCAGACAATAAATGGTGCCTTGCGTGTTGGTATCAAATGCAGAGAGGCGTGACCAGGTGTCACCAACGGGTTTTCCTGGGTCATATGTATAAAACACTATTGTTGTTTATCGTTCAGGCCTTTAAGAAGAGATCAGATCTACTTTTTTTTTTGGACCAAAGCTAAAAATGTGTGATCATAAAAATGATAATATGAAGGTGCTGTATGACAGAAATGCATGTGATTAAAGTGACAGCACGGTAAATAACATTATAGAGTATCTTACACAGTCAGACTGTGTGTGTGAAGCTGAAGAGGCTGACAGCAGTTACTCTGACCTGCCTGCCTTCAAACCTGTGCTGTTACTGTTAATTTCTCTCTTACAGACTGTTATTACTCTCGCTGCCTCCTCCGTCCATCCACCATGTCTCACCTCTCTTTTCTTAGCTCTCAGTGGTGCTCTGTCTGTCTGTCTGTCTGTCTGTCTGTTTGATTCCTTACCCAAGATACTGTCAGAATATCTGTTTTTATTGGATACAGAATGTCTACACATAAATGTATAGAGGGATAAATATTATGTGACACAAACCTAGTGGAAATCTAAATCTGTCACCATCTGATCTCTGTTTTTATTCAGAGCGAAGAGACTTTTGTCTTGCTGTCTGCTGGAGTTGAAGCGATGAAAGATAAAACTGTCTTTGGGAGGTTATGCATGACAGATTTTCCATTTTCCATCCTGACAGACTTCACATTAGAGTGTGTCTTGTCACTGAATAAACAAATGTCCTCTTATAGTTAATATAAAGTACCAGTGCTCATGGGTAGATGAAGGGATTTTTGTGGGGATAGAAAGTAAGAAATGACTGACTGACTTACTTGGATAGTACATGTGTAAATCAATAAGAAATGATAGGATGAAAAACTGACAGCAATGAGAAGAAGAGATAGAGGGATGAACTGTGAAGGATGCTGACATAACAGAGTTATAAACCGATGAAACAAATGTAATTCATGGAGCCAGAATAACAGAGCTGACACATCACCTTCAAGTGATCTAAAGGACAATGTTAAACAACAAAAGGTTTGAAGGTGTGAAAGAAGGAGGTTGTCATGTGATAACAAGAAATTGCTCGTGCTTAAAAAATTGTCATTGTCATTGTAAAATGATTATTGTTGTCTTGTTAACTGATGAAAACACCAGAGAATGTGTTTCATTTACCTTAAATGACGGAGGTCGGTGCTGGTAATTAACATGAATGAATAGTCTCATACTGAATTTTACTCTGGTTTATGGCGTGTGGGTGTGATGTTTTGCTGCAGGCGGGGTTCAGCCCCTCTTCTTACACATGCACTGAAGCTCTGCGAAGAGCTGGGGAGTCGACAGCGGCTGCGCTTATGTTCATGAAAGCTCAAGAGTGAAAACACCAGCCGACATAAAATAAGTTATCAGATCAGGCTATATATAGATCAATATATATAGCTAATTCTGATCAGTTAAAAAAATGCCTTGATTGGCCCCGATACTGATCATTGAGATCAGATGAGGACACCTCTAATAAAATTATTTAATAATATCTGATCATTAGAGCAGTCAGTTTCTCCACCAACAATTTCTGTTACTTGTTGTTGGCAATACGAAACCCAGCCTCAAATATCCATCTCACTAAGTTCTTCTATGAAAGTTAAATCTTTTTCAAATCTTCAAAAAGAGCTTTGTGTTGTAGCAAAATAGAGATTGTAAAATAAAAGTTCTTTATTAGCACCCTGTTTTTCCATATTGATTTCATGTAGTTTATTTACGGATACATACAACATGCAAAG
Organism: Epinephelus lanceolatus; assembly: GCF_041903045.1. Taxonomy (NCBI): domain Eukaryota; kingdom Metazoa; phylum Chordata; class Actinopteri; order Perciformes; family Serranidae; genus Epinephelus; species Epinephelus lanceolatus. The sequence continues at coordinate 49,568,529 of NC_135734.1, read as the reverse complement.
AATAACAAGTAGTCTGGAAATCTGTGAAGACACCACCTGTTTTCTCTCACTCTCTCACATACAGACACACATACAGTAGGTTTAGCACGTGTACCAGCACTCACACATGGTCATCTAAAGCGTGTGCATCAAGCTGTGACACATGAATGATCCCCCGATGTATAGACACACACTGTGACGGGCTGAACGCTCAGTAAATGGATGTTCAGCAGCACAGAAGCCTGCAGAGGTGACAGATGCAGCAGAGCAGAAAGGCTGAGTGACACACACACACACACACAGACACAGGCGCACACAGAAAAACACACGTGTACAGTACATATGTGTCCTTCGCTGCATTGATGCGTGGTGTTTATGTGGTTACATCTTTGTCATTCAGTGTCTGTATGTGACGCTGAACTTCAGTAAGTGTTTTCTTCTGCTTTAAAGGCTGCTTTACAGTAAAGTGATGTAATTTTCTGAACTTAGTGGACTGTTCTCGCTTATCATTAATTTGTTTTTATGCACTTAGTCATTACACAACATTACTGACGATTATTTATCAAAAATTTCATCACTGTTCAAATTTTTTCAGTTATGTTATTCACAGCTATTTGTATTTAGCCATGTTAGCAGCGTAGATTTAGGTATGGCATTGCTGATTGATATTTAGTCCAGACAGAAATCTCCACAATTATTGGATGGATCGTTATGACATAAAAAAGGTTGTCCCAGGCAAGCTACAGGACACTTGCACTCAAGCACATTTACTCCACCAGCCAAAAACAAGACAGCAGTCATTTCTGTCATTGACCCAACCGCACACAACAAAGTTGTAGTCCACTGGACTCTTGTACACTATCATCGACTCATCATGTAACATTAGTTACATTAGGAAGTCTGGAAGACGACTAATGTCTTTGTAACAACGATCGTGTCCACACAGGGGTAATCAGTTACGTTGTGTAATATTATCACTTTTCTTTGTGTTTTTTTTTTTTGGATCATATCCAATGAGAGTTTCAGTTCTCTGATGATAGCTGCTGCCTGCAGGTTCATCCAAACCCTTTTTATGTTGTCACTTCCTGCACTCTGTCTGTATTTTTCACGACATTATAGTCATGTGATTGCAAACATTATATTTCAGCTTGGTTCTTAAGTTTTTGCAGTGTATGAAAACATGATGAAGTGATTGCTGACAGCCGGAAAGAAGGCGACATTATGATACGTTATACTATAAAGAAGTCAGAAACCACAAACAAAAAGTTTAGTAGTATCATATAAAGCAGTGGTTTCTAACAAGGGATGACCAGATGTTTTTTTGGTTGAATCCTGGCGAGAATATCTGAACTAATTGTTGCCTCAACTATTTTCTAACATTTTACCAGCTGTATTTCGGCCCAACAACTGGCAGCAGATTCTCAGACTGTCTTCGAATCATCCCCAAAGTTAGCCTTGAACCAGCCATCACCCAGGTGACGCTCTGTGATTTCTCCTCTTACTGAGGGTCTCATTTACTCACATTTAAAGGTGCAGATCTGAAAGTTTACTTCACAGCAAAGTAGCGGTTAAGCTAAAGACAGGTCATTCAGTGGTGGCCATGTAAGAACTTAAAAAAACGGACGCAGCAAACTGCAAGAAGTGCTCTGTCTGATCAGAGCAGGCTTTAACAAAAAGGCACTGTGGCATGCCTCAGGTTTTGCAAACTGCAAGACGTGTTGTCTGTGATCAGGACCTTAGACTGGTCTCATGGCAAGTCAGCTGTAGCTCAGGAGGTGGAGTGGGTCGTCAACCAATCAGAAGACCAATGGCTCCTCCAGTCTACGTGTTGAAGTATCTTTGGGCATGACACTGAACGTCACATTGCTCCTGCAAGCTGTGCCATCGGTGTGTGAGTGCGCGTGAGTGAGCAGCAGGTGGCACCTTGTATAGCCTCGACCACCTCTGTACGAATGCGTGTGAACGTGAATGTGACTGCAGTGTAAAAGCGCAATGAGGAGTCCAAGCAACATGATATACAAATGCACATGCATTTAACATAAGTAAGTCCATTTTAAAACAAGTTTGGATTATTGCAAAACTGAGATGAATACGAGGGACTGAGTGAGAAGGAGGGAGGGAGTGTAGAGGTGGATAAAGGGAGAGTTTGTGTAATGAAGGGGGAGAAAGAGAAAGGTGGAGTGTTCAAGAAACGAAGAAATCAGAGAGTAAAAGAGAGTCTGTTCATATTTCTCCATATCTGTGTCCCTCTGTTTCTCAGTTTTCCCTCCATCTCAGCCCATCTTTAGTTTTCTCCTTCTGCCTCTTCTTTCTCCCACAATGTTTTGTTTCTCATTCTTTAATTTTCTCCCTCTCTTATCTCTTTCATGGTGATGTCAAAGTAGATAAGATTGTGTGTGTGTGTGTGTGTGTGTGTGTGTAGGCGGGATAGATGTGTGAACAGGAAGGAGAGAGGACAGTTAGTGGTGACAACTGAACAATGATAGAGGGATGTGAAGACGGGGATAAACGCAGAGGGAGACAGACAAGTTTGTGTGGATGTGTGTTTGTGCGTGTGAGTGTGTGTCAGTGCGTTTGTGTGTGTGTGTGGAGACAAGAGAAAGAAAAAGTAGAGCTGGAATGACAGTGAAGACATACAGTGGGAGGAGGCAGAGGGCGGGGAAGTTGTCCCCATCCAGCTCTTTTAGCTTTACAATGCAGTGACATTTTCTGCAGCTGTACAGAGGAGATGACAGACAGAGCATAGTGGCTGCAAACAGACACGCACTTTAAAGTCCATGGCTGAAATTCACTGTATGTATTCATGATCAGGAGATGAACGTCTCTGTATAAAGACCATTATTCATTTTGTGACGTTCCTGATTGTAAACATTTTGACATGTCCATGCAAAATGAAGTAAATGTTAATTTTTCTTTTATCATCTTTATGATTGAATGCAGCAGTGATTCTGCCTCCGGCTATATGTTGTACATTTTACATGCTGTAGTTTCTGTAGAGGCCTCAGACGCACATCAGGGTTGTATTTTATGTTTCTGACAGGAGAAAGCAGTCTTTTTATTTGCTAATACCCAGTGAAGAAACTATTGAGCAGACTCAGCTACAGAAAACATACAAAAAGAAACATCACCAACAGAATTTCAACAAAAAAAACCAACATCACAAACGCACACTGCAAGAATAATGAAAAAGATAAGTTATTACTAAACCAATTCAAGGTTGCAGCACATTCACAGATTCAGTCTGTCATTAATGAAGCTGCGTGTGAAGTTTACAAGATGCTGTTGAAGAATCAACACATTAAATCAGTTTCAGGTCACCAAAACACACTTAAACACACATGCACACACATACAAACATGAGGCACTGAGTGTAAGATGTTGTAAAAAAGGCAGCAGGGCATAAAAGAAATCATTGTCACATTGTCTTCACTCTGCTGCACAGACACACAGGCTTACATATACGTGCATACGTTTACACACATGTCGTGGAGCAAACATGCATGCAGAAGGAAAACCGTGATGCGTGAAAACACACAGACTTGTAGTCAAACATTACATCAACAGAACTAATGTACTGTACATGTGTATGTAGCCTGATCACACTGCTTATTGGGAAATAAAAAGTTTCCAAAAAAACATGCATCCTGACACTCAGAGCAGCATTTTACAGTCCAGGAAGCCAAACAAGTGAATGTGATCCTATAATCTGACTAAAATCTGTACAGCAGGGGACAGATGGTGAAAGACAGAGTAGTACAGAGAGACATACTGAGATAAATGAGAAGGAAGGAAGGATAATGATGCTGTAAAGAGACACAGACAGTGACTGGCAGAGGAAATTCAGATATAACTGAAAATATAAAGCAGAGAATCTCTGTCTGTGTGTGTATGTGTGTGTGTGTGTGTGTGTGTGTGTCGCATATCCGCATATCTCAAGAACTGATCATCTGCTTTACTTCATATTGGCGGCTGCATTGCTGGGAGACCCAAGCACATGCAGTGTCCAAGCTGGTGCATTTTGAACATGCAACACGTGAACACAGCTGAGTGTGTTTCACCAGTGTCTCTGGCTGCAGGTAGCCACAACTTTTTTTGCCATATTGACTTACAACAGTGATAATGTTACCACCGTAGAGTGTATAAAATAATGAACGTAGCCACATTAATGTCACCCATTAGTTTGTCAGCCATTGCCATCTTGATTTTTTGGAGCCAGAAGTGACCATATTTGGATGAAAGGCTGTTGTGGAGGAGCGAGGGGTGGATCTGACTCACAGACTGGGGTGACGCCTCACAGCTCCGGCCTGTCATTCAAGCAGCCCTGCACTTAATTATACACAACTTTAAACCGTAATAAAATGTACTAGTCCATACCCACTGAGTGCACAGTTGCCCACACACAGTTTCACATGGTGTGTGTTTGGGATACAGGTCATAGGAAATTGCAGATTAAATAGTCAACTGAACCCATTAAGAAGAGCAATGTATTCAGACAGAGTGTTTGTGGATTTGATAGTACGATTGCTTTATTGAAAGTACAGTAGTACCATTGCCAATAGTGGGATAGTTAGTGGGCTAAAACTGTACATTAGTAGTTGAGGTAGCACGTTGAAAGGCAGATAGTTAAAGTGTTTATATGTTGTATTGACTTAAAAGTGGGGCGCACTGGTAGTTCACATGGGAAAGGTGCAGCTAGCCCTTGTTGCAGCTGTGTGGGTTGGAATCCAGCCTTTGTTCTTTGCTGCATGTCTTCCTTGCTCTCTCTCTCCCATCCTTCTGTCATGCTTCACTGTCCTGTCAAACATAGGCAAAAAATGTATATTACAGAAGCTCAGTTTTAGTAAGTTTTCCAACTTTTGCCAAGAGGGAACTTTAGATATTGGTCCCTAGATTATGTTCACCCAGTTTCATGCAGATCGCTCAAACTTTCTAGGAAGAGATCCATTTGAAGTGTTTTTCAAAAAATTCAAAATGGCGGAAAATCTATATAAGCGGAACTTATGGGTTCTTGAGGCAAATTTGTTCCTCATGAGGAGAGGCATCTCTGTGCAAAGTTTCATGTCTCTACGACATACGGGGCATGAGATATGCCCATTCAAAGTTTGACATTTCAGTGGGTTGCTATAGCGCCCCCCTTTGGCCAATTGATGTAATATTGCTTCATTGGCATCCTCCCATGACCCTCTACCACTGTGCCAAATTTCACATGGATTGACCAAGTCAGTGAGGAGAAAAACGTGGAACACACACACACACACACACACACACACACACAGACAATTTTCGTCATTATATAGTAAGATTAGCTAAACAGACCAAAACGTTTTTTTGTTTACTTGCTTAATGACTCATACTTAAAGTTACTTAACATCTGCTCAAGGTGGAGCTTTCAATTCCAATATGTTGCAGGATAGTTTAGTGAATAATAATGCATCACATTTTAATTGTTATATTTTGTGAATATAATCTGAATCTTGCAGTGCAACCAGTAACATGTCTCTGTCAAGTAAATGTAGCACAATGTTTTAATCTGAAGTAGAAGTACATATACTATGTGCACGTTTACCAGTAAGTATAGTGTGCTGTTGATTTGCATGTTTTAAAGTGCTTTGGAGGCATTTAGTAAGATATTTTAGGGTACAGTTTGTTAGAATAGCAGCATAATTCTATATTTTTCATATCTAAACATAATTTCTTTTTATTTAATCTTTATTTAACCAGAAAAACTAAACAGTAAACATTTCTTTTTCCAGAGTAAGACCAACTCTGAACCAAATTTCCCCTCAGGATCTTTTAACCATACAGACAGAAAGACCAAAGTCAAGTTTAATTTGGTGGCTGCTGGAACGAGGAGGAGGAGGAAGTGGCTGAAAGGAAAAAATGCTGAATCCCTCAGTGCTTCAAAGTTTCTTTAAAAAACCCAGTGAAAATCATTCAAAGGAAAAAAGCTGTAGATACTTTGCTATGCTCTTTGCAATGTGGCATCAAAAAATAAAAAACCACACCTCGCCTTAAACCCATGCTTAAATATTGATGACTGAAAGAAATAAAAGATGCTCTTAGTTGATTGCTTGTTCTGTGGTTTAATGGGGATTCTTCCTTTGACTGCCAGTCCACACTGTAATGTCTGGAGATAATTGGTGTGTGGTCGGCAGGGTTGTGTAAGGATAAAACTTTGCAGTATGTCATGGGACGGAGAACGAATGATAGTAGAAATGTCTGTTATTCTTGTCTCTGTCTGGTTTGTGTGTGCATGTTCTTTATAGTGACAGATGTAACATGTTTTTTTTGCAGTCATAGGGGAGTTTGGTCTGCAGCTCAGCCAGCATCAGCAACCCTGACTGCAGAAACTATGTGTATATACTGACAGACCTTTTTCACAGCAGCTGTGTCAACAGCAGGAAACACATGATCAGAGGCTTAGTCCCATTAAGTCTCCCAGTAAGCTGTTCCAGTGAACTAGTAGCAGGACCTCCCCTGGAATGCAACCATCATTAATGTTATTGAATGCACCCTTTTCCAGCTGTGACAAATGGAAAATGCCTGTTTACAGCAAACCCACACTGAGTGACCACTTTATTAGGTACACTTAATGCAATCCAATATAACTGATCCATGCTCTGTCACAGAAGTAGTAATTTGATTACATGTCTATTGTTGCATTTTATTAAAATATGGGCCTAAGCTGTGGTCTGTTGGGAAGGCCCTATTAAAGTTGCCAGGATTATTATTATTTGTGATTCTTATGTTGTTAAAATGTGTTTCTAATATTCTTACATCTGGATTCCACTGAGAGCCTCTGTCGCACATTCTGGCTGTGACGAGGCCACTGGAGTTGATCGCGGTTACTCTAGACGATGCTTGTAATTCCACCAAATGTGCTGCTCTCAGTTTCAGAAGCGGCTCTTTGCTAAAAACACACATCTAAACAACACATTCTTATCCCAACTCGTGGAATACTGACACTTGGTCAGTGGCCCGGCACATCAAAATATTACACACTAGGTACCTTCCTGCATCAGTTCTGGATGTTCCAGGAAAGCGTGTCAATTATGTTCGTTACATGCTCACATGCTCACACTTCACTAGTCTTCAGTTTTACAGGAGATGAACAGTGTTTGTTAAATGTGTACTGTCTTTGTCAAAATAAACTCAGAATGTGAGTAAAAAACTTCATTTTACGGTTTATTTTCTAAGGTTTGGGCAACAAAAGCATGTTGTGTGGTTTAGAAAAAGAAATCATGGTTTGGCTTTACATATATGTTTGCTACTAATTTGATGTAACCTCACATGACGTACGTTACTAGCATAGTATGCTTCACATACTAGCATACTACGTCATTATTTAAATAACTTGCAAAATGAAGAGCGGACAGATGAAAGTCCAGAATTAGTTTGACCCGTCCACTGTTCCTCCCACCTGCCTGAAGCAAACTGTCTCAGTCTTTATACAGTAGTTACCTGGAGTGTCAACAAATGCCATCGCCCATTGCATCCCTTGCTGCTGCTAATGGTGCCTCTGTGCGTTGGGTCACTGACCAAGCATCGATATTTGGTGAGTTAGGAGTGCAACCAGATAAGTGTACTCTAATTCTGAAGGAGTCTCGCCACAGGTGCGGAGAGCAAGTCAGCCAGGCAGGAAGTATAACGACAGCATCTGGTCAGTTTTCAAAATAAACATTCTTTCAGTCCATGTCACTCATAACTGGACTTTTATATCAGTATTAACTTTGTAGACTACAGCACAACAAAGTAGGAAATAACAACAATAAACACAATTAAAACAGACAAGAAGGAAGCCATTTGTAGAAGCACAAATAAGGGGAAAATGACCTTCAAGTCTTCAACATCTTGCAGGTGTAACACTCCACTTCTTCGTAGTATGATGCACGCTGGAGGATGGAACTAAACTGAGTCGTGACCTAAATGCACTGCCTGTCGTGTTTGTAAATGGGGTGGCCAAAAAATTAGCTCCATATACTGAAAAACCACAACATTGTTTTTTTCCTTTATATGGATATTCTGAAGAAGAAAATGCTGTTGCATGTCAGAATAAAATATTTACTCAGTTCTCTTCATTGTATTCCACAGTTATCGTAAAATCTTGGATGAAAAGGACTTTGATGGATTTTTGACAACACTGAACATGTCTTTTCAACATTTCTTACGGGCTCAGATTCTGTCAGTGTTACTGTATATACTCAGTATATGACAGTGTGCTGTATCTGATCTGTCTTCTACCCTCCAGGCCTGTGCACTCATTTTCTGTACAGTTTGACTGGCAGCTCTGTGCAGTAAAGCTAACAGCACGGTGTTAAAACGCCACCTCTGGTTTTGGCCTTTGACACACATCTCTCTGCATCTGTCTCTCATGCTGTGCGTCTGCTCCGTGTGATTAAATGTGGGGAGAGATGACTGTGGATAGGAGGTGGATACAGCAGTGGCACTACTTTCTGTCCTAAAACCAGATCAGCTCCTGTGTGTACGGGAGCACATGCTGAAAACAGTTGCAGAACTCCCTCCCATCATCATCCTAATTGTAGAGTTGGATTTGAAGCAGATAATCAATCACATGGCTCATCAAACTGTCAGTTATCATGAAGCAGATAATGGCAGCTGGTATGTTGTCAGGTTGAAAGCTTTCTCTCGAGAAAAACAAAACAGGGTGAATAACTTTTAATCAATGTGATGCTGTTAGCATGTGAAAAGAAAGAAAGAAAATGTCTGCATTGTATGTTTTTGCACGTTACAGATACATTTGCACTTTTCATATGTATCATATAGTTTCTAAAGTGACATAGAATATGGGCTGACTTTGTCATCTGGAGGTGGAGGCGATGGTGGTTGGCGTGTTACCTAGATGAGACACTTGCCAAGCTGCAGACCACTGTTAGAGACCGACAAACAACAGAACCGGTTGTGATTTAGCGAGTCATTGCGGTTTCCCAGACGCTTTTTAGGCTCTGAACGTGGATGTTTCACAGCAACCCATTTCTGTTTTTCCACCGGGGATAGCACCATGAAAATCAGGTGTTTTTTTTACCAAGACAATGCTGTGTTTTCTTGCTGTTTTGGAGCCAGAAGGAACCATATTTGGACTCAACAGTACACCTGTGGAGGAGCGAGGGGTGGATCTGACTCATAGACTGTAGTGACGCCTCGCAGAAAGCCCATGAGTCAAAGCAATCCCACCCTTAATTATGTCTAACTTTAAGCCTTAGTAACATTTAAACGGGTGAGTTATATAACAGTGAACCCCATGTACAGTTGTCATGAACGAGGAAATCATCTATAGAGACCAAAACCTTTTTCGTACCAGGCTGTAAACATGTTTATTTCTGCTGTAAAGTTGGACATTTTAACATGGGGGTCTGTGGGGATTGACTCGCTCCTGGAGCCAGCCTCAAGTGGACATTAGAGGAACTGCAGTTTTCGGCACTTCTTTGTTGGCTTCGATTTTCAGCTCTGGAGGCTGCCTCTTGGGCTTGTGCACAAATGTTGGAATTGAGGTAGGGTGAGCAGAGAAACTTAAATTAAGCACGACACAAGGCTTCTTCCAGCTTTAAGTAACAGGTTCAAGATCACCAAATTAAAAATAAAAATCTTAGGCTCTTTTGGCCGTTTCAGTACAGTGAGTCCTCTACAGAATTGGTTTCAAACTTCAGCTGTGGTGGTTGCCTCTTTGTAGAAGCTCAAATAGATTTGAAATAACAAAATGCCTCATACAGTAAAACAGTACTCAGGTGCCCACATGTAGACTGAAACAGTTTTTGGTTGCTGTTATCATTTCTCCTGTTTCAACCTGGTCTCACTCCGAAGTCGTCAAAAACTAGCGCTTGGTCACTGACTTCTGGTGTCAGATACCAATGCTGTCCCTTCACGCTGGCATGATGCACGGCCAGTCCCCATTATAGTTTAACGTCGCCCAGCAGTGTCAGGGAAAAATGCGGTGGGACAGCAACAAAAGTTAAGGCGGTGAAAGTCCAAGTAGGGTGTGCAGAAAGGGTGGTCTATGGGTACAGCAATCACCGAGCCGTTGCTCCCTTCCTGTTTGATTGTAAAGCCAAACCCTGTTTTGGTGAAAGCAGCAGGGAGGCAGAACTGAGTACAGTTTAATATATTTTTATTTATCACAAATTAGATTGTTATCATGATGTTCAACAGTTATGACGTTACCCTCATACCATGCAGCCCCACTCCTGTTCATACTATGTGTGAAGCAGTCCCCTTCCTCATGTGCTTCCAGTGTAAGCGATAGGAAACACAGTCTGCAGTCCCCAGTGTCTGTAGTGAAAATACATTTCAAAGTTCATTTGAAGCCATTATGACACTTCAGCAGTCTGAGTTTGACAAATCAAGTGGGTACAATTAAAGTTAAAGTCTTTTACTCCTCCACAGCAGCTTAGCAAGCAAACACAGGGGATTTTCTACCAAACAGACTCTAACTGTGGAGTATACCCAGCTGATCTAACTCAGACTGCTGAATCCTCAAATTGGCTTCAGATAGAAATAAATAATGGAAAATCTTTTTACACAGAAGAAAGGTCGTGGATTTTGTCCCCATCCTTCTCCACTGAAAGTGAGTCAGACAGGGTAACTTCAATGATCTGTATTAAGTGTAAGTATGATTATATGGAGCACTAACTATTGTTTTTACACAGACTTGAGGAAATGCAGTCCTTTCCTTTAGCCTGTGGCACATTGGTGAAGCTCTGAAATGTATTGCTCTCATCAGCAATACTAATCGGATCAATCAAACACTGATCTTCATCTTTTTAATGAAGCTTTGTGTTAGTTCATGCAGCACACGGACGTCATATGCCCCAGCTGTAATCAGCTGACAGCCAGCTGATTGGATCATTGCTTCAAATCAGTCACACACCAATCACAGCCCATTCTCACAAGATGGCGGTCCATTTAAATATGGCCTGCTACTCACTAATGTGTGCTGCACCAGTGCTGCCACACACCACTGCTGCTGGCAAAGCTTTGCCTCCTCCACCCCAGCCTCAACCCCAACCTCTGTCCCAGCCTCCACCCCAGCCTCCATCCCAGCCTCCACCCCAACCTCTATCCCAGCCTCCACCCCAGCCTCTATACCAGCCTCCACCCCAACCTCTATCCCAGCCTCCACCCCAGCCTCTATCCCAGCCTCCACCCCAGCCTCTATCCCAGCCTCCACCCCAGCCTCTATCCCAGCCTCAACCCCAGCCTCTATCCCAGCCTACACCCCAGTCTCTATCCCAGCCTCCACCCCAGCCTCTATCCCAGCCTCCACCCCAGTCTCTATCCCAGCCTCCACCCCAGCCTCTATCCCAGCCTACACCCCAACCTCTATCCCAGCCTCCACCCCAGCCTCTATCCCAGCCTCAACCCCAGCCTCTATCCCAGCCTACACCCCAACCTCTATCCCAGCCTCCACCCCAGCCTCCACCTTCCTATCCTATCCTGCATCCAGTAATAAGTGCTATCCTGCACCATGAGATTTGGTGAGTGTTAAGCCCACTTCCTTTCAGCAGCACACCTGATAGACAAAACACTGGTGTCTGTACAAGTGCAGATGACATAACTAAGGAAACCTTTTAAGGGATTATGTGCAACATATTTAGGTAAGTCCCTGAGCTAAGAAAAAAATTAAGCTTCAGGGTCACGCTCAAGGGGTTTTGTTCAGGCGGTCCCTGGTTCTGGCAAACTTAGACTCATTGACCCAAGTGAGTGTTGTTACAAATAACAAGGTGAAACCAGGTGTTGTGTCTCTGTCCAGAGGGAATGCAGGGTTGACATACTGATGGTCCTCTCCCCATCAGACCCTGTCTCTCCCTGTCTTCTCTTGTGTCTGCTCTCTCTCTTTCTTCCTTTCATGTACACACAAACATCACACATTTGATTTCAAGGCTCTCTGTGGGCACCAGCCTCGGGATATAAGCTCTGCTGTCAAACGTCTTTATCATCAAGTGAGCTGTATATCACTATCTTTAGAGTGCACACCTCGCTGTATCTCCTCGCAGCTTTTTGCACTCTCTCCAACATTGCAAAAGTGGAGAGGAGCTTTCTGCTGCAGACTGGCCCGTGGGTGGGTGGATAGCTGAGAGAGAGAGGGTGAGAGAGAGAGGGTGAGAAGAGAGATAAAGAAAGATGAGAAAGATGGAAACTGGGAGCAGGTCAGAGGATGGAGGAGAGGCAGAATAAGGCTTAGGTACACACACACACACAGACACACAAGCAGAGAGAGAGAGGGAGAGAGGTGGTGTTGCTTCAGTACATTGTGAGTGGATCTCAAGTCGTTTGACAGGCTATGATTTTCTTCTCGTCTGCCGGGTTGGATTGCTGCTCAGCGGCTCGCTAGTAGAGTCAGAGAACGAGAAAGAGGAGAAAGGCGAGGAGAGAAACAAGTGGATTTATCAAGCCAACACACCTGTAAGTAGCTAACATCATCTCCTACGTTTGGGCATTCAGTGTGTGTCTGTTTCAAAATACAGCTTCTGTCATTCAGCTGTGTGTGTGTGTGTGTGTGTATGAGAGAGTTTTCCACAAAAAGTGAAAGTGTGTTTATTCCACACTTGTGGATCTGAGCTGTATGTAAACTTGTGTGTCCGTGTCCGTCCAGGATCTATAGACTTCAGTAAGTGCAGTGTCATATATTTGCCTTGGTGACTCACCCACCGTTGCCACGGCGACGGGGCCATTGTTGGCATACAGTAGCTGTTGTTTTTTTATTGCATCAGTGGATAGCTTATGAGAAGCTATATATAATGTTTGTTTTGTTGCGCTTCAGTTATTTGAGTTTTCATAAGCTCGTGACACAAGTGGCAGTATGTGTCTGCTCATAATCCTCCGTCACATCGATATGTAGTGTCAGTCTTATTACATTATATCCCAAATATCCAAGTCATATCAAAGAAGCTCTCTTTTTTGACTGACAACATACTGTCATGATATTGAGGGATCATTATGATCCATCTCGATGTCACTTCTGTATCTTGTCTCTGAGTTTCCCTCACAGACACTTTAAGTAGTGAAATGTGAGGAAGTTATAATACTTAGTTACAACATTTAAGTATTTTTAGGAGTATCTGTACTTTACTTGAGTATTTATATTTCTGTCAACATTCATGTTGTTATTGATTTTGTTTTGGCCTTTTGCCTTCATTAGATAGGACAGTCTTGGCATGAAGGTGGAGAGAGGGGGGATGACATGCAGCGGGGGGCTGCAGGCTGGAATCGAGCCCGTGGCTGCTGTAACAAGGACATTGCTTTCAGATACAGGACACCTGCTCTACCCACGAAGCAACCAGGCGCCCCAACTTTCACTTTTATTCCACTACATTTCCTAAATTAAATGTATACTTTTACTCCAATGCATTTCTATGTATTGAAGTAAAAGTAATCTGGGACGCCGTCAGCCTCCATTAGGTGGAGTTGTGTTGCTACCTCCTCTCCCCTTGGATCTCCACAAGTGATGTGAGGACTCTAAAACTTCACCTGAGCCTCCCTCGGCATATGGGTGAGTAGATAATGGCTGGATTTTCATTTTTGGGTGCACTATCCCTTTAAGTCTGGATTTCCAGTCCAGCCCAGGCTGCATGTCAGATCAGATGCTACATGCTAGAGACTGCATTCCACTGAAGTCATAATGGAAGCAGAAAATGGCGTCCCACAGCAGAGAGGGCTGCATGGTGACTGCTCCACTGCAGAGTTCCAGCCCTGGAGGTCAAATGTTTCTTTGAAATCCTTAAATCCCTCCTCAAGTGTAATTTATGCTCCATTGTTTAGCTTGTGTGCATGTTAAGAAGAAGTAAACTTCATATTCTCAGAAATGTGCTGAGCTTTTTTATTAACTGCATTTACTTGCACTTTAACTTTCAGTGCTGAAATACGTTTTGTATCATAAAATGACTCAATATACGTGAGTGGTAACTTGGTAGAGACGTCTACCAAAGTCATTTTCTGGTGAGATATTTGTACTTTTACTCAAGTTTGACTTTCAGGTACTTCATCCACCACTGGAGGCTTCTGAGAGGTTCTAATGTTTCATCCTCATCTTTTCATACTGTTTAAATTAAAACAGTGTTTAATGTTACCCAGATCACATCACTCAGAGGAACGTTCTACATTTATATTTAAAAGTCTCTGCTGTGAGTTTAATCCTGAAATTCCAACACTATTTATCATCCTTAATATTCTATGCCTCTCTATGGGATGGAGACGCTATCATTTTTTGCTCTTATTTTGAAGTAGCGTGCATTACATCATTTTTAAAGCTGTCTGTCTTTGTGAACTAATTAAAGCAAATCCTTGGCAGCGCTTTTGAATTAACATCACACTCAGGAGGAAGCTGCAATGATACAGCACAGCTCTGTACAGAACAGCGAGCTGCTGAGATACACACCAAGCAAATGTCAGTGGACAAATGTACCAGTCCAAAGTTAATGCACTGAAGGGAGTATTACAAATCAGTACATTTTGAATTTGATTAGATGTTTAAGAACTTTATGATCCAAGACAAAATGCAAAGGAGCACATACAGTAGCTCATATAAATAAGAGATGAAGTGTTGTGTTAGATTAACTCAAAGACTGGTTTGCTTCAATTTTCTGGGGGTTGCATTAAGCAGAGAACACACGGGTGGCACAGCATCACGGTGCGTCAAGTGATGTGTTTCAAGTGCTGCCCTCTAAGACCAATGGGAATCATTGGCGCTGCAGTGCGTCAACAAAAGACTACACACAGTTATAACTGCTTTTGCTAAAAGATCTGTGCTGAAAATCATGTGTGGACACTCACTTATTAAACTTGATTTCTCACCTAAAGAGCCAATCTGCAGAGCTGTGACTCAGCAGGCAGTATCCTGTTTGTCACTGTCGTTATAATGATGGGACTGTGGGGTGTATAGCTCGGGTTATTTCTTGACCTCAGCGACAAGTGTCTCCTCATACTTTCTTAGTCATACAGGAGAGACAGCTACAGAGTTCTCTTTATGGAGTCTATCCATGCTGAGGAGAGAAATTGAGCTGGGAGCAGAGAAGAAGAGCTGCTCGGGGAGCTGGTATGTACAAGCAGGAGGCAAGTAGGGGATAAAATGGATTTATTTCAGGAGCAACAAGGCTGGGAATAGGACAGTGGTGTCAAGTGTCTAGCTGCTGCCGGTGTGGGGTTGTTCATAGGGGCATCAGTTTTGCCATTAAGTGCTGGTGTGTTTTGGTCTTTACAGTAAAGTGCTGTGATTTTCTGAACTTAGCTGTTCTAGCTATTTTATTATTTGCCTTTACCCACCTAGTCATTATATCCACATTACTGATGATTATTTATTTCGTGAAAGCACCAATCGTCAGCCTACAATATCGTCACAATATTGGTATCGAAGTATTTGATTCTCTCCTTATTCTACCCCAAACCACACTGTTTTTCCAACTGTAATAGTTCATGTGCCTAAACCCAACCAAACCTTTACTGTAGCTGTGGAAGATAAGACAAAGCTTTTGTTTTTGCTGCGGTCATTTAGGCGTGCACAGGTAAATGATGTCTTCCTGCTGATGTCAGAAATGTGTATATCTGAGGGCATTTTGTTGGCTGATTTGGAGCACTTGTTGGTTAGATGGTTAGAATATTTCAGCAGTACTTTTTTTATGTCACCATTTGTGACTTTGGACCACTCAGCTGGCTTGTAGGTAGTTTTATACTGAGTAGCTTGTAGCTATCTGAAGCTGCCCTTATTGCCGACCTCATTATCCATTTTGTTTCTTGTGCAGCTTCATAAGGAAGCTGGCATTCCAAGCTGTTTTTGTTTTTAAGCACTTCAATATCAGGAAATATAATTTGCCTCCTGGACATGGTCACCTCTGACCTCGCTGAGAGAAGATTGATCTCCTTCCATAATGTCCCTTTTAGTGCCGTTGGGGACGCTTGTCCTTCCAAAGTGTCTGTTTCTGCACAGTTAAGCTTTACCTGAAGGCTGTCCTTCCAAAATATGTGCTCATGCAGTATATTGTTAATCAATGTATTTCCCCCCATTAATAATATGAAAGGAGATGTCCTTCCAAAATCTGTCCCTCAGTTGTTGCTGAAATATCCACTGAAGTCTATGTTTACACCAAACGTCTGGATGCCTATACTGAACTTTAACCTACATGATGTTGTTGTTGTTTTGTTTTTGTTATAACTACTTTTTTATGTGTATAATCTGATTTTAAAGCTGAATTGTATCATGTTCTTGTATTTATTCATAAAACATGAATAACCTTAGTGTGTCAACAGCCAGATCACCGTCTGCACTTCTACAAAAAAGAGAGAAATGATAATTGTAGCTGGAAGGCGAGGAGTTGGTGTGAGGGAGTGAAGCCAGGGTCAGAGGCTGTGGTAGAGACACTGTGTGTGTAGGGACACTGCTGACATTTGCCCCCCTCTGTGTTAGATTTAAGGTTAGTTGGGAAGTTGAAAAGGGAGGCATTCCAGCCAGCTGCGTAAGGTAGTTACCACAGGCCCCAGTGCACGCTATTGTGACGGGCCCTTCTTACTGCAGCTTTTCTGTTTAAAAGGCACGACTGCTCAGTGGACTTGCAGATGTGCTCAGCTCGTCAGTCTGGGCAGATTTTGAGCCCTAAACTGGTTACCATGTCGTATTGTCTTGTCACATGATCAAATAGATTGCATGTTGGCCAACAGTCATCATTGCATACCTGTACATGACAAGAATCTAAAAAAATTTTTAAAAAATACTCATTTATTTGAATAGTTATAAAGTTATTCATACAGAGTATAGCCTCTACAGCAGGTGTCATCAAATAGATTTTCCAAGAGCCAGAATTTTTCTTAGATAGACAGACAGAGAGACAGACAGACAGATAGACAGACAGACAGTTTAATATCAAAAAATATTTTGATAATTAAAAAACAATAAAAAGAAATGTTACATTACATCATGTAAAAAAAGTTAAGAGCTATGAGTGTGTCCCCATATGTGGGCCAAGCAGCATCCCAAAATATGAGTTTATCAACCACCTAAACCCGACTCAACTATAAACCACAAACTTTATGCAATATACTGTAATAGCACAGCTGTCAGGACTGAGGACAGAGACACACAGATGGAGAATAAGCATTGCACAGTGTGTTTGTGTGAGAGATGGAGTGACAGAGGGAGGAGAGGAGAAGGTGGGAGGTGCACATAATGTTTCTGTAAGTTATTTATAACTAACTCAAGACCAGAGCTGCTACTACGGGCACAGGTTTCACTGTCGCTATCACATGCACTTGTGAGATAAAAGAGATCAATATGTCAGCAGTAATTTAAAAGAAGGAAAGAGTCATAAAACTTTAATATCTAATGCATAAAACTTGATGCAGCAGTTCCTAATGCACCCACATGCCTGCAGCTCTGCTCAGGATGCTGCACTGTCACTTGTTGACATTTGATATTTTGATATTTCACCAGTAAGTTTGTCAAACCCACCGCATCACTACTGCTAATAATATTTGGGGTGGTGACTCAGTCCATTAAAATGATTTCCATCTCAGATGTTTGACAGTTGATTCATTAGGAATTTAAAAAATACTAGATATCTTAAATACTGAGATGCATTTCTTTCCTCCTCACATTTTCTAATTAGTTAATATGCTGCGAGCTGGATGGAAAGCTCTAGTGGACCAGATGTGGCCTGCAGGCCCCCAGTAGACAGTCGCTGCTGTAGCATCATACTGAGCTGAAAACTCAGATCTGAACATTAAGATTAAAATGTCACGACAGCAGATATGATTTATGTCTCATTACCTTTCACATGTTCTGTGGATACCACGTCTGGGTCGGTTGTTTCAGGTGGTGTAAATGTATCAGACAGTCAGAGAGGGAACTGTCCGTCCTCAGTCCACCTGTCGAACTGCACACAGCATGAAACATAACAGACTGGCATCCCTGCTATCACATCCTGCTTCTGTGTGTGTGTGTGTGTGTGTGTGTGTGTGTGAGACTTGCGTGTCACCAGGAAGGGTTCACACAAGGTCAGGGGAGGATTTGGGATGAAGTCTGCACCAGCACAACAAGCACACCGGACACTACACACATACACAAAGTCAAACATACACACAGTCACACACACACAGTCACACTCTGTCACACAAACACACACACACACAACACATATTGCACGCTGCATGATGCCCAACTCCTGCTAGAGAAGGTGGCCTTCACAAACTCTCTGACAGCCTGGCTCGGCTCAGAGGCGCAACAGTTTTTGAAATTTCAGTGAAGGAAATTTATTTTATTTTGCTGCAGTTGCCCAGCGATGTGCTTTAGTTAACAGAAGTTCTGCCAAAGTCAGGCACTTAATATTCATTTCCACCTACAGTTCAGTGTCTAGACTTGCCAATGCTCCAACACGATCCCAGAAAAAAGGCAAAGAAGCATTTATTTAAAAACTTGTTTTACAGTCTGTGAAAAGCCTCTGTCTTTACCCAGCCCAGCCGCCAGATGAAAATGTTGGCATTGTGGGTTTCTGTGAACCGTGGACACGTTACATTTGCACGTCTTATGAGCCATATTAAAGTTTTTAGAGTGACACAGTCAGCACCATGACACAGACGTGACTCCTCTCCTGCAGCACAGAGCTTTTATAGTGAGGATACTTATCATTTCAAACACACAATGAAATTTAACAGAGCACTTTAGGACACTGGACACAGATTAGTGTATTGAGTAATTATTACCAACTATTAAGTTTCACAACTGCTGTCAAGCTGTCTGAGGCACACCGGGCTCACTCTCACCTGACGCTGACGCTCTCAGGGCGCACGATGGTCTCACTCATGTCAGCCTAACACCACTGCAGTGCCTCATCTGTAATGTATAGTATACTTCCTGCTGATCGCTGTCTTTACAATCAAGGTAGAGCTGACTGATTGACCAGTGGTATCGGGCGATAATGCCCTATCACAGATATCCCAAGTATCGGTATTTATGTTGTCTGATTTACAGAACATAATGCAGAAAAAGATGCTTGGAGTAATTTATGATTATTAAATACTATTAAATTCCCAATTCCAGATGTCATTTGTTGCTGAAAACTTTATTGTTGAGCTGTAAAATATCCTGCCTACATTACACATCTTTGTCACAAGCATTTGATAACCATATTTGACATGTGTAAATATATTGGCTGCTATATTAATATCTGAAACTTTTTGTTCCATAGCATCAGTTTAGGCATCACTTTGCGTTTTTTTAAACCTCAAAACCTAAAATATTCTGTGAGGTGATGTTAAACTGCACATATTACAACAAGAACATATAATGTTACGTGTTATCTTTCTGTATCTGCGTACTTCCTTAAAAGTACTTTATTGATGCTCTGAGAATGTGTTAAACAAGTTGTATCAGTCAGAAACCTTGATCCAAATCTACTCATTCAATAACACAGAACTGGAAAATATCTGATGTCTCAGGGTCTCATTTATTATACATGAAGCTCTGTTGCAGGTCCAAATTTCAGTTTAAAAGATACATTTTACATAAAGATCCTGCCTTGTTCAGATATATATATAAATACATCCTAAGAAAGCAGCCGCAGCGTGTTACAATAACAGTTGAGCAGTGGAGACCAAAAAGGATTTCAGAGGCTCTTTGTTTGAGGTCCCTGCTGATTTTCCTCAGCGCTTTTGTTTTCAGTGACGCTGCAGCCGGTTTGACAGGTGTGAAAATGAAGCAGGACGTTTGCTAATGGATCTGAGGTGTTGTGAGCATCCCCTCTGATTTGGGAGATGCCAGACTCACTCACTTCCTATTTGGAGGCCTCAAACTGGTGGCTTCCTGAAAGTAATCAGTTACACATTACAGATTACCTGATTAAATTTGCAGTCCGACTTGTCAGAGTCAGTTTGCATCCAGTGTTGTGAGGCAGCGGCCTGAGAGCTGCGGCACAGCAGTGTGGATGTGTTAACATATGACAGCAAGCGTCTGTCCTGCTGAAGTGTCCTTGACGAAAATGTTCAGGCTGTATCTGAAATAACACACGTTCACTGTACGGAGACGTCTGTGTAACTTTGGTTCTTTGATGACGTCAGTATAATTTGCGTCCATCATACAGGTCGGCTCAGCTTCTTCCACAAGCTCCAGCCTGCAGATCACAAACTGTTTTGACATATGGTTTTGATTTTATTGGTCCTGTTTGTAAATGTGACACCTCATTTTGCACAACAAGAGCTAACTTAGCATTAAATACTGTACTGGCCAGAAAAATATGAGCAACTTGTCATCTTATCAAACATAAAAAGGTCCTGCTCCTGAGAGGTTTCAATAACTCATGTGTGTCTAAGAATTCACAGAATGACCAAAACAAGTCACTTTGAAGCCAGAAGGAAGGTGTGAACCTCAATAAACCAAATACAAAATGCATCTACGAGTTCATTTATGCTCAGCGTTAGATACATATGGATGCGGACAGAGCCTTCTGTCCATACTTTGCGTTCATTTCATGCATGTGTGCATTCTCTCTAAACTTACCGACACAGACGAAATGGTGGAAGTGTATTTATCTGTAATGTAGTGAAAAGAATTCTCCGTCCACGTTATGATGTATTTAATGACCTCACAGACCACCACCAGCTCCAATGCTGCCACCATTTAAAGGTGCAATATTATGACCTCCTCCATCGTCGCCATGTTTATTGTTTGTCAGAAACTTTTGACTCCACCCTTTGGTGCCATCTGTGGGCTGTAGCCACACCAACATAAAGGATGCACGGACGTATGAGGGCAGTGACATTCACAATATTTGAAACAGATGTATCTATATTCTTACATAAAGGAAGAATAAATGAGCCTCAAGTCTGAGTCCTGCACCACAGGTCGGATTTTCAAGACCCACTCCCGAACCAGCACTGTGACCTGCGATACTTTACCCGCTCCACCACCCACTGATGTGACCAATTAATGCCACAACCAAACCCACTGACTCAAGATCCACGGTTCGATCTGAAACCACAAATCCTATAATAAAAATGGCTGTTCAAATAATTTGGTTAGGTGGCACGTTTGAAGTGATCATTTTGGGACCTTTCATACGTGTAATATTGAGATAGTGCAGCACAACTTTAAACTTTAAAGCAATTGGTGATTTGAAACAAAAAAAGAGCAGTTCAGGACTTAAGACTAAATTTGAAGACATTAAATCATTATTATTTTCATTTTATTTGAATATATTTATCATCTGAATCCTGCAGTCCTGACCACAACCACACCCAGAAACAAAATGATACACAACACCACCCACAAATCACCTTTTTTGTGGGTCACCCAGCAGGTGCCTGAACTTAAGCAGCGCTCTGATCTAAATACACTGTTAAATCCTAGTTTGCAAGCAATAAATGAATGTGTTATCACTCCTTAAAGTTGCACTAATCCAAATTTTTGTATGAATAGTGAATCAAACAATTTTTAATGTGAAAGAGATCACTGGTGACAGTCCCACAGAGAGTTATTACCTCTGCAGCTGTATGGAGCATTCCAGCAGCTTTCAGCTTATTGGGTTTTTTGTTGTGGTTGTTGTTTATTTTACAGCCTGCAACTTCAATGTTTTGTTGAGTCTCACTGCCACCAAACCACAGACAGAGGAAGAGGAAGTTAGAGATAGCTGGCAACACAGTGGAGAATCTAACAAGCAAAAGATGGTGTCATAATTCACAGGAGCTGCTGCAGACAGAAACATAATTAAAGGGATAAATATCTGTAATGTTTGTGATGCTCAACTTGTTTTGCAGTTCTGCCTTCATGTTGGCGCAAGATTAAAGTTTTAGTTGGTAACTTTTAAGAAAATAACTTTTTGTCATATTGGCTGAAACTGTCACTTTATTCTCTCCATGAGACAGATAATCATGTCCCTCCTCCTCTTCCTACTGCTTCTAAAGGCATTTGGTAGAATTTAACGCGGTGAGCCAAAAACAAGCCATCAAACGAGGCAGTGCTGTTTAAATATGAATCAAGATTCCGTCGCTGCATTGCCTATTTCTTCAGAAACATATTTTAGACTATTAAGCTGTTCAATGAGAACTTTTGCTCCGGCTGCTGGGCAGTGTTTGGTTTCAGCTCGACTGTTTCCAATATGGCAGCTGAGTCACAAAACTTCTCAATTTACAGCTGAACAGACACTAAAATATGTTTCTGAAAACATGTGAGGCGACAAATAGAACGATTTACTGTTAGTAAACAGTATGATGTTTTTGGTGGGCGGGGCTTAGCTGGAGGCAAAACAATGCTTCACAGATATTAAGTAGTGCGAGCTAGCAAGTTCTCTTGGCTTGTTTTAGACAATGGAGGAAGATGCTCAAAGTCTTTATCAACAGGGTGCATTCGGAAATATTCATTTCACTCTGACACAAACTGGAGCGTTGATAAATTGGGAGCGCTGTCTGAATGTAGCGTTGGGTTATCCAGAGCAGCGCACTCTCAGAGTGGCAGAGCGCACTCTGGACACTCTGTCTGTGGAGACGGAGCAGCAGAGTGCCGAGCGGAGTGAATGTGTGATTAACTTAACCGTTGGTTCATTCATGTAGAAATATAACGCTCCGTTTCTTCCACCAACAGGGCTCTCATGTTAGTGTAGAGCGTCAGACTGAATTTACCAACGCACCATGTCAGGTCACTCACTCTCCGGGACCGCCAGTGTTACTTGAATAAGTAAACCCTGACCAACGGGACCAGACTGGCCGACCCGTATTCTCTCACTCAGTGGATGGATGATGTCACAGGAAGCCAATCTTACAAAGGAGGACCACACTTGAACGCTTTCCTCCACGATATAGTTTAAGTTTTGAGCCATGACTCCTTCTATTCTGGCTCCCAATAACACAACAAGACGACATTTTAAGACTCCTGTGTGACCTTTAACCCCATAGTGGCGAGTCATGTTTTGCCTCCAGCTAATAAAATGATGTCATTGTGACGTTGGCCCTAAGAGGGTCTATAGACCATGCAGTAAAGAACCTTGAGTCATTTTTTGTCAGCACTGTCTACTTTCACAGTTTGACCGCAGTTTATTAGCAGTGATTGACATGATTGACAGCTGCGTTACAGACTCCTCGGCTTTGATTGGTTGTTTTCGTTCACGTGCATTAAGGCCATTAGAAGCGCTACGAGGCATTAGAGTAGGCAGAGGAGTATAATGTTTTCTTACAGATTATCTGTCTCATTCAGTGCCGTGTGAATATATACACAGTTTTTTTAGAAAAGCTACTAACTGCAGCTTTAAATAATGGATTTTTCTAATAGATTTTTATTTAATATATTTTAAGAGGCAGGTTGTGAATTTGTTCGAAATGAAGCTGCGCCATTTTGAAGCCTTTAATGAGTTCAATAGACCAACATTTAAATCTCATCAGTTACTCAAACAGGCACTTCAGACCTTCGCTGATATCAAATGAAACTTCACAACACGCCTAATGCTTTTCTCATTTGTCAGGTGTGAAAATGGTGCAGGATGTTGCTAATGGAAAAGAGGTGTTGCAAATGTCCCATTAGATATTAAAGCTGTCAGACCGAATGAAATCCTATTATATATGAACGCCAGTGTGTGACAATCTGGTACTCACTGGAGACCAACCTCTGATCTCTGACCCAAGGCATTAAAGAAAAACACAAAACATGTAGTTTTATGTTCTGGTAGAAAATGCAGGTCTGTTTGTTGATGCAGCAGAGGCGTCATTGTGGGCCTCTCTGGTTTGTGGGCTGTCAGAGTGATTAAGATCTTCATATTATGGCCCTCTAACTCTGTAAAGCAAAAGGCCAATGCAGCAATAAAGAGGAAAGTAAATGTTTGATTTAGTCAGCTGTGGTCAGCGCTGCAGCCGGGCCGGAAGCTGCCTCGTAAAGCTGAACGTGAGTAGTTGTATTCTTTCTCTTGGTGCTCAGTCTTCCACTTTGCCTTGCTGTGGCAAAGACGAAACTACAGTGAAATTTTATGTGCGTTTTATTGTGTTTTGTTTTGCGTAGCTAATATCAAGATGGTCTAAATATGAGATCCAATGAAACAGAACAGCTTCTACAAACAGCATCATTATCTGAGTTCCGCTCGGCTGCTTTTTATAGTGCTGAAGTGGTAAAGATGTGTTAAACGGTGTTGGTGTGTTTGTGTGTGTTTGTGTATTCATTCCCGCAGGATATGAAGGTGTGATTACTCACTCCAGCTGGGGAAAGAGGTAGAGGAGGCAGTTAGGGAGGAGGGGAGGTGGGAGGGAGACTAAATCCACAAATAGTCGACACAAAAGAGATTTCCACTCTGCAACAAAAAAACTTTAGAGCTCAGTTGTACCTCTGAGATTGTATATTTCCCTCTAAGATAGACAAATTGGGCAGTTTCATGTCAAAGCGTCATATATCTCTATTTGTGGTGTGGATGGGTTTATTTTGAGTGCCAGCTGAAGGTGGAGAAGAGACTCTGTTTCCTCCTGTTGTGCCAGCTGGTGCACCTGTACTGAGTCTAGTAGACTGAGTCAGAAAAGGGTCAAAGGTCAAAGCACATCCACCCACTGACTGGGACAGCCAGATGTCCCAAACAAATCCACAGTCCTGGTTTTAAAGCAGGCAGACCGGCTGTTTGAGTAAAACAAGTACAGATGGCACATGGCTGCGATGCTTCCACTCCCTGTTGCCTGCATGTAGAAAAACAAGTTGCAAGTCATGTTTGTTTGTCTCATGTTTTCTCATGTGATTGTGTTCTGAAAAATTATTTCAGAACTTGACAAACCTTTGTGGAATTAGTTGTGTCTGCTCATCAGAGACCAGTTAGACTCCACTTATTTGGCTCTGCGGCAGCACTGAGAAAATATTTGTTTACCAAAGTTGGTATCATGAGTCTTCTTGCTTGATTCAGGCGGGCACTGACCTGACCTGACATAGTTATTGTTATGGACAGTGTGTAAATGACCATTAATGGACTGAGCACAGTCAAACACAGCACGGCACTGTACACACAGCGGATCGGAGCCTGTGTTGCGTTCAGGTGTTGTCCAGTAAATGACAAATTCCAGCACGTGAATAGGCCACAGCACAACACAGCAGCGTGTCACGTGGGCCAAACGCGAGCAAAATTTTGCTCAGTTTTTCATTTGTTATTATATAGTTTGTTATGGAGTCCGTGATTTCCCTGTGACACTTACAAATGTTTGTGTAACTGTGCTTGGAAGTTGTTGTATGAGGCTCTGGTGTCTTTCAGTTGTCTCTTTGTCTTTAAAGGCGCTGTATGTAAGAATGTGGCCAAAACAGTTACTGCACTCAAATTCAAAATACTGCCGTGAGTCGTGTCTGCCTCCCCTCCTCTACAGATTCGAGGTTGCTGGACAGCGGCACGCTGGAGACTGATTTGTTTGCCCACGGGCGGCTGCCGTGGCAGGGCCGCGTCGCCGCGTCCTTGATCTTCGGTTTTCCAGCGGACCATTCGAGCACGTCTGGCTTCTCTGCTGCTAATGCTGCTGCTGCTGGGATACAGCTGAGGAGGAGCCGGCTGCTAATGCTATGTACCGGGATATTGCTAATGCTGCTTGCCGTGCTGCTGTAGCTCAGTCGTAACTGTAACTGATGCTGAGACTCTACTGACTGCGTGACTGGTAGACGGTGGTGGGTGGTGCAACAGGCCAAAACACAAATTCAAAACATAAACATGATTTGCGGACTGTAAAAATGTTTTTTAAATACGAATATTCTGGCTGTGCTATTGTTGTCGGTGAGATCAGTGTGTTATATGAACATTATTCCTTAGTCTCTGTGACATATTAGGAGGATCTGACGACTATTTGCTTTAGATTTCTTACATATAGCTCCTTTAACATTACACAGCTCGGCTTTCTCTCGCATGCACTTTTCCTACTTTTCCCTGTGCTGTCTCAAGTGCTGATATAGATTGGTCATGTTGTCGTGGGACGTGGCGACTTTAACTTTTAAACTTTTACACGACACGTCTTTCTGTTAAACGTCGCCGTACCTGAATCCAAAGTATCGGCATGTAATAGATGTTGCGTTTTTTTCACCACCTACTCAGCCTGTCCATGGTCGTGCTCATGCTCTTCTTCTGCGTCTATGTTGGTCACTGCTCCACGCCGGGTGGTCACTTGACTATACGTGCTGCACATACCAAGATAGCTTGTGGGCGTGATGGCAGCAAACTCCACACACTACAGCAGAGGTAGTCACGTTCACATGCACACACGTTAACATTTATTTACATTAAATCACAAATCGCAGCCTTTTATGTGGTTATGTAATCGCACAGCCTGACATCACGATTGCGATTAGATTAATCGTGCAGCACTAATTTGAATACAACATCATTACTGTACTAAAACAAATCTCAAATCTAGATACAGTACAGGCCAAAAGTTTGGACACACCTTCTCATTCAATGCGTTTTCTTTATTTTCATGACTATTTACATTGTAGATTCTCACTGAAGGCATCAAAACTATGAATGAACACATGTGGAGTTATGTACTTAACAAAAAAAGGTGAAATAACTGAAAACATGTTTTATATTCTAGTTTCTTCAAAATAGCCACCCTTTGCTCTGATTACTGCTTTGCACACTCTTGGCATTCTCTCCATGAGCTTCAAGAGGTAGTCACCTAAAATGGTTTTCCAACAGTCTTGAAGGAGTTCCCAGAGGTGTTTAGCACTTGTTGGCCCCTTTGCCTTCACTCTGCGGTCCAGCTCACCCCAAACCATCTCGATTGGGTTCAGGTCCGGTGACTGTGGAGGCCAGGTCATCTGCCGCAGCACTCCATCACTCTCCTTCTTGGTCAAATAGCCCTTACACAGCCTGGAGGTGTGTTTGGGGTCATTGTCCTGTTGAAAAATAAATGATGGTCCAACTAAACGCAAACCGGATGGGATGGCATGTCGCTGCAGGATGCTGTGGTAGCCATGCTGGTTCAGTGTGCCTTCAATTTTGAATAAATCCCCAACAGTGTCACCAGCAAAACACCCCCACACCATCACACCTCCTCCTCCATGCTTCACAGTGGGAACCAGGCATGTGGAATCCATCCGTTCACCTTTTCTGCGTCTCACAAAGACACGGCGGTTGGAACCAAAGATCTCAAATTTGGACTCATCAGACCAAAGCACAGATTTCCACCGGTCTAATGTCCATTCCTTGTGTTTCTTGGCCCAAACAAATCTCTTCTGCTTGTTGCCTCTCCTTAGCAGTGGTTTCCTAGCAGCTATTTGACCATGAAGGCCTGATTGGCGCAGTCTCCTCTTAACAGTTGTTCTAGAGATGGGTCTGCTGCTAGAACTCTGTGTGGCATTCATCTGGTCTCTGATCTGAGCTGCTGTTAACTTGCGATTTCTGAGGCTGGTGACTCGGATGAACTTATCCTCAGAAGCAGAGGTGACTCTTGGTCTTCCTTTCCTGGGTCGGTCCTCATGTGTGCCAGTTTCGTTGTAGCGCTTGATGGTTTTTGCGACTCCACTTGGGGACACATTTAAAGTTTTTGCAATTTTCCGGACTGACTGACCTTCATTTCTTAAAGTAATGATGGCCACTTGTTTTTCTTTAGTTAGCTGATTGGTTCTTGCCATAATATAAATTTTAACAGTTGTCCAATAGGGCTGTCGGCTGTGTATTAACCTGACTTCTGCACAACACAACTGATGGTCCCAACCCCATTGATAAAGCAAGAAATTCCACTAATTAACCCTGATAAGGCACACCTGTGAAGTGGAAACCATTTCAGGTGACTACCTCTTGAAGCTCATGGAGAGAATGCCAAGAGTGTGCAAAGCAGTAATCAGAGCAAAGGGTGGCTATTTTGAAGAAACTAGAATATAAAACATGTTTTCAGTTATTTCACCTTTTTTTGTTAAGTACATAACTCCACATGTGTTCATTCATAGTTTTGATGCCTTCAGTGAGAATCTACAATGTAAATAGTCATGAAAATAAAGAAAACGCATTGAATGAGAAGGTGTGTCCAAACTTTTGGCCTGTACTGTATATCATCACCATTTGCCTTTTTCTGATCAGTATTCTGTTGTGGTTAATACAATAAATGTGGTTCTGCATTTAGAATATCAATGAAAAATGACTTTTTCTCTGGATCGGCTGAGTTAGCAGTTCCTCCATGTTTGTTGATGTGCATTTAGTGTTGTTTCCTGTTTATTCATTCATCCAGTTTTTATATGTCTGGCAGTAACTACGCTTTGACTCCAGATTCTTTCCCTTTGTGTGTCTGTAGCACTACAGGAGAGTGACACACACTCTCTCTTCTGTTATTGAGGTGAACTTGAGCCAAGCACATACTTTAGTGTTTCTCCCAGCGGCTCCTGTGGCTGACAATAGGCAGCCAGTGTCGGGCAGCTCTCTGGTGTAAATGGGTTTGTGAACCTCGCTCCTCTCTCAGCCTGCTGCTGTAAATAAGAACTGTGTGCACTTTGTGTGTCCTGTATCTCAGTGATGTGTCTGCTGGGTTCTGGTCTGTACAGCACTTTATTGCTGACTCCTGCACTGCTGCTTTGATTGAGGAGCACCCTCAGGAACAGAGCGGTGTAGTTTAGAATCATTTATCCTATAAACCGACCTGTATGAGCTTTCCCTCAGCACAGTGAATGAACCCGAAATTATGGTCTGGCTCTGGCTTTTGGGGAATAAACTTTAGCACACAAAACACTAAAAAATGCATTTCTTGCAGAAAATGTGTGTGAATGCTGACAGATAAAATGAACCACAAGGCATTGGTGAAAATACAGAAATGTGAAATGAATGGACTGAAAAGTGTTAAAACCAAAATGCATTACAGGACACTGCTGGAAAAACTGGAAGTTTACATGTATAGCTGGCAGAGTGCTGAACTAAATCACCTTAAGGCCCTGACACACCAAGCTGACGGTCGGCCGTCAACCAAAGTCGGGCCGACAGTGAGTGTCTGTCAGCCTAGTTTTTGCGGTGTGTCCCGCACCGTCGGCACTTCGGCGTCGGCGTCTTTTTGGCCAATTGAGCATGTTGAATCGCCGGCAGAGCTCGTCGGTGAGAGAGATCACTCTGATTGGCTGTTCAGGTTTTATTTCCTCGCCCCTGTAGCGAGTGAATCTGCCTGTAGTGTAGTGGGCTAACAAGTGCTTCCTCCTCAGGCTCCACTTCGCTCAGCTGCCCCACAGACCCGCTGCTTCTTCCCACTTTAACCTGAATAACGAAGCACAGCCAGTTAGCCTCCGCTAGTCTCTGAGCTAGCCCCGGCTCTCCGTTTGGATCCAACCGGAGCACCGAGCCCTGGTTTGTTATTCAGGTTAAAGTGGGAAGAAGCAGCAGGTTTATCGGGCAGCTGAGTGAAGTGGAGCCTGCGGAAGAAACACCGGGACCGTCTGGATGTAATAGTCCGTGGAGGTGCTGCGGTGCTCGGCTGCACAGATAGGAAACCCCTCGGCTGACAGGATGTACCACTCTCTCACTCCGCTCTCTCTCACGCAGTCGCAGAACGTACGTGCTACTTGGCCGTCGGATGTAGTCCATGTAGTGTGTTCAAATGCAACTGACACAGGGCGACGTGAGGCGACGTGAGGCGACGTAGACGACACAACAGTTGGGTCGGTTTGGTGTGTCTGCACCTTAAAGAACTGAAGAGCTGAAATACATTGCCAGAAAAGCTGGAAGCTAACCTGTAAAGGTGCAGTCACACATGAACGGAATTAACACTGGTGAATATTTGCTTCCCGTACACTTCAGTTCAATGTTACTAGAGGTAAAAATAAAACATTCACTTCCCATGACAAAGCAAATTCACATCTTTGCATTGTGTGGAGTTCAACTCTGGTGAACTTTGGCAAAGTTGCAGCATCAACCAAAAGCAAAGAAGTATGTGTTAAGGAGACATATGATTGTTGCCATAACTAGCTGATATTGGCCATGAAAAATACAAACTGTCCCACATGAGAGATGTCAGGAGCCATGAAAGATAAGAAAATGAAAATGTACCAGTACCATCACATTTTCCACTGTTTATTAGCGAGCTAGCTAACCTGAGCTTGCAAGGTAGCCGTCTGTGTCTGTCATGTCAGGTTCAGCACACATATCACATGGGCAGGTGCTCGTCAGTCGCCTGCATTTGCTCATGTGTGACCGTACCCTGTAGACATGCTTGGGTTAAGGTTTTTGAAAACCTGCACTAACCCAGCCTGTTATTAGAGCCAACCTGTCCGGCCCCACTGGTAAACACGTGCATTAATTAATGACCAGAACCCAAACCCACAAACAGCAACTGAGTTTCTGGTAATGATCCTCATGCTGTTGGCTATGTTGCCGCCTATATATTTTCCAGTAAATATCACAATATAAAACATGTGTGTTCTCTTTTAAAAAAGTACACGTAACAGAAGGACATCAAACGCTTGCCCATCTTTTAAGTGGTAACATCTTGAGTCTGTGATCTTGAGCTCACAGCTGATACATACAGTGGTTTGTTTATATGACGTTACAGAAGTGCCTATTTATCAGATTCAGTGTGGACGGAGAGACGCTTGTTGTTAGGAAACATTTTTAAGCCTATTTATTTGCAGAGGGAAATATTGTTAGCAGACATGATGACCAGAAAGACGTAGATATGTTGCATTATTGAACACCATACGTTGAAATAACTTACTCAGAATGCAGCTTTGTAACTTTGTGACCCGCCTGCTCAAAACCTGCCATATTTTCTAACAAGTTTACCCGACCGCCGGAACGACAGGCTGTGGATCGACACACACATCACTTGTACTCTAATAATGTCAAAGCTGAAAGGTGAAATTAATTAACAAAAGGCTGAAATAAGAAAGGCTTTGTACTTTGACAAGCATAAAATGTAGAAACAAAGTTGAAGACAAGCAGAAATGTCCTTTAACTGCATCACAATTTGACATTTGAATGGTTTCTGTAGCTGACAGTGTGCAGAAGTGGCTGGTGAGTGACTGGAAAACATACTGAGGAGGAGTGATAAAGATTTGAAGAACATTTAAAGCCCACAGGTTGATACAGGCTGCTCATGTTGTCAGGGACAGTGTCATGTGTTTACAGTGATTATAATGATGTCATCTTTTTCATTATTAAAATACAAATATCTAAATATGTTTTACTAGATCATCCTGTATTGTGGGTGTTTGTAGATTTTTTATTTGTTAAGAGTGTAAACTGTTTGATTGGCTAAAAGAGAGAATATCCAGTCCTTGTCACGCAGCTCCAAACTTTTCGTGTGACAACTGACAGCGCTCTGTGACTGTGTGGTGAGCAGAGAGCGTGCTCAGTGTGAAGTTCTGCAAGTCAGTCAATATGGCATGAGTCCTTCGAGAGTGTGTGTGTGTGTGTGTGTGTGTGATTGTATACACTGCATTTCTTTCATTTAAAGTACTTTCTATGTATGTATCTACTTATTCATACAAACCCTGTCTTTTGATGTGTAGTCAACATCATCACTGGCACTTCTCTTGTTTTCCACCTTTATTTTTAAAAGAGATCCAACACATGTATTATTAATGAAATTAATTAATCTGTACTCTTGTCAGATGATGTGTGAAAGCTCTTACTCTGAAAGATGCTCCTGCATCATTAATAATCACATGCAGAATTTTAACGGGGCCTCTGGCAGAGTGTTTATCAAAGAACATTAGCTTCTGTGTCCACTGGGCATCTTCTTAAAAACAAATGCTAAACAGATGCTGAGGAGAACTGCTGTGTGTGTTACTCTTCTTGTTGCTAAGCAACTACTAAAAATCCATTTGAAATATGGCACTCTTGGGCTAAAAGTTGTACCTTGAGTGCTAAAAACATGCTAATCACTGTGTCAGCAGAGTCGGGATGGTGCAACAGGGATCCCAACAGGAGCTACTGAGCAATAGAAGCCTGCGCTGTGAGACGGGGGCTTCCCTGTGGACGCATTGCCTCAGAGTTGTATTATAATTTATGAAGGGCTGTGATAACAGCAGGTAAACAATCATGATTTAAATACCCTCTCACACACTCAGACTGCAAGTAGACATACGGATGATTTTTTTCGCCACTGTTTTTTTTTTTTTTTTTTTTTTTCTTACACAGTTTTAATGTGTGCCAGTAACTCATCCTGAAAACAGCAAACCTGCAGCAGAAGTCAAAACACAGTCAGGACAGATCGCCATATTCACTTTTTTCTACATGTGAGTTAAACTGATATCAATAAAAGAGGTACAAAGTGCACAACTCTGCACAAGCGCAGGCCTTTTAAAATTGAGCATTTTTTATTTGCTGGTGCTGGAGTTTGGTGCTCCACTTTATTAATGTTTGTCTCTTGGTGATGGTGAATGAATTATTCAAAAACTCCTTCACCTTCGTCTTCGAGAGCTAATTGTTAAGCTATTAAATCCAAAATGGGCCCAAACATTTGCCTTCTTTGAAGATGAACTACAGAAAAACTCTGGTGTGTAAACGCTGTGTTTGCTACCTTTGTCCTTCAGTTGACATAACAGTATTAATGACGCACATAGAAATAAAAATGTTTTTGTTGCGTCAATGAATCAATGCAGAGATGCAGAGGACAAGAAATAAAACCATGTTTGTCTCAGTGAAATGTCTCAGACTCAGTTGATAGTAGAGGCAAACGGGGAGTTCTGCTACAGTAAAATGAAAATGATGTGTACAGAGTTCATGGTCAGAATGAGACCCGGGCTGTTACCTGGTATCCACCTGAAGCCACTGATCCCCGTCCACACCCTCAGAATATGTTTATAGATTAAGGAGTCTTGACTGCTGTGGTGGAACTATCTGTTCTTAAATCTCATCTCAATACCCACTTACTCCTGGTAGGGGCTTAAGCCTTTCCCAGCATGCCGTGGCACAAGAGTGGAAAAACCTGCCGGGCAAGTTGCCGGTCGATATCAGAGCTGCCTCAACTGTGTTCGCCAAAACTTGACGTATTTCCCAGCTCAGTTTCCCAAAAACAGCTCCTCCTCCACTGCAGCCACAGTTACATAATGGTTCTCCTGCACAGGGGCCTCCTGTAGAGAGACACAACAGAGATAGAGAGACAGACAGAGACAGAGAGACAGACAGAGACAGTGACATAACATACAGAGAGAGACAGACGGAGACAGAGAGACAATACACAGAGAGACAGATGGAGACAGAGAGACACGACACAGAAAGAGACGGATGGAGACAGAGAGACACATCACAGAGAAACACATGGAGAGAGAGAAACACAACACAGAGGGAGAGACAGGGACAGACAGAGAGACAGACAGAGACAGTGACACAACATACAGAGAGAGACAGACGGAGACAGAGAGACAACACACAGAGAGACACAGCACAGAGAGAGATAGACAGAGAAAGACACAACACAGAGATACACGGACAGACACAGAGGCACAACATACAGAGAGGGACAGACGGAGACAGAGAGACACAGACACAGATGAAGGCAGTGAGACACAAAGCAGAGGGAGACAGACAGAGACGGAGACAGAGAGACACAACACAGTGTGAATGTCTCACCGGGAGATCTCTGCTTCAGACATGTGTACAAGCTTCCAAACCTCTGCAGAAAAGTGTGTTTGCATTTATTTATGCATGTATGAACAGAGATATGCATGCAGTGTGTGTGTGTGCGTGCGTGCGTGCGTGCGTGCGTGCATGCGTGTGTGTGTGCGTGTGTGCGTGTGTGTGTGTGTGTACTCTCTACATTATATTCATATATGAACACTGCCTGCGTCTACAGTAGCCACATGTACTGTATGTAGTGAGAGTGTAGTTTTTTGTGTCGACCTTACAGTCTCAGAGGACGGTGTGTGTCTTTGCTTGTGTGTCAGTGTCGGTGTGTGTGTGCATGCATGTATGCTTATGTGTGTGTGTGTGTGTGTGTTTATAGCACCTGCCCCTGCAGAGGAATTTCTGCCTGTCTAGCGTCCTGCCAAGAACTGAATGGACATTTAACTCCACTGCTGCTGCTGAGGGCCTGTAGGGTACATTAGAGCGCTAATAATAGAACAAGCTATAGGGGGAAGTGTGTTCTGGGTTTTGTGTGTGTTTGTGTGTGTGTCTGGGTGTGTGTGTGTGTGTACGGGCTAACTTGTCTCAGTTGAAACACCAAAATACTGATCTACTGCAGTCGAACATATGCTGCCTTTAGCTTGATAGAAGCCTTTAGAAATATAGACCTGAGAGGAGAGGTGGATTTTAGGGTTCATCGTGATCATGTTTATATGTGTATGACAAATGTGATTTAAATGATTATAGGGCTCTGACTAAAAATCATTTTCATTAATAATAACTTTTTTGATCAATCATGTAATTAATAATTACAAATTCCCAGAGCTCAAAATGACGTCTCTAAATAGTCCAAAACCCAAATATTTTCAGTGTTCAGTAACACGAAAAGGACAAAAACTGCAACTCCTAAAATCAGATAGTTTTGATAACTACTTAATGAATGACTTGACCAGTCAGTTGTTTATCTCACTCTCGTTAATGTAAAATCTCAAGAACACCTTAAAGGGATAGTGCACCCAAAAATGAAAATTCAGCCATTATCTACTCACCCATATGCCGAGGGAGGCTCAGGTGAAGTTTTAGAGTCCTCACATCACTTGCAGAGATCCAAGGGGAGAGGAGGTAGCAACACAACTCCACCTAATGGAGGCTGACGGCGCCCCAGATTCAAACGTCCAAAAACACATAATTGAAACCACAAAATATCTCCATACTGCTCGTCCGTAGTGATCCAAGTGTCCTGAAGCCCCGACATAAAAAGTTGTTTGGAAAAATATCATTTGAACTCTGTTTTTAGCCTCATTGTAGCCTGTAGCTCTGACTGCCTCTCTGTGCACTGCGCGCGAGACCAGCGAAAGCACGTGAACACACATGAATGCGGTGCCCATGTCTCAGTGTACACATGTGAGCGCAGATAGTGGGTGCACTATCCCTTTAAGGCAGTGGTTCCCCATTGGTCCAGCCATAGGGTCCACATTTCTGCATAGTCTTTCGTTCAAGGTCCACACAGTTAATATATTCAACATCATACTTGCATCTGGCCGCGATGTTAAGCTAGTTTGCTGTCTCTGTCAAGTAGCTGTCCATTAGTCACTCACTCTACAGTAGGGAAACAGCACTTCAGAATAAAAGCTATGTGTTGTAGATTCACTGTACTTAAAAATAAGGTGTGTTTTTTTCCAAACTTGACACGTTTCTGAGTCACTTGCAGTCCATTCAGAATGGACCTGTGACCCACTGTGGGATCACAACCCACCTGTTGGGAGCTGCTGCCTTAAAGGGATAGTGCACCCAAAAATGAAAATTCAGCCATTATCTACTCACCCATATGCCGAGGGAGGCTCAGGTGAAGTTTTAGAGTCCTCACATCCCTTGCAGAGATCCAAGGGGAGAGGAGGTAGCAACACAACTCCACCTAATGCAGGCTGACGGCGCCCCAGATTCAAACGTCCAAAAACACATAATTGAAACCACAAAATATCTGCTTGCGTGAGACTGTGAGACATGGGCACTGCGTTCATGTGTGTTCACATGGTTTTGCTGGTCTCGCACACACACATGTGAGCGTGGTGCACAGAGAGGCAGTCAGAGCTTCAGGCTACAATGAGGCTAAAAACAGAGTTCAAATGACGTTTTTCCAAACAACTTTTTATGTCGGGGCTTCAGGACACTTGGATCACTACGGACGAGCAGTATGGAGATATTTTGTGGTTTCAATTATGTGTTTTTGGACGTTTGAATCTGGGGCGCCGTCAGCCTCCATTAGGTGGAGTTGTGTTGCTACCTCCTCTCCCCTTGGATCTCTGCAAGTGATGTGAGGACTCTAAAACTTCACCTGAGCCTCCCTCGGCATATGGGTGAGTAGATAATGGCTGTGTGTGAAGCATTCATGTTTTCACTGACATGCATGGAAACTGTCAGAGAAACGTGACTGGTGTTTGGAAGCATACAACTGCAGGGCGGTAATGATATTTTTTTTTTACAAAGTCAGTTTGCTTTCTTTCCCTTTGATTTCTCCCCCCCCCCCCCCCCCCCCCTTTTTTTCTGAAACCTGATGTCCTGTTTTTGGGAAAAAACATGATGACGTGTGTTGGTGCTGCAGCAGCGTAAACAGTCACTCACTCAACTCTACCTGCATTTAAAGACAAATCCAGTGGCAGGGATAGACTCACGCACTAACCTCACGTCTCTCTCTACAGTGAAAAAGAAAAAAAAAGCTCAAACCAGGAAGGTCGAAGGTTCAATTCCTGCCTGCGTCATGTGATTTCGCTATATTTCTTGTTATCCATAACAATTGCACAACAGGTGGACTGGAATCTGTAAATCTGTGTGTGTGTGTGTGTGTGTGTGTGTGTGATAGACTGTGATCCGTTCACAGTGTTTCTCTGCCTCCTGGCCAATATATGCTGGCTGGCGTGGGCTCCCACTCTCTCTGTGAGGATAAATAGGAATAAGCTGGTTAAACAATGAACTCACTCACCTTCACTGTGTTACAGTGTGAGCTGTTATTGTTTAAGTGCCAGTGCCATGGATAACACACCACAGAAAGGGCCTGGTGGTGCCAAAGAATGACAGCTTACTCAGCTTCTTCTCGAGTTGGACCATATGAATCAAGTGAGCTGAACAACAGATGAGTATAATCCCTCTCTCCCTCTGTCTCTCCGTCCCTCCCTCCCTCCATCAGAAACACAAAGTCGATCTGTTCTACAAGGTCCGCCACGTGATGATGGAACTCATCGACCTGAGACGGCAGCTGCTGTCTGGTCACCTGACGCAGGACCAGAGCCGAGATGTCAAGAGACACATCACTGTCAGATTGGACTGGGGCAACGAGTGAGGACACGCACACACACACACACACACACACACTGATACGCTTGAACTGAGACATCAAGAAATGTAAAGGACTGCAAAGTTGAGATCAATTTCGATCTTAACAACAGGAGCTTATTAGGGCTGAGTATTATCCTTTACGGTATCAACTGAAATAAGCCAGTACCAGGTGGTAACAAAACCTCTCCAGTCAAACAATACCTGCATTTGATCCTTTTTGTACCCGATAAAAAAAGACTATTTGTGTAGTTTTCCTCACAGCCAATCAGCGCAAGCATTCTTCAGTTAATTCAACGTGTGATTGGCTCATGACCACAACATCTACAACCCATACAGTCTGTGGTGTTCAGTGTGCTGAGATGCCACAAAAACATTTGATAGCATGGTTACGCTACACGTCTGTGGCTGTAGCTGACTGAACAGTCCCAACACAAGGTTCATTTAGTTTCTGGAGCTTTTAATCTATCACACAAATCTTCCTCAGAAGATGAAGTTAAAAGTAAAAAATTACATCCGTAACTGAACCAACCTGTATGAGCTGAAGCCTGAACTGGGCCCATCCGAGATCATCACGTAACATACTGAGCCTGAGCCCGACCAAGCCTGGTCCCTTCCAAAAGCACAAGTCGGCTTCTAATGCCAGGGACACTCCGGCTGTGTGGCAACGTAAGCCACGCACGTCTCCAGCAGAAAATAGACCAGCTCGGTGGATCACTGACTCTCTTTCCCCGCTAGAGACGCTCCCTGCTCCGGCCAGGAGGAAGCACAGAGAGCCCAGCACAAAGCCTGGCTGCTCCCTCTCCTTCTCTCCCTGCCTGCATTTTTCAGTATTCCTATATTTAGTTATCAAAAAATATATATGTTTATAATTTCCCACCACAGCCTGAGCCTAACCCGACCCGGCCAATCAGCACACATTTTCAGCCTGAATCCAGTCTGACCCGTTGGGCTTTTCGCGACCCATCGGGCTCGGGTTGAGATTAAGCACTTTAAAACATAAATTGTGCAATAATATTATAAATACACAGAGAAACACAGATGCACACACTACACAGTAATAATGTCTTTTGCACCTGTATCCAACTTTCAAAGAAAAGTACTTTTCTGTATTTGTATCTTGCTTTTTAAACCAGCTCATGATGGGTTTGAGTCTTAAAACTTAAATCAATTTCAGATCAAGCATTTGGAGATACGAGATAAGATAAACAGTTACTGATCCTCAGCAGAGAACATTTGCTTGTTGAGTAACATTAGTAGTGCAGATAATGAAGTGGGGAAAAAGTGACATGATGTGATTAATAGCAGCAGAGCCTTTGTTAACAGTGCACATCAGACTGATTATATGAGCATATATATGAGTAATAGTACTAGCTACATGTTAGTAGTTTTATTGAGTGTGTTCTACTGAGAAATAACACACATATATCCTCCTCACAGATGTGTCAGTGTGTGAAGATCTGCCCTCTAAATCAGTGCTGCAGACAGCAGATCAGCGCGTTCTCCTCACACCTACACAGGGCAAATAAAAGTATGATTGGAGGCAGGTGGATGAAGCCGTACAGCAGCGGTTGAAAAGGCTCGTGGGAGCTTGTCAGAAGTCTGATGGAAAACAAATGAAAAGGAGAGAAACCGACTTGGAATTGAGTTATTAACACTGGAGATATGAACGGTGGGCGGCACAGGACTGTAACAGGTTATCTGAAGCTCCAACCCACTGTGTGTCTCTGAGGTGATGTGTGTGTGTGCTCATGAGGAAGATGAGGATGATGAGTATAATAAGACTAGCAGTAACAGTTGTATTTCAGAGGTGTTTTTCAGTCTTTAATAGCAGTTTTTAGTAGCTAGTATTCGTGTTGCTGCTATAATCAGGAGCTCAGATTTTCTGACACAAGTCGTAGCTACATGTTGGTGGTGATATTAATGTGTCCGAGCTGAGGCTGCAGGTTCTTTACACAGATATTGAGACTTGATGTTGAGAACTAACTGAGCTAGCAAACATTTTAAGCCACAGAAACTCTAAAAGACAAGCTAACTATGTGCTGTTTATCTTGTCTAGCAGACGACTGATCACTCAGTCTCCAGCCGGTGAGACAAGTGACATATCAGATGAAAGGGCAGCAGTGTTAGTTTGTAGTCTGGAAGCTAATTCACACTGAAAAGTAGCTTGACAGGCAAACAAGCTGCACTGCATCCTCTCTGAGGTCCTGCAGGACGCCTGAGAGCAGAATTAGGAAATGTTCTTTTCACTGCAGAGATATTAGTCATAGAAGTCAGTTCAGTGAATTAAGAAGAAGCAACTCTTTGATAATTTATCATGAGTCATTTTGTTCAGCAAAAATGTTCAACATGCTCTCAGATGTGAGGATCTGATACTAATACTCTAATAATAAATTTGTCTTGTGTGAATGTAAATTAAAAATCTTAAAGTTTTGGTATGTTAGTTGGACAAAAGAGAAATCAAACTTTATCTGGACATTATGAGCCTGTTACACCTGCTACTGTACTAATACGTGTTTCAGTGTTCCGAACACAAGTGGAGAGCCCAAACACACCGCCGTTCACACCTTTGTCTGTGAAGTTTCTCCAGGAGACCACTTGTGTTCAGATTTTGTAATTACATCCACACCTTCGATCGCTTCCCACTGGTCACGTTAGCGTTTGTGTTTGTACAGCTGGAGATAGGGATGTCCCATAAACTTTATTTGCCCCTGATCCTGATCCAGGCCCTGTAATATACCTGCTGATACCGAGTCTGAGTCTAATTCTTCTATTTACCGAGATAGTACAGCTGCACGGTGCACATTTCAAGTACTTTTAAGTTAAGCCTATTAAAAATAAATCCAATTTATAGTTGACAGTTGATAATAACTTTGGCTAAAGTATAAATTGACAAACCTTCTCTTTAATCTTTGTAGCCATGTCACTGTTTCAAGGGAATTTCTCTGCTTTAAGAGAGTTTTTCCAGTGTCTGTTCTTCGATGCAGCCTGTCTCTGAGTTACGTGAGATGAACTGTATTCCACTAAATAAATATTTTCATCATCTGAACACTTTTGTGCAGATTAGGCTACATTAATATTTTACTTTTATTGACCGTTAACTCACAGGGCTTTTGTTGCACATGCAGTGGCGTGGTGGGTCTGCACCGCTGTCTGTCTCTTCTCCATCTATGGTAAAACACCACGCACCAAATCACGTATTCTCATAGAACAGCTCATATGTTATCCTACAAAAAATGCATGTACAACAGTTTGTGTACATGCTACAAATTTGAGCCCCATAAATGACGTTGCGTCCTTAATGTACAGTTACATAATTAAGATAAATTTACAGAGGTAAGGTTTAGGAAAAGAAACATGGTGAGAACGTCCCTTGAAATGACTCAAAAGTTCACTCAAAGTTCACACGGTTCCGAACATGCGACTCCAGGGGAAGGTCACAGGCTAAAGTCCGTTTTTTTTGTGACCCATCCACCACCCCAATCTGCCTCCTTACAAGCGTTCAAAATACGTGGCGTATGTATAAAGTTGGGTGCATTGTTTTTAATAGGAAAACATTTGAAACATTAGTGAGAACAGCCTGACCAAATGCAAGAGACACACTGAGCTGTAATGTAAGAGTCCTTATAACTTTGGTAAATAACATGAATAAAGCATAGCATTTTGCTGTTGGTTATGGTGGGCTGGGTGCATAGTGAAGGAAAGAGGGAGAGTTGATAACAGCTGCACTTGTTGCATTGTTGTGCATGAAACTATTTGAAGTATAAACACCTGTGTGACAGCTGGATCAGGATCTATATACACCCGAATATAGCCAATCCTGATCAGTTCAGTTTGTGTTGATCTGCTCCAAAACTGATCTTTGAGGTCAGATCAAGACATCCCTAGCTGGAGGTATTGCTTTCAGCAGAATTTTACATGTCTCCTTTTCAAATTTTACACATTTTAACACAAATCAATGGAGAACATTGTCAAGTTTCAAGTTATTTATTGTCATATGCACAAAAATTGTAGGTAAACAGTTGTTGGCAATGAAAAGCTGCTAAAATAAATGTATTAAAAGAAAAAAGTGCAAGTAAAAATGAGATTCCAAGACATAAAACAGTGCAGAATCAAAACTCCTCAGATGAATCGATAATGAAAAGAACACTTTGAGTTGAGCATGTAACTTCATATCAGACAAATAATGGAAACTTATTCAGTGTTGGTACAGCAGAGATAATCTCAGCATTGTGTGAAAAGAAGAGAGTCACATCTTGGTGAAATATAGTGGATAAAACCTTCAGCTTTCAGTTCTTAAACTTTATCAGCCAGAGAATGATGTGTTTGGAACCTTGGTTGAATGAAATTTACTGGCCCCTCTCTGCCCCCAGTGAGACAGAAATAGACTTTTATTTTTTCAATCACAGTTTAAAAAAAAAAAAAACGTTTTACTCAGAATATTCTGCAGCGCGTCTTTAGGACCAAGGTCACAGGTCTGTGGGTGAAAGATGTGGTTGTTGAGATTGAACAGAAAGTAATCCTCAGGAACAATATCCCCCAAGGCCACATCTAAAATTACTTCAATATACTGTGAGTGAGTGTGTGTGTGGATGGGTTTCTGTTCCTGTATCTATGT
Organism: Epinephelus lanceolatus; assembly: GCF_041903045.1. Lineage (NCBI taxonomy): Eukaryota > Metazoa > Chordata > Actinopteri > Perciformes > Serranidae > Epinephelus > Epinephelus lanceolatus. Next base: position 49,527,138 of record NC_135734.1, on the reverse strand, counting down.
CAGAAATAGTGTACATGGTTTGTGAAGGTTATATAAAAAAACACTGACGCTCTCTCTCCTCTCTCCCTGTAGACACCTGGGTCTGGACTTGGTGCCAAGAAAGGAGTTTGAGATGGTGGACGAAGATCAGATAAGCGTGTCGGATCTTTATAAGATGGTGAGAGCTTTATTTAGTGCAGGAGGAACTGTTTACACACTGGATAATGTTAGGGGACTGAGTAATCCCAGCTGAGGTGAAAGTATCTTGTATGAACAGAACTGAAACCAGCAATCCAGGATTACATCACCACTATGAGTGCAGTCAAAGATAAACACACACACACATCACAACTTTGTCCTGGGTCTTAAGATAAGGGTCTTTGCAGACATCTTTGCCAGTGATTTTAAAGTCCAGTCCGAAAGAAATACACCGTTAAAAACAAAATGACAGAGAGCTGATTAAAGTAAAACAAATCCATCTCATGGTTAGGGACTGGGTCCTTGGTCCGGAAGTCTATTTGTCTTTGGTTTTTTAGGAAAATCCTGCATATCTTTTATTTGCATAAACTCATGGAATACTTTACAAGTTACATTTTAGGGCATGTATTCAGTAATCTGTAGTGGAATAGGTTTTAGAAGTAACAACACACTCAGGAACTTTACATGATTTATTGTGCCAGTCCAACTAAAATCGGACTTAAAATAATAGATGTAAACATGTTAGTCTGACTGAAATCATACTAAATTCAATTTCTCAAAGTCGGACTAACACTCCCAGATAATGCCATGGGGGGTGGAATTACTCCTGCATGTATACAGTCAATCACACCCAAACTGGCCGAGGTGTTCGGCGCATGCTCCACAGTTTCCACCCTGGGTTTTGACCTGGAAGTTGAATAGCATTAAATGTGTAACAGAAGAAGAAGCCGGTAACAACATGGAGAAATCTACATCCAGAGCCGTGACTTTTTGGACAGACACAATGTACAGAGCTGTAAAGTTGTCCACCATGGTACCAGTTAGCTGCTAGCTAACCGTAGCTAACTTGTTTGTCCATAGTTTGGTCTGTGACGTAATAGGTCAACAGGAAAAAGGTCCAATACTAACAAGCTGAAAGGGGGCATATCTCCACCTATTAGGGATGAGTCCGTGTACACGTGTTTGAGATCATAAACGGTTATGAAAAATTAGTACTTGAACAACGTTTGTTTTTTTGGGGGGGGGGGGGGTGGGGGGGGGGTTGATACTAATTGTTGACTAACTGTGATAGACTGTGAATATGACATGAAATGGTGTGAGACCGGGTTTGGTAGCAGGTCAGTAGCCAACGTGCTCCGTTCTAATAAAACGGCACGGTCGTTAAGGGGGTCGTTCGCCAGTGGGCTATAATGAGTACCGGGCCGTCAAGTCACAGCATCCGCGGTGAGAGGATACGGAATTGTTTGCGCTTTTATGCACGGGTCGGTGGTGAAGTGGCGCACATGACTTGTGCTACGGACAGACGGACAGACGGACGGACAGACGAGCCACGTATCTCGGTGCCGCTTAAAAACAGGTAATACATCTGGCTACATCTTTCCCACATCAAATATCCGTGATTGCCTAGACCCACGTGCGTAAAAGCGCACACAATTCTGTGTCCTCTCTCCACGGATGCTGTGATTTTATGGCCCGGTACTCACTGTAGCCCACTCTTATAAGACCCAATAATAATAATAATAATAATAATAAGTTACTGTGGACCTATATGCCATGCTTTTTAATAAAATTACCAGAGAAGTTCACTGACAAACAGGTAATGTCAGCCTGAATTACTCGCGTGCGTCCCCGGTGAAAATCGCTGAAATGCATGGGAAATACGGCTTCTACAGGCTCGCCATAGCTCACTGTCAGGACTCAGGGACCAGAATTCGAGATGACGGACCGTTGGAATGGCGATATTTTGGAGTGGCGGCCTGTAACCGTTGGTTAAATGGCCCGTTTGGTTGGTATTCGGATAACTGGGACTTTACTGGTATAATGCAGTAGCACCACCCAGCGGTGAAACTCGTGTGCACGTTTACACAAAAAAAAAATTACCCACTCTAAACGTTCAGTGGCCTAGTGGTAGAGTGTCTGCCCTGAGATGGCCAGGGATCGAACCCACAACCTGGGAGGTTGTGGGTTCGATCCCCGGCCGGGTCATACCAAAGACTAAAAAAATGGGACCCACTGCCTCCCTGCTTGGCACTCAGTATCAGGGGTTGGAATTGGGGGGTTAGATCACCACATGATTCCCGAGCGCAGCACCGCTCCCTAAGGGGATGGGTCAAATGCGGAAAACAAATATCAGGTGTGTGACAATCAGTGGAACTTTAATCTTTAATCTTTGTACACGAACTCACCCCTACCGCCTATCGTAACAGAGTTGGACATACTTTGCTCAATGAATTGTTTGTATACTGGGACAGTAGTCCAATTAAATGTCCTAGTCGAGCTGTAACTGTAGCTCCACTTCCCTTTCCATGTAAACGTACTAACTGAGAGCTGCCAGCCAAAACTCTCTATTTATATAAAGAGTATAACCACAGTCCTCCACTATGGGCTTCATCAGGGTACTTCAAAAGTACTTCAGCAAATCAACACCATGTAATACTACAGTCTAAGGAATTGAACCCATGACTGTCAAATTACAATCCTGCTCTTGTAATCTGTAATGATTCTGCTCTGTTGTTTATCCTTCCGGGTTGGTTATTTGTGATATTCTGTGACATTTCAGTCCTGCATGAAATGTCAGTAATACAAGCTGGGAACACATGAATGATCTAGAAGAGGGTAACTGTCAGGGACACTTTGTTTTCATCTCTAAATTACTGACATGTGGTGTGTTTGGGCACTAATGTCACTAACTAATGGGATGTTCCCCCCCATATGACAGATGTGGACATTGCTGGAAACAGGTATATTTCTGTCAATACTTTGTTCCTAATACATCCTTAGTATAGACGGATCACCTGTGATTCAGTCTGGATCACACTTCCAGGACTGTTTAAGAAATATTGAATGGAGAAAAACTGGAGCTGCTTAATTTAGGTGTGAGTTGCTGCCTTGTGAGAAGTATTCTTGGTTGTTCTTAGTGATACATGACGTTCTGTCTCTTACATCAGTCCTGCTTTAAATAGCTGAGCTGTACTAGTCAAACACTGTAGTCGTGGTGATTCCCCCTTTGTTCCGTTGCCTAGAGACAGATCTGGAGACAGGATGGGGGAAGGAGGAAGAAAGAGAACCAGAGAAATAAAGTTGATCGATGGAAGGATGGAAGGTGAAAAACAGCAAACATCGAGAAAGAGAGGAAAACAAATTTACAAGCATCTATGGAGCATAATGGCCTCTTCAGTTACATCCGATATTGTTTCAGACCTGCAGTGTCTTCTTTACAAAAGTGCACAAGAACAAAGTAACAGAAACAAGAGACAGATATGAAATCATGATTCAAATGCTTCCCTTACTTTCAGTAATGGAAACGACTGTTTTCTTGTGTTTCGGTCTCGGTTGTTACATTTGACCAAGAAAAGGTCAAGATGAAGAAAACACAAGATAATATTAAACTTCATTGATCCCTGTGGTGAATTTACATTTCTGCTGCAGCAGCAGAATAAGTTTCAGCCCCAGAGAAAAAAAGACGACTAGAATATAAAGTAAGCAATAAGGAACTTTACAGAATAATACAACAGGAAAACAATCAATTGCAAGATAACTCGCTGTGAATACATAAAAAACTTAACTGAGCATTTATTTGTTGGGAAGATAATCATAATGTTTATTATTTAACGGAATATTCTTGCTTACTTAAGGGGACAATTCACCACAAATTCCAATACAGATCTTTATCCTCTTACCTGTAGTGCTGTTTATCAGTCTAGATTGTTTTGATGTGAGTTGCAGAGTGTTGGAGATATCGTCCGTAGAGATGTCTGTCTACTCACCAATGTAATGGAACTAGATGGCACTCGGTTTATGATGCTCAAGGCATCAAATAAATGAATTTATAAATCTTAATATCTATGTTAATGTCTTTCCAAAACTCATGACACAGTTACTAAAGATCACCCACAGAGCTTGTTGTGAGCAGTTTTTGTGTAGGAACTATTTTCTACCGCGCAGAGGGAAGTGTGCATCTACTCGTGGCCGAGAGGCTTGTGACAGTGTGAGATGTAAACATTAATGGCGTCCTCTTCGGCTGAGCTGAGTTAGCAGAAGATGTACGCTCCTTGCTGTGCAGTGATACAGTTAGGTTTAGGAAAAGAAACCTGGTGGGGACGTACCTGAAAATGACTCAAAGATCACTCAAAGTTCACACGGTTTTGTGACCCATCCACCAAACCAACCTGCCCACTTACAAGACAGCACCGGACTGGTGCCTTGTTTACTCCTGTCAGTGTATTGGTCACATGATCACAGCCTTTCAGAATACACAGGATTTGTACGAATTTGGGTGCCTGATTGGAGAGAAGCCAAACATCTCTACAACTAATATCTCCAACATTCTGCAACTCACACCCAGTCTCACTTGGAAGTTGTCCGAATCCAGTACTCGGTCAGTGACTTCCAGCGTCAGACACCAACGAAAGAGCTGTCCTTTAATGTCGTCATGATATGCGGCTGGTCACCATTATTGTTTAATGGCAGCTGACAGCATCAGGGGGAAATGTGGCGGGACAAGAACGAAAGTTAAGGCAGCAGAAGTCCAAGCGGGGGGGTGGGAGTGGTGTTGGTGGGGTCCAAAAAACACCAACTTTGACCCGGGAGAGTGGTGTTTGCATCCTGTGAAGTTATAAAGCCAAACACTGTTCTTTTATCTTAAACCCACCACGTGTTTTATATAGCCTTAACCCAACTAAGTGCCTTAGTTGTTGAAGGAAAGAAAAATGTCAATTTGCATTTATTTTGAAAGAGACTATGTAAACATTAAATTTCCTGCGAATACGGAAGTGTATTTTGAAAGAAGACAATGCATGTAACAGGCAGAACTTGACAGGGCATCCCAGACCATCAACAACCAACACACCCAGGGTGCCTTCCAAGACATATCTGGTCGTGGAAAGTCCATGACCAAATGGCTATATGTGATGAGGTCGGAGTGAGAATGTGTTGGCAACTCACACCAAAACAATCTAGACTGATAAATAGCACTGCAGGTAAAGGCCCGGACACACCAAGCAGACGGTCGGCCGTTGACCAAAGTCGGGCCGTCGGTGAGCGTCTGTCAGCCTAGTTTTTGCGGTGTGTCCCGGACCATCGGCACTTCGGCGTCAGCGTCTTTTTGGCCAATTGAGCATGTTGAATCGGTGGCGGAGCTTGTCGGTGAGAGAGATCACTCTGATTGGCTGTTCAGGTTTTATTTCCTCGCCCCTGTAGCGAGTGAATCTGCCTGTAGTGAAACCGGGGCTAACCGGTGCTTCCTCCTCAGGCTCCACTTCACTCAGCTGCCCCACAGACCAGCTGCTTCTTCACACTTTAACCTGAATAACAAACCGGAGCTAGCTGGGAGCGGCTAGCGGAGCGTTAGCCGCAGCATGACCGGAGGGAAGCACAGCCAGTTAGCCTCCGCTAGTCTCTGAGCTAGCCCCGGCTCTCCGTTTGGATCCAACCGGAGCACCGAGCCCTGGTTTGTTATTCAGGTTAAAGTGGGAAGAAGCAGCGGGTTTATCAGGCAGCTGAGTGAAGTGGAGCCTACGGAAGAAACACCGGGACCGTCTGGATGTAATAGTCCGTGGAGGTGCTGCGGTGCTCGGCTGCACAGATAGGAAACCCGTCGGCTGACAGGATGTACCACTCTGTCACTCCGCTCTCTCTCACGCAGGCGCAGAACGTACGTGCTACTTGGCTGTCGGATGTAGTCCGTGTAGTGTGTTCAAATGCAACTGACACAGGGTGACGTGAGGCGACGTAGACGACGCAACAGTTGGCTTTCGTCGCCGCTAGTTCTTTGATGTCGGTTTGGTGTGTCCGCACCTTAAGAGGGTGGATTTTGGGGTTAACTGTCTCTTAAAAGGCATTTACATGTATCCAAACGTATAACCAGATTATACTGTACATAAAATGTGTCAATAGGTGTGGATGTATAACTTCATAGCATCGTGGAAGATGAAATAATGTAGTTACAGCAAAAACATGGAGAACTCCTATAAGGAGCCACAGTATGTACGTAATGTAAATGTGTTGTATTTGCATGAACCAGTTGCCATGAAGGCCGTTCTCATTATATTTTTCTTCGTACGCATCTTAAGGGGCAAAACATTCCTGATTAGTTACCTGGAACAATTCAGAGTTAAGAGGGCGATGAGACAGCGTCTGCAGGCTGGTGTTAATTTTCTGCTCAGGTTGGAATATTTGCAGATGGCTTGCATTTGACAGTCATTACTTCAATTCATCAAACAGGTTTTCACTCCTCGTTCTCTCTCTTCTCATGCAGCCACTCAAGAGATTTACAGAGACAAGTCGGAGTAATGAGTCTCTGGGGCGGTTTCTTCATCTGAGGAGGAGAATGAAGAGAACAGAACAGAGTACAATAGATGAGGAGAGGAGAGGAGAGGAGAGGAGAGGAGAGGAGAGCTGGATAAGATCAGAGGAGGGGAAACAAGGAAAAGAGAGGGAAAGGAGGAGAGGAGACTACAGCATGCAAGGATAGTAAATGAAGGAGGGGGGAAAAGGACACAAAGGGAAGAGAGGAGACAAGATGAGAAAATTAGGAAAGGAAAAGAGGACAGGAAACAAAAAGAGGAATAAGGAGATGAAAGATGTGAGAAAAGATGAAAGAAGAAAAGACAACTGGAAAGCAAACAAGTAGAGGACAGAAAATATGAACAGGTGAGGAAATGAGGTGAGGAGGTTAGGAGAGGAAGCACAGAGAGAAGGGGAGGCAAGTAATGGAGAGGACACAAAACAAGGAGTTAAGATCAGAAAAGGAAACAGAGAAGAGAGGAAACAAGGAGAGGATAAAAGATAAGAAGGAAAGGACACAAGAAGAGTAGAGGAAATAAGGAAAGGTAAGGAAATTAGGTGAGGAAACAAGGAGACATGGGGAGGAGAGGAAAGGAGAGGACGTGAAGAGAAAAGATGAGAGAAAAAAAGGAGAGGAGAGGAAACAAGGAGAATAGGAGATAAGAATGAAGGAAAGGAGACAAGTTGAGGAGACGAAATAAGGAAAGGGAAGGAAATTAGGGAAGGAAACATTTACAGAAGGGGAGGGGAGGAAAGGAGAGGACACAAAGAGAGGAAAGGAAATAAGAGAAGACAAGGAGAGGAGAGGAAGAAAAGCAAGGAAACACAAAGAAAATGAGAAGAGAGGAGAGGAAACAAAGAGAGGATAGGAGATAAGATAAAGGATAGGAGACAAGTAGAGGAGAGGAAAGAAGGAGAGGAGAAGGCATGATGAACCCTCGATGTAACATTAAGTGTCTCTCTGTCTTCCACAGCATCTGTCCAGCAGACACAGTGTTCAGCAGAGCACCACACAGGTACAGTACAAGATAGTGCAGTAACGTCTGTGTAGTTCTGTCACTGTTAAGCACTAAATTTATCTTAATACTACACTACAGTTTTTAGATGCTGCTGCTCTGCAGATGCATTTCCATTTTATCAGACTCAGCTACATTTATCTGCTGCACTTAAAGGCTGTGAGGTCCATACAGAAATCAGTTTACCTATAATGCTTGTTTTGTGGTGGATTTCCAGGGTGACAGTACACGGCAGCGGCACGGGGAGCCGTGCAGAGTTCCAGTACCGCACCACCTACTGGTCAACCTGAAGAGCTTCACCTACAACAGCATCGGAGAAGACACTGACATATTCTTCTCTCTGTACGACCTGAGAGAGGGCAAGACCATCAGGTAGGAACTTTTTACAATTGACCTATGGCTAAGTCCCGCCCTCAAACACGATGAGCCAATCACAGTGCGTATAGCCATTCCCATACACTCGGACATTCTCTGCCTGGACGTCCATTGAAATGCATTACAGAAAGTCAGTTTTGTTCAGTTTTATGAGTTTTTTTCTGAGATTTGAAGTTTAAAAATGGTCAAACGGTGTGCATGAGGTACATGCAACTCTGACACAAGGTATCCTGAGAGGCTGGGCGACCAGGTGTATTTTTACACTTTAAACCACATCTCAACCGAGAAAAGTGTCTCCTTTGGATAAAGTTGTGTGGTAACGTTAGACCACAACATCAACTCAACGTGAATAAGATTAACAATGATGTCTACATCTGTTCTAAGGTAAGTCAACATTGTGTTTGAGGCAACATATTGTCACTTTGCTGGAAAGAAATATAAAGTTATCTTTAACATCTCTGGCTAACGTTAGCTAAAGTTAGCCTAACGTTAGCTCCTAGCTGCGTTGTTCATCATGTCACCTTGTTTGCTGGGAGTTCATTAGCCTATTTTGTTCTAGTTTTCTACTTTGGTGATCAGTAGCTATGTTTCCATCCAAAAGTGATTCAAATCATTGGGAAATGTGCATTAAAAGAAATACAAATACTGTGTGTTTCCATTAAATGTACGGACTTTGGTGAAAACTACAAACTCGCGCAAGTTTTCCGCAGAACCGGAAATAAAAGTCTCGCATTCTTCTACATTTTCTGGTGGTTGGCAACCAGCTTGTAAATGCATTACTGCCTTCCCAACCCGGAGTGTGGATATCACCATGGAGAGAGGTGCGCTACGTCAAACTTAATTCGAACATAACTGTTTCCATCCCCCGTTTGTGAATCATCATTTTTTCGAATCAACCAAAACCCAGCTAAAGCGAGCGTATTTTAGTTTGTGCGAATCAGGGGATTTTAATTTTAATTTTGGCGTTTCCATCATAATTTTCCGACGCGATACTTCTAGATGCGCATCTAAACAGGCTGATGGAAACATGGCTATTGTTAGCTGTTGTCCAAAGGGCTCTAGTTAAGCTAACGTTAACTTCTGGAGCTTAGCTTCATTAACTTATCTGTAATGGCAGAGATAACAAAGGTTGGCAAACGTTATGCTGAATGATTCAGTGTAAATACTGTAGCACCAAACTAACGGAGAGACACTCTTGGTAAAGATGGTAAAAAGGCCGTTATCCTTTTCTCATATTCTGAGCCAAAAACCTTAACTTCAGTGGCACTTTGATGAACCAAAATTTGATTGTTATGTCTCCAAAAATCATCAATTGCCTCCTGCGAAATGCCGTGTACTGTGACACCTGCCATAGCACCGGTCATTGAATGTTGATATTTTGTCTGAGTGAGTGGAGGGGGGCGGGGCTTAGCCATAGATCAATTTCCATAGCTCAACCTCAATGTTCCCTCTCTTTTAGCTTTGTTTTGTATCTCCACCAACTCCTGAGGGAAATATCTGTCTGTAATGCTCCTCTGTGTTCACTAGCTAGTCTCTAACCATGTCTGTGTCTAAGTGCTGCTGAGCAGGTAGAGTACAGCAGCTTTTGACAGCTTTACCTCAGACACTATAAGAGCCCTGAGTTGATCTAGAGCAGTAAAGTTGCAGCCGGACAGATGAACAATGAGCTGAAACTCACTGAGGCTGTGTAAAGACGAGACGAGCTGCAGATTCAGCTGATTGTTCTCTGGAGGTTCTTAACTACCAGAGACACCCAACACACTGCCACGCTGTGTTCACATTTGTAGCCGCTTTAAGTACAATACTGTTAAAGTGTGTTCAAGGTTTGTCTTTTTCTGTCGCTGCCCTCTCCCTCTCTCTCACACACACACACACACACACCTCACATGATAGTGGCAAGTGGCCACATGGAGCTGTTGTGAATAATACATGACCACACACACACACACACACACACACACACACACACCACCACCACCAGCATAATGACTTGTATCAATTATGCATTAGTGAGTAATCACAATGCTAACATTTAAGGAATTGCTAATGTCAATAATGAGGTTGATGTAGGTCAACTGTGATGGCATGAGGGTGTGTGTGTGTGTGTGTGTGTGTGTGTGTGTGTGTGTGTGCGTGTGTGTGTGTTGGATTTTTGTCCCCTTCAGGAAACAGAGGGGCTCAACAAACTCTCCCTCATCTTTTTGTTTCTCTCTGTCTCTTCATCACAAACCAGCTAGAGGCTCAGTGATGTACTAACACACACGCACACACACACACACACACACACACACACACACACACACACACTTTTGACCTTGGCAGCCGGTTTTCAATGTCTAGTCTGACTCAGCATTAGAGTCTAATGACAAGACTGCTCCTCTGAGACACTCCAATGGAAGAGAAGAAGGAAGGAGAGAGGGCAGGAGAGAAGGGAGGGCGGGGGGTAAGAGAGGAAACAGGCGATAAGAGGAAAAGAAGACGAGAGGAAAGCGGAGACCAGACAAGAAAAGGAGGGGAGGAAACAAGAGAGGAGATGAGGAAAGAAAAGTGGGGGAAGAGATAAGACAAGCAGGACAGAGAAGGAAACTAGAGGAGAGGAGACAAGAAAAAGGGGAGAGTAAACAAGAGGAGAGGAAGGAGGAAGCAAGGAGACAAAAGAAAGGAGTGAAGACAAGAAAGGAGGAGAGGAAACAGTAGAGGAGGGAAGAATGTAGCAGAGGAGAGGAAACAGGAGACAAGAGGAGACAAGAAAAGGAGGAGAAGAAATACAACAAGAAGGACAGGAAAGGAAATGAGAGAAGAGGAGACAAGAAAATGGGGAAGGAAAACAAGAGAGGGGCGGAAAGAGGAGATGAGGGGATAAAAGAGAGGAGAAGGAAAAAAAGGGAGAGGTCACAGGGGGGTAGGAGAGGAGAGGAAACAAGAGGAGGAAAAACGGGAAGAGTCAACAAGAAAAGGAGAAGAGAAAACAAGAAAGAAGAGGAAACAAAGAGTTTAGAGTGAAAATGTAGGGGGGGGTAAGAGGAGAGGAGAAAAGGAGGCAAGACAAGACGGGGAAGGAAACAAAATAGGAGAGGAAACAGGAGAGGAGGGGAAAAATGTAGGAGAGAAAACAAGATGGGGAGGACACAAAATTGGAGAGGAAGCAGGAGAGGGGGGAAAGAAGAAGAGGATAGAAAATGAGAGGAAGGAGGAGAGGAGAGCAAGAAAGAGAGAAAAGGAGACAAGAAAAGGAGGAGAGGAGGAACTTATGGCTGACACTAACTTTCTAAATAATCCTCCAGCTATTGAGATTTAACTCACCCATTGAGAGTGTTTGCCCTCAGAGCAGCTCTCCCTCTGAGAATTATTTGTGCAACTAAAACTTTAATCTGTGTGTGTGTGTGTGTGTGTGTGTGTTGCCTCTTGTTTGTCCAGTAAGCACCATGATCCATGTGGAGTGAGAGGCTGAGATGGAGGCAGAGTTTGGGGATGTGTTTGGGTCTCAGCAGGTGGTTTCTCTCTTTGGTTTCCTTCCCAAAGTCCTCAGTGTGTCTCTGTGGGGACTTCTCACAGGAAGCTAAAACCTTCAACAGATTTCTCCTCTCGTCTCTCCTCTCTGTCGCTGCAGGCACACTGGAGACTCCATATTTCAGGGACCAGCCAACAATAGTCTGAGGAAGCCTCATGTTTGTTGTTTTTGTTTGTGCAGGAGGAGCAATACTTTAAACGAACCATTTCTATTAGAATATCTTTCTTTAATTTCATGTGTCTCTCAGATTCATTTTTGACATTTCTGCAAACTGTCTGAGTTAAGGTTTTCCTGTTGCTTGTTTGAATGTGGCTGCAAGTCTTTGGTCAGGCACTGCACACAGAAACACTGTAGTACCGTAAATCTATCTCTAATCTTTTACCAGTGAAAAACAGCACGGTCTCTCTCTGTGTTCTGTAACAGACCTTAAAATCTCATCTCTCCAAGGTGTGTGACTCACAGGACTCTGTTCACCTTCCTCTCACCATAATGTTCCTCTCTTTAGCTTTCCTTTTTTCTTCTTACATGATTTTACAGTGACCACAGGAGTTGTGTTCAGGAGTTGTTGCTCCAGTGAGAGTGTGTTCTCTCTAATACACTGTGTGATTTTCATTTTGTCACTTTAGTTAATAGAGTCAACTGAAAGCCTTAATAATACTTGGTTGGTTGGCCAGTCCACAAAAATTTCCACACCCTTTGGTGGCTGGAGATTTTGCTCCTCTACACATTGTCTAAGACTTCTGGAGTTGTGCACACTGATGTTTTAAATCAATGTTCAAGGAATATCGGTGGGTCTTGAAATATCATTCCTACATGAACAACAAGTGAAGGGAACAGTAGAAGTACTAAATACAAATGTGAGTTCAAAGCACAGACTGTATAAAACAAAGATGCAGCTTCCATAACATCACCCACTGGTTTGTGGACTGCCATTCTGATGCCTCGATTTCACCATTACAGCCATTACCATCTTGTTTTTTTGAAGCCAGTAACCTTATGTGGATGAGAGGGTGGAGTTGTGAAGGAGAGAGTAGAGCTTAGATCAGGCCCAAAAAATTCAGCCCGAGTCCGGTTTAAACCAGACTTGTTTTTTTAAGGATACGAACGTGGACATTGAAGGCAGACTCTTGTCTTTCTTTCCATGGCAAGCCTTCGTCATGTGTCTCTTAAGCAGGGGTGGGCTGGGGTTGAAATTCAGCCCAGGAGCTTGATTTGGAGAGGCCTTTTTTCTGATCGCACGACGGATGCAAGTGGAACCGTAATTTTAACACAAATACTTTATTTGCAGTATAAAAACAATCTAATGATATTAAACACAACACACACAGATTAGTCAGTCAGTAGAGTCATTAGTCATACTTCTACTGTTATTATACACATATGACTATTGTCACACATGTATACTGCCAGATATTAATACATACTTTCAACATATTGTACCACAATAGCCAGAACTATAACTATAATATTATTACTTTCAATAATGTTGTTGTAAGCTACTGTCATTACCTGCATCTCTCTCTCTCTCTCTCTCTCTCTCTCTCTGTCTCATTGTGTCATATGGATTACTGTTAATTTATTATGTTGATCTGTTCTGTACGACATCTATTGCACGTCTGTCCGTCCTGGAAGAGGGATCCCTCCTCAGTTGCTCTTCCTGAGGTTTCTACCGTTTTTTCCCCGTTAAAGGGTTTTTTTTGGGGAGTTTTTCCTTATCCGCTGCGAGGGTCATAAGGACAGAGGGATGTCGTATGCTGTAAAGCCCTGTGAGGCAAATTGTGATTTGTGATATTGGGCTTTATAAATAAAATTGATTGATTGATTGATAGAGTGTATTGAATATAATATAATTCTATGCAAAGACCTATTGCCAACCCAGTCCTGCACACTGCACCTGTACCTGGCACTGTTTTTTTGTGGTTCCTGCTCCACTTTCCTCCTCCTTCTCCTCCTCTTCCTCCTTCTTCTCCTCCACCTCCTCTTCCATCTCCTCCTCCTCCTTCTCCTGTCCCTCCTCATCTGTCTCTTCCTCCTCCTCACTCCTATGACTGGCATTATCCTGTCCCTCTGCATCAACTCCACGACTGACACCGGCCTTGTCAGCTAATAATAACAATAACAGCAACAATGATAGCAAAGAATTCAGTGTTAGAACACAAATACAATATAAAAATCAACATAACAAAAGCGCCATACACACACACACACACGCACGCACACACACACACACACACACACACACACACTGTAAATGAATTACTCACTTTAATGTATTTTTCTTGAGCTGGTAAAAATATTATCCTTTTAACTTTGAACACAGACTCTCTCCTGAAATAGGCTGTTTTCTTTTGCAATAAAGAAATTTGTGCTTTTTTCTGGTCAGCCAGTATGGATTTTATTTTTAATTGATAAAGCAGATTAATGATTTATGCACGTATGGCGTAACATTGCTGATAGGCTACCTTTAATGTTCTGTGTGCCCTGAACACATCCAAAAACACAAACTAGAGTTGTCAATGGGCCTGAAAATTACAACCCAACCCGACCCGGTCTGCGGGTTTTTAAGCCCAGCCCCGACACAGCCGACACACCAGCATTAGACTAATTGTCTGCACGAATAAAAGGAAGCCAGAGGCCCGACCCGAGTCATTTGCATATTTTTTCCGGTCGGGTTTGTCGGGCCGGCCCGACCCCTCTGGGATGATAGGGCCATGTAGGCAGTGCTTGCTAGCCGCTTGTATCCCCCCTTAATATGCAAAATGTTAGATGGACCCAGTCTAACGTTCCACTCTGTGCCACTGCCACCTGCGGCTGCGAGGGCAGGCTGCTGCGCTCAACCCCAGCTGCATTTTATGGGGTAAAAAAAGGTTCCGACCACTGGCCGGTTCGGCCTGGAACAGACTGGCCGTTCAGGAATACTCTTGAACCTCCCTATGGCCAGCCCGCCCCTGCTCTTAAGTGTGGAGGTCCCCGTCTTTATGCTGTCATATACCAGCATCGTGCTGCACTTGGTACACTCGAAGAAGCCGACACACACGTTGTCACCGTCGACAACTCACATGTGTGCGGCCAGTGGCACCGTCAAGGGGGGCCCACGGGTTGGGTCGGGTCCGGGTCGGGTCGGGTCTGGGTCGGGTTCGGGCTCGGGCAAAGAATCTAAGCTCTCAGTTGTCATGGAGGGTAAATGAGCTACAGAGACCAAAACTGTTTATTGCACCAGGCTGTAAACATGTTAATATCTGCTGTAAAGTTGGACATTTTAACATGGGGGGTCTATAGGGATTGACTCGCCCTTGGAGCCAGCCTCAAGTGGCCATTAGAGGAACTGCAGTGTTTGGCACTTTGGCATTGTCTTCATTATTCAGCCCAGAGGTTGCTGCTTGGTTTATAGTCCAGTCCAGATTAGGGGCAGTTTAATAGACAGAGCAGGTTGGAGAGCATGTGTAATGGATAACATCAGGGTTGGTGGTTTAAATCCCACAGTCAGGTGGAGAATCTGGGCAGAGAGAGTAATCAAGGCTGATTTATGGTTGGGTGCTCAACACTTTTAAGAGTGTTGTTCAACATTTTTAATTCATGCATCAGCGAAATGTTTCAGTGGTCCCATGGTAATTTCCTCCTGTGGCGCTGACATGAAAACTATGTACAGTAGCTTAGTAAATGTCTGTTGTCAGTCAGCCTGGTGAAGGCCATTTGGCCGGTCTCTGTCCTCTCAGCTCCGTACAGACGGCTGCCTCTATGGACAGAGACGTTAAATGCAGGTCAGAGCCAGTGTGGATTTAAAACTACTTCTCCATGGCGACAACAGTAATTCTACAAATCACACTACATGCCAAAATGTGACAGTGTCTGCGGCATAAAGAAATTCTCCTGGTGCGCGCCATAAATTAAAAGTGTTGCGCGACACTTTTTACTGTCAAAAATATGTCATTCCTGTCAGGTGACACTGATCAAAAGTCCAAGCTCCATGCAGGGGATCTGCTGTGTGGCTGATAGTGGAAGGAGGTGGTCGTGTGGGCGGTTCCCATGTGTGAATTTTAATAACATTTGTGTTTGGACAAATTTCTTTGGATAAATAAAACGTCCAGTCTGACTGTGTGTGTATGTGTTTGAGCTGAGGCTCAACTGCAGTCAGATGTGGTACATTTAGAGGATGTATGGTGGTGGAAATGATTGGTTTATATACATCTCCACAGATTGTGTGTTTGTGCGTTTGTGTGTGTGTGTGTGTGTGTGTGTGTGCCGTATATGCATGTGATTGAGTGCATCCAAGCATACATCCATCTGCAGTATACATTAGTGTGTGTTTGCATGTGTATGTGTGTATCCATGCGTTAACGCCAGAATCTGTGTGTGTTTGAACACATTTGTGTCAAACAGAACATTTTCTGAATGCATCCACGTTGTTTATTTTTCCTCCTTCATATTGATGTCGACATAAAATTGTGTGAATAATTCATCTCTGGTTTTGTGTGTGTGTGATTCATTCCTGTGTCTGCATGTGTGTATGTGTGTGTAGGTGAACAGTGAGTGTGTGTGATGTATGTGCATGAGTGTGTGTGCCTGCTGCCACCTGAGGGAAGGTTACAAATTACTTTGGATAGCACATGTGCATATATCTTGTGTGTGTGTGTGTGTGTGTGTGTGTGTGTGTGTGCTCACTTCGACCACAAACTGTCTCTCTGTAACAGGAGCCACGATTGAATGTAAAAACCACTAACTCAATCTTTCTTCGCACCGCCTCCCCCCACGTCTTCCACATACACACACATACACACTCTCCTACTGTTTGGGGAGAAATACATATTTATTCTCTTTTGTTGTATTTGTTTGTTTGGGCCGCAGTATCTCTGGGGATTAGAATAAATTGTTTAGTTTAAAGAGTCGGACATAGTGTGTGTTGTGGGGATTTGTCGGCCCTCGCCGCTGTTGTTTGCAGGGAATTGTGCAAACATTAGCAATAACCCGAGAGATGTTTTTTTATTGTGTGGGAGTAGATACTGAATAATAAAGACTTTATTAAGAACTGTTTTCCTGTAATGAGATACAGTTTAAGGGAACACATGTGTAAGTCAATCCCACACAAATGATAATCATAATAAACTCAAGTAAACTGGAAATTCTGTATGTTCAGGTAGTGAGATGTAGTAAATGATTTGAACTCCACGGCAGCACTATTGACTTAAAGTTAATGTGAGCAGCAACAGACATTAATTAGTCTAAATTCATCCTACACAGCGTTCACTACCTGTTACAGCAGTTTCACAGCAAAATCATGAAGTATTATAAATAATCACTTTGTAATGTAAAGAGCCAGACCTCTTATACCATCCAAGTGATCCACGATTATTTCCAACATGATGGATTTTATTGAGGCTAGTTCTCCCATGATTCTGTGCCATGTGTCTGTCAAGTGGAGCAGAAACTTTGTCCAAATTGCAGCACAAACTGTAAACATCTGCAAGATAAATGAAGTCTAAGTTCAACTTCAACCATAGACTTGAGGCCACAGGCTGAGTGCAGAAAATAATCACAGTCGTGCTGATATTCAGTACAACAACACGACCTTGAGTGTGATAATACTGTCATACAACAGTTCTACAGGCACGATTAATTAATTAACTGTAAGAAGCAGCAGATTATGATAAAAGATATTAAGGAATCATTTGTGTGACTCCAACACAAATAGTTTAGTCAGGACCACTGTAGTCAAATAAAACTTTATTTCCATTTGCAGTATTATATTTGGGGGTATGGCTCTGTTCTGTCCTCAGACCTATGCAGAAAGCCTAAAGTGGAGAGCACAACTCTGCCCTTCCACACGCCAACAAGGAAAGCCTGAGGCAGAGAGAGCACACCTTCCTGCCCTTCCATGCGCCAACATGGAAGTATAAGGCAGGGAGTGCAGCAGCAGATTACACTGATAAGTCAGACACAACATGAAAAGGAGGAGCTGGGGTGGAGGCAGGTTGCAAAGCAGCTTGCAGAGGAAGCGGCAACAGTAGACAGGCCAGAGCAGTTTAAATAGGGCGCCCTGAATGAGATTCACCAATTGGTTGCATAGAAAGGAATCATGTGATCTATCAGCTGACTCCCTTCATCAGTCAGCTGATCCATTGGTTGATCAGCTGATGTAGCTGGGATGTGAGCTGAGCTTGACATCGTGTGCTACCTGAACTGACGCTATGCTTAATTTCCACAACTGAGACTGGACTGTTGCCAAGCAAAAGAAAAACATTCCTGAACTCTAGCTCTCTACTCTGTGTAGGTCTGAACATCACCGCAGGCCAGCTACTCTGTATCAGCTCACATTTATCTGTATGTTTCCATTTATAGTGCAACCAGTGAAATAAGTCTGTTGACAGTCGTTTTGGTAACATGTATGATCCCACTGAGTTAACAGCTCAGACAGTGTGTTGCGACGTCGGCTGATGTCACATGAGCACACCTGGAGGTTTGCGAGAAGTATTCAGGCTTCTTTCCTTCCATTCGTTCTCTTCTGAGGAACATTCATAATTCAAATGTTACTTGTGGAAATATTTTCATCTTTGTGGTGCAAAGTTTGTCACGACGACTGTCAGTGAAGGCTCATAAACGTTTAATGTAATCAACAGTTCAGAAGTCCTCAAACTGTTGATATATATAGATATATAGTTACACACGGTGGTCCGACCTATCTGACATTTCCGCTGTGCTTATTTCATGTACTGTGTTGCTTTGCTAGCATCTTTGATCAACTAAATCTACAGGCATGAAAGCTAGACAATGTACTGCTGTGGATGAGAGCAGCAGCAAAACATATTTGACGGAGACCCACCCTAAAAAATCAATATCAGTTTGAGTGTAGCTATATTTGGAATATTTTTAGTGCTTTGTCTTACACACTAAGTGATCAAGGCAGCAGTAGACCAGCAACCCACGTGTTTTAAAATGTTTTTGTCTGGTGGCTTTGAGATAACGGTCTCAGTTACCTGTTGCAAAAAGGCTGTCTGACGACAAGGTAAGGTGAGGAAAATATTTAATTATAGTGTACACTCAAACAGATTTTTGAACACAGGAGGGAGTTTATTTTGGGTGGCTGAAAACTGTTTGAGGTAGAGTTTGCTCAGCACCATTTCATTTGATATATGTGATGCGGGGGTTCTCTAACCAGAAGTTATTGTGATTCAGTCTATGGCTGCATTTAGCCCGCACAAAACATAGCAAAACGTTTATTAAAATAACATCGGGTAACACCTCTGACACACCCACTAAATGAGAGAAAACATACTGTAAGGCTTCGCTGATGTAAATGGCTGTATGTTCAGTACTCACCCGCCGAAGTTAAGCAAAGTACAGAAACAGAAGATTCCTTGTCCTGTGAAGTGCGTTCCACCCATGCACATCCAGACGGATTAGCCTAGCGTACTTCGTAAGCCGAAAGCACGACAGTACCTGAGTGCCGGTTTCACACAAAACATATCGTTCAACCCGGAAACTGTAGCAAAATGGTGAAAAAAGGTTTGAGATTAAATGTGCCCTATATCAGCACTCATACTCTTGTCCAATCAAATTACTTGGTGGGCAGTAGTAGGCAATTCTGTTTGAAATCATGTGATAATTGATAAATAATGTGGTATAAATATCATAGATACAATCTCATGTACTGGTGGAACCTAAACAGTGTGTTCATATATTCTGTTGCCAGATGCAGCCAGGTGGTGTTTAGTTCTCGTCAAACAAAGAGAAAATCAGCAAATGTCAGTGTATCAGGCTATTCCGCTCACTCTTTACAGATCACTTATGATTGGAGAAATCTTTTAATGTGTCTGAGGCTTCACTGTATTAATGTCAAGCCCACCATTATTGAATAAAAGCATGTCAGCTTAGTCATATTCCCCCTGGATAAATATGGGTTAAAGAACAGAGTCGCTGACACCAGCAGACGATATTTTGCTGTTCCCTGAAGCGAAAAAGGCTGAGACACGTTGCTTTAGAGTTTCCTCACTGCCGGTGCTCCGGGGGGAGAAGAGAAGTAGGCATGAGGAGAAATCAGAGAGAATTTTATCTCTTTCAGAAATCCCCCGAGGAGATTCAGGCAGGGCACCAGGGGTAAATTGCTCGTGGTTTCCTCACCTTGGAGTCGGGCTGAGCGGACCATGCAGATGAGGTCACAGCAATTCCTAAGACTGATATAATCATATTTGATGTTGGAAATTTCTTTATACTTATACCTCCCTCCACATTCATGACATTCTGAAATTGACAACTTGAGAGCTACCTGATAATCAGAATTTTGGGACATAAGATAAAGATTTTATCACAAGCTTGATCTCCAGAGCAGCGAGTGTGCCCAGGCACTAACAGAGACCTTAACACCTTCCACTATTCCTCTGTAAGTTTCCCCCAGGTCATAAGTAAATTCAGGGATCAGAATCTCACTCACGGACACTAAACCTTGTTCTTAACTTAAAGACGGTCGTTGTTGTACTTGTGTTTTTCAGCGAGAAGTTCATGGTCAGACTGAACAAGAATGGCGGACCGAAGAATCCAGAGAAGGTGGACAGGCTGTGTGCCCTCTTCACGGTAACACACACACACACACACACACACACACACACACAAACATAAAATGTTAAAGATGTGCTTAAAATGCAGCTGGTTAGTGTAGTTACAGAAGAGTACATCTGAAGAACTGGGAGGAGGAATATAAAAGTGAGGATACATTGCCCCCTATTGCTGTGTGTCAGTCACAGTCATGACTTCAGCAAAACTCCACCAGGAACCAGTCATGACAAACACATTTTCATTACTTTGGTAGCGTGAGGCTTTTTGGATAAAGGTTTGTCTAGTTTGCTTTATGAATGCTCCAGAAATGATATAAAGCTCAGTCAAGTCGGTAGCATTTGAATGAATATATGAATAATGAATACAGCATCTAAAATGCAGGAGACGCTGCAGGTTTGTGTAAGGCTTATTCACAAGGTTAAGCACATCAATAACAATACAAGAAACAAGGTGAAGAGACATCAACAAACAAGGCACTCTTTATTAAAAAGCTAGTTGAAGCCTCTGTGGTTTCGGGGTGAAGATGGCGACCATGAACCGCAGCATCCTCAGTCAGTCAGTCTCTCTTTCATTCCCTGTCGTCTCTCTACGGAATCTAATAAAGGCATAAAACAAATAAAAAATAATAAAAATTTACAAAAGCAAGTAAAACACGACAGTCTCTTTCCTGTTTTTTTAAATCACAGTGGATGCTGCTGTCATTTTAGTCTGTTTTGGTGCTTGGAGCAAATATTTAAAAAATGCTGCGGGGACATCTCCAGTCGTGCGTTTCTATATTGTAGGTTTGAATATAAACCTTGATATTTCCTGCACATCATCACATCATCATCTGCCTTCTCCTTTCTTACTGAGATGTGATTAATGTCATTTAACAGAGCCAGAAAACGTCAGTGCTGCATTTGAACCTGTATTTTTAGTTTCTGTGTTGTTTCTATCTCTTGGACTCTGCAGGACCTGAGCAACAAAGACATGAAGAGAGATCTCTACATCATCTCCCAGGTCATCAGAACAGGTCAGACTGCAGAAAATTTAAATTCCTCCAGGCATGGACATAGTTTGGAAGTAACAGAAATTTCAGAAAAGTTTTGATTTTACATTTTTTTGGCTGTTGTTTAAAACACATTTATAAAAATGTCGCTACACAAATCCTCTGTATTAGCCTACTTACTGAACATCTAGTGCTGCATTGTTGTTGAAACGTCACTAGTATCACATGATTCGCATAAACCAGGCCGACATAGCGTCATCACCAAGGCCGTGCCCCCTTTTGAGGTAAAGAAACGCTGTCACATCAGAAGAAAAACAGGAAAATGCTTAAAAGCTGTTGCGTAGAGATAGAGCCAAGGCACATTAGCGCTGGGACACATGCTGCGTCTTTAACTGCCTGGGAAACGCAAAGTCAGCCACTGGGTGCTACTCTTGTGAGACTCTGATCCAGCTTTCAAGAGCGCAGAGGAACATTTTGTTGCTAAGCGACCATAACTAGCACCATATCATGGCCTGCTTACCTGAAATCCTGAGTGCAGAGCTGATCTTCCTGCAGATGCTGTTTTTTGAGTGTGTATTAGGCCTAAAATATTGTCTGTGGGACTGATGTAAAGCTCTGGGTGGCCCTGAAATAAAACGACCAACTTCTTTTCTATATTTATCTCAGACTGATACTTACAGGAGAAAAGAGAGAGATATCTATCGGCTGTGATTGGTTGTTCCTTTCAAATGACATGCAAAAGTTGAACTCTGGGTCTGCTGATAAATACTCCGAGTGCCAGACCACACTGACACAAACTGGACCGTCCGTAAACGCTCTCGGTGCAGCGCAGCACCAATCGGAGTGAATGCGTGATTAACTTAACTGTTTGTTAATTAATGTAGAAGCAGAACACTCTGTTTCTTCAAAAAAACAGGGGTCTCATCAGCATCATGCTGGATCTACAAACACACCCTTTGTTTATCTCAGGGAGCAGCTGTTGCACTCTGAAAATAGGTGCGCTGGAATGCTTATGCGTTGAGGCGGCGTCACTCTCACTTTAGCGTGCCTCCTGTGCTTCTACATTGAAAAAATTGGATTTCAGGGTGCAAAAAACACAGCATGTGTACAGTCCCATAGACACATGCATATTTACTGTCAATGTGGTAAATCTCTAAATGATGCCAGTGACAGTTACTACTGATGGATAGCTAATGTTAGCTCGAGTGGGAGGCTGCTGCAGTGCAGTCATACAGTGACACAACTAAATCTCAGCCTGTAGATCAAAGAGTTGGCTTTAACAGGCTGGTTGTTTACAGCCACTGATCCTAGTGATACCTGGTGATTCAGTAAAATATACATTATTGGTTGAATCACCAGGTATCGTGATTCAGATAAGCGATATCCAGCCACTGTGTTGGGTCATGGATCTACTTGGACAGGGGAGGACTTGCTCTGTAGGCCCACCCATTTTAAACTGCTTAAATAAAGTCATGGAAATATGATAAAATATTGTAGAAAAATTCTGGTAAAGTTTTGAAAATTTGTTGGTAGAAATGCGTGGGAACCTTCTATTCAGTGGGACACAGAAAAATCTGCAACACCAACACAATGTTACACAATCAGCCCTGACTTTGTTAAGTTGAATTTGTTTTTGTTGAGACTGTGAGGGAAGAGTTGAGTTCACGGGTCATTTTTGAGTACTGCCTCTACATTAGACTATGAGTCATCATTTATAAAAGGAGACCAAATCAAATACGACCTGTTATTAAGGCCAAGGTTTCAGCTTTTTAGACTGTTAGATTCCAACTTAGACAGAAGTTAATGTTTGTACGCTGCAGAATGAATGTGGATTCTTGTCTATATTGAATATTTCTCGCTTTATAACACACCACCACACACACTTCCTGTTGCAGGTCGTATGCTGTTGAATGACAGTAAGAAGGGTCCTCCACATGTTCAGTACCGTCGGCCGTACGGCTGTGCTATCCTGGCCATGAGCGACGTGCTGCAGACCATCTCAGAGCTCAAAGAGGAGAAAGACTTTGTCCTGAAAGTCTACACGTACGTAGCCGTGCACACACACACACACACACACACACACACACACACACACACACACATACACACACACACACACACACACACATATATATACGCATTATGATTTATTATATGATTATGCTATATATATTTCTGTGTCTATCTTGATTTTTTTTACTTAATATGATCGTCATGATTTTATAGGCATTAATAAGAGTTTCTCCTGGAACTGAAGTTTATTTATAACCAGCTTCCTTCTGACTTCTGAAAAACTTTACTTTAGCCTAATTAACTTTCAGGCTGAAGATCTGCTGATTGCAACAGATTTTATTCAACACTAAATTGACACACACCACAGTCACCACACCAAAACAGATCTGATACCGTTGCACTACCAGCAGGTACTAACCAGACATTAAAGTTTTCTGGGAGCAAGAACTCACAGAGAAACAGGTTCATAAAATCATAACTCCATTCATTTTATATACACAAGGGTCAGATCTCTAGTTCATAGCTTTAGAAAGGAGAACTGCAAGTTCACAAGTACGAACTGAAATACGATACAGCAGGAAGGAATTCATGAAATGGGTGTCATTAACCTTTTAACCTCATCTCACAAACATCTTCACTGAAAAGGAGACACACATACACACAGGGCTCTATTTTCCTTTCAGAAGGAGAGCTTTTGTCACGAGCTGAACATTTTAGGGCAGCGAGGAAAAGTAGTTCAGAGTGAAGCTTGTTAAAATGAATGTGATATAAAGAGTTAGAGAGGGAGGATGGCCAAAAGATTAAAGGTCAGTGAGGAGAGTCAATAAAGAAGGTGATGTCTCATATTTTTTCATCATTGAGCTGTACCATGAAGAGAGATGAGTGGCTTAGCGAGGTATGTTGAGTCTGAAGTTGGAGTTTTCCGTCCTATGAAGGTGGCTGTCTTTTAAAGGGGAACAACACCTAAATTAAGAATATCCGGATATATTATCCGGAACACGATCGTGTTCACGATTGTGAACACGATCTACCCTCTCTCAAAGCCAGAAAACAGAGAGGGTAAGTCTCAAACTTGTGATGTCATAGGGTATAAAGTCTGGCAAACAGAGGACTGATTTTGTGGACTCACAGAATATTTGTTTTCTTTCTTCGGGGTGTCCTACACATTCATTCATTCATTTATGGCGGCCCACCACAGAGCAACATCTGCAGCCACTTATTCATTTTTATTTTTGGAGCTGGATCGTTCATTGCACCACATTCTTGAAGTGGAGAACTCTGGGAACAGACGGAGCAGCAGAACATCAGGCGCAGTGAAAGAGAAACTTAAGCTTTTATTGTGCTGGGTCTAAAAGTTTGATTCACTCGCCTCTGCAGCAGCTGCTGCTCTCATTAGGATCGACTGATCAATTATCCAACCAGCCTTTCAAACTAACTATAGTGCTTTCAGCATTTACACCAAATAAGTAATTTTCTTTCAGCATGCTTCCCTCGCATTAACTGAATTAATAGTGTTTTTTTTTTAACTGTAATACTTTTTAAAAAGCTAATCTATAAAGGTGGCATACAGTTTATTTTAAATGATTCGCATAACACACCATTTGACTTGACTCAAGGCACAGCCGGGTGGAGGAAGGGCTCCGGTTTGGGGACCTCAGAATTGCATCCCTGCTTTTTGCAGATGATGTGGTTCTGTTGGCTCCATCACGCCATGACCTCCAGCATGCACTGGGGCGTTTTGCAGCCGAGTGTGAAGCAGTTGGGATGAGAGTCAGCACCTCCAAGTCTGAGGCCGTGGTTCTCTGTCGGAAACCACTGGATTGCCCTCTCCGGGTTGGGGGAGAGTTACTGCCTCAAGCGAGGGAGTTCAAGTATCTTGGGGTCTTGTTCATGAGTGAGGGTAGAATGGAGCGTGAGATGGATTGGCGGGTCGGTGCGGCTTCTGCAGTGATTCGGGCACCGCACCGGTCCGTCATGGGGAAGAGGGAGCTGAGCCGGAAGGCAAAGCTTTCAGTTTACTGGTCCATCTACGTCCCAACCCTCACCTATGCTCATGAACTCTGGGTAGTGACCGAAAGAATGAGATCGTAGATACAAGCAGCTGAAATGAGTTTCTTCCGTGGGGTGTCTGGGCTCAGCCTTAGAGATAGGGGGAGGAGCTCAGAGTAGAGCCGCTGCTTCTTGGAGTCGAAAGGGGTCAGTTGAGGTGGTTCGGGCATCTGATCAGGATCCTCCTGGGCGCCTCCCGCTGGAGGTGTATCGGGCACGTCCCACTGGTAGGAGGCCCCGGGGCAGACCCAGAACACACTGGAGGGATTACATATCTTGTCTGGCCTGGGAACGCCTTGGGGTCCTCCAGGAGGAGCTGGAAAGTGTTGCTGGGGAGAGGGACGTCTGGGGTGCTTTGCTCAGCCTGCTGCCCTCGCGACCCGGCCGGTGACTTGTTTTATGTGGACATGCGCAGAACCTGCCAAAGAAAGCCTGGCTTAACAGAGCAAGTTTATAACCACCTTTGTGTTACATGTTATCTCTGACTGAGGCTTTAGGGTTTGTTGGCCAAGCTCAGATAAAGAGAGCCTGGCTCCATTGAGCTGTCTTTGAGGTATAGCCCTCATATCCTTACATACCACTGACCTTTTCCTTTCTCTCTTCCTTTTTTGGTTTTATTCTTCACCTGGTGTAACACTTCACCCTCATATTATTGTGTTCTCACTCTGACATTGTATTATGTAAAGGAGAAGGAGGAGGGAGAGAGTCCCCATGAGCTACAGACAGCCACTTCACTGTGTTGTCTCAGAGTCGACTCTGCGGTCTTATAATGCCGTCAGCACATTCCTCTCTCAATCTCACACACACACGCGCGCACACACACACACACACACACACACACACACACACTGGCAATCGCCCTTGGCTGAAACTTCTGAAGATTTGCCTGCAGGAGCCTTACAGTGCTCACAGTCAAAACATGATGTAACTGTGACTGTGTGTGTGCGTGCGTGCGTGCGTGCGTGCGTGCGTGCGTGCATGCATGTGTGTGTGTTTGATGCCTCACAGCGACCTTAGCTGAACTCCTGAGGATGGTTCAGGCTCCTTGGGTGGTTACACATCCTCTCTGACTACCTCGGGTCTCCTGCCTATGATGTTGATGTGACTGAAAACTGTTTACATGTCAGTGACACCATATCAACTACTGCAGTCACACACAGCCGCTCTTCTTCCTTCAGGACGGAGGAGCTGCGGCGTCATCTATGTTGCTTCACATTCCAGCTTGTCCCTCTGTTGCCTTGTGGCTCATACACACATCATATAAACTGTATGCACTTTGTTGCATTCTCCTCCACATGAAGCATGAATCAGCCTTTTAATACTCTTATTTATGTCATATGTTTCAAATAGGATGATCTACTCTAAGACAGTCATGTTCTTAATTGTGCCTTTCCTTGATTTTTATTTCTGTTAAAAACATGAGTGACACAAAATGTTTCTGCTTAATAAGAGAGATTTGTTGTTGTTTTTCAGGTGTAACAATGAGAATGAATGGTACCAGATCCACGAGAACATCATCCGCAAGTCCAGCACTAAATACACAGCTCCTAGCACCAACTATGGTAAGACAGACACGGTGTGTGTGTGTGTGTGTGTGTGTGTGTGTGTGTGTGTGTGTGATTTTATCAGCCTCTCTTGTTGCCAAGTCTGTGCAGATCTGTAACTGTGTGTATTTTTTTCCTAGTAACAAATAAGTCACCTTGTTACCTCTGTTAGAGCACATGGCACAGAGGTTTGTTGATTTTAGGAACAAGAAGTGCAACAGTATTTGTGTTACTGCATTATTAAGTGAGAAGGCACTTAATCGACAGCTTTACAAACACTAATAAACGCAGTTAGACACATAAACACCGAAGTCATAAAGTCAGTCACAAAACAAACACACATGCCTCCCAGCAGCAGTTTGGAGAGCAGCACACACTCTGACTGACACATGCATGTCAGCACTTGACATCAGCTAGAAAATTGTCTTAATTGGTGTCACTGCAGGGAACTGTCAGCCTCCTCTGCCCTGTGTGTTTTCCTGCACTTTGTAAATGTGGTTATTCTCACCTGCGGCTGTGAGCTTATTTCAGAATGGAAATGTATTAACACGTATTGTTCAGGTTATCGAATAATAAAGATGTGCTGTGCTTTGTAGCTCAGGTACTCACTGTTAGAGCTGTGATCAGGCCCTAAACATCAGGCCCAATCTTATTCTGCATAATGAATGAATATTACATACTTTGAAAAGCATTGTGTTTAATATCACAATGAGAGTTTGCATGCATAATATGATATTAATTCCACTACAGAAGAGACTTGATGATCAGTAAAATAAGGTGCGGATATGGATATGGATATATCGGTATCAGGTTATTGGCCAGATGAGTTGTTATATATTGGATATCAGCAAAAACTCTCATTTATTACAAGCTAAGGTCAACTTCAGTTTTTTCAGTGTGGTAACAGATATTCATGATACGATCTCCGACATGCACCTTCTCCTACTGAATGTTCAGCACAGCCCAAAAACTGCCATATGCCATATATATTAAATAGAGATTGTATGACGTTGCTTCTCATTGAGTGGCCAGGGTTGTGATCAGTTGATGGCAACACAGCCCATAACATTCCTCATGACATTACGCATACTACAAGGTCTACATAAAGAAAATTAGAATAAACAGGAAACTTTCGCAAACCTGACCTGATTCAAGCCGAGGAGAATTTTAAAAAAAAAAATTACAGCCCAGCTTGGCCTGAACCCAGCAGGTCAGGTCAGGCCCAGTCGGGTTCAGGTAGAGAATCAAAGGCCGACTCATTGTGCCTTCAGTTTGAGAAAGAGCTCAGGTCAAAGTTTCAAAACATCAAAGCTATCATCACTTTAAAGCTTCCCGATGCAAAAGATAAACCTAAACACACTCAAAGAAAAGCCGGTCTCTGTAGTCATGACAGTAATCACACATGTGTTCAGTGATACAGGAGAAATGTCCTGACTAACTAAGCTGCGAGTGAACTTCTCCGTCCATCCCTGCAGGTCTGATCATCTCTCTGCAGCTGCTGAGGGGCGACATGGAGCAGGTCCGCAGGGAGAACCCACTTATCTTCAGCAGGGGGGTGGCCATGACACGCAAGCTGGGCTTCCCCGATGTCATCATGCCAGGTGAGACAGCCACGTGTACTGAAGAGGGGTCCGCCTCAGTTCATTTGTTTGTGGAATGAGAGTCAAGAGGAGGAATTTGCAAAATGATTCCAGATGTTTCAGTTCAGGAGTAAAGATTTTTTTTTGGCTGAGTGGTGAAACATGTTTCAAGTCTACAGTTTCAGTCCACTGAATTATTCATTTAGTCTTTATGTACTATCTTGGTTTATGAAATTAACCTTGACAGACACAACGCTATCAGCTGTTCACAGCCACTAAACAAATAAGAGATAATGAAAAGAGACGCGCTTCAGTAAATGTTTCCTCCCTCATAATTGAAATATTACAAACAACCTTTAAACTTCCTCAGGTTTGTCTGTGTCACGAGAAACTGTTGTGTGTCACTGTGAAAATATTATATGTGAAAATGTTGTTATTATTATATTGTTTCGAACCAGAATCACTCACTCTGTAAGAGAAGATTTGTAGTTTTTTGATTGTAACAAAACAGAACAGACATGTGCAATAAGGACAAGACCATGGAGTTCCAGCAAATTCACAAACAAGCAATATTATTGTAAAGCTGATAGGCTACATGGGTTTTTAAGAAGGCATAAATTTAAATTAAAAAAGAAATAGATGTAGAGGTTAGATTGTTTTTTTGTTTTGTCTGAAAATGAAAACATGTTTTTCCTGTTTTGGAACTGTGGTTTAGTTTCCTGGTTAGGTTAACGTCCACGTTTCTATTTGGCTGTAACCTAATGAAGACACTCTGAAACATGTCAGCCACCAATAAGGCGGACACGTCTGTGTTTGTGTGTGGATGCTGTGCTGTCTGTGGAATAAGATCACACATTTGGGATGGGCAAGTAATTTTTATATTTCAGTACTCAAATTAAATACTGAAGAGTACACTCACAAAAGATACATATATGAAATAAGAATAGGAATCAAACTTGGAACACAGCATAAAACAAGTGCAATCTATAATTAATTTACTGAACTGCCAGGCTTCAATCAGCCTATTAAAGCATGAATTCAAAGTTAACATAGGAAACTTTCTGTTGCTGCCATTACAAAGGTTAGACACAGCGCTGAAGGACCGCTCTCTTCCTGGTCAGCTCAACATCTGCCCAGTAACAAACTAACATCGACATCAACGGCTCGACCCTGTTGTTAGACCCGTTCATAATTGTTAGGTAATGTTAGCCATGTGATGCTAACAGTTTGGCCCATCACTGTGTCACTCCCACCAACTGCACAGAGCTCACACTCCCTCAGCAGTAGTGTCATGATAATCAGAGAGAGTGACAGCAGGGCAACGGGGTGCTGAGCAAAGGGATACACACTGCACACAGGTCTTCAAGGAAATATGATTTTACCCAGTTTGAATGGTAAACAAAAAAGCACAGGTTGGGCTGCGATTACTCTGTACGTTCGGCAAATACTGACATACAAATTAAGTGTACAAGTAATCGAATAACCACATCAATAGCAATCTAATCTCAGCAATCTCAAACGAACACCCTCTCCTTTTAAAAAAATATTATTGAATAATAAATTAACACTGCATGCAGCCTCCACCCCTACACCACCTCACCACAAGCATGTCAAATATATTTACTCCTCTAGCATGAAAGGATAATGTGACAGCAGCATGAAGCTGACAGATCAGACGGTTTCTTAAAGATACATTACTTTATTTTCTGTGTAAGTGCTTATGGTGAATACTCTAAATCATAGAGAGAGAAATCCTCCTCAGAACCAAAGAGATTTACATTTACCCTCAAACTGCCCTCCAAAACAGACATTATGAAACAGTCAGGCTGCATTGTTATCTACACCTCTCTCACATACATTAACAATGCATGTCACACACACACACACACACACACACACACATACACACGTATAGCGTCCCCTCAGGCAGTGATGGAGTGAGCATTTAACTCCCATCTTTAAACATTAATGGTGACATCTCCTCTATAAGGACAAGCTGAGATGATAAATGAATCCACACACGTTAACACAGGTCATTAGTCTTGTGTATGTCAGAGGTATTCAGCTTTAATGTGTGTGTGAGTCGAGATGCTGTGTGTGCCTCCATCTGTGTTTGTGGACACTACATACCCAGAATATCCAGCTCTGCGTTGGGTATAAGGTCATATGTTTCACTTTTTACAGTCCAACATCACAGTTTAACACAGTTTACAGTGTTTGTCAGACTTATTATGATTTGGATTAAAAATGAATACTTATTTGTTTGTTAATTATTTTGCAATGTCTCCATCCCGCTCCTCAGGTGACATCCGTAACGACCTGTACCTGACCCTGGAGCGAGGGGACTTTGAAAGAGGAGGGAAGAGCGTTCAGAAGAACATTGAAGTCACTGTTTATGTGCTGTACGCTGATGGAGAGATCCTAAAGGTTGGGAAGCTTTGCTGCTACACACCCCCACTACATGTACAGTATATATGAAGCAGTATAATGTAATGTGTATGTTTAATAATAATTACAAGTGAAGGCAATTTCTGAAGAAATTCTGGTGGGAATGCTGAATGTTGAAAAGCCGATGCTGCACTGAATGTCTGGTTTAAATGTGTCAGAAGGTGAAGAAGTAAGAATATTTGGAAAAGATTTAATTAGTATGAATGTCACTGAAAAGTTGAATGATACCAGTAATGTAAAAAGATGTCAAATATTTTATTCATTTGATTTAAGCTAACACATGTGCTACCATGATCCAAGAAACCTCTCCTATATTTTCCAAAAACATTCCCAACTGTTCTCTCTTTGTGGCAATGATAACATTTCCTCCCACTAAACAGTACAAGATGTTACACTGGGAAAGATAAGGTGAACAAGTGCACCCGCCAGAGACAGTTTATGTGTGTTGGCAGGCAGGGCCAGAGTGGGACTCATTTTCAGCCCTGGAGTTTCATGCCTCAGATCGACCCACTTTAGATTACGACCTATTATAACCTTACAGGTTAAGTCTACAATAGCGCACTGTTCTCTAAAGCCTTGTAATTCAGTGTGTTTTTCTAAAATATTTTCAATTCAGTGCAAGTAAGGGTTGCTTCACAATGTAGATTTATTTCAACATGAGTGCACATCTCCAACATTATTCTTAACAACACAACATCCTTTTCAACAATATCAGAATCTACATTCTGTTCAAATAAGTGTTCACAGATACCCAAACCTTAAAAATTAAATAAAAGAATAAATAAAAATATTAAATAAAAAATTGAAAAAAAAAGATAAATAAAAAGTGTTGCACTCTCTAATAACACTATCTCTCAGGGTTTTTTCGAGACCAAGGTGGCAAAGGCCTGTGGCGAGGGTCATCTTGAAAGCTGTAGTTTTAGATACAGTCCCCCCTCTATTAAATATGAAAGGAGGCCCCCACATGCTTGAGCTTTACACTGCTGACTTGTATAATCAGAACAGACATGTCCTGTGATTTTCAGCCTTCTATGATTATATTTACCCTTTACAGCAGGCACATCCTGACAGCTGAGAATATTACTGTCAGGTATTATCCCCCTCTATTAAATATGAAAGGAGGCTGAAAATCACAGGACATGTCTGTTCTGATGATACAAGTCAGCGGTCCTTAAATGTGTGTTTTTCTTCTATAATACACATTCTACATCTCGGAGGAGATGAAAAAAAAAAAAAAAAAAAGAGCTGCCAGTGGAGGCGGCCCAGGTTCAGCGGTAGCAGCATACGTGATACCAAGTGCCATGACTGAACACTGGCCCATAGAAAAGAAATAACTGAACACCGGCCCAATAAAAAAATAACTGAACACCGGCCCAATAAAAAAAAATAACTGAGCACCAGCCCAATAAAAAAAATAACTGAACACCGGCCCAATAAAAAAAATAACTGAGCACCGGCCCAATAAAAAAAATAACTGAGCACCGGCCCTCGCGGCCCAAACGTCAGACCGGCCCACTGGGTATTGTCCCAGTCCTCCCGATTAGCCACTCCGGGCCTGTTGGCATGTCTGGTGCAGTTCGGTTTACATGCAAAGTAATGTCTCTCTCTGCCTCCGCCTGCAGGACTGCATCAGCCTGGGTTCAGGTGAGCCCAACATGCCGGAGCACCGCTCCTTCGTGCTCTACCACAACAACAGCCCTCGATGGAGTGAGGTGATTAAACTGCCAATTCCCATTGACCGCTTCAGAGGGTCCCACCTGCGCTTTGAGTTCAGACACTGCTCCAGTGAGTAACTACTGCTACTGTAGTACTAACAGTGATGGTAGAGTTTAATGATAACTTTTTATACATAGACTTAATGCAAAGACGTGGCCCATGGCCCAATTATGTCAGTGAAAAGAAGATTAACAGTGTGAGATGGATGCAACTCTGCTCGTCTTTTCACGACTTAATTAAGAAATAAATTGGTTCTTTCCATATGATTGTGAAGTTTCTCATAAAGTGAAGTTTCATCTTCACTGGAATAGAACTTACTGACCAAAGACATCCGTGCAAAGACTCAAGCAATTAAAGCAAATCCAGTAGAAACTTTGCCTCACTCTGAAGTCCCTGTATCTTTCAGTCTCTAACTGTATGTCTTTGTCTCCTGTCACATTTCCACTCACTCTGCAGCAAAAGACAAAGGAGAGAAGAAGCTGTTTGGTTTTTCCTTCACTCCTCTGATGAGGGAGGATGGAACCACTCTTTCAGACGAGAGCCATGAACTCTACGTTTACAAGGTGTGACACAGTTGCAGAGTCAGTGCTGCACTGACTGCCTCCCCGTTTGCCCCCGTAATGCTTTCTTGTTACTAATCACAGAGCTTTACCACAAAGTGACCTACCACCCTTTTGTCCTTGCAGAGTGTCATGGAGAAGTGGGTGAAGGTTTTCAGCAATGTTTGAAAGGATGCTTCTTCTGGATATTTATTCTGTGGTGTTAGTGTTATCAAACCAAATGACCATACAATTTTCTTGAACAGCTATGAAGTTTACACAAAGTAACATCTGCCCATATCCTTTAAGGGAACACTGGCCTTCTCTTTGACCAGCAAAGTCAGCGACATTTCACTTCCACCAGTTAAACCACCATAATAAGACCATGACAACTGTGTCCAACACACAGCCTTCGGATGTTTGTCTTCTGTTTGTATTTGGTGCAGTTTTTACTAAAGAACTTATTTTGGAGTGTAAGGGCCCTGACAAACCAAGCTGACAGTCAACAGTTGGTCAATGTCAAGCCGTCGGTGAGCATCCGTAGCCCTAGTTTTAGCGCTGTGTTCTGTGCCGTTGGCCCTCGACAGCCCTTATGAGTTGGCATCAGAGACAGTGGAGCCCGTTGGTGAATAAAATCACTGTGATTTGAAGTTTAGCTATGTTGAAAGAACAAAGGATATTTACCTTGTCCAAGCAAATAATGACACAAACAGTTATTTGCTGTTTCTGCTGAAAAGCTCAATGGCTAAAAAAAAAATTAGAAAACTTATTTTTAACTGACTCTCTCTTGACTTAAGCTGTTTGTTTACTTTCTCTACTTCCATTTCTCTTCTTGTGGTGTTGTTAATGAGCTAGCTGGCTAACTAGCGCCTTGAATCCTTCAAGCTACTAAACTACCGCTGCCTGCTAGTATGGAGAGTTATTTCCTCTCACACAGGCACAGATTGTTGTAGTGTTTGTGATGTGTTCAGATGCAACTTTTTGGCCAAGACACAGGCAACGTGAGGTGATGCAACAATCAGCCTCTGTTGCCGCTAGTTTTTTAACGTCAGTTTGGTGTGTCTGGGCGTTAACAATGACACTGCAGATAGATGACCGTGAAGTTTAATGAAATCTCATCTAGTTCTTTCGGCATGCTGTTAAATAGTCAAAATTCAGTATTATTTAAAATGGATATCCTGCAACTACGGCATTAAATGTGGCTTGGGGTAGAGGTTGACTCAATCGTCGGTTTAGCCAATATTGGCCGCTGGGCTAGCTATCAGCTTTACCCTGTTCCAAACTATAAAAATTATACTGACCTTTAAAAATCCACTGACAAATATGTGCAGCTGTACCAAATGTACCAGTTGTGTTTTAGTTTTTGAGATTTGCGAGGTTGCAGGTGTTTCCTGTTGGTACAGAGTGAGAGAGAAATTGTTTTTAAGTCTTTGATGGTAAAATGTTCGTCTCTGTCCTCCTCTTCCTTTTGGCTTCTCTTGGCTTCAGTGTGATGAGAACACCACCTTCAGTAACCACGCCCTGTACCTGGGCCTGCCCTGCTGTAAAGAAGACTTCAACAGCTGCCCCAGCATCCCCTCCAGCCTCATCTTCCAGCGCAGTGCCAAGGAGACGTTCTGGATCTCCACACAGCTCTCCTCCACAAAGCTCACTCAGAATGGTACGCAGCTGGTCCAACATTTTTATAGGTCTACTTCCCAGGGACAGCCAGAGTTTGAGTGTGTGTTGTCTGTGTGATTATGTAAACATATGCGTAAAGGTATACTATGCAGGGTTGTCAGTTACTGTTAGAAACATACTTGCTAGCAAAAATGAAAGTAAAAGTCAACGCCTTTTGTTTGGCATTTCGCCTCACTATCTTTTCAGCACTGTGTCTCTTGGATGCCTGCTGCTTACTCCTTGGCACCTGGTCACTAACTTGTATAAAGCCCTGACCTCATGTGAGTGATGTGGGGATACAGGCCCATAAACATCCCAAACACCAAAAAGAAAAAGAAAATAAGAAAAAAAGCAGACAGAGGGCAGAGTCTCTGCAGAAAAGTACAACGCCACACACTGAGAGTGGCTCATACGAGATGGCTGACAAAGATTTAGAAAAACACTGCACGGTGTATATTTAAACGTGCAGCTTAGGGACACAGTGGTATCCTAGTCTTTATCATTCAGGGGAATTGTGGTGAGGCTGCAACAAGGAAACCCCACACATTTTATGATTCTATATTTAAGAAGCAAATAAAGCTTTCCTATTCACCCTACTAGTGTCAGAACCATTTACACACATATGTATTTGATTCAAATGTTTAAATGTTGGCATGACATGTTATACAAGTGCCGATATAATTTTAGTTTATACTGCAGTTTAGCATGGTTTAAACAGCATCTTTGGTGTGTGGAAGATGCTGTGAACTCTGCGTAGGTTTAGCTTGTGTTACAACGTATGTGATGAGAACAGACAACAGTGAAGTGGAACATCATGTTGGTAATGGACCAGGCGAGATGTAAATTGGATAATGGACATGTAAATTTTTACTCAGATAAACTCATTCAGATTTTTTCCTGCCTCCTATGAGCACGCTGAGTCTTCACACAAGTGTTGAACTTAACAGTAGCATGAGTCAAAACTGAGATACCTTGCAGACTAGGTGGCCGAGGAACTTGGAGCACAGTAAAACTGCAACCACAATTAGTGTGCGTCTTTCTGGTAGTTGACATTCTTGTTGTCTTCCAGTGGATCTCCTGGCCCTGCTGAAGTGGAAGGCCCACCCAGACCGGGTCATGGACATTCTTGGCCGGCTACGACATGTCAGTGGAGAAGAGATAGTCAAGGTGAGATTTAGCCTGACAAAAATCTGTATCAAAGTCTGTAACAAAAATAGCCACATGTTGGAGTAATGGATTCATACTGAGGAAGTTTTCTTAACCTGAATACTTTAATGGCTCATTTCTATGGGTAGAAAATATTAACATGATAGACACAGTGAATAAACAGTCTGGAGCTGAAACTGAGTAACTGCAGTGTAAGCACATCTCACACACTGAAAACATTTTCCCAGACAGACTCAAGGCCTTTGCACACCAAGTCTGTTTTTCCTGTGTGTTTTTCCAATCCATCATCCGATCAAAGACTTTACACAGAAGCCTTGCACAATATTGTTCTATTCATTAGAAAAATTCCCAATGTGAGACATGTTTAGTCCCTTGTTTCTCTCCACTAGAGCTACCTCCTTGTGCAGGATGTTCAAAATTATTGAATTATGAAGACAAAGTCAGTAAAACTAAATAGTCAGCGTGTCTAAGATCAACATGTCTACAGCCAACAGGTCTCAGGTTAAATCCCTCATATCTGCTTTTATATGAATTGACCTTTATCAGTCAAACCTGATCACAGCAAAAGTACCTAATGTTTCCAGAGCAAATGCAACTCTATCTGTCTGTATGTGTGACAGTTTCTCCAAGACATTCTGGACACATTGTTCTCCATCTTGGACGACAACACCGACAAATATGGACCACTGGTGTTCCAATCATTGGTAAGTTTGTATGTGCACAAAACATGCATCAAGACATAAAGTTGAGATCTCGCAGTTCTGTAGTTTGTGAGTGAGCCTGAGTTAAACAAGTCTCCCAAGAGCCAACTAGAAGCGGAGATCCTCTTAAAGTCAGTCCAATAACAGACACTGTCAGCTTCAGTCCATTTTCATGTCTGTTATCTGTAAAGCACACTACGCATAGAGTCTGACTGACTGATTGGTTATTTACAACATATTGGAACACGGCCTCTAATTGGACAATTTACCTGCAAACAAGTGTCACTCTGAACAATATTAGGTTCAAGTTTGTTGTTACCTCATTTATTGCAGCATCATAATGGAAGTTACAAACTGAATCTCATACTCGCACGGTGACCATGAAGATATGCTATTATATTAGAAATATAACATTATTTTAAGTTTCTCTCCAGACACATACATATAAGGCTTCATGTTTCCCATTTGTTTATCATTATTTTAACATCTCCCTCTCTGTGTGCCAGGTGTTCATTATAAACCTCCTCAGGGACAGTAAATATTACCACTTCAGGCCGGTGATGGACACGTATATCCAGAAGCACTTTGCTGGCGCACTGGCTTACAAGTAAGTGTTGTACTATCTATTGTACGATCCAGTGGTCAATGCACTGACAAACTAACCTCTAATACACTCTCTTTAAAGATATGCAGGTATGTGTGTGTCTGAATGTCTGTTTGTGTTTTTGTCGAATACACTGCAGGATACCATTCCTCTGAAATGGCATGCGCTCTCCTTAAATTTAATTTTCTAAATCTGCCAACAGCCCTGATGTTGAAGTTCTTTATCATTCTCTCAAGTAAACTTGTGTTAATGTGGTTTGCATTTTACCAACTATCTCCATCTATAATAGAGAAATGGAGGGCTTTTGTTGTTATTTCTGGTTTGTAGTATTTGTGAATTAATGACCACTTCAGTGTGAGTCCAAGAAAAGCCACACTAGTGAGTGTCCATTGCTTAAGTTATGCTCTTGTCAGTGCAGTCAGAACAGAGCTGGTCACAATATTACAGGTCTTAGCTGTGTTATTTAAGCTTTCGCTCACTTTGTTTTTAGGTCTTGGCCATGGAACATAATGCTCAAGTGTCTCATGTCACAATTTTTTAACACAGTTAAATGTTCGTTGTGTTTCAGGGAGCTGATCCGCTGTCTGAAGTGGTACATGGACCGCTCTGCTGAGGTGGTCAGACAGGACCACATACAGGAAGCAATGAGGGTAAGAGCCACTGACTGAAGCTGTTAGTTCTTTGATGTCTGTGTGGTGTGTCTGGGCCTTACGCCAGAATTCCACCGGATGTGAGTCCGGTGCGGAACAGCTGTGTCGGTCATTCGCTGCGTGCTCCGCCGTCCGTCAACACACACTGGCTGCGTTTGTGGTGCGGAGCGGTGCACCTCCGCCGAAAAGCGGGAGTCATGAGGACCCACAAGATCTCGCGAATTCATGCATAATCGCGCGATATAACAACACTATACACTATAATAACAAGATGTAGTTTCTATAAACAGAACCACAAAACCAGAGGAGTAGTAGGAAGACATCTGGGTGCACCTCCATGATTAACATCTCCTCGTCCATGGTGTCAACGGGGTGAAATGACGTCTGAAAACCTCTGACCTGTTGACTTCAGGCCTGCCTCCACCCATTATGACGTTTTCAAGGTGTAGTGCAGGGAAATATGATCCGCCGTGAACACTATGTATTTTATTTTGAAAATTAACCGGATGTTTTATTTTGTTTCTGTGCACAACTTCCTGCCCCGCACGATCTGCTCTGTGCTGAATCGCTGCGTTGTGCTCCAGCACCTGGCAAAAATAGAAGTCCTGCGTATCTGTTGCAGAGGGCTCCAGACCGCCGCAGCTGTGACAGAGCCGGAACACAGCACAGCCGCAGCCGGTGGAAGCACACACATTGACTAGAATTGAAATGTATCGGCTCCGCTGCTGTTCCGGAGCGCAGACGGTGGAATTTGGGCCTTACAGCCCCCTCTCGAAAATGTCCAGTTTGCTCTGATTGGTCAGCATTTCTGGGTCCTCCATATCTCGGCGTTTCTACACCATCATTGCAGCCGCGGACCGACTGTATCGAAGAATAGCAACACTTTTGCCATTAAAAATCACCATTAAAATCCCCCAAACACAACTGGAAATCTTATAGCAGGAATATGTTCTAAAACTAGGAGAAATTAACAACATCCGTGACCAGTATTACGTTTCCCTGGTGTTAGCATGTAGCTACATGTAGCAGTGTATGTAATATAAACACTTGATGACCTCCAGCTGATGACCATAAAAATAAATCAGTAATGAGCTGACGTCAACTTGTAGCCAAAGCAGAAAAAAAACATTGCAAACAGAGAATTCAGAACCAACTGAAGCCTGAAGTTTTTGCTCACAGGGATTAATTTCACTTACATTTACCTCATTATTTAAAACTTTGGCCACTTTTAATATGAATATCCAACATTGTAACATTATATATATATATATATATATATATATATATATATATATGAAAATTAGGAAGCGCGAAATGGTTCCACATTAAATCATAGTTTATACTGTGTCCATTAATTAGTGTCCCAATGTTTAATACCTTCCCCTGCATTGCACTTTACCTTATATATCCACAGACTGCAGGAAAACTACTTATGAACTCAGTATGAGGAGATGAATTACTCAAGTAAATGTCTGCACATTAAATTATAGTTATACTTTTAAAACTTTTAATGCGATTATGTTTTCCATATGTGTTCACTTTTTACAAATATGGTGTTTACATTCTTGCTTGGACTTTATGTTTCATTAAGTAGAGAACAAAGAGCTAGAGCTCCAGCTAAAGACATTTTATAATATTAAAACAGAAATGATCTAACTTGGGTAATGAATCACTGGTTTTCTCTCCTAGTGTGTTTCCTTTATTCCCTTTGGCTTTCACAAACAAGAAGTTGCAGATATTCTACCCTGCCTCAGTGATTTATCTTCACAGAGTTTTTAAGTGAAAACCAAAGGGCTTTATCAAAATCTTTACACCTTGGTAATTCTTCCCACTGAATGTCCTCACGCAGCCTGCAACAAAAGGCTGACTCCACCGTTTCCACCATTGCATCAGTATTATTGTAGGCAGAGCTCAGAATAGAAACTGATGTAGAGAATGTACCATTTAACAGCACCTTAAATTATTTATCAGACTCAAACACTCGTCTCAAATGGGTCACACTGTCATGTTAAAGTGGACGGTGTGAATTATTGAGGATAGTTTTGACACATGCTGCAGCTGTGGGCGCAGATCTGAGTTTTTATCCATATTTTAACAAGTTTGTCTGCGTCCATGTCCGCTGAGTTTTAACTTGTATCTGTCTCCGTCTTGTACAAACTGTGCTCTTGTTCACCCTTTGAGGAAATTAAAGACAGCTTTATTTAGCCTTAATCTGCTTCAACCAACATTTTCAAATGATCGTATGTCAAAGAAAAACAAATTAACAATTAGTTAAGTAATTCTACTCATGTTATACTGAGCTCATTAGAACAGAGTGATTATATTCAAATTAAATATTTATGCTTAAGAAAACAATCATATCTACTCTTAAAACATATTGATGAAGTGAAGTGAAAACGAATTGTTCATATTTATTTTGCCTTCACGCCGGCGACAATCATGACTGGAGGCATTATTGTTGGGTCGTCCATCTGTCTGTCTGTCCCACTCTTGTGAAAACAATATCTCAAGAACGCCTTGAGGGAATTTCTTTAGACTTGGCACAAACGGCCACTTGGGCTCAACTATGAGCTGCTTAGACCTTTATGGCGAAAGGTCAAAGGTCAAGATCACAGTGACCTCACAAAACATTTTTTTGGGCCATAACTCAAGAATTCACACGCTGATTATGACAACATTTCACACAAATGTCTAACAGGATAAATTGTGGATGTGATAATATTTTATATTAAAAAGGTCAAAGGTCAACTTCACTGTGACATCATAATATTCTGCAAAAAACACTTTTCTGGCCATTACTCAACACCATATCTCAGGAACAGAAGGGGAGACATTTGGTCAGATACTGAATTGGTGACTCTAATCTTGAAACTGTGCTGATTGTATCGATCTTCTGTGTGTGAAGCATCCATGTTTTCACTGACATGGATGGAAACTGTCAGAGAAACTTGCCTGCTGTGCGGAGGTCATACAACCATGAGTCAGCATTCCTAGTTAAACAAGACTTTTTGTTCACATTCAAGTTTGAACATTGCACACTTGAACCTCTGTCTCTTTTCTACAATGGGTGTATATTAAAATTTTCAGGTAAATGTTTAAAGGAATAACTCACGCTTCCAAATGATCATTTCCATGTTTCGTGAGGTGTTTTTCTTCCATAACTTTACGGTGAATGACGAATTTTCAAAAAAAGGAATATTCTTGATTAATTAAAATCAGTAGGGATCACATGTTAACAACTGCAAATCTATATCAAAACATCAGCTTACAAGCTGCTCTCTGCTCCAGCAGAAAATCAGAGCTCTACTTCGCAAACACATGCATTGTCATGAAAAATTACTCTTTAAAACACTTCTGTATGAACAGTGAAGGTGCGCTACTCGTCCACGCATGAGATTGTTTATGTGGTAAGGGTGTTAAATAGTAAGGTATTAGCAAAAATGCATGTGTTTTGGAAGTACTGAGAATATGACTGGATAAATGAGACTTGGATTATGAGTTGTGTGAGAGTTTGTAAAAGGATGTTTTGATATAGTTTTGCTGTTGTTAAATGTGGACCCCACTGACCTCAGTCCATCAAGAAGTTTCTAAGGTTTTTGATTCCTGAATTTACCAATTCAACGAAACACCAGATGAGTGACTGATATTAAAATGATAATTCAGCAGGTGAAATATTCCTTGAAAGTTTTTAAGTC
The DNA here is from genome assembly GCF_041903045.1 of Epinephelus lanceolatus. Taxonomy (NCBI): domain Eukaryota; kingdom Metazoa; phylum Chordata; class Actinopteri; order Perciformes; family Serranidae; genus Epinephelus; species Epinephelus lanceolatus. The sequence goes on along the minus strand of NC_135734.1, from coordinate 49,485,874 downwards.
TTTCTGGAATGAAATGATGACAATTTGAATAACACAAGTAAAAACGATAAGGAAAGCTCAACATAGAGATGCTTTTATGAAAATAAAATATTTATTTTGTGCTTCCTTGTTTCTGTCTATCAAAACACACACACACAAACAAACATCCTCAGGCTCTGGAGTATCTGTTTAAGTTCATCGTCCAGTCTCGCATCCTTTACTCTCGGGCCACTTGTCGTATGGAGGAGGAGCAGTTTCGCACCAGCATCCAGGAACTGTTTCAGTCGATCCGCTTCGTCCTCAGCCTAGACAGCCGCAACTCAGAGACCCTCATCTTCACACAGGTGAGAAAACACACACACACACACACACACACACACACACACACACACACACACACACAGACTCTACAGATCTCTACAAAATGCTTTGTTTTTAGGTTTTTGTTCTTAATTGTTTATTCATTTTCTTTAAAGAATGATCTCATGGTAAAGTTGATGTGCTTTCCTTGTTTAAGTAATTTCCTTTTTCACAGCTGAAACTGCCACATGTTGCGTCTCTGTAGTTTAGATGAGACTAATCCAGTGTTTTCTTGTAGTTTAGATGTTTCCATTTCTTCTTAGTTGCTTTAATCTGACTTTTATCTCCTTTATGTACCTTTTTGTACCTTGGACCTTTCCTGGCTGCCCTCCCTCACCTTCTCTTTCAATCTCCCACAATTCTTTGCTCCACCCTTTGGGTCCTTAATATGCCTCCTCCCTCCGCACCCACACACCACAGGGCTCCCAGCCTTGTCCAGCCCCAAATCAAGCCCCAGGCCCCGGCGTTGGGCCGGCCGCTCCTTTAGCACTAGCCCCTGCCCCAGGCCAAGCCCAGCCCCCTGCGCCAGGACAGGCTCCTGGCAGCGGGCAGGCCAACTGCACTCAGGCCTGGAGCGCCAACGCTCTGCGGCCGTCTCCACTGTCAGTAAGTAGACGGATGAAAACCAAAACACCCTGTTCCTTGTGTGAAGCACAGAGTCCTAATTCACCTGTTCAGCGTGTTGTGAGCCTAACGTCACACTGTGATCCTGCACAGCCACGACTGCTTTACACAAACACGTGTTCCTGACATGACCTGCACTGACTGCTCACTCACACTTACGATACACTGACTGAATGTAAAGATGGACGACGCATCCCCACTTGCTCCTACTGTACAAAAATGAAGCCAAAATATCCCGGATATGGCCGCTGACGTCTTTCGCTGGTGGTGTCATTTGGAGGCTGCGCAGTGGCGATCTCTGCAGCATAGTGTTCCCGCCCATTTACCTGTCCGACTACTCGTGAGCAGCACGTTTGATTGCGAGCACTCAGATTGGCTCACACAGTTGTTAATCATGACATCACACCTCCTTTTTATAGTTTCAGTATCTAATTAGTACCAAATGTATCAGAAAAAACTACCTGAAATGAAAATTTATCTGACATGTACTTTGACTTTTTAGTTGGCTCCTGTCCCATCTGCTAACATGAGGGGGCGGGGGTTTATGACCTATACTGCAGCCAGCCACCAGGGGGCGATCAAGGTGTTTTGGCTTCACTCTTGGGGAGCTGTCATGTCATCCATCTTTATAATACAGTCTCTGCTACAAACCAATATCACACATCTCTAACTGTAAGCACACATCTGATTCCTGTCATTTCCTCCACCCAAAAAAATGTTCTACCTTGTTCCATTACAGTAAAATTCAACACTCTCAGCTCCCAGACTCACATCACACCCTGAAGACTGGCTGCTCATTCACATGTGAAGAATAAATAACAGAAATGGCTTCCTCCTCTCTTCCTGTGAGGCAGTGAGCTGCACTAAAACATCAGAGAGACTAAATTTAAATGTGTACTGGTCACCAGTCCTGCACCAATGAAAAGCTGAAGCTCCCGTTAACCCGTCGTGGTCATGAAGATTTATGTTATTTTTATTTTTAGGTGAGGTCATTAAAAAAAAAAATCTCAACAATGAGTAATTGATAAGTTGATAAACAGAAATAAAGAGTCAGCAACTATCTTGATATTTCATTAATCATTAACAACAACAAAACAAATAATTTAATCACAAATCTGACTTCAAGCTAGTCTCCCTCAGCCAGACCTTTCTCAAGAAAAGAAAGGTCTGGCTGGGCCGACTCTCACTTTGAGATTGGAGAAAAAAACGCCCTGGCTGCTTGTATTTCTTTCAACCAATCACAGTCGTTCTGGGCGGTGCCACAGCAATGGTGCGCTTGCAAAAATATTGCCGGGGGGAAACAGGTTTTGGTGTAACACGCCCACAAAAATATCGCCTACAGGACGCGAACAATGGCAGAAAAATGGCTACATCCCCGCAAGATCAAACACCGCAAAAGTTAGTAAAGGACGTGTTGAAAACAGTTGAAAACTGCTACACAACCAGAGGTGGTAGGGCGGAACTTCAGCGGGTGGCTCGTTCCACCCAATGAGAGGCTGATCTATGCAGCGAGCTTCCGCCCACTCAGACTAACTTCAATGAGATTTTGTTTTTTCTGACATTTTATGGACAAAGTGATTAATCAGCTTATCAATAAAAAGTCAGAAGCCTATCTGATCATGAAAATAATGCCATAATCGAAGAAACAAGTATTGTCACCAGGAATTCATCCAAGAATCACATCAGACAGGTCTGACTGTTAAAGGTTGCAGAGGCCTCAGGTGCAACATTTGGAAATTATGAGGAAAAGGTGATATTTGTTTGTGGAGTTCACTTCATTATCAGCGTGTTTGTGCTGAAACTTGATCCGCATCACTTCCTTGGTGAAGATGAAAACTGCACTGTTAGCAAAACAAGCAAATGGCTGCTGGAAGTTTTCTCCTCCTCTTGTTTGGTTACAGATTAATATCTTGCCGATATTCAAACTTGTGCTTTTTTTCCTGAACCTTTTCCTCCTCTTTCTCAGATTTTGTCTTTTTTCTAATCCTTTTAATCTTGCTGTGATTTCTTATCTACTTACGAATGAACTCACTTCCATCTTCCTCGTCTGCTCTACCGTGTGTCTTTCAAATGTCTTAACTGGTGAAGAGCTGTATTGCAAAATGCAGTACTTGTGTTTGAGAATATTGAGACTGTATACTTGGTAGTGGGTGCTTGGCTCGAAGGCAGTGTGAAAAAATAGAGTCTGCAGAGTAAAAAGCTTAGAGAACCCACATAAAGTGCGCATGTATGTGAGATGAGAAGCTTTACTCGTCAGGCATTTTGGATTTCAGCTTTTCACTGTGTCCACTAAACTCACCTCTGCTCCTCTTTGTTGTTTTTCAGAATGAAGTCACGGTCACATTTCTCTACACTACAAACACAGAGGCTCACATTATTAACCTTTCTACCCACTGTCTCTTCCCTGCTCTTTGTTTTTCCAACTTCCACCTCACTCCTCCTCTATAAAAACTCCTCTCATCCTCTCCTCTTACTCGTCTTCCCCAGGCCGCTCTGTTGAACTCGTTCCCAGCCATCTTTGATGAGCTGCTGCAGATGTTCACAGTGCAGGAAGTGGCAGAGTTTGTGCGTGGCACTCTGGGCAGCATGCCATCCACGGTGCACATTGGACAGTCCATGGATGTGGTCAAACTGCAGTCTATAGCCCGGACAGTGGACAGCAGGCTCTTCTCTTTCCCAGGTAAAGGTTTTAGTTAGAACACACACACACATGTCATCATCTGTCCTTTGATTTATACTTCTGTACAGAAGACTAGTGCGTATGTTACGGAATAAAGTGCACTATACAGTTCTGCTGGTGTTAAACATTGTGAATGAAAATTTTATGATGGGCTGATGTGTGAGAACCCTGTACATATATATAAAGTCATTTTAAGGCCATGCTGATCATTCTAATGGCGCCACGGTTGTGCAGTGGTTAGCATTATCGCCTCACAGTAAGAGGGTCCCTGGTTTAAATCAGTGACTATCATCAGTGTTGTGAGCACTGATGATAGTCACTGATAGACTCAAACGGTTGCTGGTATCGCCTGTGCCGTCCTTTCTTGGTTGTCCGTTGTACTGACGCACCCAAGACAAACTTTTTGTTGCCATAAGTAGGCGCAGCTTCACAGCAGCCTGAAGACTTTCCATCCAAAACTCTGCCATGTCAACCAGCTGACAGGCTGTAACTGACTTGACCAGCTGACTTTGCTACAAGCTGAGTGGCTGCTGAGACAGGTGACATGCCTTATGTTCTAAAATCAGCCACTGGTGACTTGACGAGCTGAGTTACAGGCGGCACCATCAGCCTGAGTCGAGCTGAGATGGGACAGTTCACACCGCCAAAACTTTCCCTGCAGTGTTCTGTCTCGTCTTGAATCTTTGGTCTGACCGGGACTTTTCAAATACTAGATACTAATAAATGTCTTCGTGTGTGTGTGTGTGTGTGTGTGTGTGTGTGTGCGTGCGTGCCCTCAGAATCTCGAAGGATCCTTCTTCCTGTTGTCCTCCATCACATCCACCTCCATCTGCGGCAGCAGAAAGAGCTGCTCATCTGCTCTGGAATACTTAGCTCTATATTCTCTATCATCAAGAGCAGCTCACTGGTAACACACACACACACACACATATACATATACAGTATATACCAATAACACACTGTGCACAGTGTGGTCTAATGTGGGAGTTCTCAGTCAGCTGTCAACCTGCGATGAATTCATATTCATTATCAGTAAAGGAATCCCAGAAAAAAGGGACCCATGTTTATCAATTTAAAGTAAGTGTGATGTGACGTTTGATGTTCATCCTGATCTTGGCATTCGTACAATACTTTGTCAGATGGGTTCTTCCTCTACAGAGCATGAATGTCGCAGCAATAATCCTGTTTTATACGAGTGGAAAACTTATTGTTTACATCAGTTCAGTTGTTGCAGAGACATCAGGCTCTCTTTGTTCTTCTCTGGTTCCGTTGCTTTGGTCTGAATTTAAAATAACCATGTTCATTTGAATTTAACAGATGGAAAATAAAAAAGAGCAGAGAAATAAATGTGGCATCAGGGGGAAAAAAGTCCCTTGAAACACTTCCTCTTTTTTTTTTAATACAAACCTATTTATTTTTTGAACTATGTTGACTCATTAGTACATATGCATGTATTTTTATAATTATATATTTATTGCCTCATTCATTTATTTCAGGATTTATTTCATAGTCGTATTTGTTTATTTATTTATTTATTTAAAATGAACTTAAATGGCACCCCATAGTCTTTTTTTTTCTCCTATGATTTTGAGAAGTTTGAACGTTGTCATTGTGTCATATTCTCACATCTTGGTGGCATCCAAAGGCATTAGTGGGACATTTGTAAGAAGTAAATTAGGTTCTCCCCAGTGTATCAGCAGACATGCATCGTCAGGAGAGGCAAAAAGGCAAATGTTTGGGGCCCCCCAAAAATAACTGGTGAAAGGGCCCCTGGTGGCCCCACATATTAGCATTTGACATTTTCACTCCAGCAACCATAGCACAGAGTATCAAGTCAAAGAAATTGTGTATACTGTAGTTTAGGCTATTTGTCCCTGAATAAATGCTACAGCTCATAAAGACTCAAGCCAGGTTCTTGTGTCTTGCTTGTCACTGAGTGTTGGCACTGAGGTTAGTTGGTGTTTGCCTGATCCACACAGAGTCTGGGATCATCACTGTATATCTGAGATCTGTGAATACCAACATTGTGACACACCATGAAAAATAAAGAAGTTTCACTGAAGCCCTCTGTTCACTTCTGCTTTTCTTCCCACTCTCCTTTTTTTCTCTCTGCTTTCCATCGCCTCATGGTTCCTCTCTCTATCCTTCCCCCACTCCCCTTTTCCTCTCGACTCTTCCTCCAGGACACGTCAGTGCAGGAGGAGGTGGAGATGATGGTAGAGTCCCTGTTGGACGTCCTCCTGCAGACCCTGCTGTCAATCATGAGCAAGAGCCAATCGCAGGAGGCGGTAAGGGGTCAACGCTGTCCGCAGTGCACCGCGGAGATCACTGTTAGTAACTAACAATACGACTACTACGACTTCACCTCCCACTGCGCTCCTCCATCCACGTCTCTGTCCTTCGTAGGGCTGGGCAGTAATTTAATATTAGTGTTTAATTTCTTTTAAATATTATCATAATGTTACAGAGTCCTCGCTCCTTGAAATCACCAAAATATCTGAGAAGTGATTTTGTTTGACTCACTGGGATCAATACTTTGATCAGTACAGTTAATAATGTGATAATTATCACTATCAGTATTCATGCTATCTATATTGCCCTCCCCTAATCAGTCCATTAATCCATCCTGTCACTGACCCATGTGTCCATCAGCTCTTCACATCTTTTGTTATCTCTTCATTAAACATCACTCTTCATCCTTTTCCTCCTCTCTGTTTGCATGCTTGCATGGCTCAGCAATTCTGAAATTCTTGTTTTGCTCCAGTTTGCAATCTGTTTTTATTAAATGTATTTCTGGAGAAGGAACAGTACGTCTCTTAGTTAGACTGTAGAGGTGTCATGTAAATGTGCATTGGACTACTTGAACAGTCTCTCAGACAGGTAAAGGGGTTTTTTCGGTATAGGCTGCAGTGAAACATGCAAATTCAATACATTTTAGTGATTGATTGTCACATGACTGTCCACCAGTCTTCATTCACATTTCACTCCTTTCATCTTTGGCTCAGTCTCAATCTAGCCCCTACATGCTGTATTCAGTACACCGCCATCAGCGTGTTCGCTAGGAAAGTTTCTCTTATTATGAGCTTTATAAGCTCCAGGTAGTGTGGAACATAAACCCATCCAACAGTGAGTCCTCACTGCCACTAATTGGAAGTGTGAGTGCCAGATAACAGAACAAGGATCATAAATTTTGGCCATACACACAAACATTTAGCTGCATTTTCCTTCCACTGTCTTTTCATGGTGGTTTGAAACCACTGAATGAAACTAAAATAAAATAAAAGGAACCATCTCTTTGACTCCTACCCACATATACATGCATTGATTAAAAGATGAATATTACGGTGGCCAGCGAGGGCAAAATGCTACAAATACACACAGGCAAATAAAGCAACATCTTCACCAACTTGAAAACACACAAAAACATTAATTTGATGACACATAGCATACCGTAGTTTATTGACTGTCCCTCAGTGGTGTCGGAAAATAATCTAAAATGTACGTTTGTGTAATTCATCAATTTTCAAGTATTAAGCGTCATGTTTATTTCTCATTTCTTCATACAGTGTACACAGAAACAAAATGTTGTCTCATAGGCCCACACCAAACACTGGCTCTATATAGGGCAGTTCATTCATGTTTTTGCTTCAGCCTCTGTAGTGAGCAGCCCATCTGCAATAACAGCGTTGGAAAACCACTGATGTTTTTTAACATTAAACTGCTTTAGTCAGCGGTTATACTTGTTTAAACATCTGTTTCGCTTGTTTTGAAGAAGAGGAGAGCTCTCAGGATAATTCATCTTCTGGTAAAACCCTCCTGAACATCAGGATCTTAAGTCATCAGAGCAAATAGTTGAGTATAGATTAGCATGTGGTCAGCGAGCCGCCCATCTCCAACATGCCAGTCAGTGTAGAGGAAACACTGATTTGTAACGTGAAACTGCTTTCGTTTTTTTTTCCAATTTAAACTACTGAGACCTCTGAGATAATTCGGCTCCCAGTAAAAACCTTCTAACCAGGAGAAGTTTCAGCGGGTTGCAATCTGCAATCGTTTCCGCTCAAAGCCACTAAATCTTACACCCTCAATCTTCAAGCATAGTAACAGGTTTCATTTTATTCATCATGCCAGCAAAACCTACTGGTAGTAGGTTTGATGTTTTCATGAAGATGGTGAATGTTTTCTAAATGCTGTGCAGGTTTCATCAAGTTGGTGAAGATGTTTCTTCATTTGTTTGAGTTGTGTCTGTTAGCAACACGTTTGCTCTTGTCGGCCACCATGGATTAAGCCAGTACAAAGTATGTTAATTGTTTTTGGAGATAAATAAAAAAACAGCACATAATAAACAGTAGACTTACTCCACAGCTCTCGTAATGGGAGTGCCCCTCACTGCTGAAAGTTTGACCTCATACAGAGTGACAGTAGTGACAGGCTGGTGAGTGGGGATTGGTTTGGGAAAGTGCCTGAGTTATTATCATCTCTGATTGTTCACTTACTGCTGACTGCCCCCACGTGATTGGCTCACATGCCTGTCCCTGGTTTCCTATTGGCAGGGAGAGTATGTGTCGTGCCTCCTGTCCCTCCTCCGCCAGATGACAGATATTCACTTCCAGCACCTGATGGAAAACTTTCAGAGCAAGGAGGAGCTCAAGGTACGGGACAGTGAAAACACTTAGTCATGACAACAAGGCGGGGTCAACTCCTGCCTTTGTATCCGCTGATGCTAAAAGAAAAGGTCAACTTTTTGAACGCTGACTTCTTCTTTGTTCTTCTCGTCTAAATTTCTCTCTTCAGGAGTTCTTGTTGAAGATTTTGTGTGTGTTTAGAAATCTGATGAAGCTCAGTATTTTCCCTCGTGACTGGAACATCATGAGGCTCCTCACCAGCAAGTAAGACACAGAATAATCTCCCAGATAGCACGGACACACATCTAACAGTTTGCATAGATCACTGACTCATTAAATAACATTAAAAAGCAACAACAAATGTTTGTGTGTTCCTGTTCGTCAGCATCATCCTGACCACAGCTCAGTACCTGTCTCCTGCTCTGCACAAGAACTTCACAGAAGCTGAATTTGACTTTAAGGTACATGACCTTAACTCACGCACATTCAACACTGACAACATGGAACAGTTTACTAAACTTTGAGTACCTTAGAAATACTTTAACCATATTATGCTGTTAATAATGACACACTTTTACTTAAGTTAAGTTTTGAACTCAGGAGTATATCTTATGGTGGAGTATTTTTTGGCTGAAATGTTTGTGTCTGTGTGTGTTAGCAGGTGTGGAACTCCTACTTCAGTCTGGCAGTGCTCTACATCAACCAGCCCAGTTTACAGCTGGAAAACTTGAGTCCTGCTAAGAGGAAGAAGGTCTTAGACAAGTAAGAACACACACAAACAGGCACTAGCAAAAAAGGGAAGATCAGGCACCACACAGTATCTGACACATTCATTCATTCTTTCTCACATTCCCACTCACAACAAGCAGAGACCATTACACAAACACTTGTTTGTGTAGACACACATGGAAACACCCACACTCCTGCAGGCCTGGCTGCCAGCATCATTACCATAACTGTCGTGTGTCATCTGCAGCTAAAATGCTGAGAGTCAGATGTTGGAAGAACCCATTTTCCTCTTTGAAGTGAAGCAGCGCTACAAACTTGGCGACCTACTTTATCAATCCTGCAGGAGCACTTCTTTGCTCCAGGAAAGCTCATTTCCCTCCCTATTAGGCGTTTCCCACCAAATAGTCCCAGGACCGAGGGAGCCCCAGACACTGAACCTCCTCAGGCAGGAAGAGTTCCTCCAGCTTCTACTGAGTCTCCACATCTCAAGAATTGTGGAAATTATACCGACACGGACTAAAAAGTGCCGGCTGGATTGAGACATTTGAGATGATGCAGCAAAATCCTGTGAGACTGTGATGTTTAAATGTAACCCGTGCAAAGGTGGAAAGAACTTAAACACAACACCTGTCTCCAGAGTACAGCAGTGTTTAGTATTTAGTCAAATTGAAAAAAATAGGAAACAAAGTTTACTGTCAGTTTCATGTTTCTTTCTTTGTCTTGCTCACCGAAGCTCCCTAATATTATACAGTGCACTGGTTCCCAACCTGGGGGTCCCAACTCCTCGTAGGGGCTGCCAAAGCTTCCCGAGGGGTTGTGAGGACTTCTTGATTTTAAGAGATGTTGCAAAACTTGTTTTAATTGTTTTTATTTTATATATATTGGCAGTAGGCCTATATCTCAGCATTTCATTTACTTATATGAAGAAAATTAAATTGATTTATTATTTTTAAAGTTTAGGTTAATATTCATGATACCATCGTTAAAAAATTTCTTAGCATAGGTGAACAGTAAACATCTGAACACAAGCTATGTTCACAAAGCCTTCACTGTCTGCTAAACTACCTCGCATCTAAAACAACCAAAGAGCTCACAGAACAATGGCCAACTGTCAGAGTTTAAGTTTGTCAGAAAAGAAGGTTATTAAGAATGTATGATTGTTGAAAATGAGGAACAAAAACAAAAACATAATACAGGCAAAGAATCATAAAAAGCTGTTTAAAAAAGCTGTTTAAATGACTGTAGCTTCTGAACCGCTCTGACTACATGCATGCATGAGGTCTTGCCAGAAAGAAAACTCCCTGAAGTTTCTTGTGAAAGTGTCAGAAACACTCCAGGTGATACAGAGACAGAGTAATGGGCCTCTGAAGTCAGTAAAAAATTGAAGATTTTACCTAAAATAAAATAAAAAATGTGTTTCAGGATGAATAACTGTCTGTGGCTTCATCTGAGCAGGTAAATGACACTGTGGGGCTGTAGGCACACTATCAATGAACATTTGTTTCAAATTTGAAGAAGACTGCTCAAAGTATGACCATTCTACAGTGTTTTTTCCATGAAAAGATCCAGGCGGAGCTCCAAATGACAAGTCGGTCACTCGACTTCAAAACAGTACTATCAGTGATCAAACAACACTCAGCCAGCTTCAAACATTGTACCTTATTGAAATCAGGTGTGATTATGATAGCTGATGTTGTTTATGACAGAAACACCATAAAATATCACCAAATAAAGCCATATGAAATGTGAAAGTTATGATCCCACTTTCTAGACGGTGTATCTCAGCCAAAAATAGTGGTAGGAGTGAGACTCTTACCTTTTATAAACCAGCTAAGTCCCCGCTTACGGCTCCACATAAGATCACGAGTAATCCTTTAACTTTTCCTGTCGAAAAACGGCATGACATGACTTGTCACCACTCATCGCAATTTTGAACTTTGTGTGTTTAGGCTGCTCTGGTGAGAAATACATAATAAATAAAAGAAAAACAATGTTATTTTTGAAAAGTCGAGAGCTTCCTGAATCTGGCTATACCAAACATCACATGGTTTGATGACGTAGTGCGCCTGGGAGATACCATTTAACAGAGGAGGAGGGGAGCGAGGATGTCGGCGTCCTGGTGGAGTTAGAGAGGTTAAAATATCAGGAAACTCACATTCACAGTTTATCAGTTGTTCTGCACTGTTGTTGTTATGCATTGAATATAATATGAAATGTCGTGTCACTTACTCAGGGACCATCAGTTTATTTATTTGTTTGTTTGTTTGTTTGTTTGTTTGTTTATTCATTTATTTGGATCGCCATTAGTCACTACCAAGGTTGCAACTACTCTGGGGTCCACACAAGTAGACATTACATCATAGTGCAAAATAAATACATAAATGAACATTTAAGGCAAAAAGAAACAAAATACAACAAGAAAACAGGAAACAGGAAGTTGACTCGATAGAAAAGAGGTCCCTTCAGGAAGAAGATGGGAACCACCAACTGTAGTGCACTGTGTTTACTGTTCACCATTTTATTTGAGTGTCCGATGGTTGAATTCACAGAAGGACTACACAGCTTTTGCAGCTGCTAAACTTGCACAAATAAGCCAAAAAGAAACTGTGTGATTCTCATGGTTACATCTCATCTAACTGCACTGCCTAGCAAACAGCGTCTCAGTGCTCCTGTGCTATTTGCATGTATTTAAATGATGTCATGGGCATATATTTGGCACAAAATTGGCCCCTTTCTATGGAAATGAGCCTTAATGCGAAAACAATCCAATTCACAACGATCAGTGCTAAAAGCCACACGCAGCTACAGTGAAATTACTGTATTAGCATCTACAAAGGGTTGGTGGCAACTGAAGCACGATGATAGACTGGAATATTGAATCCTATATACAGTTTCTTCCTCACAGGTTTAAATTCCTTCCCTGAAGTTTTGAGGAGAGCTGCACCTTGTCAGTCAGGACCTTTAGTTTGCCGTCTCAACATGTCTGACTACTGTGTTCTTGGTGCGAAGGCAACATTTGTACTTTGTTGCATGGATAATTGCAAACAGATGCAAAACGTTATGGGCATGTTTACGCTGTATTATCATTATTCCAACATCTTATGTGAAGTAGACCTTGAGAAAGAGCAGAAGTGAGAGACTGTACAGTGTTACAATGAGCATCAGTATTTTGGGGGGGTATGGACTTATTACCTTCTGTCCGTCTGCAGGTACGGAGACATGAGAGTGATGATGACCTACGAGCTGTTCAGCATGTGGCAGAACCTCGGTAAGATTTTCTCTTCACATTTCCACATATGTTCTGCTCCATACTCCAGTCCAGTAGGTGGTGATAAAACACAGATTGGCTGGTTTGCTAATCAATGATAAAGCCAGAAGAAAAAGTAGAACACATTATAAAAAGGTTTAGTTTAGTTAACCTTACTCAATGTTTTCTACACTTAAGTTTGTGAGTTGAAATCATTAAAATGTTTATTCTGTTCTGAATTCTGAAATCTAAACTTCATCCCCAGAGCATCCAATCCATTATCCTCCTCATATAATACATTTGCACACATTCATTTGATTTATTTTCTGATTGATGAGTTGTTTGCTGGTTGTAGGAGAGAATAAGATCCACTTCATCCCCGGTATGATTGGCCCGTTCCTGGGAGTGACGCTTGTTCCTCAGGTGGAGGTACGAAACATCATGATCCCCATCTTCCACGACATGATGGACTGGGAGCAGCGCAAGAACGGGAATTTCAAACAGGTTACACAAACAGACACATCTATCACATGATCAGCTTTAGACTGCAGCAGCTTAAAAAACAGCTCCGGGCACTTTTGAAAGAGGAGGACAGACTAATGTATTTATTTATCTGTTTGTGTGTGTGTGTGTGTGTGTGTGTGTGTATGTGAAGGTGGAGGCTGAGCTGATTGACAAGCTGGACAGTTTGGTGTCTGAGGGGAAAGGTGACGAGAACTACAGAGAGCTCTTCGGTTTGCTGTAAGAAACATATTCCTTCACAGTTTCTACAACAGAAGTCTCTCTCTCTGTCTCTGCCTTGATCTCTCGTCTCTCTAATGTTAATCCAGTGATGCCTTCAGTCCGTCCTCTTTCTCTCTCTGCTAACAGAAGTTAACTCTCAGTTTTTCTGCCCTAACACTGCTGTTGTGTGTTTGCTTTGCTCTGTGCTGCGGGACTATAGAACCCAGCTGTTTGGGCCCTACCCAAGGTATGACAACTGATGAACTGGAATCTGCCCTCTGATGATGAATAATGACTCTTTGCCAACATGATGGTGATGTGAGGCAGTGAAACTTCCTCTTTTCTTTCAGTGGAGACAAAAACAAGAGCGCTCTTTCCTGTTAATCATTTAACAGACCACCGAATCAAAACCAAACATTTATTAATAAGATACAAAACTCAACCCCAAATATTCACTTCACTGAAAACTGTTTATGTCCATGATTGTTCTGTGAGATCATGAAGGTCCTTCTGATCCATGATTTATGAAAGGCCAGGATGTTTTTAAGGAAGGAGAGGTCTCCCACTCATTCACATGCTAAAGTCCATTCTGTTTGTCATAGCACAGAGGGGAACAAAACAAAGATCTCTAACAAAATAAATCTAGAAAATAAAACAAATTCAAATAAGATTTATATTTTTTTTCCAATATCTTTGACAGGATATTTATATAAAATTTTTAAGAACTAACCGACCCATCTTTGCTCTCTCTGTCTGCCTGACTAACGTTTTTGAAAATGGAAACTGGCTTTATGTGGTGGAGTCTCCAGAGATTTCAATTTTTGATCACGTTATAGACCGCTTCACTGGAATTGCATTGCTAGGCAACAACTTTCATCTATGTTTACTTCCTGATATCATTCACATACACTGTAAAATATTAAAACAGGAAATACAAGGGGACCCATTTAGAAATTTTAATTTGTCTGTTTTCAAACAGTGTGTCGGATACATGGTGGTTGCAGGATTATGGATTTTGCTCAGACTGTAAATGACCATTGTTTTCTCATCTCAGCCTGAGCATCAGATTGTTTGTGAAAGCAGCAGTTCTCTAATTTCTGTCTGTTTTTGTTGAAGTCTGTTGGAGAAGATCGAGCAGGAGACGTGGAGGGAGACGGGGATCTCCTTCGTTACCTCCGTCACACGGCTGATGGAACGACTGCTGGACTACCGGTAACACACACACACACACACACACACACACACACACACACACAACATGCAGTGTTATATATGTTTGTATTATTTTCTAGTAGTTTTTTGTAGCAGTTACTTGATATTTAGAGATGTTATGTGGTGTTATTTTGACAAAGATAAAGCAGTGTTTTTTAAACTGCAGCTCCCATGATGCTTTGACAGAGCGACAGTGACTGAGAGTTGTGGGATTTCCTGTTGTTAATAAATACTAACTCCATAATTGTGCTGAGCTGCACTCTCCAGTGCTTTATTAGACACCAGTTCAGCTTCAGATATGGACAGAAATTCTTTTAGCATTTAACATTCAGAGACAAAAGGAACACAACACATCTCTGGACAAACAACAGATAAAGAGTACACAAGGCAGCTTAATACAGTTTAAGATGTCCGCTAATGGAGTTCATTGTGCTTAAAAATGTCCATAATTTTTTCTTTTTTTAAAAAAAGGTCTCAAGCACCCAAACTAACTCAGGCATTAATGAGTCTGATGGTAGAACCAGCTTGACGTGGAACACTTAGTCATGAATGAAAGTGACCAGTATGTTTGGCCTGATCATTAGTGCAGAGATCAGTGCAAGAGAGGCTCATTGTGAGAGGAGGATGGACGCTTTTTATTGTACTGTTGTTGCTTATCAAATTTGTTTTGTCTTGTCTTCAGGGACTGCATGAAGGGAGATGAGACAGAGAACAAGAAGATTGGCTGCACTGTCAACCTGCTGGTGAGATTTACGTCCTGTTGATATCAAACCAAACAGTTTGGTGTTTAGATAAAAACTATCGTGCTGAAGATTTGGAGATTTAGAAACTGACCTTTGACTGAGAAGTTTTATGTGTGAACACGTGTTTTTTATCTTCCCAGAATTTCTACAAGTCAGAGATCAACAAGGAGGAGATGTACATCCGCTACATCCACAAACTGTGTGACATGCATCTGCAGGCTGAGAACTACACTGGTACAGCGCAAATCAACACACATGTACACACACGTTAGCACTGTGTAAACAATGTTTGACTGTTGTACTTGGCTGGTGTGTCCACAGAGGCTGCGTTCACTCTGCTGCTGTACTGGGAGCTGCTGCACTGGGACGAGCGGCCTCTCAAAGAGTTCCTGCATTATCCTGCTCAGACCGAGTGGCATCGCAAGGAGGGGCTCTGCCGCAAAGTCATCCACTACTTCAACAAGGGAAAGGTGAGAGGTCTCACACACACACACACACACACACACGTTGGAGCACAGGAAGAATAACATTTATTTTTATAAAGCTAATATAGATTTACTACTTCAACAACAGTTTGGGTAGGGCTCATATTAAACACAGCATTGTGCTTTTTTTGCTTAAAACCACTCTAAAGAAGTCTGTCTGTCTGTCTGTCTGTCTGTCTGTCTCTCCGTCCACCAGTGTTGGGAGTATGGTATCCCTCTGTGCAGGGAACTGGCCTTCCAGTATGAATCACTGTATGATTACCAGAGTCTAAGCTGGATACGGGTGAGCTGCATGACACTTCACACACTCACACACTGTTAGATCAGTGACTCAGAAACCACAAAACACAACAGCTCTCCTGCAAGACATTATTTATATCACTTCTATTAAAGGGCCAGTGTGTAAAATGGGTTGAAAACCATTGGAAACAGTGACATCAGTGGTCAAATTCTAGATTGCAGGGCTCACTCGCTCACCCCTCCCGTCGGGTAAATGACGGTGGCCTCGTAGGGACAAAAAGCCTTGCGCACAAGTTTTTCAGGAGTAGGTCTATCTAGTGACGAGGTGAATGTTTATTTAGAAATCTAAACCATGTTACTATATTGTAATGAATCCCTCACGAGCAGGAGACCAGAGGAGCATTCGGGAAAAAGGCCAGTTTATTTGAGCACTCCAGAAACTCCGGTAACACTCCACTCCGTCCCAAACTCTGACTCTTCTGGCGTAACAGACACACTTCTAACTTTACACACATACTCGTTTACGATACCGAGTGGGGACCCCCCTCCCCTCTCTGCTCCACCAATCTCCAGCCCGCACACTGACTGACAGCGTAGCCTGTAAACAGAGCTCAGCTGTTTATTTAGCCTAGCAATATCTCCGGACTATAGTAGCTGCAATGGACGACTTTGAACGCGATTTTGAAGAGTTTCTTGTAGCGGACACAGACCCAGAGCCATACCTGTTTGAGCCGGAGCATACAGATGAGGAACTCCATGTGTTTGATGCTGAGCGGGTGAGAAGAGAGGCTGAACGCACAGAATGGGATTCGGTGCTACTGCTACCATCGTTGGGGAGATATATCACCAGGAGTAAAAGCGCCGCAGAGAGTGCATCACAAGGAGTGAAGTTGCGTCTTCTTTTCCTCGCAGATGACGGTTTGGGTTCATTCTCTCCTGTTGCGTGGTAAGTGTGGTCCATTCGCAAACTTTATAACTAAAAAAACTTTTCACTACTCTCTATCGACGAACTACTAACACTCTCTGCTGTTTCTTCCTCCTTCTTCCTTCCTTCCTTCTGCTGTCTTCGTTGGTTCATTTATACACTCTGGCTGGCTGGATTGTCCGCTCGGTCTGCCGTACATACATGGCGGCGCAAGATGGCGACCTCTCTAAAGCAAGGCCCTTGCTATATATATATATATATAAAAGCATAACGATCATACACTTGTATAAACATATTAATGGGTAGAATATTCAGATTCAGATTCAGATTGACAATAAACCATGCCAAATATTACACACTGGCCCTTTAACTCTCTCAGCTGAGCATGTCTCAACTGGGGCTGTCAAGCGATTGGCAAAATGAATCTGATTAATTACGTGCATCAACTTTTATTGTGAAAGTATTTTTAAAAATTCAATTCAAATGAATTTTGCCGGTTGTGTCATAGTAAAGCTGCTGCATTTTGGACACAGTTGTCCCCCTGTCCTCTACCACCCAAACTGATTTGCAGTCCATTTTGTAGCAGAGTTAGTCGGTTAGTCACAGGTAGACTGACTCAGTTTGCGTCTGGACACCTGGTCGAGTGTGGCCTGACGAGGCTGGCTGCTAGCATTAGCAGCAGAGGCTGTGCTCAATTGGACGTCCGGCTTTGCTGCTAAATGCTTTGTGTTGAGGTGGTTTTTAGGGCTTGAAGTTCTGCAACGGTACGAAAATTCCTTGCTGCAGAAATTGCAAACAACAGTGCTCCTATCAATGGTTACGTCTGGGCGATTTTGAAATGCCTCCATCATGTGACGAAGACACTGTGGCCCTCAATGACACACCGGGTCAACGGATGGAACATGATTAATCAGCGTTAATTTCTTGAACCCGTCATTTTTTCTGTGATTAATTAATTGAAATTAACGCGTTAGTTTGACAGCCCTAGTTTCAACATGTCTTAAAAATTTGTCCCTCACTGGTATTGGTGAGATTTTATTGCTGAGAGTTCTGTATCGTACTGTTTGTGCTTGTTTCTAAAACATTATTCTGAAATTATTATTTAAGTTATGATTTCATTGTGTGTGTGTGTGTGTGTGTGTGTGTGTGTGTCTCAGAAAATGGAGGCAGCGTATTATGACAACATTATGGAGCAGCAGCGTCTGGAGCCGGAGTTCTTCAGGGTCGGATTCTACGGCAGGAAGTTCCCCTTCTTCCTCAGGGTGAGTTCAACCAGATAATATTACCTTATTTTAAACGCCTATACTGTCTAAAAGGTTTTTTCTAGTATAATTTGTCATTAATAAAACAGATAAAAGCCTTAACAGTGGATTATTACCTCGCTGGTTGAAACAAAAAAAATCTTGTTTGTTTTTTTTTTTGCTTTTAAAACTTTAGATAATTTTGTTTACTCACGTTTTGTTTTGATTCATTCACACCAGAACAAAGAGTTTGTCTGTCGTGGTCATGACTATGAAAGGCTAGAGGCCTTCCAGCAAAGGATGCTGGGAGAATTCCCACAGGCCATTGCAATGCAGCACCCCAATCAGCCCGATGAGGCCATCCTGCAGTGTGACGCACAGTGTATCCTTCAGAGCAGGCAGCTGTGTTTGTCTGCGTCTCTGGAACAGAATGAATTATTGATTATTATAAGAATTATTCTATAACATCTCTTACAAATATCACAACTATCCTGTTGTCTGTGTATGTATGAACACTTTTTTTAAGTCAGTTTTTAGAGTCATAAAGGAGCGTCAGTGCATTGACCACCAGTCAAACCAGTTTGAGTCTCCGGTTATTTCTTTGACCTCCCTCCTCCTCGGCTCAGACCTGCAGATCTACGCTGTAACACCAGTACCAGACAGCGTCACCGTCCTCCAGATGGACAGAGTCCCCGATCGCATCAAGAGTTTCTACCGGGTCAACAATGTCCGGCGTTTTCGATACGACCGACCATTTCACAAAGGACCCAAAGACAGAGATAATGAGTTCAAGGTGAGTGGACAAAGAATCCAGTTGGAACCAGTTTCTGCTGGTTTCTGTATATTTTTTTTTTGTTTTTTTTTAATGCAGTTTGCTCCTCTCTTCCAAGAAAAATGATTCGAGGTTTGTGTCACAATTGGATTTATATCAACTTCTCAAAAATAGATTCTTATAATTTAAACCGTTACGGAAATAAATGCACAGTTGGTAAAATGTTGGTTTACAAAATGTCGACATTCACTGACTGCACTGTGCTGAGAGAAAATTTAACAGAGCGTCTTTTTGCACCCGAGTGAAAACAGTCATTCTGCAGCTGTTGAACCAGTGCCAGCTCGTGGCATACTGTAGGCAGTTTAGGCGAATGCTGAGGCCACAATCATCCATAGGGGGCGCTACAAATGGGGAAAGAAAACAAATCTAAATGTTTATCTTTTACTATGTCTTACTAATACTATTACCACAGTTGTTTTGAAATATTACATAAAGCCACATCAACACAACTACATAACAAAGCCTACTAAATAATAGAGAAGCCTTGAAACACGCTGTATCGTTATCATGTCAAAGCTCTCTGGTGCCCACTCAGCCACGACACCACTGAGTGTATGTGGAGAGAAACAGCGTGAAATCAGCAGCAGGAGAGCTCGTTATCATTTCCTCTAAGTAGCCACTGGCTGCAGCGATCAGCTCACAGAGGGTGCATTGATTTACACTGTGAAGGGTTCAATAAGTGTTGGATGAAGGTGAATTGCAGCGTTCCTATGATGTGTTTAATGTCATCGTGTAAAATGTAGCTTTTGGTAAGACACTTGAATAAATCAGCTGTGTGAAGGACAAATGTGTTGATGTTGTCACAGCACAATGAAATAGACATTAGAGAGGGAATTATGATGTATCATATATAGTAAAGGTGTTTGAGGTTGTTTCATGTATGTGTTTTATTGAATTTGTGCTCAGTCAAAGGTGTGAAGTGTAAAACTGTTCATTCTTTATTTTATAGTGTAGATTTCTGTTTCCCTGCCACAAAGAAGAATAGATAACAAAAAAAAAAAGAAACACCAATATAAACACATCAGTATTTAAACACTGGTTAGTATCAGCCCAGAATTTCAACACATGTACAAAATGCTACTGAAGGCAAATTAGCACATATTATTATCATATTTTTATTGTTAGCTAAGTTGTTTATTTGCATTTTGGTAATAATCGTGCAGACTGCTGAGCTGCAGCACACAACACGTTTTATTTGGGCGGCAGGGAGGCTTGCCGAGGACATTAAATGTTCTAAAACCGCCACTGTATTCACCTGTTTAAAGCCGTTCCTACAACGTGTTATTATGGATACCTGTGAGTGGCTCGTACTCGTCACATTGATGTGTCGTGGTCAGTGGCGGACGGGATTAGGGCAGAGAGGTCGTAGTTAGGGCTAGTGCTATCCAATATCCAATATTCTCTGCCAAATGTTCTGCCAGAAGGTCAGGTGATGTAGTATAAAGAGCGATACAGTCCACACAGGTGGATGAGTGGGTCAAGTACAGGACTTTTCACAGAGACTGAGGTTTGATTCCTGTGTGAGTCAATATTGGCTTTTTTTTTTTTTTACTAAAGAGACTAATTTTTTTCAGTTTGCATGATGTGTAAAGCTGCTGTGTACATACATTGTGTACATACACTCAGAATAGCTGAACAGGCCTGTTAATGTTAACCTCATATTTCGACATTGCAATGACCCAGGAATATCCACTCAGGTGTAAATAGTATTATCAGCTACCTGGCTGTTGGGAACCTGGACGCTAATAACAATAGCAAATGAAAAACAAGCGACTTATTCTATTCATCAAATAAATAAACAGTTTGCAAATAAAACCAAATGAGCACAGTAATCAGAACACACCAGTAAACTTTGTATTTCATAAACTGATCATTGTTTATCATTTCTATTCATTCCATTCTAATGTTTTTATGACCTGCTGCCGCCTCATTACTTTCATTCACAGAGATTACATTTAACTGTTGGAAAAACATATACAAAGAGAGGAACAAGAAGTTTAGATTATCAATGAAAGAAAGATACGTCTGATGATATTGATTCTCGGGCTGAGTTGTCCTGCATCTGATCTGTTCTTCTGAATCCTGGAAGACGCAAATGTTTTACCTGTCTGGTATTATATGGGTGGATTACAGCAGGATCGTAGTGAGGTGGGTGGAGAAAGTTGCAGCTCAACAAGAGTACAAGAGCCTATGAGTTGTGGATACAAGTGCTTCTTTAAAGCCGCTACAAGGAACTTTTAACTGGATATGCAAAAGTCTCTCATTTCTGCTGATGTCTGCGTGACCTACAACAGCAAATGAGACCATCGGTGTGAAGATAAGCTATTTCTATATAGTGTATATCCATACCTTTAGGAAACTGTGTCCGGATCTGCCCCAGGTCACTTCCAGGACGAAAAGATTTACGGCACTCAGACAGCACACGTCATCTTACCTAGCTGCTTACATTTATAAATAGTCGCTATTCCTTCTCCTCGACCTGACATCCGCGGGGAGTTAAAATAGCAGCAGTCACCGGGTAAAAGTTCTGTGAAAACACTGGACTCACCAACAGTCAGCCACGTCTCAGTCACACAAAGAAAATCCAATCCTAAAACACTACCGCTTTTGTCCACAGGGTCACCAAAATCAACTCAAAATAAAAGTTCCTTGTAGGGGCTTTAAGATGCTTCAATAAAACCCATCCTAACACACAATGCTGCATAAGCCTCACCAAATCTGACCTCTCCAGTTGATCACAGTGTAAGGTGTAATGATGTTGGGATGGGACATGTCACCTGGTGGGCTCAGGACAGTTGTTCTGTGTTTTTGCAGAGTCTTTGGATCGAGAGGACGACCCTGATCCTCACTCACCCTCTGCCTGGTATCTCCCGCTGGTTTGAGGTGGAGAAGAGAGAGCTCGTGAGTAAATGAAAAACATCTTTGGGTTCAAAGGTAGATGAACTGTAATAACACACACATATGTACTCTCTCTGCATCTGTGCTTCAACTCAGGTGGAGGTGAGTCCGTTGGAAAACGCCACCTCTGTGGTGGAGAATAAGAACCAGGAGCTGCGGACGCTGATCAGCCAGTACCAACACAAGCAGCTGCACGGCAACATCAACCTGCTCAGCATGACTCTGAACGGAGTCATCGATGCTGCCGTCAACGGAGGCATCGCCAGATACCAAGAGGTCGGACAGAAAACATCATGCCAAAATCATAAATGCTTCGTTCAGCATTTAAAATTGGTGTTAAATCTGTGATAGTAAATCCTGACAGAACTCCTGTTGCTACATGAATTACTGGAGCAGTATCATTGAGTTGTTTTTATTTAATATAGATAATTAGAAATACAATAGGAGTCGAATGTTTACTTAGGTTATTTATGATAATATGTGACATTATTTGGGGTAGAGTCAATATCTGTTTTTGAGAGGTCAGACAGGAGGAAGATGTTTTTGTTTGATGCTCTGAAAGGACTCGATATTCCCACAGGTTACTTGACTTAATCGAGACAAGTTAGGCCTGCACAGAATCAATCACCACCAATGCATGCCGGTTTGTGTGATTTGATCCCAACTTGCTCTGACGTCATGCACAAGTGAGCGATAATGACCTCACGGGATCACAGCAGACGCAGATTTTAGAGTCAGGCGCTGAAGCTGCTCTCCACCAACTGCAAGACCCAGGGCATTGTGAGAAATGTCTGGCTGTCACCTGATCAAAGAGCTGATTGATGTTTGTTTGTTGAAAATTCTAATGTTCATTACAATTTTCTACATTGTAGACTGTTAGTCTCAGCCTACACATGGATCCAACAGGATGTAAATATTTCTGTGACTTCCTGTATATTCTTTGAAGGCTGCAGGAAACTGACCACAGCTTTCTGTCACTGTCCCAGACTGCTGCTGCTGATCGCGTCCATTTTCCAGACGTGATACAGTTCATCTGGAGAGAGCCTAAAAATTACATTTATGAGTAACCGTTTATGAGTGGTCTTTTCTCAATCTTAAAGACCCACGACCTTTGTAAACACAGTCAGCTATTTGCTAATTCAATAATGTTCTACACAGTTGTATGGTTTGTTTGTGTTTCTTTGTCACCAGGCTTTCTTTGATAAGGAGTACATCACCAGCCACCCTGAAGACACAGAGAAGATCACACAGCTCAAAGACCTGATGCAGGAGCAGGTGAGACACTTTATCACCATCTATACATGTTCTTACATTTACAAGCCTGATTTTGGCGCCAGACAAAGGGTCAGAGGACAGCTAAAATCTTTAGGAGCCATCCTGTCAAATACGAGCAGCACAAAACAGTTTTCAGCTCTCATGCATTCACTCACCTGCCAACCTGAGACACAGCTCGAAGACCTGATGCAGGAGCAGGTGAGACACTATCAAACTAACTATTCATGTTCTTTCATTTACAAGTCGAAATACGGCTTCAGACCATAGAGCCGCTACAAAGTCCCTTATTTAGGATGCTTTTGCATTTTTACACAGAACCAAACAAAGGTGGTGAAATGCTGCCCCGGTGTGTGATATTATACATCATGCCGCCGTTGCCAGAGGCAGAAGAGGCATGACTGGCATGATGTTTAACAGCATCAGCCTCTATTGTGACGTCAAGCATACATGCTGGTCATTTACTGTTCCTGTGATACAGCAGCTGATCTCCTTCTCTGCTCAAAGGTTAAGGTGCTTCCAGAATCCGTGTACCCTTCGTTCTTTCTTTTTTCCTTTTCAAAACCAGAACAGAAAAACGGAATAACAGAAAACATTAATCACACGTGTGCGACATAGTGGATGGGAAGTTTACTGTATAGTCACTCTTTGTCATCGTTGCCATGGTTATGGAGACTCAGCAGTAGTTAAAAAGTCTGATATGAAAGAGGCTGTACAGATACAGATAGGTGTGGCTGACCATGAATGGAAAATTCCCGTTTGTGCGAATGTGTACAAGGGGTATTTTCTGTGGCCCGTGGTGGACTTTCTGACTAGAAGCAACATTCAGCCGGGGGTTAAAGCAGGGCGAGGGTAGATGACACTTTATTATTAGATCATACTCTGTTTAGAGTCACCATCGTGTCATTCTCCAGGTGCACAAGTTGACAGCCATACATATCTGTATCTGGACAGCCTCTTTCGTATTAGGGGCAGACTTTTTAACTACCACCCCCTGAGTCTCCGTAACCATGGCAACGATGACGAAGAGTGACTGAAAACTTGTCTTGTGTTTTATTATTTCTCATTTCACATAGGCTACATACAAACATACATACCTTGTTTATTGCAGAAACCACAGCCGTTTCCAATTCGGCGTTTGAAACATTAGGCCAGGCTCCTTCTCCTTCGAAGGTTGTGCTCCATGCAGAATCTCCTGACGCTCATTATGGAACACTGCGTGGCCCCTTCACGCTGCAAAATGTCACTGATTTCTGCATGTGTCTTGCCACTCTCAAGAAGTTCACAGCTCAGGTCTGCATAAGGCTGGAGTGCGGCCATAACTAGGCTACAAGTAGTTGAGAATGGAGCGCTACTCTACGAAGTTCAAATGTTCCTCTGCAGATCTCCCAGTATTCTCTGAATTTATCCAAATATCACAATAACAAAACAAAGAAATTAAAAACTTCATTTTCACGTTCTTCTGTTTTAATTTTAAAACAAAAAAAAAACAACTACAAAATTTGTGATTTGTGTTGTTCTGTTTTCCTGTTTTTCTGTTCTGGTTTTAAAAACAATCTCGTTTTTTCTGTTTTTCTGTTTTTCTGATTTGGTTTTGAAACAGAAAAACGAAAGAACGAAGGGTACAGGGATTTTCCAGACCTCAGTGTTTTCTCAGTTTGGGGAAATATTTTGCCGCTGTTCTTTGTCTCCAAGTCAGCTGCTAATCGCTTCCAGCTGTTTAATAAATCTCCTGAGGGATGGTGGAGAGCACGCCGAGTCTGATCTGGACTCCTGGGGTCAACTGGTGGTTGCCTTCTTCCACAACAAAGACATATACGTTGACAACAGCGACATTAAGTCGTGCTATCCTCTCCCTCGGAAAAACAAAAACGAAAAATTAGCCATAATATTTCGCTTTGTGAACAGAAAACAAAAACATGCTGCTGAAGCTGGGGAGAAAACTGAAAGGAGCCAACGTGCATATCAATGAACACCTGACAAAGAAAAATGCAGACATTGCCAGACTGGCACGCTTCCCAAGGAAACAGAAAAAGTATTACTCATGTAAAAGAAAAAGGTGCCCTGATTGTGGCATTAAAGGAAAAGTCACAGGAACATCTACAGTTAAAGTCACCTACAAACACAACAAGAACAAACAGAAGTTCAGGAGAGATTTTTCTCTACACAGTAAAAGCTTCATCCAATGCTTTGATGTTTCCCCACAGGTCCACATCCTGGGAGTCGGTCTGGCCGTGCACGAGAAGCTGGTCCACCCAGAAATGCGTCCCCTGCACAAGAAGCTGATAGATCAGTTCCAGATGATGAGGAGCAGCCTCTGCCATGTGAGTGCAGGAAAACATACAACAGCATTTCACTTTATTATAGTTCAAGCTTCTTAAACTGCAGAGCTCAGGGGAGAAGAGTAATGAGACGCACAAATGTTGTCCAGAAATAATTTTATAAACCAAAATTTGATTAACCAAAACTAAAACAATGTTGAGTCTAGAGGAGGATTCTTTCTATTATAAACATGCTGAAGGGTGGATGATCACAGTGAAGGAAACTAATTAGTGGCTTCTTCAAAGAGTGCGTTATCATGCTTCGAGCTAAGAGAAGTGTGTCACCATTAAGAATCTGAACTTACTCAACTTTGAACATTTCACCCGTTTAGGTCCTAATTATCCAACAGTGTGAATGTGTCTGCGCAGCACTTTGTCTTTAATTTTGCCACACAATACGTGCAGATGTGTGTGGGCAGTGTGAATATTCAGAGCAGTGTTTCTACGTGGCGTTGCAGGGTCTGCCTGGTTTAGAGAAGGCAGGTTCAGGAGCCAGCAGAGGGATCCTGGCCTCACACAGCCCCATGAGCCCAGAGAGCTTCAAACTCATGCACAGACACAGGTCAGCAAAGCACACACACACACATTCCTCACATTAACTTTACCCTGGAGTGAGACTATGACGTCACATCCTCATCACACTGTAGAGTCAACACACATCTTCCTCTCACCGTCCTCTCTCTCTTCACGACGCTGATCACTGATTTCATCTGCTGTGTCTCATTGATGATCTTTGCCAGTTTACTCACTGCATCTGTTTCTTCTACCGTCGCTGCTCACATTACACTTTCTGAAAGTCTTCCATTTCTCTTTTCTCTCTGTCTCTCTGTCTTTTTCTGTCTCTCCACCCCACATCGTGCTTCTTGCATGGTCATGGCTGCAAACTCCTGCATCACTCTCATCCCCACCCAATCACCACATGCATGTTTTGGTTGTTTCCTGTTTCGGTTGAACTCTGCATGGCTCCTTGCTTGGCCCTTTTTTCCTCCTTCCTTTCCTGTCCTCCCTGCGCCTCTACCCTTTCTCTCTCCTTTTTGTCCTTCTTCCTCCCCCCCTACCCTCCTTCTACGCCTCTCCTCTTTTTCCTACCACCCCTCCCTCTTTCCATCCTCCCAGTCCCATAGCTGTTTTGACTCCAGTGCGCAACTCCTCCTCCTCTCTCTCCTCTCAAAACTCCAGTGAGACAGGAAACGTTGGCAGCCTGCTGATCCTGGCTGACGGCATGGTGGTGGAGCACCCCGAGGACTTCTACCGCATGCAGGTCAGAGGATTCTCCACGCTGTCAGGGTCAAAGAAAGAGATGCAGTAAAACTTTATTTATAGCTTGTTTGCAATCAGGTGACCATTATGACACGCAAAATTCAGATGGAAGACAGGAAGTGATAAATCCATACACTGAATCACATATAGAGGAACATGACTACATGACAGGGCTGGATGGAGATTCGAGAGAATCTCCACCCTTTTCCTTTAATCCTGCCCACCTAAACCCAAACCTATTGGTGGCAGATCCTTTTCTTTGTAGCCCTTTCCCATCTGGTCCAAATCTATTGGTAGTAGGCCCCTTGGGCCCTTGCCCAAACATGACCTAGGCCTGGAAATCCCCAAATTCTGAGCTTAGAATGTGTGTCATGCAATACAAACATTAAAGAGTGTGTGTGTGTGTTATTATTAAGCTATACATGGTTATTTAAACAATACATGGTGTGGTGTATGTGTGCTCTTCAATGTGAATGCATAACCCTGTGTTATGAATACATAAACTTGTATAACCTTATTTTATCACACATAGATGCATAATAAACAGTTTTATAGGAACTGGTAACATAAAACATGGTTATATGAACTTCACTCTTAATCAACTTATGCAGTTTAACACTTTTATCTGATTAAGGATTAAATCTTACACTACACAGGCTGCTGCAGTATGTGTAACCTAAATATACCATTACAACTTTCTCGCTACAGGCAAGCCCCTCCTCCTCCAGTCTTAGCTCCACCCACTCTGCACCCTCTCAGATGATAAACTCAGCACCCTCCACTATCAGAGGTAAGCAGCTCAGATTCAGTATGTCAAATCATCAGGACGTGACGTCAGACAAACAAAGAATATCTCTTTCAGACGAATGCATTTGTCATTTGTTTTACTTCAAATTGCTTCTCCTGTCTGTCTGTCTGTTTGTCTGTCTGTCTGTCTGTCTGTCTGTCTGCAGTCGGCTCTCCTTCTCTGCCGGACAAATACAGACACAACAGAGAGATGCTGATGCTGCTGCCGCCACACAGAGAGAGGCCAAGCAGCGCCATGTACACCAACATCACTGAGAACGGACAGGTACGGAGGGCAGGAAGTGACTTGACTTGAGTTTTCACGTTTGGAACCTGTCATTTTATAAATTTGAGTAGTTAAATCTGTCGACTGAGGTGACAAATTATGATTTGACCTTTTAAACAGAACTTGTATGTAGGTCACATGACTCCAGACTAGTCTTTCACTGCTCTGTAGGTCCATTCACTTCTTTTGCTGTTCACTCTGACAATTCGGTGAGAGGAAACAACACTCTCAGCTGCAGTGTGAACATTTTAACTACTTACAGCTCACCATTAGAGAAACAAAGACACAACCAAGACACTCTGGAGATGGATTAGATTTTAAAAACACCTGTGAGATCACAGGCTGTTTGGGGTTAAATTTAGGCTTTAGGCTTCTAACTTCTTGTTTGTTGATTATTTTTATAAAATTGGAAATGTAACTGTTGATGTTTGACATTTTTCCTTTTGTTCAGCCCACAAACTTCCAGCGAGCGTTATTCCATCAGGTGATTGGTCCCTGTAAACCCTGCAGCGACCCGAACCTCTCTGTGGCTGAGAAAGGTGAGAGGTCACACACTCATTCAGACTTACAGGACAAAGACAGTGTAAAATATACAGGTCATTTATCCTCTCCTCTCCTCTCCTCTCCTCTCCTCTCCTCTGTTCTCCTCTCCTGTCCTGTCCTGTCCTCTCCTCTCCTCTCCTCTCCTCTCCTCTCCTCTCCTCTCCTCTCCTCTCCTCTGTTCTCCTCTCCTGTCCTGTCCTGTCCTCTCCTCTCCTCTCCTCTCCTCTCCTCTCCTCTCCTCTCTCCTCCTCCAGTCCTCACCACTCCCAGCAGTTGGAGTTTGGACAGCGGTACAAGAGAAGCCCTTCCCTTCCTCTCCGCTCATGTTGGCAGTGTCATGGCGCCTCCGGTTCCTCCACGAAACCTTCCTCATGGTATGTCACTACTATGAACTTTGTGTGTGTGTGTGTGTGTGTTGAAGTGTGTGTGATGAGTCACTTGTACTTTCTGTTATGGATCTGTGTATATATGACTGCATGCATGTGTATATTTATATATATTTTTTATACTGTGTTAATGAGTTTGTGTCTACGGCTCCAGCTGAGTCCCTCTGCAGTGTTTATGTGTCAAAGCTTCAAAATTCACGAGTGGGATATTTACTGATGTATTTTATGTTGTGGAACAAAACATGACCGTCTCCTAAGCTTGTGTAACCACAGACCTTCTTTCAGGTATCCAACCAAAAACCCATTCAAACACCTACTGACTTCAAGACAAAGTAACTGGGACCACATACACCTGATCAGCCACAAAAACAAAATGTCTAAAAAGTAGGGGTGTCCCCGACTAAGAATTTTCATAGTCAAATCTGATTTGACAGATTTTTCCTTTAGCCGACTAATCGTTGAATCATGTTGTTTTCCCCTCATTGATTAATGAGCTCATTTGCTTCAGTTTCCGCTCCAGAGAAAAGAGCTAAAACACCCACATAAACAAATGTAATTCTTCAGTAAAAGTAAAAGGGTTATCATTTTATCTTTATCTTTATTCCTTTCACTTCATCAAGGTATAATGCTTTAGATGAGCGCAGACGCGCTGCACAGCCGGAGACAGCCCTCCGTTCCGAAACACCGCCATTCTGAACCACCCGCACTCCGAAACTGATTTTCAAGTCCATATGGAGTTTCCTGCATCAAACACTGCTGCACGCTCTCCGGCCACACTCGCACAATTCTGAAATTCGTTGTACTACAAAAGCTTGAAATGAACGTTCAACTCATTGTTTTGTATTGAAAATATGTCACTGTCTTCATTTATTATGATTAATTTCACTAGCAGCTAACACATTTAAAAAGAGACGCTTGTCAAGTCTTTTATACGTGCGCTGTCCGTGGTGCTGAAATCCTCACTCCCTGCTGCACTGGTCAGACAGACTAGTGATAATAAATAAATAAAAAATCAGAGTCTATCAAGAAAACAATCAGCGGTGAAATTCGTTTCAAGACACTTCAGGTAAACAAATAATCCTTCAAAAAAGTTTGATTTGAGAGCACGTACCTCCTCCAAAGTGTTCGTTTGTGTGCTCCGCCACTGTAAACCACCATAAGCCTCGATGCTGCTCTGATGGTCCTGCAGCGCACTCACTCACCTCCGCTTATTTGGATCGAGCAACTGGGTGATTTATTCATGCTTAGTAATGATTATGCCTACTGATTAAACGCACGCTTCATTTTCAATTTTTTATTAACAGAAATTAGGCTGATGTTTGTATCAAAATAGGCTATATATCATGAATTACTAGAAAACAAATACATTCAATGTCAAATCAAGATGTTCAGCAGCAGTGAGCACCCCCATATAGTCAGAATGGTACGGTCTTGTTTCATAACCACATTTTGCAACGATTCGATGGCGAGACTGGCAGTCCAGTCAGACTTCTCCGAATCGAATCACCGCATCATTGACTATTCGGGGTCACCCCTACTAAAAATGAAAATAACATGAAAACTTCTGCAAATATCTTTTTTTGTTTGACAGATCAGTTGTAAAGAAACAGCCTCATATTACTCACTAGTGAGTAATATGTTTTATAGAGAGAGACACCCACAAAGCCACAGTGTAATTCAAACACTGACTCAGACATTGTTTCTGGAACGACACATTGCTTCTGAGTTTTTCATTTTTTGATGCATCATATAAAATACTGCATTGACGCGTATAGTGTAAACTGTGGTGGTGTCAAAATGTTCAAAGGTGCATGTCTTAAACCAGGCGTGACAGTGATCGGGATGACTTTGCACTCTGTTGCACTCCCGATATTGATGCACCAGTGAAAGCTGAGAGGTGTCAGGTTTCGACTGATGTTGACTTTAAACAATGTGAAATGCTGCCTCAGAGGTTTTCACCCTGACCAGAATACAGCTCTCTGAAGAAATAATAAATACTTATTGTGGTCATATTTCAAGATATTGAACATTGTGCAACATATTGTAAACCAGCAGCTTTAATACAAAACAATCTGTATCTGACTTTTAACCTAAAACAATATTGTGAGAACCCTGTTGCTGAGGCAGCGCCAAAACCTTAGATTTGTAAATGGTTTGTAAGGCAGGAGATAACTGTTTTAGCAGCTGGAGGCGGATTTTTATAATTGTTTTCAATGAGAATTAAGCTTCTTGTGTTACTACTCGCCTCACGGTTCTGTGATCTAGGCGCCTGGCGTTTCCTTGAGTTGAAAAAACTTCAACTTAGAGCTGAGAAGTGCCCCTCATCATCTCCACTTTTTTCTCATCATCCAATCAGAGGATTTGAGAGGCGGGCCTTCTGTGGTGGTCACGACAACAAGTTTACAGTTAAACAATGGAGGAGAAACTGGTGGTAGCGGCTGCTGGATACACAGAGCTATATGACTTTACAAACAGCCGTTAGCACCATCTCAAAAGAAAACAGCAGGCGTGGAGGCAGATAAGTGCAGTACTGGAGACATCCATGATGGAGGAGAAGCTCCTGGACCAACTGGTGGTACTCCCCATGATCCAGCCTCTTTTTTAAGGTCTCATGTACCCACACAGATCTCTGTTTATCTGCTGACAGCCTCTCACCCTCAACCAGAGCTACAGACAGTACCCTCTGACAGTGAGAAGCCGACTGAACGTGGAAGAACTCAGACATAGTGTTGAAATCGCACCTTTTTTTTTTCTTGAAGCATCTCAGACGGCTCATTCTCTGTTTTGTAAATGGTTCAACATTTTCATAATGTATTTTTTTACGTGAAGAGAAAAGGAAAAATGTGTGGCCATTGTTATTTTGAGGTTATTAAGCAATGGTTTTGCTGATCCGGCCCACTGGAGGTCCAACTGGGCTGTATGTGGCCCACAGACTAAAATGAGTTTGACACCCATCTTAAAGGGATAGTGCACCCAAAAATGAAAATTCAGCCATTATCTACTCACCCATATGCTGAGGGAGGCTCAGGTGAAGTTTTAGAGTCCTCACATCACTTGCGGAGATCCAAGGGGAGAGTAGGTAGCAACACAACTCCACCTAATGGAGGCTGACGGCGCCCCAGATTCAAACGTCCAAAAACACATAATTGAAACCACAAAATATCTCCATACTGCTCGTCCGTAGTGATCCAAGTGTCCTGAAGCCCCGACATAAAAAGTAGTTTGAACTCTGTTTTTA
This sequence comes from Epinephelus lanceolatus, assembly GCF_041903045.1. Classification (NCBI taxonomy): domain Eukaryota; kingdom Metazoa; phylum Chordata; class Actinopteri; order Perciformes; family Serranidae; genus Epinephelus; species Epinephelus lanceolatus. Next base: position 49,454,242 of record NC_135734.1, on the reverse strand, counting down.
GCCTCATTGTAGCTCTGACTCTGTGCATTTGCGCGAGACTGTGAGACATGGGCACCGCGTTCATGTGTGTTCACATGCTTTTGCTGGTCTCACGCTCAAGTGTGCACACGTGAGCACGGTGCCCAGTGTTATTGGACATTTGAATCTGGGGCGCCGTCAGCCTCCATTAGGTGGAGTTGTGTTGCTACCTCCTCTCCCCTTGGATCTCTGCAAGTGATGTGAGGACTCTAAAACTTCACCTGAGCCTCCCTCGGCATATGGGTGAGTAGATAATGGCTGAATTTCCATTTTTGGGAGCACTATCCCTTTAAACTCTCAGCACATGAAATCAAAACTGTCTGCATGACTTTATACCATGATGGGTAAGAGAAAAAGTATTTTTTTACATTTACAGTGTATTTTGGTTGAACTCTTTTTGTTTTACATTTATTTAGCCGACAGTTTAATCCAAAGTAACTTTCAACAAGTGCATTCAATCCCATAAAGTGCAGGACTGTTGTTGTTGTTTGTCGATCAGCAGCTCTCGTTTGAAAGAAGTTGAAAAAGATTTTTTTAGAATCCAAACTGATCGACCAGTGTAGCAGCTACAGATAAAGAACTCCCCCAAACCTGGAGTTTAAAGGAGTTAATAGGCTGTTTGAAAGAAACACCTCCCTCTCCACACACTCCTCCACCTCCTCTCTGCTCCTGCTTTCCCTCCCAGTCCTCCAACCCCACCTCTACTTCCTTCTTTGTCCCCCCTTCTCTTCCCGTCTTTCTGTCCTCCAGCTCCTCCTTCTTCTCCCACCTCCCGCTCCTCACTTCTCCCTCCTTCTCCTCCTCCTCCTCTTCCTCTGCCTCCTTCTCTTCTTCTCTAGTCTGAGGTGTGTGTGTGTGTGTGTGTGTGTGCATCTCTCTCAGTCAGTCCTGCTGTGTCTCCCCTGTAGGGCAACACCTGTCGATGCACTTTGATGCTTTCCACCACCAGGTCAGCGACCTCCCTCCAGCTCTCCCTGCGCGCTCCTTAAGAAAGGTACCCTCCTCCTCCTCCTCCTCCTCTTCCTCCTCCTGCTCCTCACTCCTGCTGTTGGTCTGGATGACTGTCCGTCTGTCTGTCAGTGTGCACTCCCCACGAAATGCACATTACTGTCTGAGTGCATTTCTGTGTGTCCATTTTTGTTTGTTTGTTTGTTTGTTTGTTTGCCTCTGCACATGATGACTCTAGATGAAACTTATTTTTTTGTGCAATGAAGGTGCTTTTTTCATATAGAATTATATCAGGAACTAAAACTTTCAGGATAAAAATAACTGAACAAATGTGATGTCCTAGTGCATTTGCAGCTGGAGGACTTTGTAAAAGTTTTCAAACAAAATTAAAATCAGCCTGTCCCTGTGTGTTTTTCCAAATCCAAAATGTTCCTCTCATCTTGTTCTTAATGTTCTGACACTAAACAAAGTTCACAGTTGGGTTTCTAAATGTTGAAGTTAAAAATAATCTGTGAGATTTCAGGATGCCGTACGTCACCGCAACAAATCAAAACATCAGCAAAGGACATCTCTCTTGTGGTTGTTTGTATTTTCTGTTTTCCACAGCAGACACCTTCCTCTCCTTCTCTGGTTGTTGTCCTGTTTTCTGTCCCTTTTTCAGTTTATATAGTTTTTATTCCTGATGTACTTTAAGCATGTGACTTACTCAGCTTTTTCTGTACCTTTTTTCATCCAATGTTTCCTTTTGGAGTGACATGTTCTGTGTTTGCACCACAAGTCTACATTTGAAAAGTAATAATAATGATAATGATAATACGGGTTAGAAGCAAAACTAAATGTTGGATGGAGCAAGCTTTGTGTCATCAACTTGGTTATTGCTAATAAATTGTCTCTATAATAATAATAGGCAATAAAAGGTAAGGTGTTATTAAAGGTATACTATGCAGGAATTGTCAGTTACTATTTGTGAACAGTATAAAAGATTCTGCAGATACCGTCACACACTGAGAGTCAGTCTTAGTCATGATTAAAGCCCCTTTGCACAAAACACCCGCTGACATCTGACTGTATTGTGTTAGTATTAGTATTATTTTTAGTTATGGTATTAAACGGCTCTGACCTCAATCGGCAATAATGGAAATACAGCACCCGGATGAACTCGTTAATTTTAGATGCAACGACACGGCCTCACAAAATACCATCATTCCAAATTAGTCTGCACCGAGTTTGAGGGACTGAATAAGTTAAAGATTTCAAAAGAAGTAACCATCATGAAGTTTTCACTGGCGTCCATTCTTCTGTTTACTAAACTGTTTCCCACCCTGTCTGTGACGTTAAATGGATACAGGAGTTAAAAAGAGAAAAACAGAAAGTTATACCCTGCATCAGCTGCAGGGCTGATGCAGGGTATAACTTTTAAGAGCGATAACTTCTGTATGAGTCTATACATTGTTTTTCAGGAACATCCTGTATAGTACATCTTTAATGCAACTGATGAATAATGTTTTATGGATTATTCAACAATTGTTTTCATCAGTTAAGTAAAGTAAACTGTTCTGTATCACGGTGGATACCATTTTAATTTTCTTTCTGATCCTTCATTATGATTAGATCATGACTGAAAACTCAGCTGAGTCTAAATGGCTGTGATGTTTGCATAAATCTGTCAAAGGGTGCCGTCACACATAAGTGAAAATAACACCAGCAAATATTTGCCTCCCGTTCACTTCCATTCAATGCAAACAGAGGGGTGAATAAAACATTTGCAAAGCAAATTCACATCTTTGCCTTGAGTTCACTTCAGCTTTGGTGAACTCTGACCAGTAAAGTCGCGGCTTCAACCAATAGATTAGATAGATAGATTAGCTATCTCCCAATAAATAGTCTGTCAAATGCAGTATGCCAGGCATGTCCAGAGTGCTTCCCAGGGGCCAGTTGTGGCCCGCAGACTGATTTTAAATGACCCGCAGCTTGTTGCTGTCCAGCACACAATACTGGTTAATAAAGCAAGAACACTGCATGTTTGCATTCACCTCATGATTACAGGAGCATCACACAGTTTGCAGATATGCACTGAGTAGGAAGTATGGCAAGGAACAGAAAGCAAACAAGCAAACGAATGGTTAGCTAACAGCAGTCATTTCCTGTTTGGTAGCACACTTGGCCACGGCTAAGAATCATAAAGTCCACAGTGAGGGCTGCTGCTGCCTTTAGGAACTTAGGAAAGTTTAAAACTTTTTCACTGACAGATGAAACAGTTGTGTTTGTCCCATCTGTGTGACATTTTTTTGATAACACAAGTAATGCAAGAAACAGCTGGCCCCATGTATTTTCACTTTATCCAATCCGGCCCCCGTTCAGAGAGAATGTCTTACTGTATCTGCCGCACTGAGTCATAACTTAACAATCTGCTGCTTTCCAAATGACATACTTTTTCTTTTTACTTCAAATTTCATGCTACCAGTTGTGACAGTTGTATGAGCAAGAAGGTCGAAGTTCAAGGTGCTGTTTTATGATGACGTAGTATACACTTTATAGGTGCAACTGCTATATGTACTATATGTAAATTAAAAAGAAAAAATCTGCCTGGCTGGTAGTGAGTCGGGAGGCAGGCATGGTACCCAAGAAAATGAAAAATGTACCAATCACATCATATTTTGTGTCGACTGTCACTTTGGCAGGTGATGGTCACTCATGTGTGACCGTACCCTAACACTAGCTGTCCCTTTTAACTCCTTTTGTTTGTATCTTCTTCTCCTCTCTCCCCTTTTCCCTCTCCTCTGTCTCTCCAGTCTCCTCTGCACCCTATACCTGCCTCGCCCACCAGTCCACAGTCCATCCTGGATGGCAGTAACTCCACCTTGTCAGGCAGTGCCAGCTCTGGAGTCTCCTCCCTCAGTGAGAGCAACTTTGGCGGCCCCGCCTCCTCCTCCGACCCCCCGGCCAGCCGCACAGACACCCTGGAGTCCGCCCCCAGCAGTCAGGCCTGGACCACCGACCAGGAAGACCTGGACTCACCTTACCAGCCTGTCAGGTACAGCGTCTCCGAGCCTGAAGTCCTGGACGGAGTCAAACCCCCGCCCTGCCGCAGCCACTCCGCCCCGGGAGGCGTCGCCCCAGCCCAGGCAGGGGGCCAAATCCAGCCCCAGGCTCCGGTCTCGGCCTCTACTGGAGCTCCACAACAACCACAGCAGCAGGATGGGCTGCCGCACCCCCAACACCACTACTACCACCACCACCACTTCCACCCACACTACATCCCCCACCACCCCCCTCTGTACCACCTCCACGAGCCTCCTCCAGCCCTGCCCCCCAAACCCTACCTCAGAGAGGGCTGTATCCCTGAAGAGGACCCCCTGAACACCCAGTCCGCCCCCCCTCCTCCTGCACCCCGGCCCATGCCACGCAAGATCTCCCAGCCCATAATCGCAGCAACCAAGGATGAGCAAGCTAAAGTGGCGTGGGAGCACGGCATCAGTGAGGAGTGAGACGCCGACTGGTGATTCATAGAAACTTGTAGAATTGAAATAAACAGAGTAAAAACTCTTTTCAGGGGAGAGCGAAAAAGAAGTGAGAGAGAGAGCCGAACTCAAGCTGAGAGATGAAGTGATGCTGCTCCTGCTCCAATAACCAAACTAATCAAAGATGAAGGCTGGAATGATCGACGCCCATCTCATCCTCAGCAGCGCCACCGACACCTGAAACATGTTTAACTTTAAGCAGACGACACGTTGCTATACGAGCTTGATTTGTTTGGTTAAATCCAGAAATATTTAAATCCATCACAATAATGTCCATATTTCTAAATTCTGTCCCACCTCCACTGAATTTGCACAGACAGGTATCTATATTATGGATTTTATTTTTATGGATAACATTATACAAACATGATCATTCAGAAGGTTAAAGATTTAAAAAAAAGGGAGAGAATTATTCCGTGTAATGACCTCGCTCTGAAGATGTTTTGACAAGCAGCACTTTAACAAAGAAACAGAGCCCCAATCATAGAAGAATAATTATAATTACACATATTTTTTATGAATGCAGTCAAAGGAGAGACAGTTATCGGCGGCTGTGCTGCTGCATGAGGATAAAGTGAGGAACTCACTGAAAACAAAATTAAATGATTTAATAATGAAGACCTGTGTTCCACCTGAGTCCTGAACAACCAATCGAACCACAAATTGAGGCTGTAAATCCTCCTCCATGTCATTCATCAGATAAACAGCTGGAACCATGAGAGACGACGGCCGAAAAGTATTTATATTTTCCAACAAAAACATCAGAGTATGTAGATAAATGTAACACAGTATATAGAGGTATATAAATATGATTTATATTCAATTCTTATACTTAAAATTGAAGGTGAAACTTACGCAGACATATGCAAGATAAATGGCTTCCTGAGCCGTCGGTAGCTGCTCGATGATTCATGACGTGCACTTGTTTAAACGGACAGGATGCTTCACACACAAACACTCGCAGGGTTTTGATGCTGAAGCTGCTGAAAATGTTGCGACCCCCAAATTCATGACGTTACAAAAGCCTGTGAAGGATTTTCTTTAAGCTGAGGAGGCGTTCAAGGGAAGAGGCGTCACATTTGTAGAGAGTATTAACGATAATAAATACACACTTTTTGCCATTTTTTTTATGAAAGTAATGAAATGTAATGACTGATGTACATTTTTTTAATCAGGAAACAGTTTTGTATGCATGTTCATTCACTGACGGTTACAGTCTAAACAGAGACGATCCCCTGAGGTGAATCACAGGACGCACTGGAGAACTGAAGTTTTACCAACAAGGTTTATCTCAATGAAACTGGAGTAAAAGTACTGTGAAGGATTATACTTTTTTATTTTGTTTGTTTTTGTTTTACAAATGTGAAACTTTTTACTTTTAGCCACCGGCTCAGATTATGTTCATGCTGTCGTCTGTCTCATCACTCCTCTCCTCTTTGTTTGAAGTGAGCAAAACTCAACTGTGAACAGCTGTTAGCTCACCTGGTTTAGCTTCTGAACTACTGTGTGATGTTTGTGTCACAACCATTTAATATGCTGAGTGTTTTCTGCCTGATGCTGGATCAGATTCCAACCAGAGAAGTACACGATGAACTTTAACCTTTGTAGGAAGAGAGTTTGAGTGCAGTCAGTTTAGTGTCCACAGACCTCATGAAGGGCACAGGAAACTCGGTCGTGAGTTTATAACTTTAAATATGTTAAAAGAAAGTTTTCACTCAGTCCCTGTTACGACTCACAGAAAGGCTCATACAATGAAGACTAAACAATGAAGGCGAGCTCCAAACCAAGTCTGATAGCCCGGCCAAAAAAGAAGGAACAACACCCACCAACCCACAAAGAGTTGCTATGATCTGGCCTCTTCGCTCTGATCTAAACCCACACGGAAACTAACAGAAATAATGCCATAAGAACAGGACTACCAGAGGCATCAAATAACAGAACAAAAAAAACACCAAAGCCTGTCAGGCACACCCAACAAGCTGCTGTAGAGGCCGGAGAAAAGAAGAGAGAAATGGTTCATACCATTAGTAGGTAGGGGTCTGCACACCATTTGACACTTAGCCTGCAGATTTGCCAGCATTTGCACGAAATTCTAGCGGCAAAAGCGGCATATATGTCACCACGACCACATGGTCCATACAAACACAAACAAGTGAAGGTAGACTGATAAGACAGAGAGCTGATGATGTCATTCAGGGTAACATAACATCCCATTATGACCATCACTGGTTAAGCCACCGCGGATTTTGCTCTGGAGGCCACTATTGATGTTTATTTTGTCAGCTCGCTTGGCAGCATGGTTGCTGCCGCTGCCTCACTCCATTTAAACAACTGTAATAATAATAATACATTTTATCAAAACATCCCAGTGTCACCTTACAGAGTTTAAAAAACAAAAGACATAATTTAAACAGACACATATAACAGCTGGGATAAAAACAGCTCTCCCGACCATCGCTGTTACATGTTAAGCACTGGCGCCTGAAATGGAGCGGACTCTGTGAACCAGTCCTTACTCCTCCAACCAGATCCACCTCAGCCTCAAGCACATGCATGTACACATCATAACCAGCAAGAGGGGGAGCATGTAACGTGTGATATAAACTACAGTGACCACATGTTTTTAGGAAATTACTGAACCTGTTTTTTAAATTACATTGTATGTTTGTGAGGCTTCTCTAAAGATTTATATCTTCAGCAGGAACCAGTGGGCATGGAGCCACAGACAGGGTGAGGAAGTCAGAGAGTTTTACAAGAAACAAAATATATAATAATGTCAGCCGCATCGTAGAAATGTCGTCATTATACAGTTAATTATCACCATGTTTGTTTCCATCTGCTTATCCTGCTTCAGATGAAATGTTCATCTCCTCTCTGCGTGTTTCCTGTGGTGTGTGGTTGACAGAAGGTGCAATTTATCATGACAACTTTCCATTCAGCTCGTTGGTTTTGCTGCTGTGCATGCCAGTTCACTGACGAAATGTCATGCAGCCACATTAGGATGTTATCAGATCCAGATGTTTTTCCTGCTGAGACAAGTTGAAATGTGTAAAGCTGTCCTTTAGTCTGGATTATTTACCATGAAAATCAGAACTGAAGAATTTAATTCATATTTCAGTCACAACTGGAACTAAACAAACAGAGCTTAAGCTGTGAGGGTTTAGGGGACAATTTTTAGAAAACCTCAGAATCCTAAGAATTTTCTTAGAATTTCGTCACTAGGAGCAACTTTTTTTTTTTTTTTTACTAAGCAGCTTTGTGAATACGACCCCCGGTGTTTCGTCTAACTCCACACGTCCCATTTTAAATGCATTTCTAAATCCAGTGTCTGAAATCATTCCTTACATTATAAATCCCCAACAGAAAACTCTATGTATTATTTATATATTTGAGATCTGGGACTGTTAACATTAATCATCTTGACTGTAAATAAGCCCTCTGTCACTTTAGGAACAAAGGGGACGCATTGCATTAATGACTTGCAGAGACACTGATATTCAGATTTTTGTCATGTCTGGTTGCAGGGTGTGGTAATGGAGAGAAGTAGCCTCTGAGTTACTTTGAATTCTGTTGAAACACTCACACAGCTGAGGCAGGATGAGTGTTAAGATCAGATTTGAGGTTTTAGAGGGTTAGCATACTGTGCTTACTGTTTGTGCCTGTTTTTCTCCCTGCCTGAAGTGTAGACCCACCCAGCAGATGTCACTGGCAGGTTTGAGTCAGAGTGTTTACACAGGTGGACTTTTTAAATTATTTCTTGGCATGGCTGCAAATTGTTTCCCTCTTTCTGTAAAGCACTGTGGTCCCAGCGCAGATCTGTTGTTCAGCTCATGACTGAAGTGCAGCTAAGAGGTTAGAGGTGGATTCACAGGATTTGACGGGAATGAGACTTTCAGTCTGTGCTGTTACACCAGTGTTGGTTAAGTGTGTGAGTTTTATCATATCAGGAGAGAGTTTGCACAGAGGGAGGAGAGATTGTTTGGCCATAACATTATGTTGCAGGTCACACAGTGAGCTGACAGTGGTAAATGTATTAAATATAAAGGCCTCTCAGTGTTCAGTTTATTAGGTATGTCAAGCCAATGCAGTCTAATACAAGAGTTATGCAGTGAATCCTCTTTCATGAAGGTTATAATGTTTGTGTTTCTGTTGTTTAGCCTACACCCACTGATACACATAGAGTGGACACAATAATAGAAATACCTCTCACCACAAACTACATCCTCCAAAATGATCATAAAGTTGAATAAACACCTCTCCAAAACAGTTTCAGCAAAAACTGAACATTATAATGTTCATGAAGGAGGATTTACTGCAGGGCTGTATTTGTCTTTAGCTCGGTGTACCTAATAAACTGGCACTTATACGCAACCCTCATGTTAAAAAAAAAAAAAAACAACTAGGGCTGTCAAACAATTCATTTTTGTAATCACGATTAATCACTGAATTTCAATAGTTAATTGTGATTAATCTCACTTGGTATCGCAGCTTTAAAATTCCATGATCTTGTGTTTCAAATCAGTTTTGAAGTCCATACTGAAGAGGTGAAGCAATTCTTACCAGAGTGTTTTGATTGGGATCAAATGAATGCAAAGAAATTTACTTTATAATCTTGACTTTTAGATTTATTTATTTCAAATCAGTGCTGCGCTGCTACAACAGTGTGCTCCAAGAGACAAAATAGCAGCCATTAACCCACTGAGCATACTGTAGACTTACTCTTGTCTTTTTAAGGGAGGGGGCAGGGGATCTTTTGGGGGACATAGCACCTCAACAGTATACGCCCTAAAGAAGTACTATATATCACCTGAAAGCTAGAAACCTGAAGATTAATTTGAGATGCAGCTCAGCACTGTGTCAGGTTACTCTAGTCATAAATCTGTAATAAACACTGCATGCAAAGAAGTCAATAGTTTGTGCTCAAAACTGTGATGGATGAACATAAAGTGGATGTGTCTGTGAAGGTTAGACTCATCAGGACCCACAGGAATTCAGAGATCTTGCAGTGAGAGGTCAATGGACCTCTGTGAAAATGCTGTTTTTCCCTCACCAACATTTAGCCTAACTTTGGAGCATTATGTGACCCCCTCCCTGAGAAGCTAGCATAACATGGTACCACTGGATTTTAAAACGCAGCCAACTATAGACTCTCAAAGACAGGCGGCGGCAAAAGTGTTATGTTTGGACCTTAATCACACTTTCACACGTTAACACTGACAGCCCTGAAACGAACTTAAATTCCTGCAGTCAGTTATCTAACCCTTCACGTGATTGATTGGTTGTGTCTTTGTGTGGGGAAAAAACTATGCAAAGCTATTTGTGATCAGGATTTATTTTAATCAGTGTCCAGTTTTTTGTTCCTGCAGTAAATGCATGATTAAGAGCAGAGAAATTTTGCTGCAGTCTGGTACTTCATAAAAGTGATAAGTAAGTGTCCTGTAAGTAAACCTTATTCTGTGGGGAAGTGAACAGAGGAGGGAAAATTACACAGCGTGACTTTGTAAACAGTCTGTGAAACTATGACTCTCACTTAGCGATGCACCAGTTAGACTAGCAGTGAGCATGCTGTGACACTAAAACCACTCAACACACTTGTTTGTATGTCTTTGTTTTCTGTAAATTCTGTGATGGATAGAAAGAGGAGGGATGTGAAGGGAGAGCAGATATTCAGTGCACGGAGGAGACGGGTTGATTACTGTGTACATAAACAAGGACAGAGTGTATTTATACCGATCATAAAGGGCAAACCTTGTATACATGTAGATTGTGATTGTCTCGCCTTGTACTTTCTGATGTAAAACTGTTTTTAAACCTAGACAGCAGCAAACAACACAAGAAGTTCCTTTTGTCTAATTATTCCGATTATTTCAGGGCAGCTGAGGGGAGGTTTATTATTATGTTTTGTGTATTTTGCATCAATGACAAACCCAGATAGTGAGTTACTATGATGGTATTCCTTTGTACAATGATGCTAATAAGTATTTCTTGTATATAAAAGTCTTTATTGTGTTAGCATGGGTATAAACTGTGACGTGTATGACAGTAGATGTAAATACTCACGTTTTTTTCCTACTCACTAAACAAACTGCTGTGTTGTGGATTCATGATTAATGACAAACAATAAACAATAATGTTTTATTGACTCAGCTCTGATTCGACCTGCATTAATTTCTCCTCTTCTTTGATCAAGTTAAACTGGAAACCCAGCGGTGGGAGAAGAATTCACACCCTCTACAGAAGTGAAAGAAGGAAAACTACAGTGTAAAAATACTAATGTAAAGTACTACATTCAAAATATGGAGAGAGGTGAGAGAATTCCCACACACTGTGCTATTATTTGCTATAAACTGTATTTGAATAACACATTTTGGTTCTTAGACCTTCATCACTTTACCAAATGAAGGTCTAAGCACATAAATTCTCATCTCTTTCCTGTGGACATTTTCCTTCTATGCAGCTGTCTACAAGTTATTAAGCAGGGATCCGACAGTCATTAAAAACCTGTAAAAGTCATGGAATTTCTTGATCACATTTTCCAGGCCTAGGAAAGTCATGGAATTGTTGAAAATCCTGGAAAGTTTTGGAAAAGTAATGTAACATAATAGCATTTTTTTTTTTTTGTCTGTAGCTGTCGATGTAACGTAATATACTGTGTGATGTTTTGCCAGACCAGTGGGACAAGAAAAAAAATCCTTATTATAGATCCTTGAAAACTCATGGAAAAGTTTAATTTTGTCCATGAAAATGTGTGGGGACCCTGACTGAAGGTGTGCTGAGCCTTCACATTCTACATGAGTAAAAGTACAAACGTATTTACAGTGAAAATGTACAGGTGTTGTTTGACAGACTGGTCCCTTTTGAAGAGTTAAATTATTGAAATATTATTACTGATGCTTTAACATGTAAGCCACTCTTAAAAGCTTTTAAAAATGAATTTAACAGAGCTGGACAGCCACAAAAAAGATTCACAGGCTGAGATCAATGCCAAAAAATACCAATTTATTCAAAACAGCACTGATGATAGTCAAGGACTGAAAACTTTGCTGCTGTTTGTATCACTTTTTATTATTTTTTACACTTTGAGCACACTTCTTTGTCTGCACAGAGGATCTGAATAGAATTTTTTTACATTATTTTTTAATTTTGCCATTGATCTCCGCCTGTAAAACTTTTTGTATGGCTGTCCAGCAGTTGAATTGGTGTGTGGGTATTTCTTCTGCCATCCTCTCTTGATTGACCATTGAACCCTAAAGAGGTGCAGTTTCTCAGCAGCCTGAAGGAGGTGAAAGGTAGAAAATGTCATAGTAGACTATGTCATACATGATGTCACTGTATAGTGATTGTTTTAAAAAAAAAATCATACAATGTAATAAAAATGTTATAGTATATTATGTGAAAAAATATCATAGTATAGTATATCAAAAAATGGCGTACTATGCTATGTAAAAAAAAACATATATACATATATATACATATATATATATATATATATATATATATATATATATATATATATATATAACCCATATGAATAATGAAAAAACGTCATAGTACAGTATGTCATCATAAATGATGAAAAAAAAGTCATAGTATAGTATGATTACTGATTACTGTTAATTTACATGTCTGTCCGTCCTGGAAGAGGGATCCCTCCTCAGTTGCTCTTCCTGAGGTTTCTACCGTTTTTTTCCCCTGTTAAAGGGGTTTTTTGGGGAGTTTTTCCTGATCAGCTGTGAGGGTCATAAGGACAGAGGGATGTCGTATGCTGTAAAGCCCTGTGAGGCAAATTGTGATTTGTGATGTTGGGCTTTATAAATAAAGTTGATTGCTTGATTGATGTTGATATGAATCATGAAAAAATGTCATAGTGTAGTATGTTGAAAAAAATCATGAAAAAACATCATAGTATAACATGTCGATATAAATAATGAAAAATGTCAAACTAATGTATGTCGTCATGAATAATTTAAAAAAAAACAGCATAGTATAGTATGTCCTCATAAATCATTAAAAAACATCATAGTATAACATGTCGATATAAATAATGAAAAATGTCAAACTGAAGTATGCTGTCAAAAATCCTATAAAAATGTCATAGTATAGTATGTCGTCAAAAACCATGAAAAAAAGTCATAGCATAGTATGTCATCATAAACGACAGACAAACGTCATAGTATAGTATGTCGTCATAAATGATGAAAAAAACGTCATAGTATAGTATGTCGTCCAAAATATTATAAAAAACGTCATAGTATAGTATGTCATCATAAACGATAGAAAAACGTCATAGTATAGTATGTCGTCAAAAATGATGAAAAAACGTCATAGTATAGTATGTCGTCAAAAACCATGAAAAAAAGTCATAGTATAGTATGTCGTCATAAATGATGAAAAAAACGTCATAGTATAGTATGTCGTCCAAAATATTATAAAAAACGTCATAGTATAGTATGTCGTCATAAACGATAGAAAAACGTCATAGTATAGTATGTATAGTAGTATAGTAGGTAGAAAACCACAGTTCGCAGGATATCAGTAACGCTGCCACTGAGGAGGAGGGGGTAGTAAGAGAGGATGCAGGTGACACTGAGGCCAGTATGCTAGCCAGAGAAAGAACTATGGAGCAAAAGGTTAGAGTTAGATGGCCTAGAGCAAATGACAGTAAAGAATGGGAGATAGTTAATAGAGACTTGTCAGTAATCTTGAGTAGGCTTAGAGGAAATGCAATACAAAGGTTAGAAAAGATGGGAGATATAATGTATTCATATGGTGTAGAGAGGTTTGGGGTGCATGAGAGAAAGAGGAGTGAGAGGGTACAGTCAGGTAAGTATAGGCGGCAGAGAGAAATAGAGAAGTTAGTCAAGGAAAGGAGACAGTTAAGAAAGCAGTGGAAAAAGGCTACAGAAGAAGAAAGGGAGGGAATTAAGGTGTTGCAAGAGGAGTTGAGGAGCAGGCTAGCAGTTCTTAGAAGGGTGGAGCATCTCAGGAAAAAGAGGAGGAAGAAGGAATATGCTAGGACAGGTTTTTTCAGGGACCCTTTTAAGTTTGTTAAAGGATTGTTCAGCCAGGAAAAGGGAGGGCAGCTTAAAGCAGAAAGGTTAGAGGTTGAAGAATATTTGAGAAACACGTATTCAGATTTGGAGAAGAATAGGATAGTAGGTTTCCCACCTGATATCCCTCCATTAGGAGGGATAGAGCATGAGATGGATGTCAGGCCACCTAGGTGGAAGGAAGTTCAGGAGGTGGTCAGGCGTGCAAAGGCTTCTTCGGCCCCAGGGCCTAATGGAGTCCCCTACCGGGTTTATAAAAGTGCGCCTGATACCCTTAAATTTTTGTGGAAACAGCTAAGAATAGTTTGGGAAAAACAAATTATACCAAGAGCATGGCGTAGGGCAGGGGGTGTCCTCATTCCTAAGGAGAAGGAGTCTGTGGACCTTAGCCAGTTCCGGATGATTTCTCTCTTGAATGTGGAGGGGAAGATTTTCTTTAGTGTAGTAGCGCAGAGACTAGCTAGCTACTTAGAAAGGAATAGCTTAATAGATACCATGGTGCAGAAGGCAGGAATACCAGGTTTTTCAGGGTGTTTAGAGCATACTAGCATGATCTGTCACACAAGTATACTGTCTGATATTAATACATACTTTCAACATATTGTACCACAGTAGCCAGAACTATAACTATAATATTATTACTTTCATTAATGTTGTTGTAAGCTACTGTCATTACCTGCATCTCTCTCTCTCTCTCTCTCTCTCTCTCTGTCTCATTGTGTCTTATGGATTACTGTTAATTTATCATGCTGATCTGTTCTGTACGACATCTATTGCACGTCTGTCCGTCCTGGAAGAAGGATCCCTCCTCAGTTGCTCTTCCTGAGGTTTCTACCGTTTTTTTTTTTCCCCGTTAAAGGGGTTTTTTTGGGGGAGTTTTTCCTTATCCGCTGTGAGGGTCATAAGGACAGAGGGATGTCGTATGCTGTAAAGCCCTGTGAGGCAAATTGTGATTTGTGATATTGGGCTTTATAAATAAAATTGAATTGAATTGAATTGAATCTGGCACCAGATTCAGGCAGCGAAGATTAACAAAAGGGACCTACATGTAATATTTTTAGATCTTGCAAATGCGTTTGGTTCAGTACCGCACAGCCTCATTTGGAGTGCGTTTGACTACTTCAGAGTGCCACAGGTAGTTGTTAACTTAGTGAAAGCATATTTTCAGGATATTAGGTTGTGTCTAAGTACAGCAGGTTTCACAACAGGTTGGCAGAGGCTAGAAATAGGCATCATGGCAGGGTGTACAATTTCTCCATTAGCATTTACTATGGCAATGGAAGTAATCATCAGGGCTTCTAAGTGGGTGGTAGGTGGGGAGAGACGGCAGAATGGGTTGCATCTTCCACCAGTTAGGGCTTACATGGATGACATGACACTGGTGACCACAACAATGCCATGTACAAAGAGGCTACTAGAGAAGGTAAATAAGAACCTCAAGTGGGCCAGCATGAAAATCAAGCCTAGTAAATTTAGAAGCATCTCGATATGTAGAGGGAAGTTAAGTGATAGGAAGTTTGTCATAGATGATGAGGACATCCCAACAATTAGGGAAAAGTCAGTAAAGAGCTTAGGTAGGTGGTACAATGTAGAGTTGAATGATAAGGAACAGGTGGTGAAATTTAGAAAAGATGTGGCTGAAGGATTGGATAGAATAGATAAATCAGAACTTCCAGGAAAGTTGAAGTTGTGGTGTTTGCAATTTGGGCTATATCCTAGGTTAATGTGACCATTGTCAGTTTATGAAATTCCAATATCTGTTGTGGAGAGAATGGAAAGGTCGGTTAGCTCCTACATTAGGAAGTGGTTGGGCGCTCCTAGGTGCCTAAGTAGTGTTGCATTGTATGGAAAAGGGATACTTCAGCTGCCAGTATCTAGTTTAACAGAGGAATTTAAATGTACCAAGGTCAGGACAGAGCTCTTGTTATCTGGGAGTAAGGACGTGGTAGTTAGGAGTGTGGTTCCAAATCCAACCAAGGGGAGGAAGTGGAACCCAAGATCGGCAGTTCAGGAGGCAGAGGCAGCTCTTAGACATGCAGAGATTGTAGGTAATGTTCAGTTTGGCCGGGGAGGCCTGGGGCATGGCTCAGGTAAACCGGTATGGAATACAGCAGGCCTCAAAGATAAAAGAAAGCTGGTTGTAGAACAGATACGCAGACAGGAAGAGATAGTAAGGGGTGCAAAGGTAGTGGCCCAGGCTAAACAGGGACAGTGGTTGAATTGGGAAAGTGTAGAGAAGAGGAAGCTTAGTTGGAGGGACCTGTGGAGTATGGAGGAGAATCGTATTAGATTCCTGGTAGGGGCTACATACGATGTGTTACCAACCCCCCAGAACCTAAAACTGTGGGTAAATGAGGACCCATCATGCCCATTGTGTTCACGTACCGCAACTTTAAAGCATATTTTGTCAGGCTGTAAAGTTGGCTTGTCACAAGGCCGATATACATGGCGACATAATCAGGTGTTGAAATGTTTAGCTGCAGGCATCGAAGGGAAACGAAGACAGGTGAATTCAGAAGGTGTTAAGGATAGGGGCTTAGTAATTCAGTTTGTCCGTGAGGGAGAGAAATACAGAAGGGATAAGTTAGTGAGGAGGCAAGGGTGTGGCCGCCTAGAAGGTGCTTGTGATTGGGAAATGCAAGTAGATTTAGGGGGAAAGCTTGTTGTTCCTCAGGAAATAGTCTGTACCAGGCAGAGGCCTGACTTAGTGTTGTGGTCAGTGAGTCAACAGATAGTTTATTTCATTGAGCTGACAGTTCCTTGGGAAGACTCAGTGGAAGAAGCCTATGAAAGAAAAAAGCTTAGATATGCAGACTTAGGAGCAGAAGCTGAGCAGCGAGGATGGAAGACTAGGATTTGTCCAGTGGAAGTGGGATGTAGGGGATTCATAGCAAGATCAACTGTCTCACTCCTGGGGGAACTCGGAGTGCGGGGACAGAATTTGAGGAAGACAGTGAGGGAAATGTCAGATGAAGCAATTAAATGCAGCCAGTTTATCTATTACAGAAGAAATAATGTCAGCTGGGGGCCAGCAGGGGGAACTACTAAGCAGGGCACATAACTCCTTGAGATCAGGTGGAGAGATCCACTTCCTGTCAGGAGAAATCCAGGAAGAGGAAGTATTTAAGTGTGGGAGTGGCCTATTGGAATCCATTTTGTTTGAGGCCATGCGGCAAGGTGAGTGTGCTTGCTGATCCTGTAAGTCCAGTTAGCTCCTTTAACTTTAGCTTATATTGTAGTTATGCTATGTAGTGTGTGAAATAGAGTATGGTGAATGTGACAGGAAAGCTAGTATCAGCATTGCTTCTGCCTGGAGCTCGCATGTATGGAGCCTGGGTTTGGTTGAAGATGGCAGTGCTGTTTGGGCTGAGAAAGCCATGTGTAAGTAAGAAGGAAATCCAGGAAGAGGAAGGTTATTTAAGTGTGGGAGTGGCCTATTTGAATCCATTTTGTTTGAGACCATGCTGCAAAGTGAGTGTGTTTGCTGATCCTGTGAGTTCATTTATCTCCTTTAACTTTAGCTTACATTGTAGTTATGCTATGTAGCGTGTGAAATAGAGTATGGTGAATGTGCTAGTAAAGGTAGTATCAGCATTGCTTCTGCCTGGAGCTCGCATAAACGGAGCCTGGGCTTGGTTGAAGTTGGCAGTGCTGTTTGGGCTGAGATCACTGTCCAGCCTCCTGGAGGTGTCATTGTTGTGAGGGCTCGTCCTGGGGAGGTAGACTGTACAGCCTAACCCGGCGGGGGAGTGTGATAGCCTAACAAGGCTTCCTTCCCTGGGTCTACCTCCTCTGTGGTAGTATAGGTAAGGTAAAGGAGGTTGTTCGGTTAGTGAGGGGAGCAGTGAGACCTGGCATTAGGGGAGTGTCTCTGGGACGCCAGAGATCACTGTCTAGCCTCCTGGAGGTGTCGTGGGACTAAATAGACGAAACACCGGTGAAAGGAGGTTCCCACCCGATGACCCCAAAGACATGCTAGTTATCACTGCTCACGGGTCTGTATAGTTAAGCCTTGCCATAATAGCTTATTGTAGGGCTTTTTTTTTTTTTTTTTATTATTATTAGAGCACAAACTTCTTGTGTTTATTTGAATTGAATGTCGTCAAAAACCATGAAAAAAAGTCATAGTATAGTATGTCGTCATGAACGATAGAAAAACATCATAGTATAGTATGTCGTCAAAAATCATGAAAAAACGTCATAGTATAGTATGTCGTACAAAATATTATAAAAAACATCGTAGTATAGTATGTCGTCATAAATCATGAAAAAACATCATAGTATAGTATGTCGTACAAAATATTATAAAAAACGTCATAGTATAGTATGTCGTCATAAACGATAGAAAAACGTCATAGTATAGTATGTCGTCATAAATCATGAAAAAATCGTCAAAAGTATAGTATGTACTCATAAACGATAGAAGAATGTCATAGTATAATATGTCGTCATAAATGATGAAAAAACGTCATAGTATAGTATGTCGTCATGAACGATAGAAAAACATCATAGTATAGTATGTCGTCAAAAATCATGAAAAAACGTTACAGTATAGTATGTTGTACAAAATATTATAAAAAACATCGTAGTATAGTATGTTGTACAAAATATTATAAAAAACATCGTAGTATAGTATGTCGTCATAAATGATGAAAAAACGTCATAGTATAGTATGTCGTCAAAAACCATGAAAAAAAGTCATAGTATAGTATGTCGTCATGAACGATAGAAAAACATCATAGTATAGTATGTCGTCAAAAATCATGAAAAAACGTCATAGTATAGTATGTCGTACAAAATATTATAAAAAACATCGTAGTATAGTATGTCGTCATAAATGATGAAAAAACGTCATAGTATAGTATGTCGTACAAAATATTATAAAAAACATCATAGTATAGTATGTCATCATAAATCATGAAAAAACATCATAGTATAGTATGTCGTACAAAATATTATAAAAAACGTCATAGTATAGTATGTCGTCATAAATCATGAAAAAACGTCATAGTATAGTATGTCGTACAAAATATTATAAAAAACGTCATAGTATAGTATGTCGTCATAAATCATGAAAAAATCGTCAAAAGTATAGTATGTACTCATAAACGATAGAAGAATATCATAGTATAATATGTCGTCATAAATGATGAAAAAACGTCATAGTATAGTATGTTGTCATAAATCATGAAAAAACATCATAGCATAGTATGTCGTCATAAATGATGAAAAAACGTCATAGTATAGTATGTCATCATAAATCATGAAAAAACGTCATAGTTTAGTATGTCGTCAAAAATCACGAAAAGACATCACAGTATAAAATGTCATCGTAAACAATAGAAAAAAGTCATAGTATAGTATGTCGTCATAAATGATGAAAAAATGTCATAGTTTAGTATGTCGTCAAAAATCACGAAAAGACGTCACAGTATAAAATGTCATCGTAAACGATAGAAAAAAGTCATAGTATAGTATGTCGTCATAAATGATGAAAAAACGTCATAGTATAGTATGTCGTTATAAAAGACAGAAAAACATCATAGTATGTCATAAATGATGAAAAAATCGTCAAAAGTATAGTATGTACTCATAAACGATAGAAAAATGTCATAGTATAATATGTCGTCATAAATGATGAAAAAACGTCATAGTATAGTATGTCGTCATAAATGATGAAAAAACGTCATAGTATGTCGTCATAAATCATGAAAAAACATCATAGTTTAGTATGTCGTCAAAAATCACGAAAAGACGTCACAGTATAAAATGTCATCGTAAACGATAGAAAAAAGTCATAGTATAGTATGTCGTCATAAATCATGAAAAAACCTCATAGTATAGTATGTCGTCATAAATCATGAAAAAACCTCATAGTATAGTATGTCGTACAAAATATTATAAAAAACGTCATAGTATAGTATGTCGTCATAAACGATAGAAAAACGTCATAGTATAGTATGTCGTCCGAAATATTATAAAAAACGTCATAGTATAGTATGTCGTCCAAAATATTATAAAAAACGTCATAGTATAGTATGTCGTCATAAATGATGAAAAAACGTCATAGTTTAATATGTCGTCAAAAATCACGAAAAGACGTCACAGTATAAAATGTCATCGTAAACGATAGAAAAAAGTCATAGTATAGTATGTCGTCATAAATGATGAAAAAAACATCATAGTTTAGTATGTCGTCAAAAATCACTAAAAGACGTCACAGTATAAAATGTCATCGTAAACGATAGAAAAAAGTCATAGTATAGTATGTCGTCATAAGTCATGAAAAAACGTCATAGTATAGTATGTCGTACAAAATATTATAAAAAACGTCATAGTATAGTATGTCGTCATAAACGATAGAAAAACGTCATAGTATAGTATGTCGTCTGAAATATTATAAAAAACGTCATAGTATAGTATGTCGTCCAAAATATTATAAAAAACGTCATAGTATAGTATGTCGTCATAAATCATGAAAAAACTTCATAGTTTAGTATGTCGTCAAAAATCACGAAAAGACGTCACAGTATAAAATGTCATCGTAAACGATAGAAAAAAGTCATAGTATAGTATGTCGTCATAAATCATGAAAAAACGTCATAGTATAGTATATCGTTATAAAAGACAGAAAAACATCATAGTATGTCGTCATAAATCATGAAAAAACGTTATAGTATGTCGTCATAAATCATGAAAAAATTGTCAAAAGTATAGTATGTACTCAAACGATAGAAAAATGTCATAGTATAATATGTCATACAAAATATAAAAAATGTCATAGTATAGTATGTCGTCATAAATGATGAAAAAACGTCAGTACGGTATTTTTGATGACAAAAAGTGTTATTAGTATGTTATATAAAAATGTCTGAAGCCATTAAATTAGTCCTAAAATATGTTGAATTCCATTCATACTTAATTTAGTGAGACGATCTTAAAGCAGAAGATGCATGAGACTAATGGAGTGTCACAGCTCTTTTCTTTCAAGATAAAAATAAACTGTCGCACCATTAAAGTACAAATTCATTTATTTTCATTCAACAGCGCAGGTATTCACTATGAAATGGAGTTGTAGTCCCTTTAATTCTGCACTGAAAAAAACAAACAACAAAAACAAAACAGCAGTGCATTCCTGAAGTGCAGTTTGGGGTTTTTTTACAGCAAAAAAAAGACATGAATAAAATGCAATTACAGATTTTGCAATGACGAATCAAAGAAAAGGTCAGCAAATGTTTTAAGAGGAAAGAAAAGCATAATAATGATTAAAATTAATTGCCGATTTGACACATGTAAAACATAATTTTTCAATTTAAAAGCATACAATTTTTTTAATATGGCACGAATAGAAAAAAAATGCTTTTTCATACTGTAACTGGTAAACTTTTACTTGGCCCTTAAAAATATTTATAAAAATACAATCCAAACAAGCTCCTCCTTAGTGTGCACTGTTTTAGTGTCAGCATTTATAAGATTACAGAAATCATCTTGGACCTGTCAGACTCCTACAGTGGTACACAAGTAATAATAAAGCAGTAATAATAAAAAAAACCCTCTCATACAGTACATTATATGTAAAAATAATTTAAAATAAATGCTCTCAAAGACAGAATATTTAAAACAAGCTTAAGATCGGTCACATCGAGCTGAGCTTTGACCTTTTTAAGACATAAAACTAGTGAGATGTTTTTTAAACACTTTCTCTTTAGAATCCAGTTCACAAGGCAGGCACAGTCTTTGTTCCTTCAGTTAACAGAGGTGGCACTAAGGCACACATGTGCAAGTATCAAGTCATAACCTTCTAGTCTTGAGCAAGACCCAAGTCACTGTGGTGAAAATCAAGCAAGTCGAGTCAAGTCATTGATTGCTCAGGTCAAGCAAGTCACAAGTCAAGTCATACTCACAAACTCATAAAGATAATGTAACTTAAACTTTACCCAGTGGTGGATTGTGACATAACACATTTACTCAGGTACTGTCATTACAACTCTGACCTCTACTCCACTACATTTATCTGACAGCTTTAGTTACTAGTTACTTTACAAATTACGGTTTTGCACTCGGAACATATGAAAATGTTCAAGTACAGCTGGAACAATAAGTCAATTATTGAATTAACAAAAAATAAATTTGCCACTATTTTGATAATCATCTAATCCATGTCATGAATACCAAGTCGAGTCTTTCATCAGTGTGAGTCAAGCAAGTTTCAAGTCCTCAAATTTGCAATTCGAGTCCCCCACCTCTGTCAGTTAGTCTTTGCTACATTCATGTTCATAACAATCTCAAGTCTAAAGACACAGTTGGTCTCCATCTCTTCCTATCAGGTCAGTAACAATCCTCTACATTCAATCCTCAGACTGAACTCAGTCGCCTGTCAGTGCATCAACACTGCTCCTGCTCAACTTTTAACCATTTTAAAAGGACAATAAAAAAAACAGCACCAAACACTTATTGCCTTATTTCACAAGCTGCACGTTTTTGCTGATGTTTAAAGGCACTGCGTGGTTAAGAGACGGATCTGCTAGTCTGTCACCTGATTGTTTACATTTCTGTCCTCTTTGGTTTGAGCCTCAGAGTTTTTGGAATTAAACATTTGGATCTGACATGATCAACATGGCTATTTAAAAAACGTACCACAAGTCTCTTAAGTTATCGTTGTCTCACTGATTTCATTTCATTCACTTTGTTGAGTTTCTATGTAGTTTCATCTCATACATTTAGCTGCTATAGTGTCCTTAACAACAGTCCAGTGGAGAGTTACATCTCCACTTTTCACAGACACGAGTGGGACAGAGACAAAATACAATGAGATACATGCATGAGATGGAGAGAACGATAACATAATGACATCAAACAAAAAAACAACAAAAGCAACATTGAGCATTCAGAAATGTGTTGACTGTGTTGAGTTACAGCCACCTGAGAAACAGAAAAATTCCTGTAAGATACAACCTTTGTTAAACTTTAGGGCTGCAGCTATCAATTTTAGTAATCTGAGTATTCTATCAATTATTATTGTGATTAATCGAGTAATCGCATTAGAAATACTGCTTGTGTTCATTAAATTACTTAAGCTTTATTAAGCTTTATTTAAGGACGCTAGTAACATATAAAAGTCCCTGAAATGAGAGAAATGAGCAACAAATTTGTTTCCTTCTTTGAAAGTCGAAGTGTCAACTCTCATGCAATAAGCGTCATGCAAATGACTGATTTCACACGCACTCACACTCTTTTTCCCAGGAAAAACTCTATTTGAATCTTCATTATAAAAAACGGCAGGTAGATTTTTGACAATTAGTTTCTAGTTCTACAGCGTAAGTAACGAAAGCAGGTTGTGTAACAGAGGCTTCTTAGTAAGAAAATTATTCGAGTTACTCAAGGAATCGTTTCAGCCCTATTAAAACTTTATCTGTCAGACTGGCTGAGAGTCTTTGGCCCTTTAGGAAAATGTAGATTGTAACGCCGATCCACCTTGTATAACACGTATTTTGCCAATACACACGCACTCGCACCACTAAACATCTTGTGAGTTGAGTGGCTGCGCTGAAGGATCTTCAGAGGATGTCTCCTGGTTGCAGGAACCATTTCCCGTGAGGCACGAGCCGTTTCCCGTGTTGCAGGAACCATTTCCTGTGTTGCACAAACCATCTTCCTGCAGAGGGGAGCCTGCAGCAAAGGACATGTAATATATATATATATATATTAAGTAAAGTCAAATTTTATATCACCCAAACATTGATTTGGTGGCCGATCCGAAAACATGAAATGCAAGATAGAACATTTTTTATTATCCTTCAAAAAAGTGTTTGCAAACAGTTGATACTGGAGGTCGATTGAACAGTTTGTCTGAATGGTTTCAGCGCAGAGGGAGAGTGAAGGAAAGGACACTATAGTTTTTACCACTACATTTAATTATTTATCTATTTTGTATCAGTTGATGGTGTTCACAATACATGATTTTAGGAGGTGCTTCGGTCTTGTCAACACCCCTACTTCCGTGTATATATGATAACAAATAAATACATTGATGTAAAACAATGTGTGTATTTCTTTAATACAGTATTCCTTTATGTTGTCATGAAAAAATGACTCATATGTTTCACGTGCCTCTAACACAGAATCTGAATAATTACACTGGACATAACTGATACCATTACACTTGTGCTTCAGTATTGTGGCGTGTACAGTTCCAACAGCATGAGATTTTCACAGTTCAATAACCATCTCAGAAATTGTTTTCAGTTTCACAATATCACTATTTCATTATCAGTCAGAATGACCCTTACAGGAATGAAAATGGAAGGCCTATTTTTGATTGAACTTTTAATTGCGATAATTTGAACTTGACACCATTTTTTTGGTAAAATGTGGAAAAAGTCTCCTGCAACTGGACGGATAGATAGGCAATGTACACAGTATGATAATAGTAAACTTTCATATCACAGTCTTTATGTTTTAATGATGTATTTTATCTTCTATGCTCTGTAAGGTGACCTTGGGTGCCTTGAAAGGCCCCTCCAAATAAAATGTATTATTATTATTATTATTATTATTATTATTATTATTATTTATTAGTCTACATTTAAACCAGTACATTGCTGCAACCCTAGTGGTGTGTGCTAGTAAACTTTCAACCTCTGAAGCATCAGTGCTACATGTAAAAAAAAAACAAGTTAACATGCAGCTCTGACACGAAACAGTGCGATCATTTTTCTCATGTCTCTCTTGGAAGTAAAGTAAATACAGGTAAGGGTATTTCTTAAATGTTGAACTGTTCCTTTAAAAGTTACAGCCTGAAATATTCAGGCCTTGATATACCCACCAGCAATAAGCTTATAGATTTTGAAACTAGTTATATCAGTGAATCTGCTACGTTACTACATTGTGGACACTTGGATAGAATACGTTTTATAAACTTACCTTTGTTGCGGTTTATTGTGATGAACCTCATAGCTACAAGCAGAGCTAGAGCTGCAACAACAATGAAAGCTCCCAAAACCCCAGCACCAAACAACCATCCAACAGCCACTTTGCTGGATGAGTCCTCACACACTGTCTCTGAAACACATGACAAAAAGCAAATGTAAAACTCAAAATGTAACTGCATATCAGGTACAGCACATCAGTCACAGACTACACACTATAACAATTAAAGGTGTCTAAAAATCTTTAAAAACTAATAATCAAAACTAAAATTATTTGAGAATTAAATCTCAAAGAAAGAAATCTCACCTCTGATAAACACAAATGTCTCCTCATAAATCTGATGACTGATTTCCTCCTGTGTCACCACACAGCGGTAGCGGTCACTCTTGGTCACTCTGGTGTTGAGGGTGATGTAGTGGTGGCCTTCTCTCTCTGAGACCTGCAGCTCCTCAGCAGGAAGTTTGTTTCCAGCACTGTCCTGCCACTGAAGATGTGGTTTTGGAGAAGCACCTCGAACCTCACACAGCAGCAGCGCCCAGTCCTCTGTGGCATTCAGGGTCCTGGTATATGGCTTTGGAGTTGCAGCTGTGAACACAGGATAAACAAAAGCTTATCAAGCACAGCGTATACATGTAATGATGGGATGTTTTTGTGTTTATCCCTGACTTTAAGAAAGAGAGAGGAAAAAAAGCACAATGTGAGCTTGAACATCCCAGCATTGTTTGAAAGGACATGATTTTTAATCAGTTTTACCTCTTTAGCACCATTTCTCTTAAGTCTGAAGCCCGCGTTCACCACGTTCATGTGTGTTCACGTGCACGTTCTCGTGCGCAAGCGTGCACACGTGAGCGTGGTGTACAGAGAGGCAGTCAGAGCTACAGGCTACAATGAGGCTAAAAACAGAGTTCAAATGACGTTTTTCCAAACAACTTTTTATGTCGGGGCTTCAGGACACTTGGATCACTACGGACGAGCAGTATGGAGATATTTTGTGGTTTTAATTATGTGTTTTTGGACATTTGAATCTGGGGCACTGTCAGCCTCCATTAGGTGGAGTTGTGTTGCTACCTACTTCCTCGGCATATGGGCGAGTAGATAATGGCTGAATTTTCTTTTTTGGGTGCACTATCCCTTTAAACCAGCTGCTGACGACTTGACTAGCTGAGTTGCAGGTGACACCACTGGCTAGCTGAAGTCAAGCAGAGATTAGCCACTTCACACTGCTGCAACTTTTCTCTGCAATGTTCTAAAAAGGTTTTGTCTCACCACAACTCTTTAGTCTGAACTGGGTGTTACACTACACAAATTGATTGATTGCTTTTGGTTGGTTGACAAATAAAGGCCAGCCCGACATCTCCGACAAGGAAATAGAAAGCGCGACGTGCAATGAATGGAGACCTATTATCCTGCTTGAACACAGACGACTAAATTCTTTCAACAATGTGACTCAAAATAATGATAAAATAGATTTTATTGATGTAAAATAATATGCTGATGGTGACATTTTCCACCGGTCCGCTGCGGTCTGAGTCTGGTGTCAGTGACACATGCTGCTCTGAGTCGCGCATCTGTCTGCTTGTGCTGCAGTGCGCGCCGAGGGTTTTAATTTTTAGTGTTGAATCAAAAGTTAAACACTACTTATCAGCAACCAGAATTGTTTTTTCGTTTGTGAATATTTTTATCTTAATTCTAGGGTTGCAAGAAACTACCTTTTCGCCATAATTTTTAAGTTATTAACTTAAAACAAAAACGAACGCTTTCAACACGGAAAAATGGATAAATAAGCACAGCAGGCAGTCAGTTTTGGATTTACAATTACTAAAAATACACTGAAGTTCAAGGATGGATTGCAAAGGTTCTGAAAGGGTTATAAACACACCGGACCCCTCTTATGAAAGCTACAGCGGCGCACTCCCTGAAGCTTTTCAAAGTAAGTCACTACCATTCTCCGTTCCCGAGATATTCTAAAAATAGTTACACGAGTCATTTGATGTCTTATATGACATCGTCGACCCCAATTAATATGCTATTCAGCTAACCGTTTTGAAAAGCACCACAGTGACACCCCCAGACAAGTGTAACTTAGTTAAATAATTTGTCGTTTTGGAACTCATATTTTTAAATAAAGGCTGCTAACGTTACTTGTTCCAGAAAAACTGTATTTGGCTCTAGTATCGAACGTGGAGAGACGTTAGTATTGTACCGTAAGTAAAAGTATTGAAAAAAGTATCGAATTTCGGTGTACCTTGCAACACTATAATCTAGGAACCAACATCTAAAGTTCCCTCTTGGCAAAATTTGGAAAACTTACTAAAACTGAGCTTCTATAAGGCAATGAATATTGCGGAGAGCGTGGCTCATCACATAAAGGTGTATAACATCTCAAGGGTTTCACCCATCACCACGCAACTTTGTAGGCATATGACCACACATAATCTGAGGGGACCCCTCCATTATTGACCCCATCAAACAAAATGGGGGAGCTAGAGAGCTCATTTCTTATCTAGGCCTAACCGCCATATGGATTTTTACTAAACTTGGTAGATATGTAGAACAGGACGCCTCAAGGTGACTGGAGAAATTTAACTCTAATTGGCAACTGGGTGGCGCTATAACAACAGAAAAATGCTTCAAAATGGCTAAAATGTGACCGATCGCTGTGGCTCCCCCTGTGGACCAATGTTGGTGTTTTCTAATGTTTGGTATGACTAAGTCATGGTATGGTATGCTGTACATAATTACGGAAACTGTCAGTGTGTCATTCTGTCAGTCAGTCATTCTGTCTGTCCCACGTTTTTCTACTCACTGACGTGGTCAATCTATGTGAAACTGCACATAGGCATTGAGGACTGGCATAGGTAGAAGGTGACAAAGCTACCAATGGCTATGGACTAGTCTAATATAAATATAGAAACATTTCTTGTAATAGCAACAAAAACATCTTTGAGCTGAAGGTGATTTTAGCCGTTTAGATCAGCATCCTCAGACCTTAAAGACAGATCAGGAGAACCCAGTTGCCAGTTTTGTTGGATGATGTCACTTATGTCTACACCTACAATTTGTGTGTGCTACAACTCTGTCATCAAGAGGCTGTGTATTATTTTTATTATTCTAAGATTTAGATACAATACCTTCACTTAAATACGTTGTCCTTTTAACAGTGTAGAGATTAGTAACATCATCAAATTCAAAACAATTTCTCCTCATCCGTTTTTAAAAAATAGTAAATCTTTAAAATATCTGATCAACAGAAATATTTTGTCTTAAAATCAAATCTTATTATTATCTTAATATTATGAAATGCATTAATTTCTACTTTCCAGGAATTGAACTTCTAGTTAGGCCCTGCTGCACACTTGTCATTCTGTAGTAATGATTCATAAATAGTGTTTACAGTGGTGATTAATTACCATGGTTTTTGGAAGGAGGTGAAACAAATGCTTTGAGGGTATCCAATCAAACAATACTGGGGACCTTGTGACTGTAGAGAACCAAATCTGACTAAATGCATTCAGATCAAAGGTAAATGATCAACTGAAGGTAAAGGTACTGTATCAGAAGATCTGAATAATCAGGTCAACAGAGTCGTAGCACTCGTTAGAGATGTAGACATCATCACCTGGGTTTTCTCCTGATCGGTCTTTCATGATGGTTTCTGAAAGACAAATATAACATTGATTTGTGAGTGATATCGTGAACTTGTCAAATATTCTTTTTTATTTATTTAAACAAAACCAATTCAAATTACACAACACTATAACACATCATAGACCACTGATATAGACATAGAGTAATAAAACATAAAAGAAAGAAAATAAAAAAATAAAAAAATTCAGACATAAAAAAAACAACTCAAAAAAAAAAAGAAAAAAGAAAAGAAACAATTTAAAGGGAAATTTCGGTTTATTTCAACCCGTCTCCTATCGTCCTAAATTTGTTTCAAGTCACTAGTGACATAGAAATAATAGTTAGCATGTTAGCCGTTAGCCTAGATACAGCTGGGGCGCATAGTAGCGTCAGACCTGTTAAAACGTAAGTGAACGGGCAACCTTCAAGTGCAAAGTTAGTCCACTAAACAAGCTTTTTTCCCACAAAGACCGCCTCATATCGTTAGGATAAATGTCAGAGAACATATAGAAAACGACATGTAAACGTGTTGTCTTACCTTACCAGTGTGCTGCCATGTTTGTTGTTTACCATTTAGCTAAGGCTGCAACCGGTCCCATTCCTTGCAACAGAGGTATTCC
The DNA here is from genome assembly GCF_041903045.1 of Epinephelus lanceolatus. NCBI lineage: Eukaryota > Metazoa > Chordata > Actinopteri > Perciformes > Serranidae > Epinephelus > Epinephelus lanceolatus. The sequence continues at coordinate 49,425,529 of NC_135734.1, read as the reverse complement.
TCTTCTGTGGGCACTGGGGTACAGAATTCACAGGTAACGTTACACCACCAATCTCCAGAGCTAAATCCTTCCAGCAGCCATTCCTCCTCTGTCGTCCTCTACCTGTTGCGCCTCTCTCTCTCTCCTCCTCCGTTCTTCAGTTTCACGAAGCTCTTCGTCAGTGTATTCTGGCTCAAATAAATAAGGGCGGCCATCAAACTCTGCAAAATCAAAATCCTCCTCCACAAAGTCGAAGTCTGGCAAAAAGTCAGCCATTATTCTATAAATCTTTCATAAAATAAATAAATGAACCTTTCAGGCTACTGTCCGGTTCTGCCTTGCAGCTGCTGCGGTGTGTTCTCGCGAGATTTCAGGCACAATATGAGATCGCTGCTTGTTCTCGCGATATTTCGGCCGCGCTTTGGAAAGCAGAGGTAAACGGTAAATACACTGTAAGGTAAGACAACAACTCTGAAGACCACCTAAATGTGGAATGTTAGTATATAGGCTTTCCACATCAAGAGGCGATGGCCGCCCTTATTTATTTGAGCCAGAATACACTGACGAAGAGCTTCGTGAAACTGAAGAACGGAGGAGGAGAGAGAGAGAGGCACAACAGGTAACGGTAGAGGACGACAGAGGAGGAATGGCTGCTGGAAGGATTTAGCTCTGGAGCTAAATCCTTAGAGGAGGAATGGCTGCTGGAAGGATTTAGCTCTGGAGCTCGGTGGTGTAACGTTACCTGTGAATGCTGTACCCCAGTGCCCACAGAAGAGGAATACCTCTGTTGCAAGGAATGGGACCGGTTGCAGCCTTAGCTAAATGGTAAACAACAAACATGGCACCACACTGGTAAGGTAAGACAACACGTTTACATGTCGTTTAAGCCCTATAGGATAGAGGATCATGTGTAAATGTTGTATGTATGGTATTATTTGGTTTGAAATAAATCTTTTGAATTTGCCAGTATATCAAAGGTGTGTTAATTGTTCATGTGTCTCTGATGTGCACACCACTCTGAGGACTAATTGTTTTCACATTTATTTATTATAACAGTTTCCCAGCATCACCTCTAAGTGTCGACAAAGGATCAACAGCTGTAGAAATGTACGTACGCCAGCCATGAAGTTGGCGTGAGGCACCGCACATTTCCACAGTCATTTCACTCTTGATACATCTGAACTTTGCTGTGGAAAAGGACGTACGCCACGTTTTTGTGCATACGCACCCTTTGTACATGAGGCCACAGCTTTTCCTTCCAGCATTTCTCACTTTCTTCCTCCAAGCCAAAGGCACTGCAGCTGCTAACTGATAATATTCAAATTCTGAACAGAATACTCCAAATATTTCACAAAATAATTCATATGAATAGATATGACCATTCACATCTGTTATATCATCAATAAAAATAATACCCTTCTGAACAAACGGTTCACAAAAAATAGGTAATCCATTGATTAATATACTGGAATTAAACCATAACATTTGCTGCAAAATGGCATCAATAGAGTCTGGTGGAAAATACTGGAAGTGTAACCAAGCTTGAACCATGTCTTCTTCTTGTGAAATATTCTTAAGGTGTGTTCACACCGGACCTGGTTTTTTTTTCCGCTGTCACTCGGTTCGCCCCTTTGATATCGCTTCAGCGCTCAGTTGCAATCGCTCGTCAATTTGGCAGAAATCAACAGACTCGGTTTTTCGCTTTGATGACGTCATTGCAGCGATCCGGGAATTTCGGGGGGGGGGGGGGGGGGGCTTGACTGTCATGACATGTCAGCTTCATTAAAAGTATAGCTGCAAATTAAAAGCAGCAATAGATGTAAAAACACACAGAGGCAACACATCTGTGATCAGTCCCCTAATTTTATTTTAACAATTTTTTCAATCTTCTCCAATTTCTCGTTTTATTTTATGGAAGTGATCAATGTAAGTGCACTTGTCCTAGAGCTGCCACGACGGTTTTTATAATGCAAATAACTCTGAGATAAAACCTACAAGCTTCTCTTCCTATGACTTTTACTAAAAATGTGTCTTGTATGTTTTCTGAAGCCTTTAAGTTACAAAAATGAAACACACTAGATTTCTGAGCATTTATACCTCCGACCGCGGCAGACCGCTGCTGAAAGTTATACATTTTGATACATAGGCCCTACAGGTGGCTATACACATTGCAAAACTCTGTAAAAGTACACCAAAGCATACATTTTCGTTTCCATATATTTATTTGAAAATAAAACCATTCATAATAATAAAAAACGAATCTCAACAGTGACCGCGCCAGCCGGCGGGACTGAGAGAGTGAGAGTGTGTGCGTGTGTGTGTGTGTGTGTGTGTGTCAGAGAGGAGGAGTATCAATAAAAAAAAAGTTTCCACTAATTATTTCGGTGTTTATTTCTTTTATTCTTATTTTTTTTTATTAAAATGCGTAATATAGCCAACAATATTATTACCAAAAGTTAATCTAATTTATTATTGTAGAATGTATTTAGCAAATCACCATTTTCAACTGGAGACACAGTGCAGCAGCAGCTCAGCAGCCAAAAAAAAAAAAAAAAAAAAGGAATTATAAAAAGCCGACAAATAGTGTTAATTAATTGACATGAGACACTGGAGAGGTTGTCAGTCCTATTCTATAGTCTGTAATATTTTTTTTTATTTTATCATAACTTCTCGGAAATTACTCAAATGCATTTTTGGTGTGCTTCTGAGCACACGGGCAGCATAAACAATGAAGTTACATACGTTGCGGCGCTTGGAGGGCCGCTGTAATCCTGGCGGTCCTTAAGCACCATGGACAGCGCCAATGCGTCTATCACTGTAGCGCAGAGGCTCTGATGCCTGAGACAGAGCATGTGAGCGGAGTTGGAGCTGCCTGGAGCGAGGAGCGGGAGGATTTTGTATGTATGTGCCAAAATAGGCTTTTGTGTAATAAAATATTTGGAAACGAAAATGTATGTTTTGGTGTACTTATACGGAGTTTTGCAATATGTATAGCCTACCTATGTATCAAAATGTATAATTTTCAGCTTTTTATAATTATTCATTTTTATACCTCCGCGGTCGGAGGTATAAATGCTCAGTTGTCTAGTGTGTTTCATTTTTGTAACTTTAAGGGCCCTATTTAGATGGTCTAAAACGCAAAGCGCCAGGCGTGCAGCGCATGGGCGTGTTGCAATCACTTGCACTTGTTAGACAGCACGTTTTCAGACTGTGCGCCATGGCGGAGAGTCTAAAAGGGTTGGACTTACTCTGTGAATTAGTCATGGGTGTGTTTTGGGCGTATCATTCAATAAGCCAATCAGAGTGTCACCTCTCATTCCCTTTAAAAGAGGCGCACGGTGGAGAGCTAGTTAGATGGCGGACCTACCAACTGGAAAGAGTGAGCGTTTTACAGCTGAGGAGACGATAAATGTATCTCTATATTGACTGTCCCGTCACATCTGATGTCAGATCAAAGGGGATTGGCACCGTTTGGCACCGTTTGGCACGCGTAATGGAAACCCAACCTGATTTGATTAACACAGCTGCAAACTAATGAGTTCACATCCCTCTCAGCCAACCACAAACAGCCACAGCATCAGATAGGGAGTATATATTCAGCATCTGTCATCTTAGAAAAGTCAAAAGAAAAGAAACAGAGTGAGACTGCGAGAGAGAAAGAGAGAGCGCGTGCGCACGCGAGAAACGCTGTCAACAAATTGTAAATTATTCAATTTATTTTATTTTAACCCGGGAGGTTAGAGAGCCCAGCTCCCTCTCCAGCATCCTGAACCCCCCGCCTGAAGGTGCAGGAAGGGCTGGTCCCGTGGCTGCACCCGGGCCCGTCTGGCTGTGATTTACATGCCAAAATGATCACAATTCAATTGGGAAAGACAAGTTCATTTTACAGGCTTTGCATCATCAGCCCGTGGAGGTCTGCTCGCAGTTCCGTATATTCGGACACTTTGAGCTTGGACGTCCCGGATTATGATGATCATTATTACTGTGATTAGATCATTCTGATTAATGACTGACCATTAAGACGTGTTTCTGATAAATATTTTAATGTGCACAATAATAACCTTTCACATTGTAATCATATTTTTATTTGTTATCTTTTGCATATGTGTGGCTGCTCCGTGTGTGTCTGAGCAGAGTGCACGCGTGTTGTGCACCCGCCTAGAGACGCATATTATTTAACAGCGAAATACTGCGCCGTTGACTTTACAGCAGGTTTTTGTTGGTCACTGGTGCATTTGCTTTTTACATCATCTAACTAGCAACGCGCCATGACTGCGCCTGACCACTCCTCATTTTTAGACCAACACACCCAGAGAAGCGCAAGTTCATTTCCTAGTTAGACGACAGGGGCGCAGGGCGTGAAAATGACAACTGCGCCTGCATCTAAATAGCAATGACACTTGCGACATGGATTATGCGCCCTCTGCCGTCTGCTTTAGACCATCTAAATAGGGCTCTCTAAATAGAGCCCAAAGGCTTCAGAAAACATACAAGACACATACAAAGTCATAGGAAAAGAAGCTTGTAGGTTTTATCTCAGAGTTATTTGCATTATAAAAACCGTCGTGGCAGCTCTAGGACAAGTGCACTTACATTGATCACTTCCATAAAATAAAACGAGAAATTGGAGAAGATTGAAAAAATTGTTAAAATTAAATTAGGGAACTGATCACAGATGCATTGTGTCTGTGTGTTTTTACATCTATTGTTGCTTTTAATTTGTAGCTATACTTTTAATAAAGCTGACATGTCATGACAGTCAAGCACCCCCCGGGATTCCGGGGTCACAGCAGCCAATCAGCGTTGAGCTGCAAGCAACAGGACCCAGCGAAATACCGCTCCAGATGAGATTTCTCATCTCAAGCGATGAGCGAAAAATCGCTCTGTCGCTGTCGCTCGGAGCTGGAGCGGTTTTTCTCCCGGGTGAATATACACTCAATCGGCCATTTGCATTGACTTTGTATGTAAACTTGTCGCTAGCGAAAAAAAAAATAGGTTCGGTGTGAACACACCTTTAGTTTTCTAAGATTTTCTAGATTTAGGCCCTGTCCAAATACCCGCACTTGCGCCCTGAGGTCTTCCCTGAAGTGCACTTGCCAAAAGTGCAGTTAGGGGCGTAAGTGCGCAAGGGATCGATGCTGTTTAAAAAGGAGAATTGGGACAGTTGTGTACACGTCACTTCCGTCTGGGTCCAGCTGGTCCGTCTCCTAGGAGACGAAACATGGCGTTAGAGGAAATAACGTTGTTCGCAGCACTGCTGCTGTAAATGATAAATAGATACAATCAACGAATGATGAGGAGGATTAGGAGCCGCAGGAGAAGGTGGCATCTACATCAGATCCAAGTATTGATGCTGATGCCCAACCAACAGGTAAATTAAATTAAATTTTACTCTTGAATTTACCTGTTAATAATGTGTGTATTAGCTGTAACATCTTTTTTTACTCTACCGTTAACGTAGCCTAGATTACCATTATTACTATTAAAACGTTTTTTGCTTGAATAAATTGGGATAAATTGTGATATAAAATAAACTATAAAGACATACGGTAATAAAATAATAATAATTAAAGACATAATCAAAACTGTAAAGTGATGTGGACTATCATACAAACCTCCAGTCAACTGTAAACTGTATATTATTTCATAATTAACGCCCTGTCATGTATTATTAAGTCCACACAGCGTGTTGTTTGACGTTATGTTCCTCTAACGGTTGCTGTCAGCCGGAGTTAACGGCTCGCGGACATGTCAGTTACCGTTTGAAGATGGTGAGTTGTACCGGCCAGCTGTGCAGTGTTACGGCGTCACGACACTACGGAGGATTCTGGGTAAAATCCTTCAGCGAAGTGAGGTCTGATGCGCCCTTTCGGAAGGGGTGCATTAAGGGCGCAGGTTTGTACCCCTTGGAAACCCTACGCACTTGCGCCCCTTAGCGGGGACGCGCAATTAAAGGGCACAAGGGCGCAAGTGCGGGTATTTGGACAGGTAAGTTTCAACATCTAAAATGGAGCGGGGAAAACACAAAGGCCATGCATGTAACAAGGGAGCTGCATGTTTAGACTCTCGTCCTATACCTAAACAGATGTTAACTATTAAAGACAAAAAGGCAGAAAAACAAGCTTTCATTTTATAGTTATAGTTGATTAATGCAGTGATTTCCAACTGGTTAAGCTACAAGGTCCAGTTTTCTCTTTAGTTAGAACATGGCACTCTTAAATACTTGATTCTGATTGGTCAATCAACAAAATCACCGCTGCTCTGCTGCTCCGTTGCTAGGGACGCCATAGCAACGGCCTTAGACTGAGGAGGATCGAAATCAGTTAAGGTTAGTCCACACAGGCAAATAGGATCAGAGTTTTCAGAACATCAATTTTAACACTTTTGGAGAGGACAAAATGCTTGATGTTTGGCTAAAAATGACATGTCCCCATCAAAAAAAAAAAAAAAAAAGGAAGAGAAAATCGCAGGGCCGTCAGGAGCAAACCGGCACAAACAACTAGAAGAAGTAAGTAGTAAGCCATGTTCTAAGCGGGATAATGTATAGTGAGCTGGTGAAAGTTGAAAAATAACTCCCTTCAGGGGAATGGAACCCCGACAAGCAGTGGACTGTGGACTTGTTAGTCCCACAGTTTATTACATTCAGCGTCACACTTGTGTTTGACCATGTGATTGGTAGTTTGCTGTTTCTGCCAAGTAGCTGTCCATAAGTCACTCACTCTATGGCAGAAAACGGCACTTCAAAATAAAAGCTCTGTGCTGGAAATTCACTGTACTTAAATATAAAGTGTGGTTTGTCACAAACTTGACATGCTTGTGTGTCACTTGAGGTCCATTCAGAAGGACCCACAACCCACCACTTGGGAACCACTGGATAAAGGTATGTAAACTTGCCACCATAGGAGCAGTGCTTACACTGCCTTCAAAACAAGCCACAACTTAACCATGCACTCCACACATGCAAGCTTGTCATAGGTGTGTGTGGTACTTGAACAAAGAGCACTACACCCACTGAAAGATACATACTCTATTTCAATAGCCCCTTTTACACTGCCAGATTTTCGGCGAATATTGTACTCCTTAGCATAGTAAGGACACATAGGTAAGACGGAAGCAAACCTAAAACTGCCTTGTATATGATAATATACAAATGATGAAGCCTGCGGGTGGCCAAAGAGGGCCATCCCACCTGAGAATATAACTCGCAATCATGAGTCAGGACTTTACAATTAGTTATAAATCTCAGGGCAGCATGATAAGTTGTATCAATTTTATAGAGACACTGAGCAGAAGCATGCATGTACAAAACATCACTGTAGTCAAGCACAGATAAAAAAGTGGCAGCAACAAGTCGCTTTTTTTTACATTAAAAGAAAAACACAACTTATTATGAAAATTCAGTCTCAGTTTTTTCACTAGCACATGCTTTAAAATTGAGGGAGTCATCAATTAAAATACCCAAATATTTATAAGAAATAACAGTCTCTATGCTCCTTCCATCCAGAGTGACAAGCTTTAGCTGAAGTAGGGTATCCTGAATAAAGCATCTTGCAGGTGCTCAATGGCCAGGACAGGAGTAGATGCACAACAGTAAATGACTGTCACCTGCACAGAAATGAACCTTTGCATCAGGCAAATATTGACCCAGGTTGTTTACAGGGCAAATAAAAGAGGACCTAAAACAGAACCCTGTGGTGCACCTTTGCAGACAGATACAAATTCAGAACATAGACCATCGTGTCTAATGCACTGAGATCTGTCACTACGAGTCTGAAAACCACGCAACTGATTGCTCTGAAGAAGTCTAAGCTTTAAAACATTGTGATCAACAGTATCGAAAGCTTTAGACAGATCAATAAAAAGTGACGCACAGTGCTGTTTCTTAGCAAGTGCAACCAAGATGTCATCTACCACCTTCAGGGCAGCTGTGACGGTACTGTGCTTGCTGTGCTGTACTTTTTCCTAAAGCCTGATTGATATGTAGAAAGAATGCCATTATTAGATAGAAACGCTTTTAATTGGTTACTAACCAGAGTGTCAAGGATCTTGGCCAGCACTGATAGGTTTGATATCGGCCTATAGTAGTGCTGCACGATTAATCTAATCGCAATCGCGATGTCAGGCTGTGCGATTACATAACCGCATAAAAGGCTGCGATTTGCGATTTAATGTAACTAAATGTTAGGGTGTGTGCCTGTGAACGTGACTGCCTCTCCTGTAGCATGGAGTGTGTTGACATTACGCCCACAAGCTATCCCGGTGCGTGCAGCCAGCGTGCTGCAGTGACCAACACAGACGCTGGAGAAGAGCATGAGCTCGACCATGAACAGGCTGAGTTGGTGGCGAAAAAACCCAACGTCCATTACATGGTGATACTTTGGATTCAGGTATGGCGACGTTGAACAGAAAGACGTGCTATGTAAAAGTGTAAAAGTTAAAGTCACCACGTCCCGCGGCAACACGACCAATCTATATCAGCACTTGAGACGGGACACGGCGACTTCAACTTTTACACTTTTACACAGCGCGTCTTTCTGTCCAACTTCGCCGTATCTGAAAGACGTGCTGTGTAAAAGTTTAAAAGTTAAAATCACCACGTCCCGCGGCAACACAACCAATCTATATCAACATTCGAGACAGCACAGCACAGGGAAAAGTAGGAAGAGTGCATGTGAGAGAAAGCCGAGCCGTGTAATGTTAAAGACAAAGAGATAACTGAAAGCCGCCAGAGCCTCATAAAACAACATCCAAGCACAGTTACGCAGACACGCAAGTGTCACAGGGAAATCATGGACTCCATAACAAATGAAAAATTGAGCAATTTTGCTCGGTTTCGGCCCACTTGACATGCTGCTGTGTTGTGCTATGGCGTGCTGGAATTTGTCATTTACGTGACAACGCCTGAACGCAACATATGCTCGCTCAGCTGTGTGTACAGTTCACAAACGCAAATCGCGATATTGTCCACCATAATCGCGATCGCACATTTTTATCAAATCGTGCAGCACTAGACTATAGTTGTTTAAACAAGCTGGGTCTTCAGTAAATGGTGGACAAAAGCAGATTTCCACAGCCTAGGAACGACCTTAGTTTCCACTGAAAGATTACAAATATATGTTAGAGGCCTTGCTATAAAATCAGATGCCACTTTCAGGAAGTAAGGTTCAATTAGATCAGGCCCTGGTGCTTTTCTAGGATCTACATTCTTTAAGGTTTTGCAAACTTCCTGCACAGAAAAAGGTGCAAAGTTAAAAACTTGACCAGTATACACTGGCACACCAGTACAGGGTTTCCCAGATGTAGAATGAGCAGAATCAAACCAAGGAGCCGGAAGATATAAAATGCTCAGTAAAACAATTCAAAATCTCCATTTTGTCATGAACAACAATAGAGTCCTTCATAACACAGTAGGTAGAACATGAGAATTTTTACTCACAGAAAGTGACTTTATGGTTTTCCAGAACCTTCTCAGGTCATTTAAATTTTCAGTGGTGACAGACAAGTAATATTCTGATTTGGCTTTCTTAATTAAAGAAGAACATCTATTTCTTAGTTGTCTAAAAACAAGCCAGTCTGAGGTGGAACCTGTGGCCCTTGCCTTAGCCCAGGCTGAGTTCCTCTCATGAACAGTGCTAGTTCAGAGGAGAACCAGGGGTTATCACGACCCTTTACTCTGTACCTCCTATAGGGAGCATGAGTGTTAATGATTTTAGTAAACGCATCTTTAAAAAAGGCCCATGCTGTCTCCACATCAGGGATCAGCTCGATTCTACTCCAACTGAAATGGTATAAATCGTAATAAAGTCCTTGCTTACTAAAAAGTTTAAGATTCCTCTTGGAAATGATACGTGGCTTTAATTTGGGGACCTTAGTGTTCCTTAGAGCAGCAACAACACAGTGGTCACTTAAGTCATTGCAAAATACACCGATAGCTGAAAATTTATGAGGAACATTTGTAAGAATTAGACTTGCACCGATTTATTGGCAATGCTTGGAATCGGGCCGGTTTTCACGTGATTGGCCATGACCTGCGACCAGCCGGTCAGTCTGAAATATGCCGATTTAACATCGCGTAATATCAGCAGCGCACACACACCCACAAGCGCAGCTCACGGCTTGAGCGATGTGAGGAAGGAGACCTCAGGGACACACTGGTTTGGGTAGGATAACTATGGAGTAAATGATTCCAGCCAGTGAATCAGGTTCGAGAGGATACTTTAATTTTCAATGCAGGAGGTTCACAAGTGTAGCGTGTGTGTGTGTGTGTGTGTGTGTGTGTCTGTGTCTGCGTCTGTGTGTGTGGTTCTGATATAAACAAAAGGAAAAATAGCTTTACACTCAATTCTTACAAATATGCATATACAATCTGTAAACACTGGCGGCTTCTCACCTTAATCATTCATGCACACACATCAGAAGAGAGAATGAGAAAGTTGTTAATTGTCTGTGTTAAACTTTACGGAGCAGAGTGGAGCGGAGCTCTCACTGCCGCACGGTGCCGCTTGAAACTAACTAGGCGCTTGTCCACATGGCGAATATGCACGTGTCCGCATCCGCGCGCTTACTGACAGGAGCGTTCTCACGGGAGCGGCAGCCTGTTCAAATGTGCACCAAATATGAATGTTCCATGGCAGCCTGTTCAAATGTGCACCTTTTTTCTCGTTGTTAAAATAAGAATGTCCATAACACTGCATTTTGTAGATGTAAAGCCCTGTGTGATTTTTTGGGGTTTTTTTTCCTGTTAAAATGTTCTAATAAAGGGGAAAAAAATACTGCAATATCTTGTGTGCTGTAAAGTGGTTTGAAAAAAAATTAAATCGGAATCGGCCGTCCAAACACTTTGCAAATCAGAAATCGGTATCGGCCCAAAAAATTGTAATCGGTGCAAGCCTAGTAAGAATCAAGTCAATTAAGGTGGACTTCTCATTACATTTGAGATTTGGACGAGTGGGTGAGTTAATCAGCTGGGTAAGATTGACAGAATCACAAAAGGATTTGAACTCATCAGATACTGGCTTAAGCCAATCCCAATTTAGATCACCAGCTAAAACAAGTTCATTGTACTTTAGTCTTGATAAAAGGTGTGACAAGGAGTTGATCTGAGGTGCCCAATTTTCCGCCTTGTAGGGTAGTCATATTCACAGAACCTTTTTGGTTTAAAAAGACCGAGGTGGCCTTCCGCCACGGGAGGGGCTGTTGATGATGCCGCACGTGCGAGCCACTGGCGGTGGATAAACAGGAAACAGCTGATAGCAGGAATTAGCGAGCAGCTAGTAGCAAGAGGGAAACACAAACCTGACAGACACTGTAAAGATGAACAACTGGGGAGACAAGGAATTGCGCGCCCTCCTTGTCCTCACAAACGAAGAGGCCATTAACTGTCAGATGACGGGGACGGTGAAGAACGGGCCGACTTATGAGAGAATCACTGAAGGACTGACCAGCCGTGGCTTCCCTCCCACGTCACTGTTTACGTCACACGCTGAGCTACACGTTTTGTTTCTTGCTCACGCCCCCCATTGCCCCGAAAAAAAACGCATTCTGTATGAACAAAAGTAGGTAGGCGGCATTTTGCTGCACTCCCCGATTTTGTTTTTATACTGCCAATGCTGAAAAAAGACTGATTGGGCTTTCCTGCAAATTTGCACAACTCCTGTTTAAAAAGGGCTTATGACTACATCTTAAAAGCTCTAAAATACTATTTTAATCATAAAAAAAAAAATTAAAATAAAAAACAAAAACCTAAAATGACAACTCGAGATTTACAAACAATAAATCAAGAATTAATTGTTTTACTCACCAACAACAAGCTCAATGTGGAATGTCTGACGTGGCTGAAGACGTGGAAAATCACAGGTGTAGTTTCCGCTGTAAGTCACCTTCGTATTTCTGATGATGATGGAGGCGTTGCCGTGCCGCAGTTCATCTTGAAAATGGAAGACTTGATCTTTGAACTCCTCACTCTGACCTGATCGCCCGCTGTTGTAAGTGATGCCTGCATCATAAAAGAACACCTCCTTCGTTTTTCCGTCTTTCTGAGCAGCTTTCTTCCAGTCAAACAGTTTTGAATGAAGGTCCTCCTTGGTGCTGAGGGAACAGGGTAACACAGCATCACTCCCTTCTTTGACGACCACTGTGACGTCACCTGACCCTGAAAGATGAAGCATATTTTAATCATTATGTTTAAACAGAGAAAGTCAGGTCAGGCAGAAAATCTGATAAACTCAATTGAACACAGGGCTCAGTGTGAGTGAAGCATCAGTAGATCACAGAGTGTTTCCTGTTGTTTGAATTTCACGAAATATCTTTCACTTTGTAAACCCACTTTAACAGCATCCTCTCAGACAGACCATAAACTTGAAGTGCTTTGACATCCTCTGACTTAATTAGTGGCCACAGCAGAGCTTTGTCCAAGTAAACTGATCTTCAATATTTTGCTCATTTTCAAATTGTTCTTCCAACAAATCCTTTGCTTTGTTATATTCTCTGTCTGCAACCATTTGTTAACCCCCTCTGACAAAAGCTCTTGTTATCAGGTTGGCTCAGCTTGTGATTTCAATATTTTTCTTTGATTTTCGGTGTGATTTTGAATTCAGTCCTCAGTGGGTTGATGACTTTGGTTTCCACTGACTGTTATTACGTCATTTCGTTCTCAACAAAATATCCAATGTTTGTCGTACTAGATTTTTAACTTGAATAATTCATTTATCAAGATCTGATGTTCCCTTATTTTTTGAGCAGTGTAAATATGATGCATTAATAAACACCGAGTTTCAAATTCAGTTTGGAGTTGATCCAGTTAATCACAGTAGTTTACAGCTATCAGGGAGGAGTCAGCAGCAGCAACTGGTTAAAAGCAGCTGAGGCCTCTTACAGCTGCAGCAGTGTGGCAGTACACTAAATAAATGGAATATACAGAGCTGCTTCATTGTGTCAGGTGAACGTCTGTTTGCTAGTTTGTGTGTGAGGTGGATCATAGCGCATCACTGTTCTTCTCTGTAGTTGTAGTCTATTGTGTGTCATTGAGACAGAGCCTGGATGCAGGCGACAGACGTTTCATATACAAGACATATATAACACAGACAAAGTGTCTCTGGCTCCGTCCCTCCCTCGACCTCTCTGTTGATACTCTCTGCATAAAGAAGATTAATAGCCTAAATAAATAAAAATATTTAAAAATCACTTTCAAGCCTAACTTGTGACATCTCAAATGTGGTTTTGACTTGCATCTGAACATTAAGCCCATTGCGGAAAAAAATGGCGAGATATACTTTGTGCACCACAACTCAGCCTGAAAATACAGAATTTCTGTCCATATCGCCCAGCCCTATTTAGTGTAACAGTACTACTAGTCTGTTTCAAATGAAGCTGGGAGCCTCTGCAGTTGTGGTGAGTAAAAGCCTCTATTTTTTTAATTTTCTTACTTGATGTCCATCTCCGTTATGAAGAAATAACATTGTTTGCTAGTTTGATGCTAATGACAGTAACGTTAACTCAGCGGGTTGACAAAGTGCCTCTGCTGTTTCACACCATCATTTTCCCCTTTTACTCTGTGTGGTAACATCCTTAGAGGAAATATTAAAAAGGCTGGGGTGTTGTTGCCCTACAGTTGTCTATGGCAGCAGATAACTCTGTGTTTCTACTGGTCAAAGTGACGGCTGTGATGGGAGTAATCGTGAACGACAAAGAAAATCAAACATGCTAGACTTTCTGTTAGAAAGTACATTGTGCTCTTTATTTTATTGTTTTTCGAAATAAAACTTGGTTAAATGATTTCAGTGTGTGTAAGTACTTTTTGAACATTTTGAGCACATTTCAACAATACCTCGATAATAGTGATAACCGTGATAATTTTGGTCCCAATAACCATTATATGAAATTTTCATACAGTCACATCTCTAGAATACACTCTCCACCTACTGTCCTCTCACTGCATCGTGTATGACAGTTGCAATCGTCATTGCGTTGTACATGTACAGTGACAATAGAGATATCTGTCTATCTAAATCAGTAGAGTTGTTCCACTTAATCACAGCAGTGTAGAACAAGCAGGGAAAAGTCAGCAGCAACATGCTTAAAGCAGCTGAGACCTTCTTACAGTGTCTAAACCAGTGACTATATTCTATTTATTTATTTATTTATTTAACCCATATTTAACCAGGTCAGTCCTGTTGAGACTAACAATCTCTTTTACAGGGCAGACCTGGCCAAGACAGTAGCACACAAACAGTTACAGCCCATCAACCACACAATAAAAACATTTAAGATATACAGTAAAGTTGAAATATTAGATCACCAATGACCAACCGACTCATTCATCATTGTACTAACGAGAGACCAGTTCACCTAGCTTTAACTCTTGTTGAAGGTTATTCCAAGTGAGAGGAGCAGAGCACATGAAGGCTTTCTTCCCGTGCTCAGTCTGAGCACCAGACTTTAATCCACCTGAAACACGCTGTTGTAAATATGATGCTCCCCCACAACATGAACACACAGATACAGTGAAACACCGTCTGAATATATATATTTAACCTCTTCAACAGCACAAACTCTCCAACAGTAATAAAACAAAGTTCTTGGACTGAGCTGACAAAATGATGATGAACCTCTAAATGACCCAGGAAGACTGTGTGTCCTGTAACGTTACACAGATGAAGCTAGTTAGCTAACGTTAACTGTTACCTTGGTTTGAGCAGGTGAAACGGTGTCTTCAAGCTAACTACCACTGATAAACTGACGTTACATATAAAGCTTTAGCTTTCTTACCGTGTGCAAGTATTATTCCAGCCACAGCCAGCAGACAGAGATTCAAGAATGGGAACTTCAGAGCTTTAACACGAAGACCTGACATGTTTCCAAACAAACTGACGGATGGTGCTGTGCTGCTATTAGCTAACTGTGAGGAGCTAACTTAGCCAACTGACGGAGTTGAAAGAAACCGACAGTAGATATCTCTTGAACACTTGTACAACGAAATGCAAAACTATATACGACTAGTGATGTTATGATCGAGCCAGTTTGCTCTTCTTCTTCTTCTTCCGCTCCTTCTTCTTCTTCTTCTTCTGTTTGGTTTTACGGCGGTTGGCAACCAACTTACTGGAGCATTACCGCCACCCTCTGGACTGGAGTGTGAACAGGAGAGTAGCAGGAAACAAAATCAAAAAAAAAAAAACAAAAAAAAAAAAAACACCCATTTAAATCCTTCGTTCCAGCCCTGTCTCTCTTAAAAATACCAATACCCTTCCATACATCTTGGATGATTCATTGAGGATGCTCTCTAAGGAAAAACATACTCTTGCTTGCTTTGCTGCCTCCTTTATTTTCTTCCTCTCCTCCTCATATGCTGGACACAACAATAATACATGTTCTACAGATTCCAATTCCCCACAACACTCACACTTTCCTGTTTGATGTGTTGTTGTTTTTTTTTTTCTACCAAGCTTTATTTCAGAAAACAGCGTGTACAAAACAAGCAGAGTGTGTTCAACAAGCAATTCAATCAAGGGGTACAAGAAAACAATTTGGGCTGGATCAGTGTCCTGGCAGCAGAAGAGGTTGTAGTAGGGAGGAATGGGGGGAAAAAGGGGAGGGTTTTTGTTTTTGTTTTTACTGATTTGGGTGTAGGCCTACAACACATGTAAGCTAAATACTGTTCATTGTGACACAGCTGAGGTTAACAAGTTTAACTGCTTTTAATCCAAACAAAAAGTAGCACTGATTCAAGGTGAAGATGTTATTTTCCGAAAAAAACAAAAAACAAAAAAAAACACCCTTTTGTTTATGAGCATTTCTCACATTATAAGAATGTTATGCAGAAAACAAACAAACAAACAAACAGATATGAGGTCAGGGATGATCAGTGGGCCTACATTAAAGCAAATGTGCTTATTTAAAGGTCTCATATTGTGAGAGGTCAGTTTTCCATGTCTTTTTACAAATAAAGCAGGTTTAGGCTCAGTTTGATAAAACTGCTCAATGTCCCACTTTGGTACAAATGAAATATAATTCATGTTAGCTGACATCTCTGAGCATGTTCCTGTCACTACAAGAAAAACCCCACTGTAACTGTCACAGCGTCTCTGTAAATATGGTCTGGTGTTAGGAAAAGTACGGATGGCAGATTGGCTCTCTCCTTGCCCCAGTGTCTCCAGCCACCTCTTCTCCCCATCCAGCATGCACGATTCTTTTGATATTTGGAGAAGGAATGGCAGAGGAAATAAATTTAAGTTACCACATTCTTATTTCTGCAGATTCCTCCAAGTTCATAGTTCATTGACAGATATTCAGTGACAGATATTTTAAAATGGAAATTCACCCAGATCCTTTGAAGGAATTTTTAGCATAGCAGGAGAGTAAAATAAGAATCTTTCAGGATCTAATCTCAAAATAGTGAAATTTGTCACTTTATTAGCACAGAAATGAATCCTTCTCCAGTGGAAGAACCCTCATCCACCCAGCTGGACTCAGTGGATGCTTGGTTAGGAACCATCTGTTGTACTTTTTCGGTTCACTATATAGAGTATAATAATTCCCACTATACATTCGGACTGCACTACAAAATGGCTCAGTCACTATATAATGGACTATATGGTGAGTGGTAAGTGATGTCAGACACAGCCATTGTCTACAGAGCAGCTCCAGACTTTATACAGGTTCCAGACTAACTTCTCTGGTTTCTGTCTTTAATAGAGAGCAGCTCATGTTCACAAATATTGATTAAACACTTCTAGGTCATGGAAATAACATATTGGAATTAGTAATTTAGGGGGTGTTCCCCTTCAAACCTGAGAGCTGCTTTCTCAATTTTCACACGGCCATCTTCAAAGACTAATAACTGCAACACAGTACAAACAGTTTAGATGAATGAAATTAAATGCTACCTGTTCTCAACAGCACCACTGGCCGGTGAAGCTGTAATGTTGTACAGGAATTAATCATTTTTTTAAAGCTAAAAATCCAAACATTTACTTGTTTCATGCTTCTTAAATATGAGAATTTTTGTAACTGTCTGAGACATTTTTGACTAACATATTATTGAAATGCTTTTTTATATTTTCTGTCATGATTTCATTAATGTTTTGAGAAGTGATTACAAATGTAAGAAACAGGAAGCTAAAAAGGCAACTTTAATAAATCACATGACTAGTTCAGCGGTCACACCTGTTGCATTATGGGCTGAGGCAGGATGGCGGCAGAGAGCCAACGTGGCTACAGAGCACACATGGTTGCAAAGGAAGAACATACAGCCCCTAAATGTAAAACATTTGTTTAAGTGGCCTGTATGGACAATTTAATATTTTGTTGCCGCGCCAACTTTGTGGGACCTGTCTATTGTCGGGCACGTCTAAATGCTGGACATTTGTTGAGAGACTCTGAAAGTAATTAAAGAATTTGTGTATTTCAAACCTTGTTTTTATGTTTTTTTATTTTGTAGTTTTCATGGCATCTGCAGAGGACTGAAGGATGGAAATAAATCAAAGACATTTGTATGTTGCATGGACATTATTTCCTTGGACCTGTGTAGTCACATGATACACTGCTTTTTAATACATGATAAACTGAATAGCTTTGGATCTTCAGTTTGTTGGTCAGATAAAATATCTGAAGATCTCTGGCTCTGGTAAAAATTACACGGGCATGTTTCACTAGTTTCTGATATTTTAAAGATAAAACAAATAACTGAGAAGATAATGGAAAGATGAATCATTAATGAAAGTAATTATTATTTGCAGCCCTGTCTACTTCTTTCACCACTGACTATCTGTAATAGGACACTAACTCAGGGGGGAAAGGTGACAGGAAGGGATATTTCTTTTTCTGAGGGTGTGTGAGGTTTTACGGAAACAAGACAAGAGCTAATACTGTAAACATCAGCATACTGAGTCAGAACTACAGGGATCTTATGACAAACTACGTCACGCTGTACATATACATTCACACATATCTACATAGCTACACTGCAACTGTAACTGTAACTCAAAGTCAGTCAAACTCCTGGGATATCAACCTGTCCAGTTAGGAAACAGTACTGATTGTAAATCAATTTCACCTGCTGTTGTGCAAATTGGACAGACAACAGGTGGAAAGGAGAGGCAGTTACCAAGACAACCCTTATTTAGGAATGGTTCTCTGCATCCTTTCTGGTTGATTCTTGGCTAGTTTTGCATTTTTCCAGTGCCCTCACCACTAGTGGTGACACATCGCAACACAGACTGTCAAGGAGATGACTGATGCCCTGATCCAGGTCTGGGAGGAGATCCCCTGGAGACCATCCGTCGTCTCATCAGGAGCATGCTCAGATGCTGTAGGGAATGTATACAGGCACGTGGAGACCACACACACTCCTGAGCCACATGATGAGTTGTCCTGAGGAAATTCACAGTTGGATCAGCCTGTGATCTGATTTTTCCACTTTGATTTTGGGTTATGATTCTGAATCCAGTCCTAAATGAGTTTTTGGTTTCCATGGATTGTTCTTACATTATTTTGTTCTCAATGAATTACACTGTGTAATCAATAAAGATTTTCATCTGGAATATTTCATTCATCGAGGTCTGGGATGTGTGATTTAAGTGTTCCCTTCATTTCTTTGAGTCGTGTATATACATACAGCCAGACTACATCACCATACAATCCAGTATACCTCATCTTTCAATATAATGTACAAACAGGTTCCTACAACAACGTAGGGCTTATTAAACTAAGGAGGAAGCTGCATATTACTATTTAACTAGGCATGGCAGCTTAGAGCAAATGATGGAGCCCTTGATTAGCTACACTCAGACACTCAAACAGGAGACAGATATTAAATTCCTTGGACTAAATGTGTGTGGATTACGTGCTAAATTTCAATTTGGGATTCTTACGGAATACATTAAAGATTATGATTTTGTTTGTTTAACAGAGACCAAAACAGATAATATCTGTAAATCAGACTGTGATGGATTTACTTCTTTCGTGCTAGAAAAGAAGAAATCAAGTTATAAACATGGTGGTGTACATGGGGTATGTCTATTAGTTAAAAATGAGTTTGCAAATTATGTTCAGGAGATAAAAGACACTACTTCTGACGCCATCCTGTGGACTAAAGTGGCCAAAGCAGCTTTTGGGTTTGAATTCATCTTGGGAACAGTTTATGTGCCACATGAAGGATCTATTTTTTTCAACAAGGACTATTTTGGAAATGTCTCCCAAGATATTTCATTTATGAACAGTAAATACAGCTTACCAATAGTGATGTTGGGTGATTTCAATTCAAGAACTGGTACTCTGAATGACTCTTTAAATGTTGGTGACGTAGGAACGAATATTAGAAACGGGCTGTCCTTTGATGGCGAAATGCTTTTAAATAGTGAAATAAATGATTTTTCTTTGATGGGTCTACAGAGGGTCAGTGAAGATCTAATGACTAATAATAATGGTCACAGTCTAATTGAATTATGTCAAAGTTCAGAGTTGAAGATTGTAAATGGAAGATTTGGGTCTGATAAAGGCATTGGGCGTTACACCTATTTTAATTATAATGGAAACAGCGTTATTGACTATGCCATAGTGTCAGCTTGTTTGTTAGCACAGATTATCTATTTTTGTGTTGAATCTTTGGATGAATGTTTGTCAGATGTCCACTGCCCTATTAGTTTAACTATAAGAGCTAATAACCTTGGTACTCATAAGTGTGAAACTCTTACAGATACTGTTTATTATGATCCCGAAAAAGATACATGACCCATTTAATATTTAAACACCAATGGAAATCTGAGCTAAAAGCCACATACCAAGAAACCTTTAATTTAGAGGTTATAAAATGTATGATTCAATGATTGACGCGATTAATATTTCCAATACAAATCTGGTTGAAATAAATAACATTAGTAAAGGTTTATGTGACATTATGGTAGATCCTGCTAAAAGTTTGGGTTTATGTAAGGCATATGGTCAGGATCTGTACAAATTTGGTAGAACGTCAAAAAAAACTACAGAAGAGAAAACCCTGGTTTAATGCTGAATGTATTGAGGCCCGTAGAAAATATTTTAAATCCATGAACATATTCAAATTTAACCGCTCTGTCCAATCTAAAGTTGAAATAAAATGTGTAGCTAGAAAGTATAAATCCATCATAAGGAAATGTTCAAGGCAGTACTATGATTCTTTACATAGGAAACTTCGTACACTTAAAAAATCTAATAGTAATGAATATTGGTCTATTCTAAAGGCAGGTAAACCATCTGGAAGATTAGGAAATGTATCTATAGAAACCTTTGCTGAATATTTAAAAAAAAAAAAAACTCAGCCAAAAATCGAGTGATAATTGTACACCAGAAGACCAGCAATTTGACCTCAGACAAGTCACCTCTCCTACAAATGAATACATAGATGATTTGTTTACTTTGGAAGAAATACAGCGAATGGTAAAAAAAAAATTAAAAAATAAAAAAGCAAACGGTATTGATGAAGTTATAAATGAATATATAAAGAACTCCCCTTTGGAAATGCTGAACATTATACTTATTTTTTTTAATTTGGTATTGATAACAGGTATAGTCCCCACTGACTGGTGTTTAGGAGTGATAAAACCATTATACAAAAACAAGGGACCAGTAGATGATATTGTGCGTTTGATTTGGTGGATAGGTCATTATTATGGCTTAAATTAGTTGCACTTGGTATAAACGGAAGAGTATTAAATATGATACATAATATTTATGAGAATGCCAAATCTTGTGTTAGAGCTGGTTGTGATTTATCTGAACAATTTGTATGTAACATAGGAGTGCATCAGGGGGATAATTTATCACCACTATTGTTTGCACTATATTTAAATGACTCTGAAAAATATGTGAGTCAATGGTTCAAAGGACTTCAACTTTTTTCAACTGAATGCCGCAATGTGATGAATGGTGAAATAGGGATATATTTGAAATTATATGTCCTGCTTTACGCGGATGATACGATTGTACTGGCAGAGACTCCTTCAGAGTTACAGGCCGCATTAAATGCAGTTGCTTCCTATTGTAAAAACTGGTATTTAACTGTTAACACAGACAAAACAAAGGTTGTTATTTCCTCTAGGGGGAAATTACGGATACTCCCAGAATTTAAGTTTGGTTCAGATAAATTAGAAGTTACTTTTGAGTATGACTATCTTGGAACGTTATTTAATTTTAATGGACGATTTGATAAAGCAATAACTAAGCAAGTTAAACTAGCTAAAAGAGCTTTATTCTCCTTGGAAAACAGAGTTACTAGATTACAGTTACCTGTTGATATACAATGTGAGTTATTTGACCAGCTTATAGTGCCTATTCTTTTATATGGAAGTGAAATCTGGGGATTTCATAAACTTGACCAAATTGAAATGCTTCATAGATCTTTCTTGAAACGTTTACTTAATGCTAATAAACGCACAGCAAATTGTATTATTTATGGAGAGTTTGGTCGAAATAGTTTAGATTTAAAGGTAAACATGAGAATGATTAACTTTTGGGTACATTTAATTAGTCATAATACAACAAAAATCTCTTTGACTGTGTTTTCAAGACTTTGTATGATGACAATATTTTTCAGTGTAAATGGATTTCCAAAGTTAAAAATATTCTTGATGATTGTGGTTTATCGTACTTATGGCATGACGCTGGACGGATGAACCCTAAATATTTAAAATTAATGACTGAACGTAGACTATCTGACATGGAACTACAGAGATGGCATGAGAAATTACAAAGCAACCCTTTATGTGATAGTTATAAATTGTTTAAAACTGATTTCACTTTTGAACCTTATCTGATTATGTTAAGACCTGCCGAAAGAGTTTGTTTGTCTAAGTTTCGGTGTGGAAATCATAAGTTACCTATCTCTGAGCGCAGGTATGATCGTGAAAATGTCCCTCGGAAATGTACTCTTTGTTTGACTGGCAGTCGAGGAGACGAATATCATTATGTACTTGTGTGTTCTTTTTTAACACAGAGAGAAGAGAGCTGGTCGGACAGTTCTATAGAGTAAATCCGAATATTTATAAGTTTCAAAAGTTAATGTCATCTCGAAAAGTAAAGGTCTTGTCAAATTTGTTGAAACTTTTAAAGAAAATCCTGAATAGTTTCTCTTGATTTGCTCTGACTTGTACGTATGTACACTAATTCTGCTCTATTTATTTTGTTGTGCATTGGTTGCCGCCTGCTCTGATTTGTTAATGTCATTTTTGTCTGTCCCTTATACCCCGGGGAGGGGTCAAAAGAAAATAAATGAATAATAGTTAACAGAAAATGCCTGATCATGATCTGAACACAATATTTGGACACATTAGCCACTCTGAAAGGTGGACAACAGCATAACTCACGACTTACAGTGTTAAAGTCAGCATCAAACACATAAACACAGACCACTACTGTCGTCAAAATGACATGATAATTAGTATAAAGCAGAGAAACTTGGCGTGGTATTTTAACAGTGTGGATTAGGAAAGAAATGTAAGATTTACACATAAAATCCAAAGAGGAGCAAACAAACATTTATTAACAGGAAGTCAACATCACATGGATTTACTCCACAGCTCTGTAACTCCAGCCTAAATCACACACACATGGTAACTGTGCTCCCTCTGCTCCTTTGACCCACACTAGTGGCATTAATATGGCTCACCAGCAGGTGGCGCTTATGAACTGCACCATATCTGTAGTGCTGTGAAAAGCAGGTAATGCAGTCCTTCACTAATATAAAACTATTATACAGCCATAGATTTGGTGCTTCTTATTCTCACAGTCCCAGTAGAGTTCAAGCCTTTAAACAGTTACAGACGGGACTCAGATATCAAGTTTGCAAACTAATTTTACAACCTCTACAACTAAAAGAAAAACTGTCACAAGGTCATTTTAATTCAGCTTCTGTTGTTTTCAGTAAACTCTTAGGCAACATAATTAATCTAATTTAACAAAGGTCTATTTAGCTAATTATCTATATTTTTTTAAAATCATATCAGGGATAGAGCGACTGTGAAACTCTGGGCTGATACCAATACAGTTGTTTTCTTTGTTGTTATTTATTCCCTCTTTTATTCCGAGGAAACAAAAGATTTATTGTTATGTTTTAAAAAACCGTAATTGTTCTGAAGCCATTCATTCCTTCATCACACTGCCTTTGATTCAGTCATGAATTTGCCTTTATGACTTTCTTTCACGTGAAAAACATGTTTTTAATAAGTGCTTCAAAAGCCTTTTTACTAAATATAAAATACATCAGAATTACCTCATATTTATTATATATATTTCTATATACTGTATTGATCTGTTTCTCGTCCAAAACTACATTCTACATGATTACAAGACTACATTTGAACACGTCATGAGAACGTGATAATTTATCTTCGCCCAACTGTCATTTTTACTGAGTAGAGCCTGAATGCATCACAGTGAAACTCAACCCAACCTCCGTCAGTGAAGTTAAAGTAGAAATAACATTCACTAAATGAAAACAACTCAGCCTAATCAGACTGATTAACAGTCACAAGCCTGACACGTCATCATATGAGCCATGTAAAGTTATCATGATGACAGAGACTGTTACCTTGAAGCACACAGACAGACAGACAGACAGACAGAGACTGACCTCATTGAACTCCCCGGGACTTTAAATATAGAAATTTTTACAGCTGGCTCATTTCAGCCAAAATATCCGAGCATCATATAAACAGTAAGTTACAGTGTCATGACTCACCTCCATACTGTCACCACCAGTTTATCCACAGACTGTAGCTCATATCTCAATCCTCAAAGTTTGAACGACTCCATGAACCCCACCCTTTGAATCTTCTTCTTCTTCTTCCTCTTCTTTTTTTATTGGGGTTTTCCTACTTCAATCAATCAATCAATCTTATTTATAAAGCCCAATATCACAAATCACAATTTGCCTCACAGGGCTTTACAGCATACGACATCCCTCTGTCCTTATGACCCTCGCAGCGGATCAGGAAAAACTCCCCAAAAAAACCCTTTAATGGGGAAAAAAACGGTAGAAACCTCAGGAAGAGCAACTGAGGAGGGATCCCTCTTCCGGGACGGACAGACGTGCAATAGATGTCGTACAGAACAGATCAACATAATAAATGAACAGTAATCCGTATGACACAATGAGACAGAGAGAGAGAGAGAGAGAGAGAGAGAGAGAGAGAGAGAGAGAGAGAGAGAGATGCAGGTAATGACAGTAGCTTACAACAACATTAATGAAAGTAATAATATTATAGTTATAGTTCTGGCTACTGTGGTACAATATGTTGAAAGTATGTATTAATATCTGGCAGTATACATGTGTGACAATAGTCATATGTGTATAATAACAGTAGAAGTATGACTAATGACTAATGATGGCAGCAGCAGCAGGAGGCATCTGGCAGGACCACGGCAGCAGCACAACCACACACGTCACGCTGTCCAGGCACCGCTGTGATATGAGTTAATCTGAGAGACAGTGGAGCACAAAGGCTCCGGAGAAGAAGCCGAGTTAGTGACATCCAGAATGGCCGAGTTAGCAAGATGCAGTAATAGAATACGAGAGAGAGAGAGAGAAAGAGAGAGAGAGAGAGAGAAGGAGAGAAGGTGCCCGGTGTATTATAGGGGGGTCCTCCGGCAGACTAGGCCTAAGTCAGCCTAACCAGGGGCTGGTACAGGGCAAGCCTGAGCCAGCCCTAACTATAAGCTTTATCAAAGAGGAAAGTCTTAAGTCTAGTCTTAAATGTGGAGACGGTGTCTGCCTCCCGGACCGTAACAGGAAGATGATTCCACAGGAGAGGAGCCTGATAGCTGAAGGCTCTAGCTCCTGATCTACTTTTGGAGACTTTAGGGACCACGAGTAACCCTGCGTTCTCAGAGCGCAGTGTTCTGGTGGGATAATATGGCACTATGAGCTCTCTAAGATATGATGGAGCTTTACCATTTAGAGCTTTATAAGTTAACAGTAGGATTTTAAATTCAATTCTGGATTTTACAGGGAGCCAGTGCAGAGAAGCTAAAACAGGAGAAATATGATCTTGTTTCTTAGTTCCTGTTAGTACACGTGCTGCTGCATTCTGAATTAGCTGGAGAGTTTTTAAGGACTTACTAGAGCTACCTGATAATAGAGAGTTACAGTAATCCAGCCTAGAGGTAACAAAAGCGTGGACCAATTTTTCTGCATCTTTTCGGGTCAGGATAGGCCTAATTTTCGCAATATTACGCAGATGAAAAAATGCAGTCCGTGAGGTTTGTTTTAAATGAGAATTAAAAGACAAATCTTGATCAAATATTACTCCGAGGTTTCTTACGGTAGTGCTAGAGGCCAGAGCAATGCCATCTAGAGAAACTATGTCATCAGATAAAGAGTCTCTGAGTTGTTTGGGGCCAAGAACAATAACTTCAGTTTTGTCTGAATTTAACATCAGGAAATTGGTTCTTTCCCATTCTTTAAATTGTTCCCAGAGAGCATGAAATAAACACATGTTCTCCTGTTTCAATATCACCATTAAAGAAACATACATGTGTTCTGAATATTAAATCCTGAAGGGTAAAAATCATTCATTCATTTATTCATCTCAATTTGAAAACTGTTGATTGGTCAAAGAGATTCAAAACATTATTTCTCAGAGACTGAGCAGGCTATAAACCGTTTGTTAAGATGGATCGAATGGATTTGTTTGAACATCTTTTGTCAAGAAAATGAAATCCATTCATAAAGTGTGAGTAGATGGGATGGGGACTGAGAGTGCAATGACGTGTTTTTGGCTGAGACAAGAAATGCTTTGGACATGTTCTTTATGAGACAGTTAAATTCTGTGAGGTTACAATCAAAACTGAATTCATAACAAAACTCATGATAAGAAATTATTTACAGTTCGTATCTAATATGTCCACCATGCACCAGATAATTCTGTCCATCCAGGTCCTCTAACGCAGTGATTTCCTTTATGTGGATTATCTGTTGCCTCCTCCTCCTCCTCCTTCTCCTCCTTCATTTCACAACAGCTTCAAGCTGCAGAACTGCCCCCTCTGGTTATACCCGTCCTGTCTGACCTGTCCAGGGTGAACCCCACCTCTCACCCAGTGTCAGCTGGGACAGCCTCCAGCGCCCCGTGACCCCCAACAGGATAAGTGGTTAATAAGATCAATTCTAAGATTTATTTTTAGCCTTTTAACATGAAGATCAATGAGGAAGAGTCATTAAACAATGTCAGTCAAATGTGAAATACAAAAATAACATTCAATTTAATTTTACACAACTCTGCAGTTATAAAATATTCAAACTCAAGCGATAAAATATTTACAGTAATAATATATTCAGTCACATCTCATGTGGAGCTGAGGACCTTTTAAAGGACAAATATCAGTGCACTCATCCAAACAAAGTGCAACATTCAAATTTAAAATTCCTGTTTTAATGACAAATCAAATGTCATAATGATTTCTCAATAACCTGCATATTCTCATCTAAATCACATTTATATCAACACACATGTTTTAAATCTATGAAAGTCACTAGTATGTAAAACATGAGTTCATGTTTGTGGTCATGATCCAACTTGTTGCTGTGACAGCTGCTCCACATGAGTTTTAAAACTGCTTCAAGCTTAAAGGGGAACTACACCTAGTTTCAGAATTCATACATGTTATTCCTCTGGTCTAAGACAGTCCAAATATATTAGTAATCATGAACAACTCTCTCCCAAATCCTGCAGTCTGCAGCTGCTCCACAGACAATGAATGGTGGGAGATGCTGCAGAGCAGTGGTTCCCAACTGGTGGGTCGTGGTCCAAAAGTGGGTCACAGGCTCATTCTGAATGGACCAGAAGTGACTTGCTAACATATCAGCTTTGTAAAAACCACACTTTATTCTTAAGTACAGTGAATTTCCAGCACAGAGCTTTTATTGTGAAGTGCTGTTTCCTGTAGAGAGTGTGAGTAATCAAACAGCTACTTGACAGAGACAGAAACTAGTTTGAGACGTGGCCAAACACAAGTATGACGCTGAATATATGAAACTGTGTGGACCTTGAACTAATGACTGAGGAGAAATCTGGACCCAGTGGCTGGACCAGTTGGGAACCAGTGCTGTAGGTGACACTGAGAGCACCCAGGGGAATGTTCTGAACATACGGGAACATTTGTTTTGTTTCAGAACTGAGAACACTGAAATAGAATAAAGCTCATTTAGGTCTAAAAAAGCAAACAAACATTCTCTGGCTCCATAAAATCAGGTCTCTGTCTGTGGAGCAGCTCCAGACTTTATACCCTATGACATCACAAGCCTGTGACTTTCTTAATATCAAACTCTTATTAGACTTATTAACTCTCCTAGACCATGGAAATAACAGTGGAATTCTTAAATTGGGTGGTGTTACCCTTTAAGTTTGTGAAATCTCATGTTTGGTTTTAGTTCTTAAAAATGTCCTGACTTCAGCCAGTGTGATTTTATCTTTCTTTGGACTCTAAGTGACGTAAATAAATATAATAAACATCAATATGATCCTTTAAAAAACTTCTTGTAAGTCACTTTAGTTTCATCAGGTTCTTTTTGTGAGTTCTGTCATCTCATTATCATGTTGTTTTCATTTCCATCTGTTTGGTTGAGTTGTTGTGTTGCTACATCTTCATTCAGCTGCTATAATGTCTTCAACATCAGTTGTATTTTCACTCTTTATGGACCACAGTGTGACAGACAGAAAATATAAAGGTGATACATAATAATAGAAATAGGCAAACAAGTTAAAATAAAACAATAAAAAGCAACAAGCAGATCTCAACAATCATGCTGAGCTGCAGTGACCTGAGACACAGAAAAAATTCCGTAATAAATCACGACCTTTGTCAAACTTATTAAATCTTTGTTGATCTGTCAGAGTGGTGTTGACTCGTTGAAGCTGCAGATTGTAATGTGATATTAACACGTTTATCTTGTAATGTGCATTTTGTCAATCCCACTCTGTAGGTTGAACCAACAACTGAGTGTAATAAGTTTTACAAAGATCTCCTCCGTAGATTACATATGTACATTTTACACTGTTCAGTGTATCAGTCCCTCCAGGATGTTGT